>NC_083540.1:3798441-5057088 GCF_018135715.1 Danaus plexippus | reverse complement strand
TTAAAACGACATACTTATTGCCTATTATTGAAATTAACATATAAAAATTTGCTATAGATTCCAGCGAGTAGGAGTTTGTCTGGTGGTGCTACATGCTCTATCTGAATTCGTAGCTCATGCCCACCGCCTGAACAATATACTCAGGGGTGAAAAAGAGGATTACTTTAACAAATGTAAGCAGATATGTTGTACACTTGACATAATACAACTTAAATTTTCATGTAATGTATTAATGTACTAACCTATATATTTTATTTCAGTGCTAAGCTTGCTGAATGGAGTTTTGTTTGTGTCCGTCCGTCTATGTTCCTTAGTACTTGGTGTTCTGACCTTCTACTTTGGCCTCGCTGGTGTTGCCCCACTCCTACTCCGTGTTGGTGCTCTGTCTGTACTAGTTACATTCCAGGTATGCTTATTTAATTTTTATATAATATTTTTATAAACTATGTATATCAGCTATTGCATGTTTTTTAATTATCTTTAAAAAATTGGTAAAGATTAACCAGTATCATAATACTGTGACATTTTTTAATTGTATTAAATTTACTTTGTTTAAAGGTTTATCTGATGTTCAACTTCATCTCTGAAGCTATTAAGAGACGACAGGAATCCGCTCAATTGGCCCAAACCAGGCCAAAGAAGGAAAGAAAAGAGAAGCCTAGGAAAGAGAAAGGTATTTTAAGTAACAAAACAAATATAATAAATTGACATTATGTAGGTTAATGTATGTTAAATAAAATGTTTTGTTTTGCAGCTAAGAAGGTGCAAAGTGAAGAATCTGATCTACCCGAAGTTGATCAGAACACAAACAAGACCATCCGACAGAGACAAACTGCTGTGAAGGCAAAGTAAATGAGCTCATCCTAATTCATAACTTAACTAGGTTGTCCCCTTCTGTGTTCTTCCCTATTTATATATTTGTTCCTTCTTGTCAATGCACAAAAAGTGTAATTCTATTATAGATATTATATGAAATTTTTTTTATTTTTATTTTGAGATTGTTAATATAATTGAAAATGTATGTGTTAGTTCATGACAATTTAATATTTTTTATCACCTATTTTATAATCGATGTATAACAGATGTGTTGTCAGAAACTGTAACTTTCGTTGATAGACTACGAAACGCACTATTGTCATTACAAATAGTGGATACAGGGTTGTAAAAATATCTCTTTAAGTGTAAAAACTTAAAGTATAGGTTATAATGTTGTTTATATTAATATATTGATAAGAATTTACAGTACTGTGTTTGTACACATAAAAAAACAAATATAGCATACATTCGTTTATTTTGATTATTAAAAATGTATCTTGTAATTCCAAATCTTTGTATTGAATTGTTTACATTTTATTTTTTTATAAACTTTACTTGTATGACTTAATCATATCTATTTTCAAATTACAGTAGATGTTTTCTATTGTATTTTCACAATGTTTCGGTGCTTTTTTTCCATTTTTCTTTTTAATATACATTCTGCTATGATATAGTCTATATTATTAGTACGCTTAGTGTATCGTAATTCAGGACCTAATTTAATCTGTGACTTGGGGATATACGCACTGTAATTAAATGAGTTCAAATGATGTTGAAACTCGTGTCCGATGTTAGACGTTAATATAATTAATCTTCCTATTATGAAAATGTGCTCATAAATTATTATATAATTTCAATGAGAATTGTCAATTTTAACATGCTTGATGTTATTTTATTCCTGAATAAATTTTGTAAGGATTATGTTTTTTTTTTTTACACCGATTATGTCAATGGCCTAAGTTCATCGAAATTTACTAATTAAATAATTTTATATATTTTAGGTTTATAGTTACACAAAATATAGTGACACAAAATACCCAAATGTATTTTAATTTTCAATTGTTAGGAACAGTACCGTCTTTCACTTATAGGCCTTTGGTACGTCCGCGTCCAGGTTTATGGGTCGGCTATGATGGTCATAATGCACTATATACTAGAAGAGTCAAGAGTTTTAACCTTCTTTGGTTCCTTAAGTAGCTTTCGTTATGATGGATACATAATATAATTCAAATCAAGTGAAAGCATCTACGACTATTCGTATACATATATATATCTATGATTTGACCTGATTTATTACCACATCTGGTCATCGAAGGCACAAAATAAAATTAATTCACTGATGGTGTTAAAAAAGTTAAAGGAGGGGTATCGATAAGCCAAGTAAATTTACCCAAATTTGATCAAAAACTTAATAACATGTGTTTTTAATATTTTATATTTTTGCGTAAAATTCGGGACACTTACTAATTAGCTGAGGTCAAAAGGCTGTTTTTGGATAATTGTATATTTTTTGTAGAATTAATCTTCAGACATGAAATCATTTTTTTAGCGGTTTCATTTTCATGTGTACCTATATATTGGTTAACGTCTAAAGAACCAAATAAAAATGTCATCACGTTAAAATATGACGCTCATAGTAAAATAACACTTTTTTAATCTTCAAAACCAATGATGGCAGTTACAAATATAGGGTATATTTAAGATGTTCTGGTCCCTTATTCGCCTATGGAAAATATAATGATGCTTCAATATTTAATTTCCATCTTATTAATTAGATGTGCTTATTCTTTATTAGACTATTTACAAAAAAAAAAAATGTTATTGTTGTAGATAGAGGATTGAGAGACTGTGTTAACTTAATGGAAGACATGAACCTTATTAGCCTAAAGAGGCCTCATTTTTCTTTAAAAATGGGAACTACAATGAGGCCAATGAGTTACGTCTTATAACATTTATAAGATGGGTTTTAGAGGCTATGAACGGGTTTCTCAAAACTTTCAATTTACTCAACATCGTTTTGTCTATCCTGAAATACCCTACATTGGTGACTTCGTCAAGATAATGACTTCTATTTGTATCCCTGAGACAACAAAGAGTACAAATGAAAATTACGTCACTTTGGCTAACCGTATGCTTAGACGTTCCAAAACATCAAATGATTTGGAAAATAAAGTTGAACAAGTTTAGACAAGAAATCGAGTTTCATGGAAAGAAATGTCAAGTGATTTTTAACCGACTTTTTCCACCTTAACTAAGTTGCCAGATTGCCAATCATCGTGAAAATAATAGTATTATAAAAGTGAAATTAAAGTCGCGAAATGTCTCCCCTAAGCAATATTATCTTTGACTAGAGTACAGGACCACTAACATTTCGGGTTGGTATAGTCAATGTAGGAGCTCGTCCTGTTGGTTTCTGTGAACAAATAGCAACAGTACAGTGTTATGTGTAATAACAAAGCCATGAACTAATGTATTGCTTGACATTAATTACAGTCTGTTTGTGCGGAACGCACCAGTGATCATTTTCAACTGCGATGGTCAGATGATTCTGATGCAGAATAAATATATATTTTTAAATATTTTGTCTAATTTTTCACGTCAGTTTTAATCTATTGCACGCTAAACCTAGAAATAAAAGTAAAATTCAAAATATCTTATAACGTTGCATACTTATTTGAATAGTGGTCTAAAAAAGAATATACCTATCATGTTTCTGAATAATTCTAGGAATTATATTATGTCGGTTATATTTTGATGATAGTGTAGGGACTGTGGGCTCTGATCCATTACATGGCCCTGTTCACGTGCTGAGTGCACGTCGCGGAAAGGAAGGCTTGATTGAGACTAAAAAGTAGTTATTTACGAACAAATTCTATATTATTTTAACAATTTATTTCTTATTTAACGTACAATAAAATTATTATAATACCAGGTAATATTTTTTCTCCATATCAGGCTGAAAAACATAAGATAAATTGAAGATCGTCGTAGTAAGAGAATAGACGGCGAAACAGAAGTTATTTTTTGATTTTTTATAGATAATTTTTATCATCCCTCCCTCATATTTTATAGATAATATTTATCATCAACATATTTATGTATATAAAAAAAACATTTTTAATTGTTTTCAAACATTTTAAATTATATAAGATTAAATGATTCAATAGTTTATATTATAGACACTAAGTTTACTAAATATCATCTAAATCTATTGAATGATATGACGCGAGGAAGTAATTAATAAAATGACAAAGAAACGTTGCCACTCTTTTTTCTAAATACATACTTCGAAATTTGAAAGGAAACATGCTTCAATATAGATATAGGGAAAATCTTTGTGATTCAATTTGGTATTTCCGTTCAGCAAATTTATAAGTAGAGAAAAAAAAATTCTATTCAAAATAGGCATAAGGGAAGTTATGGGTAAGAAATTCAAAGAAAATGTAATGGTTGTACTTTTAATTTTAATTAAGAGGTGGAAAACATTACTTAGTGACTAGCACTAGCTGATAGTTACAAATGTATCCTATAATTATACTGTAATTCTTATAGCTTGTAACACAAACTAGAAAATTCGTTCATATTTAAATAGTATTGACTAAGATATAATATTAAATTGTGTCTCTATACTATACTTCCAGGAATTCATTACGAGTTACTTAATTTATGGATGGACAAAACACAATTGACTTTATTCGTATATTTTCAAATTAATGTACTACTTAACATATTGGTGTTAAACAGTTAGAGCATTAAGAATATTTTATAGGATATTGTTTTGATTTAATAACCTCTTGTTCTTTAAACCATTAACGGTTTTATTTAGTATGTTAGGAAAAACATCATCTTTTAAATTATTTTAAAATATTATCGGATTTTTTTCTCAGAAGAAGTTATGGCAAAAGGAAATTTTAAAATACCTAAAATTGCAATTAAGAATATTCCATTTTGTCTGTTGTACGGATGAATTTTATGTAAAAAAAAAAAACAAAATGAAAGCCAATCGAGCTTAAATTTAATGATAATTTTATGTCATAACAGTTTAAAAATAAACAATTTCATTAGTTAGCAATAGATGTTACTAATACATATGAGAAATAGCTACACAACATTAAATAAAAGTAAAAAAAGTAACTTTACTTATATTGCATTTAATCATGCCATTTAATTATTACAAACAGATAATAAACCTCTTTTATAGAGCCTACAGAACTGTGAATTTATAGCTTTTCATTATATGTTTATATTTATTATACCTAAGAAATAAATAAGCTAAATTTATAATAATTTATCTATAAAAAAATTATGTTATATAAACGTACTTATGGAAGATAATATTGAGCTTTAATAGGTGGGTAATGAACAATCATGTACAAATCATTGATCCAAGTTCCAAGACACTTCTGAAATAAAAAAATAAAATTAGTTTTTCTGAAAAAGAGCATATTTTTTAACTGAAATCGAGCTTTCTTGAATGATAATTAAATTGTGGTGTGCCGCTATGATAACGAGATTTTTTATTAATCTCAAATTCAAGTTAACGAAGTCATTAATGTTCTTCAGGTTTATTTAGGCTTTAAAGCGCTAGACCATTCTGAAGTTAATTCAAAACGCCCAAAGCTCTATTTTTTACAAAAGTTAATTTAGTGGCAACTTTTTTTATCTCACTGTTATCGTTGTTTGACATGGAAATACGCGAGAATGCACACAAGATGCCAGTGAAGCCTTACGTATAAGGCGTATAAAAGCTTACTTCGCGTACGTCTAAGCCAGTTTGAGCCCAGCATCTGTCGAGACATAACGCAGCTATGCAGCGACTTACTCTGTTCGTATTTGCCGCAATCGTCGTGGCCATGGCTATGGCAGGTTAGTGCCCCTCAGTTTTTGCATCATCCAAGCTGACTTGACGGTTGTGTTTTCCTCTTTACTTGTAAATTCTGTGACTAATACCCTATTGGATAAGTTTGTTAAAATTGTTTTTTTTTATTCTTAACCATTTATAGATTCTGTTTGAGGGTTATGTTTGTGATACAGAAAATGTACCTCATATTTGTTTTCTATTTCCTAATATGCTTGGATGACTGATATACTTTTGTTGTACAAATAAAAAAATAACTTCCTTGTTGGCTCTTTTAAAAAAATAATGCATTAATTTAGCACATGTGTAGCTATTTCTCCTTTCCTCATTTTAAATCTGTAAATCGAACAGTTAACATATTTTTTATTATCTACATTTATATATGTATATGGTACTCCCATTCCAGTTTTAATTATTTTATTTTATTTAAGTTTGTGCCGTATATCAATCGACGAAATCGCAATCATAAAACGATATTTTATTCCACCTGTCCGTCTGTTTAGATATGAAATAGTTTGTTTTGAAAACAATTTGTGCATTAAAACGATTATTCTGAGTTATTTCTACCTAAAAAAAAAGATAGTCTCAAATTTCTTTTTATTTTGAATCCCGTAAGGGAAATATTATCAAGAACAGAACTATTTTACCTAAATAAAAGAAAAAACCTATATACACACTAAAAGGCGTCTGTGTCGATACATGAGGATGGAGTTTTTATAACGGTTTAGTTTCTCACTCAATTAAATTTATCTCTTATTATTAATTTGAGGTTCCAAATCTCGGATTTAAATTTCAAAGCCGCATTTATCTAGAGTTTATTTTTATATAAAAAATGTTACTTATATAGTCACGGCTTACACAGAGGAAAAAATATAATAATGTTTGTTGGTTAGAAAATGTATCGTGAACAGTCATCTCAATTTTCTGTTTCATTTTAAAATTGAACACATTTAAATTCATTCTCTAAAAGTACATACCTAGTACATGTTTTGATAGACTATTGGTTATAGATAAAATATGAAACAGTTTGTTTCCGTTAAAAAAGTAAATCGTTTCCTTACTGTACGTTTATAACGCGATAGTACTCTATTTTTCCAAAGGTTTATCCTTTCACAAATGAAAATGAAATACACGATCAGCGATAAATTTAGGATTACCTTTGTATTAAAAACAAGAAAATTCCTTTTCAACCATCTCGTGGACGCCTGTGACGAAGTCTGTGTATAATCATAATTTTATTATGTTTTTAGATACATTTAAATGTTACTTGAGATTTGTTTGGATATAATGTTTTATTTTTATTTCGTTCAGGAAACATTCTAGTTTTAAAAGTATAGCCCTGGAATTAAATTTTACTCCACATACAAAATTAAACCATCATAATGGGTGCTTAGTGAGAAATGACAACCTAATAACTTTATTTTTTATGACACATTAAATATTAGCGAGGATTACATTTATTTGTACCTATCGACAGTAATTTATGATGCATAGATTTCATAAGAATAGAAATTAATGAATCTTATCAAAGGAGTAGTTTTCAAGGCTGAAATTTCTGTACAACGTATTCAGAATATTAACATTGTCATTTGGAATGTAAGAATTTTTAAAGGTCATCTCTATTGACAGCTTTACCAATATTTTTATAATAATTGGATATAGAAGCGTTCGTCCAGTCACGAACTTGTAAGGTTATTTTTTAATGCTCACGATCAAACCGTGATGATAGTGATGATCTCAAGATGTTGCTTCATTAAATATTATTGCCGTTTAGTCATACTGTAAACTTCCGCTGCTTTATTACTAAAAATCGTATATTTGCGTAACTAATATATTTAAAAAAACATCCATAAAGCTAAATAAAAGTTGTTAGTTGTTTTAATTGTAGCTACGAATTATTTTATGATCATTTATCTACATAAATAGTAGAGTACTAAGTAAGGATTTCATCAAATCCCGTTGAGAATTATTATTGGTAGGCTCAACTTGATTTGATTCTACACTAACCTTTTACCGATTAAAACTATAGTTTTTTATAAAAAATCCATTGATAAGTATAAATTTTTCGTGAACAAGATTGGCAACGCCCTATGATATACCTGAGTTAAGATTTCTTTAACCTACTACCTACTAGTTAAAAATTACGCCGACATTTTATTAATTTCGTCTGAATCTATTATCTTCAGTTTACACAGTGTTTTTTATCCTTAAGGATAGTAAGTGATCAACTAATTTATTTTTTCTTTCAGCTGGCCAGTATTACGTACCAAGGTCATATTATATCATTGATGCTGAGGGCCACGCTTCTCCTCCAGTGCCACTAAGAAGACTGCGTCGCTCTATCGGTCCGTATCCCTATGGTTATGGCAATTCCGGTGCCAGTGCCTCTGCCAATGCTAATGCCAATGCCAGGGCGAACGGCTGTGAGTAAAAAAATATTCTAACACTAATAAAGAGCAAAGAAATTATGTAATCCAATTAATGTAATGAGTATCGACTACCAATATGTCTACTACTTATCGTCTATAATCATTTTTATTAGTATTCCATGAAATTTTTGTAATTTATTTTTTCCCCAACAAATTAAATAATGTTTTAATGTTAAGCGCTCGTCACACATTATTGTCGTATCGCTACATCGAACGTCTTAAAAAATCTATTGTGTTCAGAGGATATCATTAAGTGTCTATTTTGTAGTTAACATTGTTATTTCAAATTTAAAAAAAAAGTTAAATAACTTAAAACGAGAAAATTAAATTTTTTGATTCAGTTTGAATTGAAATTTTCTTGTTTACATGTTTGCTAACAATACATATTAGTAGACTGAAATGGCGTTAAAGCTTTGGACAATATTCATATAACTCTAGCTGTCTTCTACATTGTATTTGTCGTTACGCAAGGGCATGTGTACTTACACTTCACTTTGTTCCCGTTGTGTGTTAATAGCTTTCAAGAATACATGCCATACCTGTATAATACTTGTTGCGGACGACGTGTGGGAAGTTCTATGTCATTGTAAAACGATGGTTCCGAAACCTGTCTTTTACGAACAATTTACTATGATTACTAAATATTTATTGTTCTTTCACTTTTTTTTTCAATTCCAAGTTAAATATGATTATGGTTACGAAAACTGCGTGTGTATAAAAAAATTATAGTGTTAAATTTTTTGATTCAGTCTTTGTAACTAAAGTATACTATATTATTTATAATACAATAAAATCTACCTATCATTTTAAATGGTGACAAATGATTTATGGACATGCTATTTGCATCTAAATATGTTCTTATATTTTACTGCAATAGTAGGTACTTTTCTGCTAACTTTATTATGTATTCAACTTGAATGTGAAACGGATTCTTATTTAAATAAAATCGTAAATAGATCTGTCAAGTGATAATGCACGGTGCAATTCATTGAAACACTTCTACAATTGGTATGCGTGTTTGTTAGTTAAGTTTAATTCTGCAGTAACAGTATCGGTGAACGTGTGGAGCAAGCACAAACTCCGGCGTCAGTCCGCGAGACTAACGGTTCATTGGCCAGCTATTGACCACAATAAAAAATGATCCACTATATTGATCTAAGTGGACCACCTACTTATTTTGATAAATTACATACAGCCGTCCAAGTAGTAGACTGTTCTGTGAGAAATTGTGTTAACTTTCTACGATTATAATAAGTGTGTTTATAAGCCAACACTTTTAGGAGCCACATTTCAATATTAGAGACAAATAAATACCATATCGTTTCTCTATACACTAATTACTTTGTCTAAATATATGTTCCAAGACTACTGTTTTTTTTAATGAAGTCAGTTGAAAAAATATTATACATAATTCATACATTTATAGGGGGTGGAGACGCGAACGCTAATGCCAACGCAAATGCAAATGCTCGTGCTGGCTCCGGAAATTGGGATCTTCCCTTGGGCTCTTCCTACGGTGCAGCAAACCCTGCAGCTTTAAGGTTTTTACTTTTGTTTTATATTTCAGAGTTGACAACATATGACAATTACAGACACGATCAGGGCTGTATTAAAAAAATGGCTAGACGTTTAATATTCCATTTTTTTTTCTAATCCCAACGATTATGGAGTATCGACTAATAACTATTCAAATTAACTTGTTTGTTAACAATGTATATGTTAATATCTTATGAATTTATTTATGAATATAGCTTTTATGCTGAAGATGATTCGGGAATACAATTTTAAAAATACAAAGAATTTAAATTTTGTATTTAAGCATCTATTTCACCGCGATGTTGAAAACGTTCACAACTTGGTCCATCTATTATTTGTTTATAAGTTAATATATCTAATCAATGTGTTATCTAACATCATGTTTTGTGTTTTCATAGGCACTAACTGACTTCAAAGAACGAACTAACTCTACGGTGACGGCTCATCCATCCACGCAAATTTTCCATCAGTTGCAGCCCGCAGTGCGCCTGCGCAGTTCTGTAACTGCCGGAAGATATATTTATTTAATGTGATTAGTTCTAATAAATGCTTTTTATTCGTTATGTTGCTTTATTGTCATTATAAAAATACATCTTTGCTATCCATGTACGGCTTTGTTTTGTGGGTCAATGTCAGGATGTAGCAATTTTACGCGTTTTTTTTTAATATTTATTATTACAAAAATAGATTGTATATAAAATCTTCTATGTAACTATGTGTTCATACAGACAGGTATATTAATAGTCTGCTTAAAAATAGAATACACTTCTATAAGTTATATAAATTATTTATTCAAATTTTAATAAAAAAAAATATTTTTTGTATTTTTTTTTTAGCAATAACACAAATATTGTTTTAAAAGATTATTACTGAAGTACTGATTATTACTACAAAATGTAACAATATAAATGTGTATCAAATGGACTAAAGAAATGCCGATATTCTGTTTACTTAAATTGTACAAAAACAGAAAATTTACAAAAAGTTTTGAAAATACATTTGTCAACACACGACCATGTCAACGTTTTTAGTTATGGAATAATATTATAAAAATTTTATATAAGCTTGGAAAAGTTTCTAGTAAGTAATATTTTTAGTAGTGAAAAAGTTACTTGTATGTATCAACTAACAAAAAAATTTAATAAGTTTTTTTTTATTTCGACGGAAAAGTCAATATAAGTTAAACAATATATATGGAATTTATATTAACTTTAAATTTTCAATTAACTCAAAAATAGTAATTTATGTAGGGTATTTAGTGGTATGTATTGAACAAAATACTTTCCAGTTCGGGGCAGACTAGACGTCAGTTTGGGCCGGTGTTCGGCGGGAGAGCTGTCTCTGCAAGCTCTTCAGTCGGCCTTGACTCCACTGGAAATGGATATTATGACCAAGAGGCATCGGTTTCAAATTAATTGTAAATAACGCGAGCAATACTATTAGATTATAAAATTTTGTTAGAAGTAGACACGAATAAAAAGCTTACTATCACTATATTTGTAAGTTGATTAATAATCGTAGTGGATGGATGATATTTTAAATTAAATAAAATTGTTATGTAATAAAAAGTATGTTTTTATTTAAGTTCATAAATTAATTCAGTATGAAATAATACTGTTGAGAGAGCCTTAAGTCATTTTGAATACCCGTAAAAATACCAATTTCAGGAAGCTCATTATATTGATTATGGTCTAGACGCAAATAGACGTCAATTATTTTGGGGGTAGTTCGAGTCTGTTTTGGGGCTTGCTGTAATGGTAACCGGGTTGCGGTTCTGGTTGCGGTATAGGTTGAGGTACGATAGGCACTTCAGGTGGAGTTATTATAACTGCGTCGTCAGTGAAGGCGACGTCACGACCAAAAGCTGGCAGGAACTGCTGTTGATATTGCCCGTGGTAATATTTTGGTTGAAACTGTGCTGGTGGTCCATAATGCTGTTGTACTCCAGGGACACCATATTCAGGTGCCAATTGCATTCGTCCAAAAATATTCTCTAGGAAAGGAAATTTATTGGTTATTTTGGACCATAGCCCACCATTTCCACCGACTTGATTACCGCCCTGACTACCCCAAAAAAGACGCTGGGATGGCTCTAATCCGAAATTCGAGTTTACTTCGACTGTGTAAGGGTCATAATAAGGGCCTGTGTTATATGGTAGTTCTCGATGCACATTGTAGGCTACAACGCCACCTGAAAAAAAATTGCAAAGTCACTAAACACGAATATTAAGAGCGTAATCTAGAATCAAAGTGCACCAATTTTAAACATCCGCAACTTTGAAGATAAAACAATATTTATTAATACACATATTACGTATATTGCACAAACCTAAAACTCCAAATATTAAAAATGCTATTGGTGTATACATTATCGTACGAGTTACTGAAACTCAACTGTGTTGCATTGTTACTGGTCTTGGTCTTTATAGCAGTTCTGTTTACTCCTAAATGGGGACCTTGAGGTAAAATTCTCGTAACCCAATATTGAAAGTGTGAGGTAATGGTAGCGGCTCACCCAGCGGATGGCGCGCTGTGGACAATAGGCGCGACATCTAGGTGACGCGACATGCACAGGATGAGAAGAAAACTGCTATAATTCAGTAACATTATTTTATAATAAAGCAAAATATATTTTTACCCTATATGGCAATAATACACAGGTGTAACTGTGTAATAATTATTAATATTTTTTCTGCAGTACTGCGTTTCATTGTTCTACTTCATTAACATTTAATGAATGATTTATAATAAGCAATCTCTTCCACTTTTAAGGCTATGTAAGTTTTCATAAAACATATTAACTTTCCCATAGGTTACGTAAAACTTGAATTGTCATCTCAGTTATGTCTGTAATCAGTATATAAATGTCATAAGGTAAATGTTTATAGCGTCATGTAATATTGAATTAATCCGTCCCTTATCTAGAAATTTATTACTTTCATTAAATATTTTGATATGTCAATGTTAAAGGGTGTTTTAAAGACCTTTTACGGATATTGCAATAAAAGAATAACAATAATTTAAGTCTGCTATATATTTATAAACATCATCTAAATAATTATTCTAAATAGATAAAAATTTAATCTGCGCCATCACCCTGTAAATGACGAATATAGTTGAAAAATGCACTCATACGCGTTCGTGCGTGTTTACTCAATATAATCGGCATTATTCATAACATAACAAGTATTTGTCTTCGATGGTTGTCACGGTATTGTTGTCCGTAGCGCAGAAGCGTTTTGCAAAATATTACCTAATGCCAGAGCTTTACAGACTTCACAAGAAATAGATATGAATGTAGGCACGATCGTGTTTGAAATCGACAATACCTTTGTTTAACAAAGATAACATTCTACTTTGATAATTGAAATTTTTAGGTTATCTATATTTGGTACTTTTTGCTTTATATCCTTAATATTAAAAACATATATTTTTGTAATCATAAATAACATTCTGAATATATATATTTTTGACAATTCTTACAGATTTATAAATAGCATTTATTATCTTTGGATCTAACGTAAAGTTCAATGATTAGTGTAATGATATGGAAAGTGGTCAATGGGTCGATTGAATAACTTGTTTAATCGGTCAAAACTAAAAGCTGCGATGTGCCAGAAGAATGATATTAATGGATACAATTTGTTAAGTTTATTTAAAAAAATTTCAACTGACACATCCACAAAATGTTTGTATAGAAATAATACGAATATTCTTTCATGTTGATGTTATTAAACAATTGATGTTAATTTATGAAAATTCATCATTGAGGTAGTTAGTAGCTTCAATTTCTCTTACAATAACATAAAAAAGTACAATTGAAATGTATAGTTGGATTCTTTAAATTATTCGAACACATTATTTATGAGCAATACGTTCTGAATTTTAGTGGTACACTTATTTTGCAACTGAGCTGCGTGAAGCAGACGCGCATATATTACCTCAAACCTAAAAGAAACACCGTCTTTGTAATAAAAAATCGTTAACGTCTGGACGAGTTGTTGTTTTATAACATTTTATTCTAATAGGTTCGAATGGTTTAAACTGAGTCGTTGGTAAAAAGCGACTTTAATTCTAGAAATTTTAATTATTCAAATTGGTTTTCTAACAAAAAAATAACTTCATAAAACTGTTTTGATTAAATAAGATTTAAATGCATTTTTAATATGTAACTACGAGGAGACTAAAAAAAAACAGTAAAATAAGATTTTACAAACAAAGACACTTTATTTCTGAATGTTATCCCTCAATGCAATTTTAGTTAAACATTTCAATAGTAGCGCTTTTCGTATCTGAAGTTGACGGTAGATCCTCGGTCCATCCAATTCCTCAACATATGCTTCATGATAGCTTTCGTACTAAACAAGACAATTTCTAATATTATTTTCAATTCCGACTCATAAATGTCATTTAATTCTCGGAACCCCTTTCTCTCATCGAACAACCAGAGGCATGTTGAGCCTCCATCCTTTCGTTGTAGATCTTCCTCGCAACCGGACGAAGCTAAACGCTTCCTTCTTTCTCATGCATACAGCAAGGGATTTAATAAGTTGCCTGCGTCTGTGTTTCCTACACATTATAATCTGGAATTCTTAAAAAAAAGTGAATAGCCTGCTACTGAGGCAGTGCATACACATCTTCCAACGTGTGAAATGACAGTCAAGCACTATCGCGTCGAAATACAAAAAAAATATTAGCATTGTTGAACAATGATAATGATTACGTCTTAGCTTGCCAAAGATTGATTACGGTTCACAATATGATCTTAAATCGCATTTTATTTATAGCTATGTGTATTTTTTTTTTAAATTATCAAAAGCGTACACGTTAAATAATGTATTTCATTCACAATCTGCTAGTGGACCACATTCGTGGGATACAATAGTTGAAGTATGAGCAATACAAGAGAGCGAACAACAGCGAACACGTTATACAATACAATTGTTATAAAATTAAACGATTCTTTCTTTATAAGTCAAATGATTTAGGTTATTTTCTGAAGCATTGTCTCGATATAATATTTTTTGTGAACCGGAGTATCCTCATAGTATCAGTATTAACTATTTGCTTGGTGTATTATCTACATATTATTGAATTCAGGTAAAGAATTTGTAAAAAATATTTCCTTTTGATAGGTAAACAAATTATAAACAATTTTTCAGAGCACATTTTATATTCAATCAACCGTATAAAAATGTTGAAAACTATGTATTTAGATCATTTTGGGTTCATTCTTCGAGATCGACTTTGTCTATTTTATTAGCCATATATTTTAAGGTAAGGTATTAGGTATGCGGGAACGGCAACTAAATATTTGGAAACTCAGTTATATTTCATCATATCAATTATAGGACACAGTAAACACAACATTCTCGAATATGTTATGTACGCGCTACATATTATAAAATAAATGAACATCGCCGGGGTAACATCGTTGTATAGATAAAATATCATATAACAAGTGACGCCGCTGACTCCGCGGAACCAACACCAAGCCGTGTGAACCAGAAGATTCCTGACACCTCACAAGCTATGGAATGGTATTGCTATCCTAACATCGGGGCAATCATGTAGTCTTAGGTATAGGTTATAAGTTTTAATATGTAATTTTTTATTATAATATACATATAAGTATGTTTTGTAGTTTTCCTGGAACCTCCGGTTGCCACCTTATATAATTAATATGAAAATAAAAATAAAATATTATAAATGTATCTATCATCAACATCAGGTGAAGAAAAAATCTTAATTTTAAATAGGCATAAGTACAAGAATGTAATTAAAACTACATTTAGCAAAAGGGAATAATTTCAGCTTTTTTTTAAATCACCGACAGCTATTTCAACTAAGTTCTGTAAGATGAGACATGAATATAAGTAAGCGAACTACTTTATTAAGTAATGAGATCTTAAAATTTCGCCAGTTTTATTCATTTAAATGAAACCAATATATTTCGGATATACTACTTTATTAAGTGTTGAAAAACATCTGTATAATCAAATAAGTTTATTAGCAATGTTTTTATTATTAGCAAGTTAATAGTAAAAAGTTCAACTGTAATTAAAATTGCAATATTCTATAAAATATCAGCAACCCTAATTGGACATCACAGCTGAGGCTACTGCTTTATTATAATCTTAATCTTTATGATCTGATGCTAAAGTCGAAGCACTAATTTTGAAAATGATTTTCAACGCGACTTAATCAAACCAAACAAACTTTATAAAGATTTGTGATTTCTATGTTTAAATTTTATATTTAAATTTAAAGAATAGATTGAGATTATGTCTATGATTTCATTAAATTCTTAAAGACATCAACAACAAATCAATTATCATCATCAAAGAAAGCATAACAAAGAGGATGAATGTTATTAAAAGTTTTTAAAAGATAGTATGTATGGAGATAAAAGTAAAGTGAAGTGCCTACTGTTACACCCGACGATAAAAAGTGAGCCGGCTGTTAGCAGAAACCGAGATATTATAATAAGCAGAACTATTAACAGGAGATTATGATCATTAAAGATATTGGTTTAAATTTAAAGCATTAACGAAATGCTTACAAACATGTATGTTAACCTTTAGTCAAGCTTATATAGTCTGATATCTTAGTGATTTTTAAAACCACTATACAATTTTACGAAAATATCATAAATTTAAACCAAAAATATTAATATTTCCAAAAAATTCCCATCCCGTTACAGTCACTGAAACTTTTATCTCGTCTGCACGAGTTTACAGTGGCTGTAAAGTAATCGAAAAGTTGGAAAAATAATAGTAATAAAACCGCCTAGCATATACGAAAAACATAATTTCATTTTAAATTCCTTTCGTTATAAAATGCGTCTGTCTCACGAAAATCTTGTTTCCCATCTCCACCTATTGTTATTATGCGTTCCTTTAGAAACGAAATAAGTTTCAACTAATAGGTAAGAAACTTTTATACTGATTAAGTTAGTAAGTAACTGAGTAAGCATAGGTACGAGGAACTTTTTATAACAGAAAGACTTAAACTGTTTCAAAACACAATCATTGTATTATCGCTTGTAATGTGTACGGAATTCTCTAAATGTATTGAGATTGTTTTCGCTCTTTTCAAAGAAAGAGAACCAATATTTTTTAAAAATAACGTTTATAATATTTACTGTCTTTTCGCATCCCATTCAACTCTGTATTTGCCGAATTTCCATTAAAATTCCGGTCAGGCTGTATTAAAGCAAGTATCGGTTTCTATATTATTTACTTGTTTCAAAAGCATGTGAAATTTGTTTGAATGGCTTGAGACATAGTATATGTATAATATTTACATAAAAAATAGACATAGTTACGTAAAGACATAACAAATGACATAAAATATGTACATATGTACAACATTTATATTTGCACAAGTAAAATATTTATTATTAGTATTTGATTATATTTGCAGAAGCGCCTGATCAGAAGTTATAGCAAAAAGTCTTAAAGAACAATATGAATTTGTAATGAAAAAAGTAAACAAGGTCAATATTGGAAAATACCTACGCTTCTCAACCACTACAGACGGTATGGATAATAAATGGTTTGAAAATATTATTTTAAATTAGGTTTTGTATGAAAGTTTTTTTGTGTAAATAAAATATGTAAAAAATTATAAAAAAATATTTTTCTTTTGACATTTCAGTATAACGTTTTTTATAATACTGTACAAACTTTGTTAAACTTAAGATTAATAAAGTCCAGCAATATACGAAATGTATTTTGACGATATTATAAAAACGTACAAACTCACATCACAAAAAAAGGCAAAACTACACATTTCTTTTTTTATAATAGTAAGATGATTATAACGAGTTATCTCAAGTTATCTCAACGAGGTATCTCAAGTTTTTTTAAGTACAAGGCTAAAACTATCGAGCCTATTTAACGTATTGTTACTACAACAAAACTTGTTCATTCATGATTTATGTACTATATATATTTCATTAAAATAGGGTACATTTACATTTTCGATTATTTTTAAAACGATAATTAAGCGAACATTTTTATTAAACTTAATTTTTTATTAAGCTAAATATTATTATTAGATTTTTATTAATTTTGTGGTAAATAAAATAATTAAGAAATATGTAATTTGTTCAAAAGGTATTGCGACTTTTGCGAACTAAATATTTATTTATTTATTTAAATAGGAAGCCAACGTTGTATACAATTTTAGTTCTTAGTCTTAATTAACACTAAATTATTTAATTTGTTACATGCATTAATTGTACACCCCACTTATAGGCTAACTCGACATTCGCATGTACATGATATGTAATAAAATAACATTCTTTGTATGTTCACTCACGAACAAAAAAAAATAGTAATAATAATAATAATCTAATAATAATCTTAAACAATAGCAAATGTGATACAGTTGAAAGCAACAATTGGTAAAAAATGAGGTACAAATAAAGTAAAACAATTACAAGCACTGACTTAAGGAAAAAGTAACGAGAACCAAAAAAAGAAAAAGTGTGATCACAAATCATAATCAAAACGCAATAATAATACTGGGCTGATAATAGAGTAGTAATAAAAAATTATGATAATACTAAGCCCAAAAACCAAGACATTCTTGCGCAGTATATTCCACAGAGACCTTACTTCGTAGAATTACTGAGACTAACCTCAAGTAGTCAGATAGCCTTTTGCTAGTCTTTTGAAAGGTAACAGAGAATGCTTGAAAATATCTAACCCAGCTCCTTTAAATACGTTATTATAAGTTAGAATCATTCTGTTGATGGGAGCATTACGGCCGATGTTAGTCCTAGCAAACCTTTCCCTGAACGTATGTTTATTCCTTATGTGGCTCCTTTAGTTATATTTTGGTATCGCCAATCCAACTCTCTCTAACAAATTTGCACTATCAAGATCACCGTTCACAATTCTGTGAAGAAAACATAAATCTATTAATTTTCTACGATTACACAGGGAAGGCGTATGGTAAAGATTTAACAAATCTGTCATTCTGTCTTAAGACTTTATCTTTGTAGGCCAGGTGACGTAAGAACTTCTTCTGTACTCTCTCGATTCTGTCTCTATGTGTTTGATATTGCGGATTCCATACAACAGAACAATATTCCAGTTTACTGCGTATCAATGAGTTAAAGAGTGCAATTTTGGTTGAAGATTTTTTAAATTCCTTTGTGATTCTTATGATAAAACCTATAAATATAATTAAAAATATATTCGACTATAGATTTTTTATGGCATTATGTAGGCACATACCTACCTAGTACCTATGTTCCCAACTTAACTCAAGTATATTAATTTTGATATCTGTTTTTTGCAGGCACTTTGGCTCGTCATAGATTTTTACATTTCAAAAGAAAGGATAAAGGTTTGTTATATTGTAAACGAAATTTTATGACGCCGATTTAGCCTGAGGTAGTATTTATGTGTGGCAGACAATGACGGCAGACTTGACAAGATATTCGCGACAAAGAGAGCAACGAGAGTAAGAGAGTATGGGGATGCCTTAGCACTTCAAATTGAAAAAATCAATTGTTGCCAATGATCGGTAGAGATGTTTTCTAAAGATCTAAATATATCTACTGGCTCATATATATGTACTTGATTTTTACCAAAGTTTTGAGTATTGGACGAGTCACTGTAAAATTCGTATCATAATTGCTCAATTAAAACCGCGATGGTATCTCATTAACAATGATGCCTCTCTTCGCGGTTAACTAAATTTATTCCAGACTATCATAGCTGGTAACAAAGTTTATAGTTATGACGTAAAAACCAAGACCCACTCATCCTTGAAGAAGTTAGCACGGTTTAAGACTGGGAAAAGCACACAAATTTTAAGAAGAACGTCAAGGTTTTGCATACATTTTTCTATGGTGGTGCATCATGACTTCTTAACAGAATAAAACAGTAAATGAACTGAAAATTATTTGTGGGAAGCAGTCCACACTAGAAACGCACTGATTTGTGGAAGAACAAAAATTTATATTTGCTTCACGATCAGGTCGTCCACCCACTACGGGCGTCCCCGCTGACTCAGCGGTGTTTGTGCGTAATTTTTTTTTATGTCAAAGGTGGCAAACGAGCAGTAGTGACCGTCGCCCATGGACATCCGCAACATCTGCGTTGCGTTACCAATCTTGATGTTTGAAGAAAAGGGAGGGGTGGGAATAAGGAAATGGCAGTAAAGGGTGGAAACAGGGAAATGGCAACCGGTTCTCTCATTTATCGGACAAAACGCAGCCGCTAAAAGCTACTTCACGCCAATCTTCTGTGAGAGAGTGGTACTTCCCCGGTTGAGTCAGTCCATATTCGAGCAGCAGTAATGTGACCACAGCTAGGCTGTGCCACCTCTAGAAATTTTTTGCCTAAAAACACCAAACTAATGGTGCGGAAGACACCATATTCCATTAAGACTAGGAAAGGACGACGATGGGATGCAATTGAGAAGATAAAAACGGCATCGCAGGGAGAGCTAAACAAGATAAAAGAAAAAAATATTTAAGTATTAGTAAAACTTATAACTACATGGGGATATCTATTGGGGATTACTTTAAGGAGGACAAAGAAGATAGATAAATGAATATTTTTTTGGAAAAACACAATATTTGTAACACTTTCATAAGAAGATGAAAGAAAAGTTTTCATGAGAACATAGAGATTTCCAAAATATAATGTTTTATGTCCCCAAAAGCGGAATTTTCTACTGGAAGGAAATTATTTTTTAGATTATTGTAACATTATTCAACTAAAGCTATTTCTAAAAATTATAATATAGAATAACAATTAAATCGATATAGTCGTACTTTATTTGTCAGCTCGCACATATTGGTGCAAGACACACTCATTTTTATTACACATATATATATATATATATATATATTAATATATAAGTCCATGGCCTCATAGTATTTTTATAGTACGTAAATAACTGAACGATGTTATTGGAAAAATTTAATGACGTCATGTTTGCACCACGTTAAAAACAATTTAAAATTGGCATAAGTTAGTGACTAAATTATTATACATATGTACACAATACAGTCATGATTCAGACCGTCAAAAATGTATCTGCCGTATGCCAAATGATTTATCCGGCACTAAAGGTTCAAACTTCACAATCCATTGTTGTAAATGATGACTGATCGAAAAAGAAATGACGCTTTACTCATACAACCACGCACAGAAATATTAGTTTTATTCTTTATACTATTATGGTATTTATTAAATAAAAGGAATTACTTGTGAAAAAAATAAGGGAAAAAAAACAAGAGCTTTAAAGTTCAAGATCATTTTGTGTAAAGAAAAATATATCTAACATACCTAAGTATATCAATATTTAATGAACACAGATTCAGTTTTTGTCTGTACGTAGATATACTTATACTATTTAGGATTTAGTAAGTCATTTTATGGTATAAAATGTTTTAAAAGTGGTACCAATTACAGAGTTATTAAAAATTCGACACGCATGTTTCTAGATATCATTATATATGTTTGATTCTTTATATTCTATAAAAATTTAAAAATATTTTAGTTATTAAGTTTATAAATTAGAAATAGAAAAATAGGCGATAAACACTGTTTTTTTTTGTTCAAAACTTTTATTTATAATTAATCAATTATGTATGTATTTCCAATTTTAACGTACATACTTTAAGCTATTCGTAGAATTAATCCGTGGGTGTAAAGAATAATCAAAATCATGAATAATTTATGTTAAATAACTCGCTCGCAGCCTTGTTAGATGGAACAATAGACACGACTTTGTATATTTAAGTTCACTTCAGAGTAGAATTAATAAACAATAATATTAATTCTAATAAAGTTCCCATAATATATACAATTAAATTGTGATTGTCTATTTTGTATTCAATCGATTTGAATACCTCATGAACGAAAACATACATAAGTATATACATAGGTAAATCACGTCGCAACCGTTTTAATATAAATAGTTTTATATTCATGTTTGTAACAATTAATTTAAAGTCTCGACTATCTTCTTATTAAATAAATATAAATGCAAAATTTCTCTTTGTTATTTGACATGTAACAATATGATATAAAATTTTTATATAGGAAATTTACTGTTAATTAAAATATGTTAAATTGATCGAGTAAAGTAGCGAGAGAAACTCAGTGTTTTAGAAATTGTTAGGTCTTATTATTTCTATGTTAATGTCAGGCTGTTTTCTATCATTTTATTTTTATTAACTGCAACATTAATCCTCTTTGGTCGTCACTATTGACATTGACTTCAGGTGAGTCGACGCGGAACACGGATGTCGACTGACTCAGATATCTTAGATAATAAACATCATTCATTTGTATTTGTTTTATTATCTTATGAGGATGTATAACAAATAATAAGTAGGCGCATAATTACTTGGAAAGCCTAGCATCAAGTTTTAAATGGTTATTTTAAGATAATAATCTAGTTGGTCAATACAGATTGTCGAAATGTTTCTGTGATTCATATTTATTTTAAGCTCTGCGGATTCAGAAAACAATGTTATTTGATTAAAAATATTTGTGCTCGAGTTAATTCTGCTATACTATATTTCGTTGAATAACATGAAATTTTATTTGGATAAAATGAGAAATACCACAAATAAAAATAAAAATGTTTATTTTGTTCACTACATAATTCTCAATAACAAAATATAATTAAAAAACGTAGGTCTATCTCACTTAAATATCACAAGCGTATAGATTACCATAAGTCATAAGTCTTAGAAGTTCAACAAACTCTAGCGTTAGTCACATTTTTGATTTTAATATTAGAATCATCATCAATCTTTTATCTTCTTCCATAACCTGAAAAATAAATAAATTACACTAAATAAGTTAAAAGACTGTTGTACGGTTATATATATTATACATATTTCAGAAAAGTTTAAAATCAGTTTCGTATTCGTACAAAAGAAAATGGATAAAAATATCATGTGACAACAATTTACCTCCTTTTACTGAAGCCCCTGCTGCAGCATAGGCTGCGGCTGTTCCACTAGTAAGACTTTTTCCATTTGCCCAGCTGCTTGCACTAGAATGACCTTTTGCCGCAGCTGTGGCTCCAGCAACAGCTCCCGAATTTAAACTTGATTTACACGCATTACAACCTGAATTAAGGTTAGCTTGTGAACCAGATAACGCTACGAAGTTCTCTTGATCACCAACATTAGATTCTGCCCCAGCGCTGGCAAATGCGCTGGCGATATTAGCTTGTTTAATATAATCATTTAACATATTGCCATTATCGGAATTGCCATAAGCGTTTGCATCTACAGCTGACGACGCGCTATTTGCATTTGATTGTGCTCCCGCCTTCGCAAAAGCTCCTGCAAAATTGGCTTGTTTTATATAATCGTTGAGCATAGTTTCTGCGTCTTCCTTTTTATCTATATTTGCATTAAGATCTGGTGACATTGGAGATCCACTGTATTGTAATCCTACCCCTGGAGAAGAACCTGCGCTATTGGCTTGTTTAATATATTCATTTAATTCGCCGTCTTTTTCAGAGTTGCTATTTTCATTCATACCTTTATTGGGGAATTGGTTATTCTGAATATGCAAATTGGTATCAGCATTCTGGGTGTTATATTTAGTTCCACCACTAGCATCGACGGTTTCAAGTCCAGCATTAGCTTGTATGTTGGTTGAATCGTGGCTAGGTGTTTTTTGATGTATATAACTGTTCGTTTTGATATCAGATTCGACACTATCTTGTTTATTTTTCCCCGTATTAATATTCTGGTCTTTTTCAGAAGGTTCTAATACACCTGATGGACCGCCAAATCCGCCAGAATAAACAACATCTTTAGCATTTGCCTGAGCATTAGCACTGACGTCAGCGTTGTTGTGGTTTTCATTTAAAACAGGTTTTGAGTTGCAACCAGTTGTAGCACAAGGCGACGTTGGAAAGACAGAAGGTAATTTTGAGGGCATGGTAAATTCATTTGGATTTAATATTCCCTGTGGTCCACCAAAACCACCTGTATATTTTGGTAGCTTTTCCTTTTCATTTATGGGATTTTGTAAATTATGAGAATTGACCGCAACTTGATGATCAAGATTAGTAACAAAAGTTGTTGATGGTGTCGTAAAGGTGGAAACTCCAGTGTTCAAGTAATTTGGTATTGTATAACCACTACCATGTGTAGGGTTGGTGTTTATTAAGGGTTTATTCATGTTCAATCCACTGAATCCTCCCGTGTAGACTGTTTCAGGTGCAGGTTTTATATCCACGTTTGGTTTGGATGTTGTAAAGAGTCCTGGTTTTAATGCGGCTGTAACAGATCCACTGGGTCCACCAAAACCGCCGGTGTACCGAGGTAGGTTAGATTCAGTGGGCGCTTCATTCACATGAGGTTTATGTGTGATAAGAGATCCTGGACGAATTGCTGCATCTACAGGTCCTTTTGGCCCTCCAAATCCACCTGTATACTTTGGAAGACTCGATTCAGTGACTAAATTTGGTTTAACTGTGCTTGATATACTTGGAAAAACAACACCATTCAAAGATCCTTTAGGTGTATTGAAATCACCTAAGTAGGAAGGAACCTTATTGTTAGCAACGTTATAAAAATTTCCAGTGCCAGTGTGTCCTGGATATTGCGTAGTGGATCCTGTGTTACTTCCAACGACATTGGTATAAGTTGGAGCATTGTGGTTTACTGAAGTCAAGTCGCTTGGTTTTATTTTATTAGTCCAACCCGAATTATTTTCATTAGGCAATAGGAAACTGCCACAATTTGGAGTAGTACAAGGGGAAGTATTATATGAAGGTTTTGGAGCTACACCAGACAAAATCCCAAAATTCTGTGGTGGTGGGTTAGAAACATGTGAATATTTTGGAGTTTTTAGTCCAAAATCAGTTATAGTTTGTATATTAGACCCACAGCCATTGGGTCCACAGTTAGATTCGTGTCCCGCACTTGATGGAATATTAGGAAATGGTTTAGTGGAAGGGTTTACGGGAATATTTTGTTGAAAATTAGGATTGGTTCCTAAAATGGGAACATTATAACTGCTAGGTTTTCCATTAATGTTATTCGGAGTAGCGTCTGTTTGGCAATTATGGGATGTACATATCGGTCTGAAATTAGGAGTAACTAGATGAGTTGCTGGCTTTTCAGGAGCAAATGACGGGGCGGTGTCCGTTGGAGATAAAGCCAAAAATGTATCACAGTTCGCACCGTTACATTTCTGAGAATTCGAGGAAGAGCTTTTAATTGAATTGTCAAATTGTGGATTTTTGGAGTTATAAGAGTTAGAGCCGCGTTTTAAGTTTTCATCGACGTTCACTTCAATATCATCTGAATTGTTTATATTGTCTGCTGCTTGATTTGTGGTTGGAAAACAGTTTCCTGTCGCACATTTTGGCGTTTTATCAGTATTTGCACTTTGTATTACACTTCCACTTCCAGCGGCATTAGACAAAAAATTTTCGGCAGATTTGTTACACTGACCTGTAACACATTTTGTCGGGCCAAAGCAATTGCCTGATTGACAGGGTGCAATACTGCCGCTACTAAAATAAGTTGATGATTGTGATGCAGCTTTCGCTTCAGCTGCGGCCTGCGCTTCGCTACTTTCATGTGTAAATGTTATTTGACCATTGGGAGATCCGTTAATTGATGATGGTATGGTACTTTCACTACCTTTACAGGTACCAGTATTACATCCAATACCGGCTATTCCGTTATTACTGCTAAAACTATAGGAACTTGAGCTTGAACTCGCACTTGCACTGGATGCAGCGTAGCTAGATGACGAAGATTTCGAGAAGCCTCCTGAATATCCAGTGCCACTCGGTATACTTAAAGGGATTACTGGTAGCGAACCAAAACCTCCTGCGACAGCATGTGCTTCAGCTGAAAATATGTTGTTTTGAATAAATAATGATATTAACCCTGATTTTTCTACTTAGTTTTAACTTATGTTTTTATGCAGTTTTTTAAAGTTATGAAATATTTATAAATAAGAAAAGGTCATGTTACAATAGTTATTTAAGTCCGTTATCAAGATTACATAATATTAAATATATCGTCACATAACCTTAACACACTGAATGTAATATTAATTCTGCCATCTTTTTGTTTTTTATGTCTTTAAAGTTAATTTTAACTTCCCTTATAAATATAATAACCATATACCAACAGGTTAACTATTTAATTAGAAGGTATAAAAATGGTTTTATACAGCTATATCAAATGTTCTAATGTCTATGATTGATATTTGCTACCATGATTTGATATTTCGGAACGAAATAAAATAAATAAACATACAATGAAAATAAACTGACCTTTTGCTATAGCTCCGGTTTTTGCATAATCATGTGGAGTAGCTGTCACATAGTTTAAAAGAGCAAACACAATTACACACGAGACCGCCATCTCGTTTAAACTTCTCATCCACAATGTTATTGTTTTGGTGAGACAGCGTTTATAAAGCTATACATAAATGGACATTCATGAACTAAGGCAGCATTCACATGAACGTTTGCGATGGCTTCGTTCTATACGACAATGACTACATGTAACAACGATAAGTAATGCAAAGCGATATTATGTTTATTAATACACGTATTAATTGTATATCATTAACTTCCTCACAAGCCAATAGTAACTTAATCCGCACCTTTATCATAACCTAGTTTATAGTACAGAAATATGAAGCCCAACCCATTAATATCGGAAAATAAAAGTCGCAATTTCGGAAAGTATAGACGATTATGTGTGGACTTCAAAAGAGTCTCACAGTATAGTTTAAATATAAAGTAAGTGCCTAATAGGGAAAATATAATATGTCATTTTGATGCGGATATAAAAACCTAAATTGTCTGAAAAAAAATAATTGCTTAAAATTGTACAATCGTTGCTCTTCTGAATAAGTCCTTAGTTATGAAAACCTGTTAGCGTTCCGCGAATTTTTAAGTATGTGTTAGTGTGGATGACGTTGCCTGGGTACTCTGTTTATTGAGTTAATCTCAAATTGTAATATTTGCATACCAACATAAGATTGATACAATTATCAAAACAGTTTTAATCATACTCTTAGATTATTTATTGAAGTGAAGGAAGTGAAAAGTAAGCGTTAAAATATATTAATTCAAGTTATATAGATATTTTCAGTTTTTATTTATTTAAAATAAAACGATTTTACTAGATTATGGTATTCACGGGAACAGGAGATAAAATTCTTATCTCTCCTAAGAGTTTTCAATACAGTAAAGTAAACTAAATGGCAGGTGGAAATATTAAGAATATGATCAATTTATTTCAGTTTGATCTAAAAATATATTTTTATTTAAATGTGTGAAAATACGTGTGAAGTAGGTACTCATGAAAATCTTAAAAAATCATTTTCTTTATATATTAATATTTACTAAGTTTGGATGTTTTCTTTAAGTCTTTGCTTAAATATGTAATAATACGAAAAGGTTTATTTTTTTCAATGCTTAAATATTTTCAAAGGAATATTATGTCATACTTAATTTAAGTCAGGGACCTTTCTACGACCCGGCTAGGAGTTATCATTTACAACCGGCTTATATGCAACATAAGAAGCTTGTTCGGTGCAACATAAAAGGCTTGGAATATGCACGCAAAAAAGAAACATGAAAAATATTTAATATATGCATAAAATTTATTTGAATATTAAAAAGACATTGTAAATTTTAAACTGGATTGAATTGATAGACATTAAATGTATGTATAATATATTACATGTGACATTAGGTACGACATTTCTATTGTTTGATTTTCGATCTAAATTTATTCTGTACGAGCTTTATTTTTTTCTTAGCTACAATAACATGATAAGTACATAACTGAGATAACTATATGATTGAAATACTTATCACAAGATATTCCCGAGACGGGTAATACGCAGAAAAAGGAAAATTCTACATTAGTATGAATATATGGTAAAACGTGATACCACATATTGTTAACATCTACCAAGTAGAAGCGAGTTGACTTAAACCAATATCCGGGCAAAGCGCTGCACTATTCTTACATTCCATTGCGTGTAGATCATTTTATGTATCCTGATACAAGGATCTGCGAAGTAGACCATTTTATTTTTATTACATTAATTATGATGAATGGGCTAATAAGCTCCGCAAGTTCTTAATCATATGTAATAACAATGATTATCTGTAAACGTTTCTCGACGCAAACTATATTTACCTACATCAGAGGTCAGAGAATGGCCGCTGTCTAAATGGTATTAGAGATTTAAAATATGTCATTGTAAATGTATCTTTAAATTTTATTATTAATAAATTAAGCGTTAAAATTTCTCTAATATTGTTAAACGATATCTAAACAGAGCCATCTAGTATCTACCTACTGTTACTTATGAATCTACTTATGTACATAACTGTTGTAAGGAAAGCATAGGACAAATACATTTCAGACAAAATTGAGAGCAAGTAATTTAGGACCATCCAAACTTTTTCACCCAAAGCAAGTAAGGACGGAATACCAAATATGAGGAAGGGAGAATAATACTCCGGCATAATAATACTAATAATAAGAATAATATCAGGCAGAAGAAGTAATATTGTTGATGATAAGAAATTATTATTTAAGTTAAAATCCCACGACTTTTAGGACTATATTGTTAACTGGATTGAATGTTAATTACAAAGTCAAAGAAACTGAATAGGTTTTAGAAGACAAAATAACATTATAATAAACTTTTAATTAAATTATTATTCAAAGATAAAATGAAAATACTCTCGTAATCAATAATCATTAAAAATCTTGGTTTCTTACGAATGGACTTCGTCAACTTACAAATATGAAGATGTGTCTTATAGTAATTTTTAGTTTATTTGATTGGGTAAATCGTATCAGCAGAGTATAGATATTAAAGGTAAGGATAACAAAAAAGAATAAGTCTAGTGGCAGACGACGCAGAATTTAAGAAACAAAATGAATTTATAATTGTAGACTACTATAATTTTATTTGTACATTTTTGAATATCAATTCCAAACTTCAACGATCCATATCACACCAGTTCGGTAAAATCTTAATTTAGAATTATTTTTTTTAATCAAAACATTTATGTTGGTATAATTAATACAGAATTTTATTTTAACATTCATTTATTTAATTCAAAATTTATAACACTTGCAATAAACATTTAATCATAAAACATTATTCGAAGTGAGTTTAGTCATATTGTTAAGCACTTCAAATCATTCCATATAAGTACAGATAATAAATTGTGACGTTCATATTTCAAATATTTACCAACTTAAATCATTCCTTGTAGGCATATAATAATGTACTCTAATAATATAATTAGCTAGCCTATCATTGTAAATGGAAGAAACAGAAATTCATTCATTTAGAGGTCATCCTGTTGCGCAGACAAAGCTGCTAGATTTATATATGTATCTGGTTTGAACAGCTAGATGCATTTACGTCTACATATCTGGCTCATATTGATTTATGTGAACAATAAAATATAATCAAAACTATAAAACTGATGAGACAATTGTCTATAAATAAAACCTAAAATGTTATTATTAATGTTATTTATATGATGCTATGAGGTATTGAAAATTATTATTGGTTTCCCCCACGACATTTTCGGAGAAACCTTCTTCAACAAGGTTGGTTATTTCTAGTTAATAGAAAGGTCTGCACGACTTTGAATAATGTTGACGTAATCATATGCATATCTACTGTTCTCCTAACAATAACTATAACTTATTTTGATTTAGGACTTTCCTTAATCCATAGATCATTGAATAATTTAGTTTATATTAAATATATTATATAAATTTTTGTTCAATAGGTTCCTACTTCGAAACTGATATTTTATATAGACGTTTCTAGACTTGCGTAGGCACTCAAAGGTAGACCGTTAAACGATCTCACTTATACGGTCGTCTGCCAAAACAGGTTTATTTTACAGGCATCCACACGCTGAGTTAAGTTTATCTCCATTCTGTTACAAAAATATCATGCTCTCAACTTGGTATAATAAAAACTTATGGTCACAAAACACACACTCATCCAAGTATAATATGCAATACTTATGTAACTTACCAAAGAATACTTATCGGTCATTTTAATTAGTTATTAAAACATAAAATCATCATATGTATGATAAATAATAACCACCTTTAAATTCAGCCAAAATTTATTTAGGTATTTTGTCGTTAAGATTCCGAAATGTTTAGTTATTTCAATTTTTTTTAAACTAACGGTAATGAACCGAGCATGGGAAAAGGTAGAACCCAAGCTTGCGGTTATATTTGTGAATGAAATTTTGATTTAAACAATATATTTAGAAGGTAGAAAAAATATCAATCTATGTCTTTTCTTATTATTAAAATTTTTGAAGGTAATAGTTACTATATAAAGATATAATAAAATCGTTCACGGGTTCAATTCTGTACATTGAAAATAAATGATAATTAATCCCTATAAAGGGTATCCCTATTCTTAGAAGAAACAGATGAAAAAAAATATGACCTTTGAAATTTTTGTCTGTCTGTCTGTTGTAACTTAAAATCTACTGGACGGATTCCAATAAAATTTTATATGGGGACTGCTGATCGATCACCTGATGCAACATTTAGGTTGCCTTTTACCGCGGGAAAATGCGTCATTCCCAGTAATCTGTAATGATAAATTTATGCTTTTAACTTGAAGGGTAATCGGTTTGTTATTTTCAGTATATGCACAGTATTATAATGCAATGACTTTATTAATGTGCGAAAATTTGTGGATGAAAAATCGTAAATCTGTACTCGTAACGTGACAATGCCAACTTGGGGGAAGCATTCATATTCCCTGCAGAAAACTATAGCACCGTTTTTATAATCCGTCAGAAATTATTGTGACAATATGATACTCAATTAAAATTATAAAAATGTTACACGCTTTGTCTAACGACGAAATATCTTTTACAAACTTTGAGAATTTTGGTACAAAAATTCATATTTTAATGGCAATGCAATCTGACTTCAAAAAAAGGTTTCTTAATTCGATTATGTATTTTTTGTCTCTTTTTTTTTTGTTTGAAAAGATATGTAGGTAAAGATGGTATAGCATAGCTGTGGCCAAGTTACTGCGGCTCAAATATGGGCTGGCTCGACCGGGGAAGTATCACCCTCTCACAGAAGATCGGCGTGAAGTAGCTTTAATTGGCTGCGTTTCGTCGGAGAGAGCCGGATTCCCTTTCTCTGTTCCAACCCTCCCCTATCCCTCTTCCCCGATTGAGGGTGGCAACGCATCCGCAAAACTATGTTGCGGATGTCCATGGGCGACGGTTGCTACCTCCATCAAGTAGGCCATCTGCTCACCTGCCCCCTTTATCTTAAAAAGGAATTATCCATAATCATAACTGATTCCGTAAAAGAAATTATACTATCATTAGTTACTAGCTGCTCTCCGCTGTATAACCCACTTACTTCTCGTTGTCTGAATTCCAAAGCAAATTAAATTAAAATCAGTTTAGTTTTAAACTTATTTTTTAGATAATCTTTTCCTTCTACTATACGCCTCAAGTAGCTTTAGTTGCCAAGTTCGCGTAAGAATCGAGGACATTTGTTAATACAGTAGAAAATCCATTATCCGGCCCTCACTTATACGGATTCGTGGTTATCCAAACCAGCAATCGCAAACAATTATATCAAATACCTACAATTTAAGGCAATTAATAGTTTACGTCATATGACGATTACTAAATATTTTAAACTTATCATTTTATTTGACAATTAGGGGAAAAATATTTTGGTACAAAATACGTTCATGTACATAAACACGTGTATACATTGATCACTTTTACAAATGTATTTGTAATTTTTTGAATCACAATAATTATGTACTAAGTACATATACTTCGAATCCGATTTTCTTAATACATTTGATTACGCGATTTTTTACTATCCAAATGCCTTACGACAATTATTATGATTTATGAGTTTCTACTGTATTTAGTAAACGTCAACTGTCAAGTCGTATTTGCATTATTTGTTTGTAAGCCAGTTTTTAGGTGCATAATATCTTAAAACTTACTTTGATAGTAAGTACGTGATTATATTTTTTTTTTAAACTGTTACGTTTGGACTTAAGCAAGACATAATATTGTGTGTAAGTACTTCGTTGTTGTACCAATAACTTTGTCGGTAAAATAAAAAATACTTCATAAGTCTATACATTATACAGACCTAATTTAAAGTTGTTTTTCTCTTAGACTTAATGTCACCGAATGTAGCCGTTTTTAAATGTATTATAAAATGTTTTAATGCTATAATTTCACTAAAAATGCATAAATTGATAAAAACCATTTAATAATTATCAGATGTATGTGATGTGCGTGCCTGTTTCTTATCAAAATTCAAACTACTTATCAAATACGTAACACATTTATTACAAAACCACCAAGTATTGCTATTAAAAATATTTTCCTTAAGCTCTCACCGATGCAAACTAATAATGTAATCTACATTTTTTTCAGTAATTATTAAGTACATCGTTTATTGGAGATCCTTTGGTGTTAAATGAACTCGTCGGGTTCCCGCGGCGCGTCCAAGTCGCGATAGTGTATCACCGGACGGAACTCCGCGGCACCGGCCCTTTAACAAGCAACCACAGCTTTGTTAAAGACACATACACACGCACATACAAACATACATTACTTCCACTGAAGAGTGTGTCTTACAACATTGCACCTAAACACCGAACGATATTTCTAAGGATAAAATATATGACAAAGAACCGATGCAAACTTAACTGTCGGCGTTTAAGTTCAAGATGTTAATTCGTTTAAAAGGTTGAAATTTTTCCAATCTCAGCTTCCCGGGATACTTAAGTGTAGTAAGGGGTAAGGTAGAATAATAATTGTCATTATACTCTCTATTGGACTTTATTGAAGTTCACTTAAATTATAACAAATATATTGGTTTGAATTCTTGACATTTGAAGCTTCGATCACATAAAAAAGGTTGTATATAAAAAAATACAATGATATACGGTTCAGTATTATAATTTGCAAATATTGTTTTTATTAATAAAATAAAAATATTCGAAAATATATAAAACTGTAGTTTCTCCAATATTCAATAGTTATGTGATCGTAGAATCAGAACTCAAGGATATATATTTTTTAAATATAATATAGGCAGGTAACAATTTAGTTTAAGTGATTTACAATATCATACATAAAATACTCGACCTGCTTTATAGATTTATGTATGAAACACCCATAGATGTTATACACCGACGACAAAATTACCTCACAATAAACATATTCAAACTCTGTACGAACATAACATACGAAAAAGGTATGTTATGTACTTAGAATATGTCACCACTATCCGGGAAGTCGAGATCGTTGTAAGCAATTATTGGCCGGGATCTGTCCACGTTTTCCCTGTAAATCACATTCCTCGATCTCAAACACTATGAACATGTCACAATACAAAGCATTAATAATTCACAAACAATGCATCTAACAGCAAATGTTAAGGTCATGCGATATTATACATATATATATATATATATATATGACTATTCTTAGAAGCGGATTACGATGCCGAGGGCGTTACTATTATAGACATCACATACGACAAAAAGTTACCTTACAATAGTAGGTATGTCATGTTTTTAACACATCCTTTTGACATTATAATTTTAAATGTATATCATACTCGGCAGATAATATTGCGATTCATAATTGTTAATGAATATTTATTGACGAATACGTTAATTTAAAAATATAATGAAGATGATGAGAGATTGTAATCGAGATAATAAGTATGTCTTGTAGTGTTGTTTGTTTGATATTCTATTATGATATTAACTACTATACCATCACTATGCTTTACAATACTAAAATAGTACAAAAAAACCGTAAACTCTTTCGATATTATTATATATAATATTTCGATATTCTGGATGTAAACTTGTGTGTGTGTGAGTGAATTCCGCATGTGTATGTTGTTGTTGTCGTATCACCTAAACGAAACTTTATGCGACGTGTATATGTTTGAGTATTACCTGGGTCTCGAGAACCGCGGGTGTCTGGGCATGTAAGGCGCGGGTGGTGCCCAGCCGCCCCAGCCCCAGCCGCGACCACCGCCTGCACCACCAGCTCCACTATATCTAGACAAGTAATTCCAGGTGTAATGTTATAATTTGATATATGAAATGTGTATAAATATGTATAATATTAGATGTTTCATTGTTGTTATTACAAATAAACTCTTCATCAATCTTGCACATCCATCCTACTCCCGTCGGCGACTAAGCGACAATGAATATCCCATTACATTTCATGGTCTTATGTTTATAATCTTCGACTTTATTTCCAGCCAGCGGAATGATTCAGTTTGTGTAGAAGTAACTGCTTTATATATTAATATAAATGTATAGTTACGGATGTGCCGGCGGCGCGTGCACGGGTTGTGGCGCGGCGCGAGCCGGTTGCTCGGGTTGTTGGGGACGTCGCACGTCTTTAACGTACGCGTTGAAGTAAGACACCTCGCGGCGGACCTCATCCACCTAGATAAAGACAATATTACTAAGTCGCTATCGACGTGTTAAGTGTAAATTTGATATTAATTGTATATTACTTCTCTTAAAATGCCAATATAGATTTAAATATAATTCAAGTACTTGTTCCATACTAAGGTAATTTCACCTTTTCAGCGTGTTTATTGAAGATATGCTTTCTTATGAAATCTGGTCCCTTGAACTTTTTACCGCTGAGTGGGCACAACCATTTGTCTTGAGACAGCTCTTGAGTGTTCGCTTGAATGAACTTTTCTACTTCTGCCTCGGAGTCCTTAAACAAACAATTTCATGTTATATTTAAATGTCCAGTATATAAATATATTTATTAATGTTTCATAATCACCTTAATTCCTAGTTTCTGCAGCTCTTCGTCTGTCAGCGGTTTGACATCTTGCAGAAAAGCTGACATTTTACCTTCGAAAGTTTTAATATAATCTTGGATCTCCTGCTGAGTGGGCTGTAACAAAAAACAAGACATGAAAAGCTCAAATTCTTAGAAATATTTATAAATACTATTATCTTCCTATGAAGTTTGTTTACCTTGTTAGGAGGAGGTCCGGAGCGCGCATGCATAATACCACAACGGTTTGGCATCTCGTCCTCGTATGGATATTCACAATGATTGTAATAGTCCACAGAGTGTACAATACGAAGGTACAACACTAGGCGGTCCAACACTTTGATGAGTTCCGGATCCGGTTGTTCATGCGCCGCGGCCTCCGACGACGCCTCCAGACCGAGCAACTCTTCTTCCTCCGTTGAAGCCTCTTCTATGAGATGTTCCGTTATCTTATGTAGCACCGGGTTTTTGGAGCTCAAACTGAAGTTCTGTAAAAATATATTTATCGTTAATTGCTCTTAGGCGACTTTCGTTGTATATTAATTCATACTATTGTGTTTGTTTGTGTATGTAAAACCAACATAGTATTATATTTTCGCCTAACATTGTCGTAAAGAAAAAAACGATCGTTTGAGTTCAACTTATAAAATGTTTATTGGTAAAAAAATAACAGTGAAAATAGAAATCATAGAAACCAAACAGGTTTTTTTAATGTTCTCATTATCATATCATCACCTCAGTCTGCGGTCCATCTTCACCAGGTCCGTCCCACAGTCTAGACCTAGTGTCTAGATGGTGTGCGAGCCTAGCCGCGAGTCTAGCGTCAGCCCGCAACACCGCTCGCTCCAAAGTGACGCCGGAGACAGCTCGGATACGACGCTGAAGATCGCGGTTTACTATCGCACCCAACTCACACTCGCGAAGCTGAGGAAGATATTATACTGTGAATATACCAGAACGATACTAGTTTATATGTACGGTGTGGTTTTGTATATATCACCCTTATATTATTAAGATTCCAGCAGATGTCCTTTATGTTGACCTCTCGTCGGAACGTGACCCAACCTCTGCGGAACCATCGTCTTTCGGGCAGTGGGTCTGCTAGCGCCACGCGCAGGAACCCACCGTAACGTTTACACATCTGGAAGACGATCACATAATGTCTAATAGGAACCAGTGGAATCGTTTAGAAACAACATTAAATCAGTGAAAAGTCGAATGTAGATTTTCTGAGACTATAATATAGGTGACTTACAGCTTCTACTTCAGCCTTCGTGATCGTTGGAGCTAGATTTCTTAAGAAAATGGAGGTTGTTTTATGGAGAGCCCTGGATTCTTTCTTCTCCGTCACATCAATGGAAGTTTCATTATTGTCATTGCTCGCCTCCTTGTCTTTTATTTCGACGACTTTCTCTGCGCTCGGTGACTCGGTCCGTTCCTTTTGTTTCGGCGACTTGTCGGGAGTTTTGGATTTAGACTTGGATTTTGATTTCCTGCGCGTTCCGGTTTCCCCTTCGTCTTCCGAACTTGATGACGATGAACTCGATGATGATGAGCTCGACGAAGAACCTGGCGGAGCTGTGTGAGGAAATCATTCATACAACGTATCTTCCAAACTATAGAGAAAAAAAATTACTACTAATTATAAGTTGAACCCTTACGAGGTTCTTTCTCGGGTACAACTTGTTCCGATTCCGTTCCAGGCACACTGTTGTAACGAGAAAAAAGTTTGGCCTGTTCTTGTAGCTGACGGAGGTGAGGATCGATCTCCATCGTGAGGGGTGCGGTTTTTTTTGGAGAATCTTCCTTTTTTTCCTACGAAAAATTCATTTGTAATGTATAAAAAACCTAAAGCGAGAGTAAGAGATAAGAAATATGTAGTTTTATACCTCAGTTGAATTAATCTTATCCTTGTTTTGTTCGGTGTCTTTCTCATCCTTAATTTCTTTGACCGCATCGTCTTCAATCACAATTGCCTTATTCGTGTCATTCTTATCTAAAATATTGTATTGATTTAAAAATTATAAGTATAAAAGTTAATTTCAATAGTTGAAGGAATTTCGTAATATTATTCACCTTGTTTGTCATTTGCATTTTCCGCTGGGTTGGGTTCGTCGAGAGCTTTAAGATCTTCCTCTGTTCCGCCTTCTAATTTAATAACAACAGTGTCAAGTAAACGTATCAACTTGTCCGACTTGTCAACATCCACTGATACTTTGTCCAATTCGCGTTGTTCCAGGAGCTCAAGAAATACGTTAAGTCGGTTCTACAAAACATTGTTGAGTATGAAGTACTGTTTTATATCTGTATAATTATGTTTTTAACATTATATCAATATTGGCAATAACTTGAATTAAAATTCAGGTAGAAATAGCAGCACCTCCATCATGACACGTCAGTTTAATTGGTAAAGCAATTGGAATGCGACATTCCTCAAGTAAAAATTTGGAATCCCGCTATTTTCTATTTGAATTTGAGATCAATAACTTCGTCAGTATTTTCCATACCTTAAGCGCAGCTAGTTGCTCCTCTTTACGTTTCACCGATTCCTCTGGATGGTATTTTATCTTGAACCTAGATGACAAACAAATGCTGGAGTTTGAATTGTATTCCAATTATTATTATTCGCTACCAACAAATTATATATGCATAAAGGTTGTTTTGGAAAACAGGTTTCCCTTGATGTATACCTAGTCGGAGACAAAATAAAATAAAAGCATGATTTAATTAAACATCAAAGTGACAATGTGTGGACCATATTACCTGACAAAAAATAAAAACATCAGTTTTACACAAACTAAAATGTCTTATGTATATATTTAAAAAATCTGCAGTCTCACCTGTTCCACATTTGTGGAAAAACATAACCCTACCCCTAACAACAACGAAACCTGTAGCATTGCGCGCTACAGGTCAACGCGATTAAACTAGCTACACACAGCATTTAATTTGCAAAAAGTTTTGGAAAGTTTTCTCAACGACGTCCGGCAAATCCATGTGAATATGCTGTAGACTGTAGGGAAAAAAGTATACAGTTAAAATTTGCTTATTTAAAAGATTCTAGACATAGCGTGGGTTATAAAAATATTAATTGTTTTATAAAATTATAAAATAGCTGTCATATCTGAATATATGTCATAGAATCTTTTAATTAGAGGCAAATTAACAAACAGAAGTTACACTGAACTGACAGACTGAACTATTAAGTCACTGGAGTTAAGTAAATGGTAAAGTCATTTTTGATTCACATTTTTCTGGTTCTCATAGGAAATGAATCTATATTTTCTTAATATATAAATTTAAATAGAATTACTTACCACTCCTCATCTTTGTGTGCTACAAAAAATTCATTTAATTGCTGCCTCCTAAATTCAAGTTTGTATTCATTATACTTCTGTATAGCGTCATCAACGGTGATAGCATCGTCTTGAGCAGCCAGGAAAGCCTTGAATGACATCATTGAAGGAGGCCCATCAGTTGGTCCCATCGGCAGAACAGCATCTCTAACATAAATAATTTTTTAAGCATGAAAGACAAAGGGTCTATACATTTTATAGAGACAAATTACAACAAGATTGTTAGTTGATTTTGGTAATGATATCTAAGATTTTTGCATGTACTCATTTAAATGAGACTAATGTTTATGAATACTATGCATTTTTTATTAATTTTTGTCTGCATAATGCCAATATTTCGGTTCGTTTGCAGCAACCATGATCATGTTCACACAAGACCAAAGTGTCAGTGAGTTGATTTAATTACTTTGATATTTTCATATTACAGTGATTTTTACGAAATAAAGAGAATATTTGTAAACTATTCTTATGAGTAATGAATAAATAAGTATGTATATATATAATATCAGTTTTATTTAAAGTTAAACTAACCTGGCTGGTACAGGAGGCATTGGTTGACCATATCCTTGATGAGCAGGATGCGGTCCAAAGTGGTCGTGGGCCCAGCCATATGAGCCATATGAGTCATGAGGCATACCGCCATATCTTCTATCATCAACTGGCCAGTCTGGTCTGATTCGTTTGCTAGGAGGCCCTTCACCTCTAACTGGAGAATACCCACGACTTGCACTTGCTCCACCTCTATAATCTCTGTAGTCGGGTCCTGATCTACCTCCACGAGACCTGTATATCATTCATGTTTCTTACCAAGATTTCTTTGAAAATATATATATATATTTTTTTAATAGTACAGGATATTACTCAGACAAGTAAAGACTGTACAATAAGAGTAGTAGCACAAAACTACAAAAAAAACAATACTAACTACTTAAAACTAAATACTTTGTTTTTTCAATTTCACATAACTTTTTAATATGTTGTATTTTGTATTTGTTAAAGTATAAAGTGTACCTTACAACTAGAGCATTGGAACCTCTTTTCAGACTTTTAGTGACGCTTTGAGTTTTAGAAGAATCAAGGATTTGGGAGTGGGATCTGTAACACGACGCAGTCTCATACATGACTTATGATTTTGGAACAGTGGTATAAGGAGTTATTATTACTATATAACCCACCTTTCTGACCATTCCTCTCTACCGCGTCCTCGTTCCTCTCGTCTATCGCTGTTTCGATAACTGCTGCCTTCTGCTGCTCCTCTTTCACCGCGGAATTTATCGCGTCTCTTACGGTCATACTCGTCGTCGCTATCAGCCATGGTGATATCAGTATAAACTTATAAGTTTAACAATATACGACTGCTTTAAATTTATCTATATATAATTAAATTTGTGACTTAAAAATTAACATCACCCGATTCTTTGAGCATTACAATTACATTCATAACCATTTGGCTGTTGCCTGTTGGCATCTTATTTGACAGACGATACGAAGAGAAATAAAACGGAAATACGTTTAAACCTATTCAGTATAGTCTATGAGTTGTAATCTACCACTTGTCTATGAAAATATATATCTCGATTGTTAACATTATCATCATAAAATATTTATAAACCACAGCAAGAAGATTTGTTGTTAAAATATTTTTTTCATTTAAAAAGTCTTCATCGTACCAGCATAGAATGTTAGACATATTCCTACAATACTATAAGTAAGGGCACGTGTATACTGTATGGATAACGTTTGACGGCAGGAGGCATCAATTTTTATATTTCAATAACGTATGTATGGTACATCTAGAAAGCAACTAATAAATTTGCAATTTAATATTTCCCAACAATTTGGTTAAATATCGATGAAATTGTTTTATAGTAATTTCCACTAAGTTTTTTAATAATTTTGAAAGTTGTCGATTTAAAACCTAATGTTATATTTTATTGTAATAATGTTACAAATTTCACGTTGCTCATATGGCAAAAACAATGTTAGTTTTTTTGGTCATTTAAGCAATTGAAATAAAAAGTTTCGCCTTGTCATTAAGGTCAATTATAGATCCTAGAAGATTGTTAATTGAAGAGAGCTTATTTGTTTTTATATAAGTTGCTAAGTAATATGATTTATGTTGTTCTCCTAATCTTCTTGTGTCCTCAAATGTCCTCTAAATACTTACTCGTAATATTTCCTATTTATATTATTAAAACCAGAAACAAGTATCATAATAAATAGTTTATTTACTGCGTAATAATTTTGTTGATTGAATAAATTAGAACTAAACAGGTAGTAGAACAGCCATTGAGCATAATTTTTTATCTAGTCAAAAAAAATGTGTTATAATGTTTTATTTCTTATTTTCATTGTTATATTGATAATGTAACAATAAGATACTTGATATTTTTTAGTTTTATGATTCATTTGACTCAGTTTCATATAAATACTGTAGTATTGGAAACTTTTTGTGCTTCTAAGTAATTAAATTATGTAAACTAGGTATACATTACCGTAAAAATATGTTGAGTTTCTCTCTGTTTCTGTTCAGTTTCTGTCGTAAATTTTCTTAGCAGGAGTAATAACGTAGGGATTATAGTTTCTAGTCTTCATGAGGGACCATAAAACACGACAGAAATATTAATCTGTACAATGATGTTTTTGTTGTTAGTTTGCTCGAGTAAAACATTTGATATAAATCGTAATCTACTAGGTAAAAAAATATCTGAAAGAATGAGATCTAAGACTTTCGCGAGTGTAATTCTTTTAAATGAAACTTATAGTATTCGGATATACAACGCGTGCTTTATTTTTGTTAAAAACTACATACTCCCGACGTTTCGGTTACTTTTCAGCAACCGTGATGACGGGCAGACGAGATGTGAACGTCTGTCAGTTGGTCCTGTTACGCCAGAAAATTAAGAAATCCATGGGGTTAGACGATAAATAACATTAAAAAACAATATCAGTTTCATTTATCTGAAAGAAAGTTACCTAAAAATATATTTTTTTTAATAAATCATATTATGCGTCTTACGAAGTGAAATAATATCAGTAATATCTAGGTTCGGGTTGGCTTGCTAAAAAAGCCTTTCGTAGGAACAAGTGTTAGATAGATGTAACGACTATTATTTTTATTTGTTATTTACCTTATAACGCTTTTCTTTCCAAACCTCTAAGTACCTACTATATTTTCTAAGACCATAAAATTTTTAACGGAATAAATCCTTTATTTCAAGTAATAATGTGGATGACATTTTTGTTGCTTTACCGAGATTGTTTGCATACAAACAGTCGTAGGCTAGATAAAGTCGAAAGGCAACATGTAACTTCAAATATCACCAATATACTTACTGCAAGTTTTAATCGTCACACGTTGGCAAACATTTAGGTTTTCATAAAACTTTACACACTATAATATTAACTTTGGTTATTAAATGAGAAACGGAAAATAGCTTAGTATGCAGGGTAAAGATGGAACCTTGTGCTAAGCATATTGTTACTAACCCTAAGAGAAACCGCGAGAGAAATTTAGTAACTGAACGAACATAACATTTTTAGGCGTAGAATTTTTTTTTTACAAAATTGTTATGCTTATTATGGTGGCTCAATGAATGTTGACTACGCAATTTCTACTAAGAGTTTAAAGAACATGAATTATATTAATTTATTTTAAAGGTTACATCTAATGAATTTTTATTATTTTTTTATGAGTGAGAAAATGGAGGAATGTGTAAAAATAAAGTTGCTGTAATAAATATAAATGCTTATATTTTAATTTTTATGGCATTTATGTTTTTTTTTTTTATTAATTTAATTATATCTGCTCAAAATAGAATAAAAAAGAACACTCTTTACAGTGATAAAAACATAAGGAGATTATTATTTTTTAAAGTTATATCTTGAAAACAGATTACCAATATTGTTATTAAAAATAAAGTAGGTCTTTATGTTTATATTTGTATTACGTATATAGAGAGACAGAGGAAAGAAAGAGCTGCTTATTTCAAATATTATGATTTACGTGGCAAAAATAGATATCTATAAAACTGGTCTTAACAAGAAAAATTTGACTGACACTCAAAAAGAAGACAAATTAGTTGATTATATCAATAACCAACTGATTTAATATATATTTTCAAGATTTCAATAAAAGCAGAAACAAATAAATATTTGTTTAATAGGAAGATAAGGTGCCAACATTTCAAATATAACAATGATTTAATAAATATGCAAACATTAATTTGTAATTCAGCTTGCCATAGCCAGCTATTAAATATAGAAAATGTTACTGACATTACAAAACCAACATTTCTGCAATGGAATACAAATGCTGTATTTTTGGAGGTACCATGCAATCACACGGCTATGTCACTTATATCAAGAGCAGTGTGATTCGTCCGAATTATCGCCACAGTCATTTTGTCCGTCGCACGCAGCATTGCGTGGCACACAACGATGGTTTCGGCATTGCACCTCATGTGTACCACAAGCCCCTCCGCATCCCTGCGGCTCATCGCTCCCATCCGCGCAGTCGGCTAGACCGTCGCAAAATCTTGAAGAAATTATACATTGACCATCATTGCAAGTAAATTGATCTTCTGGACATTCTGAAATTATATTTACATTATTATTCTCTAAATCCATTAGTAATTATTATTCTAATTACAATTTTTTTCCGTTTATTTTGTAAAGATGAAAATTATTCTTTTCGGCTTTTAAGTTACTAACTGTGAAAGCAATTACCTTGGGAAAGTTAAACTATTAAGTATTAGGTAGCTATTGTCAAATATATATAGTTAATGACTCCCAACATTTCTATACAAACCGCATTGTATAAAAATAGCCACATTCACAATAACTCAGTACTTTAATGCATTTTCGTATACATATACGACCTTCGAAGTCTTAATGATCCCGTTACCTCTGTATATTCATAACCTAGTTTCGTGGACCGAACGGTATAAATGCTATTTACATTTAACGTGAATGTAAAGTTTTGGGTCAAAAGGTTACGCATTTTTGGGACATTTATAAAAAATAAATTTAAATTATTTCAGTTTCTCATTTTATTTTATGATAATTTTAAATAAAAAAGACCATACCTACCTAAAGTGCAATTAACTTCATCGTATCCATCCCAACAATCAATAAAACCGTCGCATTTCTTTTTGTTGGGAAAACAAGATATTGAATTGCCACATCGGAATTGCTTTTTTAAATCACATTCTGAAATTATACGCAACCACACCAAGACTTATGTATTTATAGTTTAAATAAATGTAATAAGAATTAATTGTGTTATTATCATCACAAACCGCAGTGCATTTCATCGGAGCGATCGTAGCATTGTATGAAACCATCACATCTTGCTGCAGATGGGACACAGAATCCGTCTCGGCATCGCCAATCCTGAGGCGAGCACTTGATTTGAGTTAACAATTTACAAATACGCACACCCCTTGACTTATCCACAAGCTGACAAGCTTCTGTTTCCAGTGCGCAGAGTCCTCCGCAACCTTTAATACGAAATAGTTGTGATTATGAAGTTGTAATTAACATAATCTATTTCTCATGATTGAAATTATAATAACTTACCAGTAGGATCCTCTAAATCTACGGCAACTTGGCATATAGACGTTCCACTTTTCTCATCTAACATACACACTTCATTTGTTTGGCACGAGCAAAAATCAGCTGACAGATCTCTGTTTACAATTTCTTTTGCCTCCTCGGTCTTTTTCCCCACCCTGGGGTAAGTCTTTATGTTTTTTCTTATTTTTGATATGATATTTAAAAGATCGTTGCTTTTATTACGATAATCTATAGAATGTTCGGTTGTTGTTTCATATGTAATGTTTCTTTTATTTACACTAGGAAACAATGCTTCCGGATATATACTAACAACGGCTGAAGTAGTTTCATTAAAATATATGTCTTCTATTGGCACAAAACTTGCACTTGTTTCATTAGTTGCGTGTATAAAACTAGGAGTTGTAAAATTGACTAATATTAAACTAATGAGTACTATCGCTACAATCATTAATCCTATTGAGCATGCTTGAATTTTTGTTCGTTTCTTCTTTGGGCTGTCATGTAATGAAAAATTTACTACACAGCCAATGCCTTTAAATCTTTTTCTCAGTCTTCTTTGGGAAACATTGATTGGCTGGACATACTCTGCACTTCTATACTTACCGCGGATAATCTCATCGACATGTTGTGATACTGTCGGTATATTTTGGGCTACTTGAACATTACTAAAGTTAACATCAGTAATAGAAGTTTTTCTTCTACACGAGTTGTTGAGGCTGCAAATATTGTCAGGACAGCTCTCAATTGTATTTTTCGATGGCTCTAATTTCGTTGCTGTGTTCATTAAATTTAATTTTGGAGTGGAATGATTATTTGGTAAAAACGTGGCTTTTAATGGCGTGACCCCATAGTTTCTTATTTTTCCTCTGCACGTGTAGCAATAGGTTTTAATTTTGTGATCCTTACAAGGTGCATTAACAATAGCATCTCTTAATCGGCTATCCGTCCAGATAGTTGATCCATATAAAGTATTCCAATTAGAAGATTCGGTGTTGATGCAATCAGAATGTAAAAAGTTATCGTTGGAGTTCGTAACTAAGCTCATGTTTTTTTCACGGTCTGCGAGCCTACTATATCATTTTATATTGGTATTGGTATCTGTAATAAATTATAGTAATTATATAAGAGATATATTGTTTGTCTTATTTGAACCCTAAATTCAATATTTAAAGGTAAACGACCCTCATCGCGTGCACGCTTAATTTAAATATCGTGTAAGTAACGTGATCTTACTTGTTTCAATTAAAAGGTCCTCATTTTATACTGTACTGCTTCAGGGTCAAGTAATAATTTCAACCCTAATTAACTTAAATAAATTTAGTAATGACCAAAGTATTTTAAAATTAAATAGAATTAATTTAACGATAATCTATTTAATTATATCTGTATTGTGAGTATTTTTTTTATACAGCATCGAATTTTAATTACAATTAGCACAGGACATTCTACACGAGTATATATGAAAATTGGAAGTTTGTTAAATATGAAAAAACAACGATCTATTGTATTTACTGACATATGAAATAAACGTAAATGGCAAATAAAACTTATGACAATTTATTTATTGTATATTGATTGCTGCTATTTGCTTGATTGTAAGAAATATATTTCGCGAATGAAAACCTTATGTCTTAACTTTACAATTATAAATTATTGTGGACATTTATTAACGGCTCTTTAGCAGGTTATTTAATATTTTAGGTTGCACTAACTAAAGTAATCGAGCACAAATCGAACAATAACCAATACCGTGGTTTCAATTACATGGTTAATCGTGGTATTATTATATATTTGGTACATGTAGGAATACTTCAAAATAATTAATTAACTCAATACTTTAGTAACGACAAGGCCAAAAAAGAAACAGTTCATTGATTTGAATAACAAGCAACTCGGCGTTATATTACGTATTGCTCTCAGAAAAAATAATCCTTTTATAAAAAATATTATATAGCTATTTCAAGTGATATTAATTTCAAAATACAGACGTAATAAAAAGTTCGCAAATAGCGAATAAAAAGTATTATTAACCTATTTGTCGTATTTTTTTTTAATACATCTACATAGACAGAAGATAACGTTTATGTAAAAAAGTATTAAACATACGTTACATGTGATACAAATATTAAAAAGGTCATATTTCATTTGTATGCACTAGTATTTTATTAATATTCAAGAATGTTTTCGCTTATGATGTACCGTTTAGTGGTAAGCCCTCATCATGATCTGACATACTGTCCTACAATATTTTTCAAATTTTTCATAAAGCAGTTTATGAAAACTATGGCATAACAGACTTGGATATTTTTAAGATTAGATACTTTTTAAAAAGTAATAATTTTTTTTTAATTCAGCAGGAAGTTTGATATAAGAAAATTGTTTCAATTAAACGAAATGTTATCGTTTTGACAACAATTCACTAAAGTTTGCTTGAAATAAAACGAAAGTGTAAAGGGGTAGCTTTACACCAAAAATAATAGGTATAATATTTAACAATATATATATATAAAAAGTTGTTACATAATCTATACAGAGGCTTATATGTAAGTGGTATGTAATATTTATGAAATAAAAATGAACTTACAGTTTAACAGTATCATAAAGAATTTAATTTTTTCAAGCAGTCTTTATTTAAATATAGACAACTTTAATTTTTCACATTGTTTTTTGGTAAGCAAAAACGGTAGAATTTACCAAATAAAAATGTTTAATTCATTGAAAATATAATTCAAAGACTTACGGTTTTGGAGTAGAAATATTTTATTCTTGCAATGCACTGCCGTCAATTTTAGGTTTTATTCTTGTTAAACCGTAATGTCAAGAGGAAGCCTTTGACACGTCTGGGAGGTGAGCGTTTACACTCGTGTTCCATGTATTGGACTACCGTTGCCGTTGACAACGTCTAAACAACTCTACTAACAGTAACCATAAAGAAAGGGAGAAATATACACACATAACATAAAACAGAGAGGGACATAAATAGGGTCAAATGACGCATGGTGCACGAAAACTTCCCATGTTCAACCAAGAGTAACAGTCAGCTTGCAACTGAATGGACATCTGTTATCTTCGCAACCCCTCTGTTAGTGGGATACCCTACGCCTAAAGACTTAGAAAATGTATATCGACAGAAGTTGTTCTGAGTTGTCTTAAGATGTATGATATTTGATTATTATATTTTTCACGTATTTGCTTAAAGGTTACATCATTGTAAAAGTCAAATCAGTCAATGACAAGGCAACAACTATTGCCGATAAGGCCCGAGTTTTATTTCACCATTTAGAAAAAGCGATTTTTCGTCCCGTGGAACAAAATTACTTGGATAACTAGTTATAAATTAATTCATACTTTCAATTTTAAATCAAAAGAAAACTTTTATCAATACAGCTTAATTCATTTAATTCATGCATTGTTAATTGAACAAAATTTTATTTGAAATTATCTAGATCAGAATAAAAAAAAAATACCAAGCAATTGAAATATATAATCTCATTAAGGGCACCCGTCTACACTCATCATAAGTTAGTAGTCATTAATTAATTAATAATCTTTTATACTTAAAGTAACGCTTTACTCTTATAGTAAATTACACCTAATTTTGAACAGTCATTAATCTTTGGAAAAATTAAAATAAAATATTAAGTAGTAACACAAATTATTTCGTAGTTTAATATATAAATCAAGTTTCTTAATGTTAGGAAAGTATCTATCTAGAGAAATAAATAATTATATATTTAATGTATACTATGCTAGTATTTAAAACTATTACACGTTTCAATATAACCGCACTATTTCCCGCCCTCTCATATATTTCTTTAATAAAGACCTCATAATTAAATCAAATTTTAATTGGATTAGTGCGGCAAAGTCTCTATAATAATTAAAAGAATGCTCACATATATTTTTGTTGGTGGATTATTATGTGTATAGTTTCTATGTGGCGTGCGTGCTTCTCGGATGTCTGGCAGTGGTAGGGCGCCGTTGTAGTACAGGTGCATGTTGTACGTGCATCTTGAGGATGCAGTCGCGGTCTTCATCGCTGTAATGCGACTGCCTTATATCAGACACGCAACCTCGCAGCCATCCCAGCCACAACTCTCACTGCGCGCGCCGCGTGCGGTTGTTGACGGCCACGTTTGGGAAATCAGTGTTCTGGCAAACAGCCACAGGTCCGCTCGCGTATACATACGTTAAACGCGCAATTTCTCTTATTAATTTAGTATGTGAATGCGAAATACGTTAGTTTTGCACGAAAACTAGTGACATGTTATTGTTGTTGGAATATTAACTGAAGCGCCTACTTTTCTTCGCTCTTGAACAGACTTCATGAGCATCTAGTTTTTTATATTTGAAAAAGGTAAGAGAATATTTAATCAAAAATAATATTTCGCAAAGTTTTATCAATTAAAATAAAACATTTTTGTTATTATTAAACGATAAATGTTTAGAATGTATATTGTTTAAAAATGTGGTCTACACTATAAAACGATTGAAGGAAACTACAATGCATGTATTTTCTAATAGTGCAATAATAACACAGTGTATCTTTTTAATTCTTTTTATAAAACGAACCCGATTCATCCTGACACAATAATTATAGGTATAGTAAGGAACTTTTCATTAATATTTTAATAAAAATAATAGACCTTATAAAAAAGCGGGAAATTTGAAAAAAGTACTACAAATGCTAAATTTCCTTTGCGTTTTGTTTTTAAAACCATTTCAATGTTTTATATAACAGAAGTTTATTAAATTTGATACTTCCTCTGTAATGTCATCGTAATGTGAGTACTGAGTAGGCCAACGGAATTATGGCCTACTTCCTATACTTATTTAAACGACATCTAGTAACCAAGTGAATGTTTCCGTGTCACTAGCCGATCGCGATTTTTGTCTACGTTGAAATAACTTAAAATATAAACCTGATCAACCGGAATGCCAATTGGCGTTTGTAAAACACAACCCTTTCGAATGAGTAAACAAGTTGTAAAGCTATAGAATATATCAATTGAGCTATTGTTACTTGTATTTACAGTTACGACTTGTTAACCAATTCAAGTTTTGTTTGTTATTGAAGTTAGGCTGATGAAATATAAATGTTGTAGTAGATTTAATTTCAGTATAAGAATTGACAAATAGAAAAAACTAAATTGTCAGTGTCTTATTGAGTTTTCAGACAAAGAAAAACAAAAGTAAGAAAATAAAGTCTCTTGTAATATTGTGCGCAAAAACATATTACTCACTTTAAATAGATTATAGTTAGATTAGATGATGTAAAAACAATTTTTATGTTGTTGGTGCAAATATCATATTATTATGCAGTAGCAATCCACTATCATTCCATGGTGTCATTATTTTTTATCTCCGTTATCAAGGAATTGGAGCATTTGAATGAAATAGAGGCCAAATCAATTATCTATAACAATGAGGGTTAATATAAAAAATATGTCAGATAATATTGATTATGCTTACAAAAATACGTAGATTTATTTAATTATTACATTATATGTTTTTCTTTTTAAGTTTTGTTGAGATGTATATTCATGCTAAAAATATATATTTTTTAATTTAAACTCATACCTTCATAACATTTTACAAATTTTATTGATTATCTTTTACTAAAAAATTAAATACTGGCAGTTAAAGAAAACCGATGAATTTACAAAATGATTAAAAGATGCTGGTAAAAAAGAAAAATGTAAAGAAAAAATATAAAGTGAGTCAGGGAAAATATGAATAATAATTTAAATATATGATTATAATAATATCCGCGTAATTGAATTCAATAAGTGCCCGTAACAAAGTAACTACAGGCCGTGAATGCGTACGCTTCTATAAACAGATTTCACTTTTTTGCTAATGTGAAGATACAACACATGTTAGTGAGGTTTTAAGAGTGAACTCTCTACAACCAGCTGAGAAATCAAGCGTGTTGTAAAAATACATTTCAAACACTTTTCTGTTGTTGTTTATCTGTATACATTATCAGAATTATAAAACTATATTGAATATTTACTCTTTTTATCATTTGAAAGTTGATTCATGTCATACTGTCAAGTAAGAAACGTGAATAGGTTAAAAAAAAATTTTTGTATATTATGCAATAACTATCAGAGAAAAGTAAAATCATGAAATATAAGTAAGCTTTTGTTTTAAAGTTAACGTATGTAGAATACGGACTTTTACTACATACCTTTGGATTTGATGCAACTATTAATCTATTTCATAGCATACAATAAATTAAAATTATTCGCAAAGTAATAATTACTTCATAGAATAAACGAGTAAAACTAAATTAATATGGATATATCAGACACGTACACTTATACATATATGCTTAAATCTAATTATTCATCTATCTGTCTCCAATCTGATTGGATAAAAAATGTTAATATTTCAAGTCGCATTTTTTGGTCAACCTTCAACAGTATCTTGATTAAAATTTTTTTTGGAATAAATTGCTCTCAACATTTAGGTAACATGTGACAAAAGAGTCGTTACATACAAGGATAATAAGCAATTATTGACAGAGTTAAAGTATCTTTATGCTTGCTAATGCGTCGAAAGACATTGAGTAAGTTTTTTTTTATCATAATTGTGCCATCCTTTTATTGAACCCACTTTCTTTGGTTGACAAAAGGAGGCTAACGGCTTCTCGATGGTCGAAGAATTATAAGTAGATAGTCTATATAAACACATACGTCGCATATAAATGTTACTTTTGTTTAAACTCGGACCATTATTAGGAAGTTAATTTTTAAATCAGAGCAGTTTAAGATAACAATGATGTGAATTCAATGGAAACATTTTAATTCTAACCGATGGAAGTCACAATTGCCTTTGAAATATAATAATATTTTATGAATAAAGATAATATCTGCCTTTATAGCCAGCTTTACTTAGAATATTAGCAACAAAAATAATATTTACTTATATTCCCTATTGACAGAAAACTTTCCTATTATAGTAGAAGTAAGCCCATGGTTTCTTTCAAGTTGGTTCTCGAGTAAATACCCACTTTAATTATGTTCTTGCGTCATTTTCACTCCCACGATTACATTGTAAGGTATGTTACGTAAAATATTATATTTCTTATAAAATAACGAGACGGGCAAGAGTTTTCCTTATATATATTTTTTTGTATTAGGAGAGATGTTTTTCAGGTATTTTAGAGAAGAATAAGAGAAATCTATCTATAGTATAGTATGCAAATCGATTGCATATACAGAAATAAATGATGTAATCAATAACCGTGGGACATACAAGGCTTCGTTAATATCTTGTTATGTCACATAGTAAGGCAAAAGGAAAGCGTGTCGGAGGTCACTTCACATCAATAAACAACGAGTAAGAAATGATATTAAGACTGAAACATTTAATACGTCTTGTTATTGTCCTTATTGGAACAACGAGGAAGAATATAAGGACAAACATAATTAAATATTAAGTAGGTAAGAACTAATAGATTCCTCACATTCATGAAGTAGAATTTGCCTGACTCATAGGATCGGATAATATCCATACCTATTTATATTTACTCAATGAACACTATTCCGAGATTACATTGGCTTTAATTATTTAATTATTAATAAATATATTTCGTAAATATTGACCCACTTCTAACGTAAGAATCTGACATAAACATAAAAACATATAGGTATTAACTCGACATAGATATTTGAAAAACAATTGCGGCATAGTCAGACAAACATTTTTGTAATATATACATATTCGATTGAAGATACTTCATTTAATTCTTGTTAATTATCAAATATTAAAAAAAATGTAAGCTCTCGTGTAGATAATTTTCCTTAAAACAGGTTTTTTCCTAAGTAACCACAATTATGTCCAAGGTGTAAAACTCGTCATAATGTTGATGGTGAATGGAATTTTCTGATATATTACCATTATTTATGGTTTGATGATTAATTACACTAATGTCCTGTTTGTATATACCTAAGTACTTATTAAAGTGAAATCACAATAATCTTTTGTAAAAACTCTTGGTCAAATGATTTCATTATTTTGTCTGATTGTGTCAGTTTTAATTTATATATAAATCATTATAAACAGATATATATTTCAAGAGTGTTCTAGTACAATAATTTTCTTAGCAACAAAATGGTGTAGGGATTCAATGTTTATCAATATATATACATATAATAAGACAGCAAAAAATTAATGTTTGTACATTAAATATTTTTCCAAAAAACTGTTAGGAGGTTTTTAACTGTAATTAAAGTAGAGTCATAGAAACCAAAAAAAAAATTTTTGGAATTTTGGTCTGTCTGTCTGCCTGTCTGTCTGTCTGGTACGTTATAACTTCAAAACTACTCAACGATCTTAGATCTTCATTTTAGTGTTTTATAAAACTTGCTTCTTTTAATACATAACAATATCTTCTATTGGTGTTGAATTATTGTTTATCTAAACGTATATCTAACAGCGATTGTTTTTAACAAAGCCAGCGTTAAGCTCTCTGTCTTATCAAAACAAAATGGTTGGAAACAACTAATGAGCTATACGTTTGTTATAAATAATGATAATGAGAACTATTATTATTACTAGTTTTTGCTCGCGACTTCGTCCGCGTAAATTTCAGAATTAGTAATATATAGGTTAGGTTAGGTTAATACATTTTAAGAAGAAGATAGGTTACTGCAATACATTTTTATATACGATGTTTTTTGTTTTTCCTTCCTTGGCCAGAAAAGTAATTTTTCCCATGGGAATGCGTTGTTTTCCCGCGGTCAAAAGTAACTCATGTCCTTTCTTAAGTCTCAAACTATCTCCTTACCAAATTTCATTTAAATCTGTTCAGTAGTTTAGGAGTAAAAGCGATCGGCCCAACTGAATTTTCCCATGAAAATGCGTCTTTTCCCCCGGTACAAAGGCCTATGTCCTTTGTCGGGTATCAAAATATCTCCATACCAAATTTCATGCAAATTAGTTCAGTAGCTTAGGCGTGATTGAGTAACAGAGAGCCAGACAGAGTTACTTTCGCATTTATAATATTAATTCATCATCATCATCATCATATCGAAGCCAACTGCTGAGCAAAGGCCTCTTCTCACATGGAGAAGGTTACAGAGCATTAATCACCACGCTTACTCAAGACGGGTTGGCGATTTCAATCTTATTTATAATTTGAAATTATAAGACTAGGTTTCCTCACGATGTTTTCCTTCATCGTTTGTCAGTGGTGTCTAAATACTCTTAGAAAGTACATATTATTCGGAAAAGATCACATTGGTACTTGGTACCAGGTTTCGAACCCGCGCCCTCACGTATGAAAGGCGGGCCTTTTAACCTCCAGGCCACCACGACTTATATTAATATTAATTAGTAGGGATTATTTTGAACTGATCAGTAAAGAAGCAATAATTTACAATTGTTAATTGTGGTATCGATGTCAAATCGATTATATCTTCAGTTGCACAATTGCTTTTCTAAAAGATAATTAATAATCTACTTAAAAAAAGAGGTTTGTACATGATTATTTCATATATTTTTTAAAAATGTGATTTTCTGAAGAACTTGATAACAATATTAAAAGATTACTTCCATATTTTATAAATAAAAAATTTAATTATCTTTTTTAATGATAATTTTAAGAGAAAACGTACCTTTAAAATTATTAACTTTCTCAATAATCACAGTAACATCTTAAATTATATATACTTGCAATAAAAAAAATATTTGGTATTACTGAGTTCATATAATATTATTACCCTCTAAATTCTTTGCGGTTTAAATATATTTATTTATGGCAATAAACAATACAATTAAATAAATAACATTTTAAATAGAAGTACCGATTGGGCTACATAATAGTATAATTTATTTTGTAGTTAGTGTAAATAATTTTAAGTCAGATAGTGTATTTGGAGGACAGTATTCTTTTATCAGCGCTGAGAGCCACTGGGGTCAATTATCGTCTCATTTTCCAGTGACGTCATAAATAAACGTCATTCAGTTATAGTACTAAATATGAATAAAATTATACCGATTTTAAAAGAAATTTGTTTATTTTGACGATTTCTTCTTGATAAGGCTAACAAAATAAATATTTCGTTAATTTATGATGAAGCCAATGTCAGTGAAAGTGTTGTTTTTTGATAAAAGTAAATACTACAGATAATGTCGGCCTTATAATTGTATACGGATACTTCGACCGTAAAGAGAATGCGGTAGCGTTTATTGTTAGAAGGTAATAGCGGTTAATAGAAGTATACTTTACATGTTATAAAAAATCTTACCTCAGAGTTTACGGCACAATACGACACTTTGTATTCAGGTTACAATATCACAATATCTATATCCTGATGGTACACGTTTTCCTCGTTCTGAATTGTAACTACACTATTAATACACGAACCGTGATCTTTATTAGACAGTTTGGACAGAGCGTCCAGAGCATTGAATATCAAATGAGAAAATCTGCGAACGTTCATACCACTCTTGACGGTACAGTCATATATTTTTTTGTGATTCTTTAATTTCTGATCATCAAAAAGATATATTATGCTTTTAAAGCTATCTTAATGGAAAATAAAATTAACAGTTATAATAATGACATTATATATGTTTCCGTTGCATAAGTTAATCGATAATAAATTTTACGATTATTTGAAGAGGTATCTAATTGAATTCTGATGCCACATCCATTGTACAATACGTTTGGGAGAAGCTGTGAATTGTTAAGGAGTATTGTATTGAGTTGGGAAACATGTGGTAGACTAACGAATATAATAGAAGTGCATTCCGATGAGAGTATACGACAATGGAAGTGCTATAGGGAGGTGAAAGTGAGTTCGATGAACTAAACGAAAGTAGATATTTACAATCAGGGATTCTGGATGCAGCAGGGATCATGGGACGAACTAGGAATCAACTGACGTGACGTATTAAATGATAAGATAATATATTCTTTTTAGTTTTCTTTTATTAGTGACACAACTTACTCCTTTTATTGGATACTTACATAAAAAATCCAAACATTGGAAAGGACATAGTAAAGAATTAAATTATAAAGCCATTTTTTTATATTATTTGAAAATCTTTGTTAAGTAATTTACAAGTATTTAGTAATCCGCAATGAATTATATGTCTAGAATTAAATGAACACCCAAAAATGCAAAAAGTATATACAGGTCTTCATTAATATTCTAGAAACTTTCCGGGTTGCCAAAGTCTAGGAATTATTAAATACTATACCAGTAATTCTAAACTTGGCGCCAAGTAAAGGTCTAGAAAAACACTTGGCGCAGCCTTGTCCGTTATTCCGTGAGCTGGCCCCTTTACAGATGACTTACTTGGCATTGACCTTAAATGAACCGTGTGGTGACTATAAGCTGTATTGTAAAATAGATAAATGTCACATCTCAAAAAGGAAAAAATATATATATTTTTCCCATAAACTTCAACAAAATATCTGTATTTCTTTAATATTCGCGATGCTACATTACTGTATCGCTCACACTTAGTCAGTTTATAACAAAATTAAGTCACAATTATTATTGGTATAAGCAAAATAATGTCATACTATATAAAAAGCAGCAAAAATAAATATTTCACGTATATTTTCAATTATAAATTAAGATAATATTTATATCTCTAATTGCAAAAGATACAGCCATATTGTCCCATACCAAGCTACCTATGTTAGAAATCTAAACTAGAATAGGAAGCGAAAACAGCTAGTTTATTTTCACTAGAGATTTAACGAGATGGATGCCGGTGAAAGATAGTCCATGTGAACTGTTTGTGACTGGATGTTTAAACCTTTTTCTTATTTTTGCAGAATGATTAGTTTTGTTGAAAAATCGCAATTAAATTTATGACTAGTCAGTGACTTAGACACTTATTACTAAACTTAGATTTATATTTTGTTTCATTATTTATGCATCTATAATGGATCGAATACATTAATTTATTTTTAAAATAAAAGTAAACTGCACTTTAGTCGGTCACAACTTTTTCTTTTACTAAACATTAAAAATACGTTAATTTTTGCAATAGCACTTTAAAATGATGAGAATTTTTTAGGTGTCATTTTTGGATATCCCTGAGTCATGAGTCCAAATCATGGTCATTACTTAACCAGGACCAGGCACTAAATAATGTTTAAAGTGAAAGTGGATGACAAGCAATTTGGATTTTCTGTTGGCAAGACGCCGGATGAAAGTAATTTCAATGAATAATCCTATTGGTTGCGTAATCTGTAAGGATGGCATTCAATGATTTACATATAATAAATAGGTAACTCTATTTATGTAAAACTTCCTCAAACCACGTGTAGTTTTACAACCAACAAAGTAATTACAAAATTGCTTCTCGTTATTTAATCTTAGTATAGCAATATATGTAATTTATGTTCTTACAGATGTTTTATTGCAATGCTGATAGGTATGTACCTATTGTATTTTAAATCTACAAATTGTAATCGAACGTAATTGTCTCAGTCCACTTGGAAATAACAATCAAATGTTATGGTAAGCGGTTGCGGTACAAGATAGTCGTGTGTGTGATGGACTATCAAGCTCGTTCGTTTCTTATATAGCGATTCTGATTATTTGAAGATATTACCGAAGTTAATTCTTTATTTATACAGTTATATTTTCTAATATCTGGCTATTTAATAACAAAAGTTATGGCAATATATTGAAAATTAAAGTATCTAACCTAGTGATGGTGTAACAATATTTTTATGCTTGCATTGTTTAAACAAGATCCTCTTGTTTCTTTAAAATAATTATAAATCTTAATTCAATGCAATGAACTACTCAGAGGTATTATTGAATGATAACGTCCCTGACGACAAGTAGCGTATTTGCTTTTTCATATTTTCACTTAATCGATCGTATCATTACCATTAATATTTTGTTTTAATATAAAAGGAATCTAATTATTTCTACTAATTATTTTTCATATGTGTCTTTAAATATACATTAAAGAAATGAGTCAACTTTATAAAAATTGTTTAAAAAACATAAAAGTAAGTTATAAATTAAATTAAAACATTTAAAAGCCTAGTTTTATGATATGTCGTTATATTTGTTTGTTGTTTAATCTGCGAAATGTTTAATTTGCAGAAAATAAAAGACCTAAAAGAAGAAAAAAAAATCACTGACGTCATAAGTAAATACTTTTTAAATTAAGAAGTTCATTTAATAAGGTTAAATTTTTAAAGCTCTCCAATTTAAATAATTCATAGGATTCCCTAAGTGCAAAACGTGCGATATCACAGTCACTTTCTTTCCAACAGAGTCAATGAAGCGAGGAGAAAGTACCGACTGCCGACCTCCACATCCGTACTCGCGATATAACTGATTCATAAATGGCATAATATGTAAAAGCACCTTCTGAGAATTTCATTAGCCAATTTTGTGCCGAAATCTATTCACTGGTGAGAAACCTGGCCCAGTAAATGGAATAAATCAACTATTATTTTGTTTTTATAGCCTTCTGAATGGAACTCAAATGGAGATACTTTACGTTGATCTACATGAATAATAAATACATAAAATTTTCATCTTTACACGCATGACTTTCCATTTTTTTTTAAGTTATAAACTCTACATTTTGATATTGTGAAAAAATCACATGAAAAAAGACACATATTAAATAATATTACTAATTGGTGGATATTATCGAATAATGTGCAGCTTAGCATTAACAAAAACATTTATTTCTAATATAACGTCTGGCTAGCTTGCTTTTGAAGGAATCTCACCCTTTTCGTTGTATTTATAAAGCTTTCTCGAAACTTTCACGCCAAATATAAAACATGATTGCTATCATTTGATTCCAACAATTTTTATGTTAGATATTTTGTTTAAAATATATACAGTTGAAAATATTGAGGTTGCGTGTTTTTTTTAATTATATTTTATCGTCGCTTCAAATGTAATTACTAAACTTTTAAGTAACAAAGGACATATACACACATATATAGTAAAAATGTTAATTGTTTTGTAGTCACATGGCGGTTTAAACGTATACAGTGACTCCTGATTGTGACTATTGTACCACATTGAAAGAAATTTTAACTTAAAAAGAATGCTATTTATACAAATGTAGATCATGTTATTGTGATCGGAATATTAAACAATAGCTATATCCTTTTCTGGAAAAAAAAAACTGTTTTTGTCTTTTATATTTGTTATTTATTTATTTAATTGAACAATATTTTAAAAAAGGAATATCAAAAACAAATCTAGTTGGAACGACACAATGTCCAATGTGTAAATTTTATTTAATACAAAAACGGATAAATGTAGTTCGTTGAACTTGAGTACCATCTACAATCAAACGTATTCTTACAAGAGATATCCCCGAGACCAACAAATAAGATGTGACCTACTTTCACTAGGAATATACATACAATTATTTTTGAACGATTTTGGGAATAAGCTTTTTATGACATTTTTATAGCTTATCCAACTGGAATTAGGCTTAACGCGACGTTTTATTATCGTTTTGTCGTAAAAATATTGTTATAACTTTCTAGATATAAAAGACATCACTTACTATGATTTTTAAAAATACTTTTTTTACTATTTTGGCTTTGTACGGGATATGGACGTTTGTTTTATAACCTGTGCTTCACATGAACTCTTAACCTATATGAATGAGACACTGACTGAAATATCAAATTACACGTCAAGACTCTCTGGCCGAGTGATATAGACCATATCTTTTGACCTTAGGTCTGAAGTTTTGACAGCGTACATCTTTAATTCTAGAACAACTTAAGATTTATTATTCTATTTATTAAAAAAAAATCTGACCTCGGCAATCTTATTGTAAATTTTTTATATTTTTTTAATTTATATGTATGGGATGTATCCTTTTAAAGCAGCTATAGTTTGTTTTAAACTTACAATACCTAATTTATTGTTTCAGACTATACTGTTTAGGTATGATCATAAGGATATCATGGCTTTTTCACCTGCTGACTTTACTATTCATAACGACGATATCAGGCAAGTAGAAGATTCAACTATATCTAAATTATGTATTATTAACATTTGTTGGTTTTCGTTATAAAAACTATCATTATAAACTATATTAATTCTTTTCGCTTTCAAAAGCGAAAGGTTTAATAGGAAAGATAACTTTCAGTATTATCGTAAATAGCATTTGCATCATGTTATCATCTGCAGGTAATCCTTTATTTTTACAACAAAGTGGAAGAAATATTAAACCAGTTATAAAATGGAGACAACCAATGGATACCTGGAATTGGACAGATACCCCAAGAAACGACGAAATATTTTTTAATCCTTCAAATTTCACACACAAACTTCCGCCGTCTGCAAATGAAACAGAACTTATAGCTCACATGGTGGCCTTAAAACGTAACTACTCACGGCTTCTGTGGGACAGCGACAAAAGCTCCAATTTACCTCTGTTTGTGGACAAGGCTTTAAAATTATTAAATCTGAAACAGGTGTACTATGAGGTCGAACACTCTGTTATGTCTAAAGTATCTTGTACAGCTTGTAAAGCTGGAGCGGGTCTGCTGCAGCACTATATGAGGCTGGGTAAAAGCAAAGATGAGATAAATAAAATGATCTATCAGTTTTGTGTCTCTTTAAACATACAGTCTGCAAGAGTTTGCGAAGGCATCACTAGATTGTTTGGTGTAAGTATGTAATAAAACTCATGGCATTGTGATCAATTCACTTCTATGATGTATGAAATATAATGTGAAAATTATGATTACAGAGTGAAGTAGTGTACGTTTTGAAACGAATAACCTTAGGACCAAACGAAATATGTAGTTTTGTAATCGGCGATGCATGCGGCGATGTATACAATCCCTATCATGAATGGGAAGTTACTTTCCCTCCGGTTCCAAAACCACCTGTGCTGCCTTTAAAAGTACCTGATGATAAGGCACAGACATTCAAAGTACTTCAAATATCAGACACTCATTTCGATCCCTATTATGCTGAAGGTATTATTGAAGACGTTTTGGTATATACTATCTAAAAGGATTAGAGTAAAATACATCTTTTATTATTTTAGGAGCCAACGCAGAATGCAATGAGCCCCTTTGTTGTCGGGCATCAAGTGGACCAGCCTTGACTCCTGGCGACGGCGCTGGTCGTTGGGGGGATTACCGCAAGTGTGATACTCCGAAACGAACCATAGATGACATGTTACAACATATAGCTAACACACATCCTGTAATTATCATTATAATAATTCTATAAATTATTATATAGCGGTTGTATTTCTCAATATGTTCGATGTTTTATAATACACTTATTGACTTTTTATGCACAAAGTAACTAACATTTTCTATGGAAACAGGATATAGACTACATCTTATGGACCGGAGACTTACCACCTCACGACGTATGGAATCAAACGAAGGAAGAAAATTTAAAAGTTCTACAAGAGACTGTTGCACAGATGTCAGATATGTTTCCTGGAGTGCCTATCTTTCCTGCACTCGGGAACCATGAGTCGTCACCGGTTAACAGGTAAATAGATATATTGTAAAATAAGTATGACATATTTGAACAAAGCTCCTGAACGAGTGAAGCGTGGCTCGTTATTCATTTTTATAAATATTTTTCCTAGTTTTCCTCCTCCATTCATTTCATCACCGGAGTCAAACATGGCGTGGCTGTACAATGAGCTGGACGCCCAATGGCGTCGCTGGCTGCCCGCGGGAGTGTCTCACACTGTTCGACGCGGCGCCTTCTACTCCGTACTCGTTCGACCTGGATTCCGCATCATCTCGCTCAATATGAACTACTGCAACAATAAAAATTGGTAAATGCTCCCATATTGCTACCCTAACATATTATTTACGCAAAGTTAGCAAGAACTAAAATAGTTGATCCTTGTTATTTTTTTGCATTGATATATCCATTAATAGGAATGAATACGAAAAACCGAGCAATGCTTTATTAGTAATTATGTTTATCAGCTAGTAACCGAAATGTAAATGTAATATTGTTTTTGGTTTCGTTATTTTATTATATTTATGATTCATATTTTATATCAGTTTAAATTGCAACGGGATTCGAATAAAGTATATCGATAGGTATACCTAAGGCTCTAAATTTAGGCCACAACGGTGTTTGAACCGTAACGAATGCGAAAGGTGTTTCAAAAGATTTTATAACATCTATGATCAACTAAACTGACTTTGATTAATGTCAAGTGTAATTGTATATGAGTCCTATTTAATTTTACGAAAACATTGCTTAAGTTTTTATTTCATTATATACCTTTGACTTCGTATACCGATTTGGATGGAAATACAAATATATAAGAATAATTTATTTTCTTATATTAAATGTGAGATAAAATGTAACTTATTTAGAAACCACAATTGTCATTCTTAAAACTTAATTACGTTAAAATAAAACTTACAAACTTAGTTCTTACAATGACAGCTAAGCATTATCCAGTCGAATAAAAAAATATTTTTTAAAATGACAGGGTCCCAAAGAAACGTGTCCTTTTAAAATCATAACCTGGAAGTGGTATTGTCACCGCCTCCATAAGTTCTCACAGACTATTTATAAATTGAATCAGTTAAGCTCTAGAGGTGATATTTTCAAATGCTATTATTTTAGGTGGTGAAGAGACTTTTTATGACAAAAGAAGTCATTATAATGTAGATTTTTGCTTATTTCATTTAAAGTAGGTATGTAAAACATTAAATATGTCTTGTTACTTATAATTATTTCTTTCATATAAATATGTATATATTTATTGTTATTTATTGTTATTATTGTATTTTCTATCTTTAAGGTACCAATTTTATAATATCTAATAACACTATAAACTGTGAAAGAAAAAAAACACGTCAATAAATAATCATAATAGACGTTTCAAATATGGTTGAATGGTATTTATATTATATTGCGTTTTTTATTACAGGTGGCTTCTGCTGAATAGTACAGATCCAGCAACGGAACTTCAATGGCTAATATACGAATTGCAAACGGCTGAGTTTAGCGGTGAAAAGGTCCACCTGATAGGACACATCCCACCCGGACATTCGGACTGTCTCAAGGTCTGGAGCAGAAACTATTACGCGATCGTCAATCGTTATGAATCAACAATAACAGCTCAGTTCTTTGGACACACACATTACGATGAATTTGAAGTTTTTTATGATCCGAATGATTTAGGTTTGTTTCTAATTATTATTATTATTTTTTTATTACACCTGACAATTCTTTTTCTTAGCAACAGTCACAGTATTTGAACATATCTCATTAATTTCATAAATATGTTTTGCAAAAAATTTTATTGTTTTAATATAGAAAATATATTTAATTTTTTAATGTCTTCAGGGAGAGCGACGAGTATAGCATATGTCGGTCCGTCAGTTTCGCCGTATTACGATTTAAATCTCGGATACCGGATTTACTACGTGGACGGTGATCACGAAGCAACAACACGAGTAAGTCTCATTATATAACATATGTCTCCCACGTACGTAAATTTATTTCCTTTATCTTAACTACTTCATATAATAGTTAGTTAATAGTGATATATAAGTCGTTAAAGACTAGATCTAATTAAGAAGGTCAATTACAGAGCAAACATATGTAGTTATCAATGAAGCTAATTAAAATATAATTATGGATTTAATCTTAAATGGGAGGAGAAATAACTTTTTGTGAACTTTTGACCTATCTCTTCGAGCAATCCTATTTTCAAGCTTCCGGTCGTGTTGTTTGAAATATTAAAGAAGTTTTTGTATTTTCAAGAAACCTAGCACTGAACACTTAGTATTATAAAAATTTGTATCTCAAAATTTTAATAAGTTTATATTAAATAAAGTTATCGAATATTTTTTGTTGATAAAGGCCAAGTGTCTTTGACATAAAAAATATTAAATTAAGTAGGTACCTATATAGTTTTCTCACGGTCAACAAACAACTGCAGACATCTTTCATTTCATCGAAATAGATATCAGTTATCCATTAAGAAAAATATGGCCCATATTGTTTGCAGTTAGTAGTCGATCACGAGACCTGGATAATGAACTTGAAGGAGGCTAATCTGTTCGGATACCCGATATGGTACAAGCTGTACTCGGCGCGCTCCGCCTACATGATGCCGGCGCTGCGGCCTCAAGACTGGGACAAGTTCATAGACGATATGACCACCAAGGAAGACGTCTTTAATTTATATTACAAGTTGGTTTCAATTTATTCATATCCTTTATTAATTACTAACACATATGTGGATGAGAATCAAACACTAACAATACCGATTTAATGAACGTACGAGACAGTTTAATAGCCGCCTAGATTACCCTCTTAATATAAAGGTTATTACACTGACAATTTATTGTCTCATCCATCATTGCTATGCTGAAGAGATCTTTACACAAAGAACAGTTCTGCTTTAAGCTTATAGCGTCAGAGTTGGTATTCAGAAGTTTGTAATTAATAATTATCAAATATATTTAGTGATATAATTTAATGTTTGTATTTGCAGACATTACTGGAAAAGCAGTCCACGTCGCGGTATGTGTGACGGCGAATGTCGGAAGCGGCTCGTGTGTGACGCGCGGTCTGGCCGCTCGCACGACAGGCGCGTGCTCTGTGGACACATCGAGGCGCGCATTGACGGTGCGCCCGCGCCGCAAACATGGCGCGCGTGGTTCTATAACGGATTGTCCGTCTCGTGAGTTTTATTATATTATATTGTATGATGTATATATTGATATGTTTTTTAAATCTTATTTGATTTCTAATATGAAAAGTATCCGCTTCCTATTAATTTAAATTAAGTAGAAGTATTAATCAACAGCGGTTCGGACCATTTTATCTTTTTATTAGTAAAATGGTTATAGATGCTAGAATATTTTTCAATATATATATATATATATATATATATCTAGTAGATGAATGATCTATCAAATCGTTCTTGCTAGAGGTTCTTGCAGGCTTGATGATAATCATGCATCTCTGGTTAAAAATTGTTTACCGTCAGCTAATGTTAGTACCAGCTAATGCAAAACAATAATAACATCAATCTATATGATTAATTGCGACAAAAATGTCGATACAAAAACCTTCCTTATACTTAAATATTCTTTACATACCTTTTTTTATAATAATAAGATACCAGATACTGTTATCTTCTCAAATTAAGACCAATTTATAGATTTTTTTTTTACTAAATCTATGACTACCTACTGCTTATATGAAAAATTCTAAAATATTCTTTATCTCACAGACCTAGTGTAACTCAAGTTTAATGGTGGTGGAAAACTATTTTAGGTGCCCAAGGATAAAGGTTGGTGCAAGAGATTCTGTTACTAACGTTTAACTGCTCACTATATTATGTACATACAACAAGTATATGTAACAATAATGCATGTTTTCTTTTGCTTCTGCTATTGTTTAACAAATATATTATGGACTGTTCAAACGGAAAAGCATTGTCTACTCCTTAACTTGTAATATATCTACTATTTAAGATTTTTCAAATGATTATAATCAATCAATATCAGTCAGTAATCAATCAACGATCAAATTTGATTCTAGTATGGATGATTTTTATAAATAAAGATTCAATTGTCTTTCAATGCACTGTTTTCTTTCTTGTGATCTCTATTACAGGTAACGACTTTCTTTCACAGAAGTTTAGGTAACTAATATGTATGTGCATTTAATTCCCGAACTGGGAAATATGCTTACTTAAGTTTACATGTGACGTATATACGGAGCGATGATATTTTTTAATTAATAAATATTCTCACATTATAGAATTAACGTATGTTATTGAATAAAAAATAAGAAACTTTTGTGAGCTATATTGATGGGGTTTATTGGAAAACTTTATTTTAAGAGCGAAAAACAATCCTGTCCAATATAAAAAATTCCTTTAGTAATCATACGTAATTATTTTACATATAGAAAATAATAATGTTATACTTAATAACATATAATTCCCTTCGTTTTTATCAATATAAGTATTTTTTACTATTTACAGAATGTCAATGTTAATGCAAATACCGCAAGTGGCATATCAAATACCAAAGTTCGTGATGGGATTGGGTTGAAGTGGACTCGTAGTCAACAATTGGAGGCACCACCGGCATATCCGAAGAAAGATCAAAGATAACTTAAATAAAACTATTTTATGACATCTAAAGTCTTAAGTAAATTGAAAATTCTATATTTTTTTATCTTTTAGGTATAACGTAAGGTTAGTTTAATATATCACTATCTCGAAAACAATAACGCTGAAGATGGATCCTATTTTTTCTATTTTTGTAAATATCTTTTGTAAATTGGGTAATTAAATAACTATATAAGTGTATTGTCTTTGAATTATTAATAAAACAAATCGTAATTTTCCACATTTTATTTTTATAAAAAGTAAAAAAAAGAGAGCTTTTTAAGCATTCGTTCACTAATTTTAATTAATACTATGTCATATACATTATCATCATACAATCAAAACAAATGCATACAATTGTTGTGAAAAAAAAAAATCCTTCAAATAATTTCAGTATTATTGTGAAATCATTAAAAAATAAAATTTTAACCTAACCTGGCAAACTCATTTCTTGAATTAAACATTATTTAAATAATTATATATATAAAAAAAAAAATTAAAAGACATCGTCTGTGATTAAAAATTACATTTGTCACATAGCAAACTTATTTCATATCATGTACGTATTGTAATAAAAAAATAAAATTATTTTTGCATCTGTGCCAAAATATTTTATGAAATAAGCTTGTATCGGCAACTGAATGAGATTAAACTAAAATATCTTACCTACGACCAAGGATAACATTAATTAAATGCAAATGAGGTAGACAAAATACAGTCCCTCTGAGAGTCCTTGGTTAGTATTTAGCAGTACGAAGAACGACCCAACGAGAAATCAAAAAACACCAGGCAATAATAGCACGACAGATGTGAGGTAGCTACTGACATTAGTAACAAGTGTACGGTCAAAACTGATAAAATAACATATATATAAGATTATTTACTGGTAATTTTTTTCTAAAGAATTAAATACATATTGTGATTTTCATCTTCATTAGAAATTTCACAAAGTTCAATTAAATAATTTATTATTTATTCATGGCTACTACATACGTCTGTACTTGTTGTTTTATGTTTCACATTTTAATTATTGCATTAATTTTAGATGTTACCATATAAATTAATTTTGAAATATAGATTAAATATGAAATGCTATTTTATTGATTTTGAATTTCGCGCAGTGAGTTCAGGTTCAGTGAAATTGGTAACAAGTTTTTATTAAAGACCAACAATGAAAAAGGCATCAATCGAATAACCAGTAATTTTTAATTGGATGAATCTGAATCAATACCTTTTTGAAGTACCCTTTTGTTTGAAGTACTCTTTTGTTACTACTAAATAAATAAGTATAATATACTATAAGTAACTTACAAGAATCTTTATCGATTATAATAGAGTACTGGGATACGAAAATATGTACAATGACACATATCTACATTAAAATAGATTTTCCTCACTGAGATTATTATATATAAACTTATAATGCAATGCTAAAATTGCCCAGCGCTTCTGTATCCAAAATACACAGGGGTCATTGATTTAAATAAAGAATCATTAGAATAAAGTAATGACTACACAAATATTAATTTATAAACATACATTAAAATGACTTTGTTTCTTAAAAAAAAAAAATGTTTACAATTTATCAATTAATTATTTACATACAATACAATAAGGTTTTGGTCCCAAACCAGTTTAATTGTCATGGAGAATTAAAAAAAAAAGTGATCCTATTGAGCATTTAAAGTAATTGAAGGAAAAATTTATTATTAAAATTGATTGAAACATTTTACAGTATATTAAAATGAAGATATAATTTTATGTGAATACAGGCTGTAATCACAGTGCCATGGCCGGGTATTGCTGTTCATAAAAAAAAAACAGGTTTCCGAGGAACAAGATTTCTCATTAGTAATTTGGGACAAAATGTCATGACAGGTTTCTTAATTCTTGAACAGCCAATACGGGGTTAGTATTTTGAGTCACATTTAAAACATAAAGCAGTTATAAAATGACACATGGATTCAAATTTTATTCTATTATAAACAGACTAGAAATATTTAAAATTAAAGGAGTATTTAAACATATGGCTTGCCAATTTGCAAAAGGAGAATGAAATTGATACAGCTAACATATGACCATGTTCAACAAATATTACAAACTTAATATAGAGAGACTAAAAATTGTGATTAAATTTGATAAACTGATATGTATTAACAAAATGTTCATTGTAAATTGTAAAATAAAAATTTAATATTTCTTTCGAATGTTACATCAGTTTTAAAATGTTCTCATACTTATTTATAACTAAATAATTTTATACAATTGTTCTGTAGAGTATCAAAAATAACTTAACATAGTATAATATACACAAGTGATGTTTTTCAACTGTTTAAGAAACTATTAAAACAATGTTTGTAATGTTAGCCAAAGTATCACAGTCTCGGATTCTATCTATTTGTACTGCATGGGGTTAATTAAAAAGTGACACATATTAAATTTTGAGATTAAAATGATGAATAAACCTATACACTAGACATGAAGAGACTTAAAATAAATGCATTACCTTAAGTTATTGTTTATGGCAATAATAATCAGTCTGTTACATTCATCTATTCCATAGAATAAGACACTTATTGAGTAAGGCACACTACAACAATGATTTTTTTAGATTCAATAAATATAAAAACTGTGCAGTTTCTTAACACTTTCTTCTGTTGACAGTTATTCAATTCACAATTCGAGAATTTTTATATGTAAAAATTTAAATTATATTTTTCTCTCTTTAAACTGCACATTTCCTTATTGGTTGCATTTTATGAAAAACATTATTCAAAAGTTAAAACGCTAATACATTTGACAGGTGGTATTTCTTGCATTTTTGATGTTAAAGAATATTAGTAAGGAAAAAAAAAATGGCACAACAACCCTGGGATACCCCACATTATAACTCAAGATTAATTCGTGTTAACCTTATGAAATGATTTCAAAAATCATCATATCTTTGGATATGGAATGCAAAAAAACATTATCCTAAATTAAATCACTGGCATTAAAAATTAACAGAAATTATTAACTAATCTCCTTAGATTCTTTTTGCTTTTCTTGGAGCCTATGGTAAAGGTGCTCTTCTTTCTTTTGGGTGGACTGGGTTTTTCTAAATCATAATATGTATTACAGCTCTTACCTGGATGTGGGCCGTACTTACACAGCCCACAGAATTGATAGCCGCAGGTCGAGCTTGTGCACTCAACCAACTTTTCTCCTGAATTGTTCTCGGTAATTTTTGCTGGATACTGACATCGTATACAACATAACTGGTTTCTTGAATCCATTGCAGCTGCCTGTAGAATTTTAGATTTATGTGTGGAGATACAAAAGATAGAAAGAAAAGAAATGTCAAAATACAGTAGCACCTACTTTTGTGAATACTTCAAAACGGATACTCCTTGGAGTTCTTGGTGGGCTTACTTCACATATCATTGGGTTTTTGGACCCATGATTGATTGAGGTTTTATGTATTACCTCTTTGCCTATTTCGATATTGTTTTCCTGGTTTTCCCTTAAGGATCTTATATATTTCTTATACTCTGGATCTTTAAAATGTTTGTAATTCACATCAACCCAAGCTTTTTGCCACACGGAGCTCACTAAAGTCACCTGGTATAAATCTTCACATGACAAGTAACCAAATATCTTCTTTAAAACAGGGAAGTAATTACCATCATTGTATAAAAGTTTTATGATGTCAAGTTTTTGATGTTTTTCATATGGATACTTTTTAATCCAAGCACAATTCTTTGGGTGGGTTTTCAGGACCGGTTGCAAAGCTCGTTGTTCGCAATAAATTGAATGTATTTCAGAAGCAGGGTGTCTCACCAGTCCATTCTGATGTAAGTGGTTGTTAATTTTACAATTACTCCTACATGATTTTTTTATAGGTGTTGTTGGAAACGATTTAAGTAAATTGTCATTTAGAATATTATCATCCCTGTTGACGAAATTACTTGGTGAATAACTAGAATGAATTCTATTTGAATCATTTACTTTCAGTCTATGTAGGCCGCCTGATAGCAAACTCGTAGGAGTTTGAGTAGAGACATATCCAAGGTCTGTAACTTCTGAAGCTCCTGGAAATAGTCGTTTGGTACCTCTTCTTTTCTGTGGAGTTTCTCGACCATTTTTATTTGGCGTGAGCAGTGTAGATCTGTTGTTAGTAACTTGACTCGATAACTTTATAAATTGTCCAGTAAATAAAATATTGTCATTGCTTATAGTAGGGTTTAAATTCTCTTCAAATATTTCAGAATCTTCAAAAGAATTTGGAGTATATGATGTTTGGTATCCACTATCCTCATCTAGTTTGGTCATCTTAAAAAATAATCCTGGGCTTACAGGATTAACCAGATGAGATTGAATCTCTTTTTCGTAGTCGCTAACTATTAAATTCTTTTTCTTCATTTTTTCTGATTTCGAACTCACAGGGATGAATTTTTATGCTTTAGCATATTAAACACCTTATTCTACATTCTTTTAATTTTATTTTCTTGAACTTCATTTCAATATATATCTACAGTACCTTATAAATGTATTATATTCGTTGCAACAATTATTTTGTGAGCTTTGTTATAGTTTATATGAAAATTATTTACGTTACACTTTAAGCAACATTATGAGAAGCCACGAAATATAGATTATAAAGAGTAAAAAGTAACAACTATTACGTGTAGAAATTGTTAATTTCGTATGATATAGATAATTCCCGTTTGGTAATATATAAATACTTCGTTGATTACATACATTTAAATTTTATAATATATAATTTTTTCCATTGCTTTTTATTACCATATTAAATTATATTAATTATATTTTAGGATGCGATGACAGACGCCATTAAAATCTTACTATATGCTCTGTGGTACTAAATAACTAAAAAAATCCTCTGAATTGTAAAGTGTTGTATTGTTTTCTTTTATATTTTCCTATAAAACTAATTTGTTTACGAGACGTAATTATTATGTGTTGCTTAAAATTAAGAATCAAGTTAACAGCAAAATAATGTTTTAAATAAATAATCAAAGAGGTAGATAAATAAAATGGCTTTTAATATTAAAGACTTGTGTCGATTATGTGCCAGGAAAAACGAGTTTTCCAAAGATTTGTTAGATACCGCCAATCATAATGTTCTTAAAATGGTTCTAGGATACATAGAAATATCAGTAAGTATTTAATAAACTATCTAAAAGCATAAAATATAATACATATAATTTTTTTTGCTTTTCTGTAAACTTGCTATGAATTTAATGTGTAAAATTATATGTGCTTTTTGGTACTATTACATTATAACCATGAATAATATTTAAACCTCTGAAACAATTTAATCTATTTTATGACATATTTTTAAATGTTTTATTTATATTCATATATATTTTAATGTTTACTGGACAATATTCATCTATCTTCTGTTCTGAAAGTGAAAAGAGAATATATTTAAAATTGTGTGTCAAAATTGTTTTCTCTTGCAACTGTTGAGACATACATCACAATGTGATTTAAGATCACAATTATAAAAAAATGTCTGTATGTCTGTAAAATTGTTTTATTGATGAAAATGAAATATTTACAATTATTATTATTTCCCAGATTAATAATAATGATGATTTACCATCTAAAGTTTGTATAAACTGTGAAGAAAAAGTTACATCTTTCCAACTTTTTGTTGTGGAGTGTTTGAAAGTACAGGAAACTTTAAAAAGAATGGTTTTAGATAATGTATGTAATGAACCTCTAATAAAACTTGAACAAAGGATTGACAATTACTCATACACCTTACCTGAGATTAAATCCGAAGTAAGTTAACTATTAGTATAAAAGTAAAAGAAAAGAAACTCCTGTAAAAAAAAATAAACAAAATGTATGCCAACAGTTGAATAAAGTGTGTTTGTGATCAAATTTTTAGAAAAAAATCGATAATTGAATTATATATTTGAATTTCTCATCTTGCATTAATCATAGCATACTTAAAGTACTAAATTAATGTGTTATCATTTTTAAATTAGGCTATTAAACTAAATTGTATAATTTTTAAATATCAATAACAAATATTGGGGATTTATTTAAAAAAATATAAATAATATTTCAGGTTAAAGATGAATTACAAACTGACGAATTGACAAGTAAGTTAAACCTAAATATTTAATCAAGAAATACTATATTCCTCTGTGGTATTGATACATTATAATTTTTAGGTGAACTAAACAGTAATGAATTATTAGTTGAAATGAATTGTGATGAATTAAATAATGATAAGTATGATAGTGATGTTGGCAGTGATTTGAGTGATGTAGCACTGGCAACGCTGAAGGAGGCTAAGGATGAAAAGAAAAATAAAATATTAACAGAGGAAGAGGCCAACATATTCAAGAACGTTTTAAAAAAAAGACACCTCACTATAAAAGATTTTGTCAAGTAGGTATAAGGAAAGTAATTTTTTTAAATTAAGAAAATAGTTTTTTGAATTATACCTGATTGTCATATTTCTAATGTGTAAAAGTGTATCAAAGTACCTTAATTGTATATTTGTCTCTGAAATCTGTGAGAGTTATCAACAGGAATTAGTCTATTGCAGTGTCATACCCTTTCAGAGGAAGTTGTAATGATATATTAATTAAGTGTTGCCTATATATTAAACAGCGAAGAAAAAGTATTTGATTTTTTCCACTCATAATATATATATATGAGTTTTTGTTATTGTAACTAGACAAGAGATTAAATTAATATAAGAAAATAATTTTCTTATTTTAGTCCTGACCAGATTTTCCTTTGAAAAAGAAAACTGGTGAAATTTCGAATTTTAGTTTGAATATATTGCCCTATTGAAATTGTATTTTAGGTTTGGTAGGTATTTATTGGTAAATTATATAAGGTGGCAACCAGAGGTTCCAGGAAAACTACGAAGCATACTTATGTATATATTATAATAAAAATTACATATTAAAACTTATAACCTATACCTAAGACTACATGATTGCCGATGTTAGGATAGCAATGCCATTCCATTGCTTGTGTGGTATCAGGATCTTCTGGTTCACACGGCTTGGTGTTCGTTCCGCGGAGTCAGCGGCGTCACTTGTTATATGATATCTTATCTATACAACAATGTTGCCCCGGCGATGTTCATTTATTTTATACTATGTAGCGCGTACGTAACAGGTACTCTACCAATTGTTTGTTACATTGGTATTCTAGCAAATTGGTAATCCACCAATTTGGAGGAACCGTTTTACGATATGTGTATTTAATTTATTAAAATTCCTTAAATAAGAGCTGTGATGCTATTTTAAACATATATTATTATTACTTTATTATTAATATAATTCCTTAAATATATAATAAAATATTTTAGATTAAAATGTGAAGAATGTGAGAATTGTATGAAGACTTGGACTGCTTTGTGGTGTCATTATTATACTATACATAAAACCAGGCCATACTTGTATTGTATATGTGGATTTGTTATAACATCGAAGATAGCTTTATACAGACATGTGTCCGACCATAAAGAGGAAGCGAGGAAATATAGGAAAATGGATATAGGAACAGAAAAACAGAATGAGAAGTACTCCAATTATAATGTCAATGATTTTGTTAAGTGAGTAAAAAAATTATTGTTATTGCTTCAATATGAAAATTTAAAACTTTATTTTAAACAAAATTTCTGTAAACATAGCCATAAATATTTCTGTAAATAATACAGCTGAAATTTACTTTTCTAAAGGAAATCGAATCGAGCCTTGATTACTAATAGCGTACCTGTGTTCAGTGTTAAATATTTTTGTGATAAACATAGCTAATTAGTGTACCCGTATATTTTTTTTATTTTACATTTTCACGAAATAACTTGACTATAAATGTATACTAACTGATTTAATGACAAACTCAGAGCTACAATTCTATCTTACTGAGTTTGGAGCTTCAGAATCTTTGGACCGATGGAATCTAAATTATGAGATCTAAGATTTTCGCGAGTATTCTTTTAAATGAAACTAGTGTTATTCGGATTTACTACGCGGATTTTATTATTTAAAAACTACATAATGGAATCTAAATTACTATTTAAAAGAACAACATTAACATTGCTTGAATAATTATGATGTTTATTAAAAAGAATTATTCTCTATTAACATTTATATGTTAAATAATAATATATATTTAATATTTTCAGGTTTACATGTTTGTTATGTGAAAGAGAGTGCACAAGTTGGTATACACTGAAGGCTCACTGCGAACGAATTCACAGGATCAAGCCGGAGGTCAGATGTGTCTGTGGAGTTAGTCTTAGGTCCAAATCAGTATTGTACAAACATATACAGGATCATAAGAATCCTGATGTTATATGGTATGAATGTTTTGTTATTCCTTATACTTATGTTACAAATTTATTTTTTGCACCACTAGTAAAGTTGACTAGTGGTATGAGATTGATTCTAGCTTTGATACAATTTGTTCATGTTATGGCAATAAAGAATAAATAAATATGTAAATATAATTGAAATAAATAATAAGAAAATGGGATGTGTAAAGATTTATATTTTAAGCAGTTTTTTTTTTAAACTATTAACATTTTTTTTTTAAATTTTCAGTATTGATGTTACTGTTCAAGTGGTCAATTAGGATTATTTTTTCTTTCCTATTTCAGTTGTGATAAATGTCCAAGAATATCAAAGTCTGAAGCTGCGATGGCCAAACATAAATTAAGACACATACCAAAGTCAGAGAGGAAGTTTAATTGTAATTCTTGTGATAAATTCTTTAATTCAAAGGAACTTTTGAAATCCCATGCGAAATCTCACATACCGATAGAAGAAAGAAAAATATACCGTTGTGATATATGTTTCTTAAAGTAAGTACGGAAGGATTTAGACATAGTTTGGTTTTAATTATAATAGAAAATACATTTTTGTATTTACGAAACAGTTGAACTTGACTTATATTTACGTCATTTTCTTACCATTTCCCTTGAAGTAGTGTACATTTAACTAAAACTTTGTATGTGATAATTTTTCTATTCACAGTTAGGACGTAGGTAACAAAAAAATACTTCCTTGTTTATTGACAATACTTAATAATTTTGCAATTTATTTTTATAAAATTATTATTACTAGTATATTATCATTTTATTTAAACTAATAGTTCAATATAAACTTTGCTAGCATACCAATGTCATTTATTTCATATAGATTTTCTTTAACGACACAAACCTGTATTCTATAGATACTATATACTGTATTCTATGGATATCCATAATTTGGTAATAGTGTAAAAAAAAAGATCTTATCAAATAACAGTCCAGTTTTGTCTGTTCCATATGATTAAAGAACACAATATAATTGCTTAACTCCATAGCCCTATAGTCCAACTCCTTAATGTAATGAATAATAATGTTTAATGACCATTTCATCATCACACAGGTTCACAACCCGGTCTTCGTGTGCGTCTCACAAGCGTATAGTCCACGACAAGATCAAGAGCTACGTGTGTGACCTGTGTGGGTACGCGTGTGGTACCGGCGGGGAACTGAGACAACACACGGCCATACACAGCGAGGATAAACCCTTCACATGCATCAAGTGTTACAAGTCGTGAGTATATACGATGCTATATAGTATATATACATGCATATGTCTTCATCTAATATATATAAGAAGTGAGCATAGTTTAAAAAAATATTCAGCAGGCTGCACGCCATGAAGTAGAGCTTATCCTACTAAGTAAAATTTACGACAAAACATTGTCAGCTCCACGTTTCCCAACCAACTGAATATTTTCTAACAAAAAAACCTTTTAACATGTTAATTACCAGAAAATATATTTTTATATCTACCCTCATAGTCCGCTTATTTCATATATAATGATAATCTCTATATAAAAATATCAATGACCAGGTTCAAGACGTACTCCAATCTGAAGACCCACATGGACACTCACGAAGACACCTCGTACGCGTGTCACGTTTGTAACAGAGTACTGAACAGTCGCAGGACGTTGAGGAAACATCTTCTAGTGCATGAGGACAAATGTCAACATGTCTGCTCCTACTGCAACAAAGCCTTCAAGAGACGGCAGACCTTGAAGGTAGACTGTGGATCACATTAGATACTTGTTCCATCGACAGCGCAAAACTCTTATTAATAATACGCCCTTGTAAGAGAAAAAATGTAATATGTAAGAATTAAAAAAATATATATAATTTTAATTTCTAGTGTAAGTAGTGACGATAAAAATCTAGATTAGATTGATTGGAAATTTTATAGCCAAACAGAATGCGACCCTACTAAAAGAAATTTGTTTTTTTTAGTTTTCACCTTCACCGCCCTTACATAGATCAAATCTCAAAAGAATACTCGATAAGCCTTGGGGTTGATGGGGAATTCATTCTTTTGTTTTCATGTAAATAATAATTAAATAAAAATATACATGACATTTGAATCAGTCTTCATATATGTACCAAAAAAAAACTATTTTTCGATTGTATTTGTGGTAGTATTATTATTGATGTTTATGAAATTTCGAATACATGTGTACAGTAACTTTTTATCGCTATATGTTTTGTATATACAGGTGCACATGCACACACACACCGGGGACAAGCCGCTCAGCTGTAAGTGGTGCGACGAACGTTTCTCATACGCCTCCACGCTTCGCTCGCACCGTTTAAGATGTCACCCGGACAAGATGGCGGCCAGGTATCCGCCATATCACCTTACACAGGAGGTAACAATACTGATAAAAAAATCGTGACTTATTAATTATATAACATGCTCTATAAGATATTGTAACTAAATTCTATTTAAGTCGTAACAATAACTGTTTCAATAACACATTAATTGATACAGATGTCATGTTGATCCTACATATATAGATGGCGCTGGATGGTGTAAAAAAACTTAGTATACCTTATTTAATTTTAAACAAAACTACAATACTGCTCAAAATGTGATGAAGAAAGATTATTTATTAATATTTTTTAATGAAAAATAAGTTTGTGGGAAAAGAATTATGTATTAAAAGTTATCTTTAGTAATATTATGCATATTATTAGGTACATATTAAGTTGTATGACATTTCTTTCGTTCTCTTAACAAAAATAGGTTTTTATGTATATGTATTATTTTTAATTACAAAAATTATAGCAGTACTTTTTTTTACAGGGATACCTTAAATCTGATGCAGCTCCCGTCATGAAGGGCGACTTGGAGGCTATACAGTAGTTTAACAAAAAATTATTTCATTGTCAAAATTGTATAAGTGATATTTTATTACATTATTTTTCTTTTTAAATCAAATACACATTGAAACTGATTGTTGTTTTATTTATAATGCTGACGACAAAAAATAATTAAATATAATGATAATTTTCTCTTATACTGTCTAGTCTATGATCTAGATGTACTCTGTGAGTAAAAATACGGGTCATTAACAATTAATTAAAACATTTGTGATGAGTTCAAAACTTATGAACCAAATAAACTGGTGCTTATCTCCATACTAAGTCTAAAAGACAATACGTATTGTACATGTTCAACACATGAAGATTTCAAAGCATTTTATGGGCACGTAGCTATTTATATGTTAGTGACAACTGAATGGCATATTTGTTGAAAGACCTATATCTCATTGGCTCGTCGCCAGCACATGCGGCATGAAGGGAAACTAATTTTTGCAAGAGTATTGGTTGTGAATACATGCGGAGATAAAAGCGTCCGCTCGTGAGCGATCTGGAACTATGCCAGCTCTCCAACCCTCCATTTAACAAATTATGTAACAGCGTAAAAATTATACATTACGTCACGCGGTGCATGTACATTTACTTAATACGTGTATTGTGCAATAAGTGTAACTTTTATTATATTAAAATGAAGGAAGAAAAAATATAATAATAATAACATAATTAATACCTATTTTATATTTCGTTTTCAGATGTACCGAAAACTAATTTTACCTTTGTAACTGTTAAGTGTTTTAATATTAGTTTTTTTCGGATTGCATTAAAGCGTACAACTTGACAAAAAAATTCCCGGTAATATTCATGATTTACTTTGGTTCCAAATATTGGATTTAAATCACCAGTGGGTGAGAATCCCGGTAACCATTATTATTTTATGTGTGTTTGATTTACAAAAGTTCGCTCTATTTTAAGCCGACGTTAGAAAGAAAAAAGGATTATTTAATTTAATTTACAATTAGTGGCTTATGGAAAACCGCTAAATTAATTTTTCTGGGACTTCTGTCCCTGGATTCATTAAGGATCTAAAAAATGAGTATGATCAAACCTACCTGGTCGGATATTAAGGGAAAAATATGTTCTAGTAAAAAAAAACTATACGTTTATAATTTTTAGAAGTAAATTTTTTCAAATGGTAGATCAAAAATTTTTTTGTACGTACTTATGGAGTGAAAAGAAAAATAAACATAAACAATATTAAATAGAATTTTAAGGTTGGACATTAAATGGAAGAGCAGAAAATAAAATGACATTTTCTAAAGTAGTTCGACACTTTAAAAGTCCAATTGTAATATTTCGTTAGTTCGGTAAGTAGTAAAGCCTGCTACTATATAAATTTCACTTTGATTATTAACGATTTTTCTTAATCAAAATATATTTTTGATCCACATTATACTACAGTTACAATAATATACCTATATGCTAGTAGTCACGTAGGTTTATCAATTAAACGTTAACTCACTGTGATTTGAGACCAATATCACATCAAACTTTGTTAAGTTCTTGTAGTTGGGAAGTACTCAATATAAACGTAAGTTCGTATCTGAGTATAGTTAGATCCAACAGGGTTGTCATCAGTAGGTTTACCCCAAGTTTACATAGTCAGTGCAATATGTGTAGGTGCAGAGCGTTAAGTTATTCTAAAATCTTTGTATATCTATGATAGTATCAGTGAAGGTTGAGGTATGAAAATCTGTAAATGCTCCTCATGTATTGCGAGGCTTCTAACTTGTGGTAAAAATACAAATTCATTCGTCTATTATAAAGTATCTATAAAATATATTTCATAGGTATAACAAAATATTATTGTTAATTGTTTAGGTGCTTACCAATATAATTAATCACTAACTTATGCGACGAATAACGTAAGTATTTCAGACAGGTATGTTCATATTGAAGAGGACAAAACAAATATTTATATAGAAATCAGGAAATAGAAATAAGGAAATCTTGAATGTCAATTTCTATTATTTTTATATAATTTCTACTCTTGACACTATTTATTTCTAAAACAAAACCTAAAGGCATCATCAATATTGCAAAAATTATAAAAAATCTCTGATTTAATATAATTTATATGACGTGTAGTGTAGGTAGGTACATAATAAGCCACAAGAAACCCGCTATATATCCCGAAAGGGCAACTATGACAATATATTCTTCATATATATTTTGTAGATAACGTTGCTACGAAACATATCTTTTTCGACCAACGTTTATAATTTTGAGACTACTTATTCAACTTGAATAAATTATTATGCTTTAAAAAATTCTTCACAATCTAAAAAACAACTTCGAACTCTACGGTTCTTTGGACAAAAAAATCAAAAATTATCAACTACAACATGCATAACAAATTGAATCATCCAATATAGGAGATATGTTACATGTAGTCCTAAATTAAATCACCATTTAAAATTATTATTAGCATTTAATTTCAAAGCGTTCACAGTTGTTTGAAAAATTGTATTACAAAAATAAAATTACTCATTATTTTATTTACCTAGTATTTTGGTTAGATTTTTAATGTAGACGTCCAATCGTTTCCCCTTTTAAGCCTTATTTATAGAGGACGCTTTGTGCGCAATTATAATTTATCGATTTTCGGTTTTCAAGCAATCGAGTCTTAAATTAATAAGGGACGTCGAATGTTTGATTTGAATGAACAATGGCGTAATATATCGGTCTATCAACTGTATATATGTATATATATTTGTATAGATTCTTTATTACCATGAATGACAAATAAATAAACAGAAGCGCATTATTATAATACAAATTTGTAATTTGTAAAACGAGTCATCTTTATTAATTATTTTATTTGTTTTGACCGTTATTTTACTCTCTTCAATGACATGGCTATATAGATATTATAGACAAGCTCTGTGCAAGCTCTCACGCTCAGTTAAGTTTATTAGTCCTGAAACTAATTTTGCAGTACCAGAGCTAGTTTGTATCTTTATAGCTTACAGATAAAATAAAATAAATGCAATAAAGGATAATTGTGTATAAAAAAATATATTTACAACCACTAATGGAAAAAATTACGTAACGTATACGACCTTGAGTCCTGACGCGTTAAAAGAAATCGTTGATATTACAGGCATTGAATAAAATTAAGTAAAGATACAAGCATGAAGGGTGCGCGGAGGGTGAGGATGCGGGGCGCGCCGCCCTCAGTGTCACGGAGGCTGCGGAGTAAAACGCCGCCCTCCGAAGCGCGCTCCACTCCTGCCATAACAATTACTACACCAACGTTTCTCATAACAGTATGCAATATATATTTTATTATTAATAAATTCCGGTAAAATTATATTTAGTGTGTGAGTTTTATTGAAGTTGATCGATCATTGGTAAGACTTAATAAGATAAGATTAAGATACTCCTCCTTTATTTATTATTATGTATGTTTAAGAATTGTCATTTTATCTTTTGTAGATAGTAATATATAAATGTCAGTAAGCTGGACAATTATATCCCTTATTTATTAAAAATGGCATTTAATATTTAACTACTTTAAATCAATTGAAAAATTCAATTTAAATACAGTTTTTGCTAAAGGACTATAGTTATAGGGCATTTGTTTTTTGTATGTAAGTGTAAGCTGTAACAATCGCTGCATTAATTTTATTTTAAATTATTGTATAATCCCACTTACCTAGCGAAACAAGGGCTAGCAGTTAACTACTATATTTTAAAACATGTAAAAAGAATATACTGTATGCATAAAAATGTATCCAAATACGTATAATCACTGAGTGGTTTAGGAGGAGTAATTAAGCTGTATTTTTGCTAAATATGCAAGCATATGCACAGTCATTATTGCTCATGAATGTGTCCAATGATCATTTTTAGGTCATCTAAAAATATCTTCCATCACATGAATAATTTACGTCGTAAAATATGTTCACTTAAATAGGAGCTAGTGACACTGGTCAAAGGCAATGACTCGATTTAATTTGAACAAAAAAGGGGATGAATTTTCTGAAGATCAAAAGGTTTTTAGGATTTTAGATAAAAATAGGGCTAAATTTTAGACTAAAATTATTGTCGTAATACGTGGAAGTTGTTTGTTATGTTAGATTGTTAAAGATGCCATATGAGTTATTAGTAAATATTTATTTCGTTTTCTATTTTGACATGTGACCATCGGATCAATAAGAGCTTGAAATTCATTATATGCTATTTAGCAATAATCAAATAGTCGTAATATATTTACAATATACATATAAAATTTATAATTGACTTATCAAAATACTTTTGTATTTTATTGTTTTTTGTATAAATTTATATTGTATTGAAATAAATACATTATAATTTATTAATAAAACGTTTATTAATCTTAACTGTACCGATTAACAAAGTGTAGTTTGAAAATAACCCGATTGTTCAATTATTGTTTTGGCAGGAAATGCTGTCAACTTATATCTGAAACAGTGCCAAGTATTCCAAGGACGTGAGTTTGGAATATTGAATAGAAGCCTAAAAGAATGGAGATAGTGAAATTAAGTCTTAATGCCCCTCCATACAAAATGTTTTTGCTAATAAGTTTATATTTAACGTTTTTTGGATCGTGCTGCGGTGAGACAAACGATAATCTTACGGATGTAATTGAAGTATCATCTAGCATCGCTACTCTCCCTAGTTTCATGACGTCGCCATTTACTAAGCTTATCCACTCAACTGCGTCTAGCGTAAAGCCATTAGGGACGACAGAGCCTCTCAGCACAGCTACTCCAACAACAAAGGAAAGCGTTAAAACAACGAAAGAATACGCCACAGAGTACCCAACCACATCACAAAAAGTTACCACTCAAGAGTACGTGAATACAAGGAGTACACTTAAAAGCTCAAAAACGCCAAAGTTAAGCAATACAAATAGTACAAGTCACTCTATAACGCAATTGCAAGATCGCTTGGGGGCTATAGACTGTGATTTGCCCGTATTGCCGAGGGAATCTCGGCTCTGGCGAGGCAATGAGACACACGAGCTCAATTTACCCGTCACGGTAAGTTACAAGCTTAATATTAGGTTTAAGTTATTCTCTCACCGAAAACTGTAATTACGTAATATACTTTATATACAAGTTTCAAATTTTTATTTAATGTTTTCGTAATGACAATAAAACAAAACATTGAAAATATTAACGTATAACGCCTTGTCATAATGAATAGTTTGAATCTGTTATAACATATAAAGTCGTGTATGAAATACCATAACAAATTAGTATGAAGCGTAATATCCTTAACATAATACATTTCTTGGCTACGACTCTGATCGTGACGGCACTGAGCGCAACGAGGTCAAACACATAAACCATAAATTGCGCTAGTCCATAGAAAAGGAGAGAAGCTTTTCTACTTCACTAGTTCAACTTTGTTCATTGCTTCTCAGAAAGATAAATGAATAGTCCATGTCGTATCGCATCCTTTATATATGCGGATGTCGCATCTCATAGATTAAGATCTCGATGGATTCTGCTGCCTCTAAAACGGCCACCGATTTGAAACATCCAGACTATATTTTGGAGTAACTATTTCATAGTTACATTTCTTTTATGCGAGATTTGAATATAAATGTTTTCTTTAAAAGAGTAGTTATAAATGTCAATAATTTTTCAAATAATACAACTTCTTTAAATATAAAATAATTGTTGGTTGCAAGTTCAACGTTTAAAACATAAATATATACTAGTGCAATATGACCTTTGACATTGTAGTACAAACTAAAACCCATTTTATAACATCCTACGCTTTTATCGAATAACAAGGATTTAAATGTACTCGTAGGTGTGCTAGGGACATTTAATGGTCACAATAATACTTTAAAACCCACAGTAGTTAGATAAATATATTGAAACATTGCTTTGTGGATATCGGAGGAGTGTGTTGGCGAACGCAACAGAGGCGAGGAGGAGTGTTCTTCGGTTATCGTGTCGTGGGAGGGTGTCGCTGCCATTCAAAGCGGAGATATTCTTATCGTTCGCATCGCTGACTCGTCTTCTATTGTAATCTATAATTCTAAGAACGAAACCCTGGACGCGAACTCTTCACACACCGCTGAGAAGAGGTGAGGCTGTATAAATAGTTGACCTATATCATAAAACATATTAGTAAATGAACCGTTTACCTTTGCACATTGCTCATTGGGTTCGCTGGCCTTGTAAGAGATGTATTTCCAGATCTCACATATCGGTTCAACCGGCGGTGTACCAAGTGACAAGGCAGGGGCACGAACACTGCGATGTGTCTGATGGGATGCTACTTGATATAACGCCTCTTGATGAGCACGGTGCCAAAATTTTTACATTGTACGACAAAGATCTCACTGAAGGCGTTAATTTACTCATAGGTAAACCTTACTAAACTAATACGTGTTTAATGTTGGTTCATATTTATAATATGAACTATATTAAATTTCATAGCAACACATACGACGATATTGAAGACAGAAATTATATTAAATTCTTACAAAGTCTATAAATTTTATTGTAGCTAGCAGTAAAAAGTTTTCTCAGGCACCAAAATTAGAATAACATTGCGTGAGAAATAAGCATTTAGTGAAAGGCTCTCACCGGAAACTCGTAAAAGAGGAAACGTCGCTTTTATTTCGTACTTCCACTATACAAAAATAACTTGACATAAATTTAACGGTCATTATCTGCCTGTAGTAGTATACTTTTAATGAAAATACCGATAGAAGTTTTGTTTACAGTGGTATCGGAAAACTGGGGATCACAATGCGTTCGTCTGAAAGTTACCGTGAAATCGGATAACTGCGGAGAATCTCAAGAATGTTCCGGGAAAGGCGTTTGCTATACGAACGTCTCTATGGTACGTTCTATGTCATAATTTTTGCATTATTTTTACTAGTTTTTACATACGGTGTCGCTCGCATCAAAATCTTGTTTTTTTACATGAATACGAACATTCATACTGTTAAACTCTCATTGTTATCAAATATTTTATCAATTAAAATATTAGGAAGTTGGAATACATTTTGTAGTTATCAAAAAATATTTATTCTGTATCTATTATCTCTTATGTTATATTAAATTTTAAGAAGCTTCGTTTTTATACTACAAATTTTGTTAAACGTATTACTTTTAAATTAATTTACTGAAAAATTTAAATGAACAATTGGAAGATTCTATCTACAATTTCGTTCTCAGAAAATGTTCAAGAACATCTGCAATGTTTTGCTATAATCTACTTAAGCGCTACGAATATAGCCAGTAACAAAAAATATCTTTGTAATATTTCATTTTAATTGAACGAAATTACCACGATTTCTCTTGAAGAGTGATATACGTAATACAGGATTTGTTACAGAATCTACCATAGATTAATTTGTGGCATTGCATGTAATATTATTTTTCTATGATTTAATAAGAGTTATGCTACTAAGTTTTATATTAATAGGAAGGTTATGAGTGCCAATGTTGCCGTGGGTACGTCGGTTCTCATTGCGAGGACAGGGAGGTTTGCAATCCATCACCCTGTTTGAATAATGGCATATGTGTTGACCTCACGCAACCTTCGAACGGTGCCACTTATCACTGCCTATGTCCATACGGTATTATTTTAATAAATTATTCATATTTTTACAAATATTTTAAGTGTATAAAGGTTTTATAATAATATATATGAAACAGCTGAATGGTGTTTATATAATTTAAATGGATGTTCAATAAATTGTAATAATTACTTTGTACATTAAATTTCAGTTGTAATTAAATGTTACTTATCAATTACGGCGCTAGCCTATTGCTAAGGGAAATAGATACCATTTAAAGTACCTAAGATAATTATAGTTTAATTGCATGTAGTACTAATTGGCTTCCCGCGTCTTAACTTATATTAGATAAAACTAGATTAGCTGTAAATCTAGACAGTAATCTATGTTTATTTTATAGCTATTAGATAATACTTTTGTAGTATTAAGCCTCTGAGACGTACTATATCCGAGTATTTTTGATACAGTGGAAATTGGACAAAATTAAAAATTTAATTAAAATTTCCTAAAAATATATATTTTGTTAATGTTACATGAAATTAATATATTCAACGTATAAATGTTGAGAGCGACAAGATATTAAAATTAAATTAATTTAGTCGAATTTAAAATTATAATTATTATAAATTAATATTATTTGTCATTAATATTACATTCTTTAAATATGATCACTTAATATGTTAAGCGTATAGCTGATATTCATAAAAGTGAACATTATATTATTAATAAATCGGACATTTATACAAAAATAAATATATTTGAATTATAAACATTAAATTTAATACTTATATTTAACATTAAAATTAATTGATATACGCCTATTTAATTAAACTTTGAAGTGACGTAATCGGGAACGCAAGCCGCCGTTACGTAATCCGACAGCCAATTACCAACATATGCGATACCCGTAAATGGTATTTTCGTATTCAGATAACAGTAATAAATATTATGTATACAAGTTAAACTCTCAATTAAATCCATTGCTTCATGCAAGATATCAAATCACCTTTGATTTTATGTGTGTCTCAAGATTAACATAATCATATACAAATAATAAGACAGTAAAAATCGAATGTCTGTACATTAAATATCTTTCCGAATAACTGATAGGAGGCAATTAAAGAAGAGTCATAGAAACCAAAAAAACAATTTTCGGAATTTTTGTCTGTCTGTCTGTCTGGTACGTTATAACTTCAAAACTACTCAACGGATTTGAACGCGGTTTTCACATTTGGATTACATATAATTAGGAGCATTGTCAAAATTTTGTTCCGTCAAAATCGGTTAAGGGAAAAAGAGGTTATGGTAAATTTTAAGTTTGATATTTACATATATGGTTATGCGAAAAGCGACCAACACGCGGGCGGAGCCGCAGGCAACAGCTAGAATTATAAATAAATGTTTTATTTTTATTTTTAAAGAAATTTTTAACGAGAAATAACGTAACAGGGTTCACTGGAAGAAAGTGTGAGAAGGACCCATGTTATTCCGCACCCTGCCTTAATGGGGGATCTTGTATGAGTATGGCAATGAATGGGTCGACGACCTTCCACTGCGCCTGCACTGATGACTGGACGGGTGCTCATTGTGAAATCCCAGCCACTGGCGGCGTCTGCGCCTCCAAACCCTGTGTTAAAGGAATATGCATTGAACAAATAGACGGTGACGTGGATGATGTTAAATATAGATGCTTCTGTGAACCAGGTTAGTTGACTGTTACAAATACACCAACAATACATGAATATCATAAAATATCCTATCTTTACGTAGGGAATAATTATTTAACGTATAAATAAAACGATGTAATTACTGCTTTCCGCTCTTCGCTCGCGCACTTTGATGTTATCGCTAAAAAAATATGCCTGTAAATTTATGCTTACGTTATTATCATATTCAAGCTCCATTACTGTAAAATTTTAATAACAACAATAACATATTTTTCAGTGGAACACAAAACAAAGTGAAATGAATAAAATACCTCTTTTATACGTTTTTCTTTTGAACATAAGAGAATACTAATAGCCATTATATTAACTTCAATTGATAAAATTGATTTAGAATGTTCGTTTCAATTACTCTCTACTAATGATTTAGCGAAATGCTTTTAAAAAATAAAAATGATATTAATATCTAGAGAAATTTATGTGAACCTATTACTTCTAAATGAGAAGCTATTTTCCTTAAAGCGAAAATTAAAATTGTTTCGGCGTTTATATAGACGGAAGCTTTATATCGTTATTATATAAAATGGGGAAAATGAATCAACAAAGGTTGTTTTTCGGACGAGTAAATTTAGGACGTGTGCGGGTAAACAAACCCGAATGTAACTTAATACATAAATGCATGCGGTCGGAATGTTTACTCGTGGTTATAAAAATATTACATTAAAATGGATGAGGCACTCAATAATAATTATTCTAGAGCAATGGATTAACACACAATGAAGTTATAAATTAAATAAGAATTGTTAAGATACTTCACTTACGAAACATATAGATATCAAGATAGCATAAGTTTCCTTACATAGATATATAAAACTAATAAATGTTTGAATCTTTAATATTATTTTTCTGAAGTATTTTAATAAAAGTAATAACTTCAATATCCACCCGCAATCTATAAAGAAACGTCGGTTGCAATCAATCACGCTAGGAATCTAATCCTTCCTCTGAGCCTCGTCAATATTCATTCGCGATAAATCCGGAGCGGTGTTTTTATATTGCTCTTTTTCCATGGATTTTTTAAACTTCCATTTGATGGTTGGATGGATTTCATAATCGAGTGGCCGTATAATATTTAGAATTTATTATCTAATGGTTGCGTCAGCTGGATTACGTCATTCGCTTCGTTTTCTGTAAAGCTCTGATGCTTGAAATTGCTGTACGTAGATGCTTGAAATGGCTTTATAAACCCGGTGCCTTTATTTTGTTATGTATTTGTTTCATAAAATTTATTGCTGCGTCTGTAATATTTTTGTTTTAGCAAAGTCTTTTATACTGGAGTTAATTAAAATATATTAAACATTGATTGTTTTCCGTTGACTTATCATTTTAATGAGTCGGATATATATTCATGTTTTTTAAATTTACCATGTACGTAATAAAATCCTTTTACAAAGGTTTTAACTCTTCCTATTTGTACTGAATACAATCCAAATTTCCTTAGTCAAGACTGTGCAGAAAGACTGGCAGATGAGCCAAGAATATCGATCTTATCTATCAGATGTATAATTCAAACTATTCAACGTACAAAACAATTAGAGTGAACATTTTTATGTTTCTCTGTTTGTTTAATATAACACTACTTTTATAGGTTATACTGGTGACCGTTGCGAGTTGGAGTACAACGAGTGTGAGTCCTCTCCTTGCGGTAACGGCGGTTCATGTACTGACAGGGTCGGTGGTTATGACTGTTCCTGCACTCGGGGATATACAGGCGATAACTGCCAATTGAAGGTTCCTAGATGTTATATTTCTTCTAATGAAATTTTGACACACCCTTAAACCTCGGATTATGAATAATAAAATTCAGTAAACAAAGAAATATGCAAAAGAAGTCCTAAGTTTTATAAGAAACAGTAATTTTAAATGTAAAATAAGAATTTTATGTATAATGTAAGAGAAACTTTAATTAATTTAAGAGAAACTTCGTATTTTAAAGACAATTATGTCTATTTCACTTTAAGGAAATAACATTTTTTTCTTGAATTGTCAAAGTGAACAAACTCGTTTGGATTAAAGAGTAGGTTTGTTCATGATATTGTATTCTTAGGTTGACCTTTGTTCACCCAACCCCTGTCCAACCCATCGCTACTGTATGGATCACGGCAGTAGTTACACATGCGAATGTCCCAGCGGGTTCGTTGGCGAAGAGTGTCACATACCGGCCACTTCGGTACGTAGTAATTGAAGTAATTAATAACATTACCCTAACACGGGTCGGTGTATTAATTAATTTCGCTACTTAATAATGAAATTGTAAATTTAATTGGACCCAGTGAAAATACTAAAAAATTTTTTTCATTAAAATATCAGCATCGAATTAATTTTTTATTTAAGCTAACTTCTATAACTTTATGGCTCAATATTGGTTTGGATTTAAAGGTTAGTCTTCTGTTAGAGGAGGTTAGGATAATTTTCTAAGGTCGGTAAGTCGGTAATGAAGCAAAGTAAATATCTATAAAAAAAATAATATATAATATAATTTAAATAATTTACAGGCATGTGATAACAACCCATGTGCTCACGGCGGTACGTGCTGGAGCGGTGTCGATTCATTCTACTGTTCATGCCGGCCAGGATACACGGGGAAACTCTGCGAAGGTTTGAATATTACTTTTCAACTATAATTAGTAAGTTATATATATACTTAATGTGTAACTTTGTTACGAATAAAGAAAATCCATTAGATTTAAGAAAAATAATACGTTTTATAATTTGATAAATGGCTTTATAACAATCTCATTAATATGATGGAATATTTTAGAGGACTTCATTCTGGAGTCAGTGATGGACGAGAGCGAGAGAGAAGAACAGACTGGAGGCGGCTCTGTACGGGAGATGAGATTACCATTAGGGCTGTATCACGACCGACTACACAACGTGTATATCGCAGCTGGGACATTGGGCGCTGCCATCGCTATTGTTGGAGTTGTGGTATGTTTGAGCTTTGAATTGGCACTTCCTTTTCAGCTATATTGTTATAAATATAAATATAATTATTAACAAGTTATTAATATAATCAATAACAAAGCCCAAATTTTTTGACAATTATTGCTCTGTTTCTTCCTATCACGTTATATATTAAATTTCTAATATTTAATTTAACTAAACTTACATTCTGTCATTACATTTCACAGTAGCATTGTATGATAAATAGGTTTCCACCATTTAAACCATTTATCAGGATATATTATACCGTTGATATTAACAATACCGATACACTTTCCTCTTACAAATGTTCTGTTAGTGATAAACTCTTATTCTATATTTTAATAGGTAACAGCGTGTCACTGTCGTGTGAACAAGACCTATTCCCGCCTAATGTCCCGTCTGTCCCGTGTCACGGAGTCAGGTCCGCCACATCACTGGCTGGAAGACAAGCGCGCGCCACCAGCACCCCTCCCTCCAGCACTTGACACCACGGACATGTACTACACCCTGGACTTCAGTGACAGTCAGAGCTCACCGCTCATACAATAGCCATTACTTGCGAACTGCTCCGAAGGGGAACGGTTCAAGATTAAAATATAATAATAAATTGCTTACATATTACAAAAAGTATTATAGAGCAGGTTTATTTTTTGTTCTTATTTAAAGTCTTCGTGTTTTAGTAATACGATATACTATAATGAAAACATACTGTAGCTTGACGACTACTTTCATAGTTTTTATTATAATAGTACGTAGCTTGCCAAATAATTAAAATATATTTAAATAGTAATTTAGAACATTCGTATCGTAGGCAGTAGAAGCGTGTATCGTCAAAGTTACTTGATTGATTTACCATATGACCTTGAGCGTTTAATTTGTAGATCCAATTCTAAAATCTGATGAATGTTGGTTAAAATATTTAAGTTTGGATAAAATTTCAAATAAATGAATGTTTAAAAATGAGTACAAAATGTTTTAGAAATTATTAAGCCCATATATTTGAAACTTAATATAAAAGTTGATACGTAATTTTCTACTATTCGTTTATTTCATGTCATTTTCATGAACGCAATAATAATATCGCTAAGTTATAGTTTAAGATTATCTTTTATTTCTAGTTTCTGTATTGAGACATCTAATATGTCTGTTTATTTATTTATATTATTCATACACGTAGTTATAATGGAACATAATTAAGATGCTTTAAAGTATTGTTATAGCATCATATATTACATAATTAAATATAGATTTAGGTGCGATTTATCGGCTACGTCTTTTATTCTTTGTGTTTAATGAAGTGCCTGCTTCGTACTTAAATATTAAGTGTAGCAAATCTAATGAAATCATGTAAGTAAGATAACTTTGTGTATCCAAAACCAACTGTCCATATAGAACGACGGACAGCAAAAAAATATATAAAAAAAATATATTAAAAATAGAAGGAAATTGCGTTTTAAAGTGGACCATTGGTTTAAGGAAGAACCCGGCGACTGACCTTCAATCTAGAATCTTCTTTGTAACTCCTATTTCCTGCTGATACTCTTCCTCGTAATTGATATTTAAAATGTACTTGTTAAGTGATTTTCTCAATATTTATCAATCTAACTCTAAAATCGCTCTGTGTCTAAATTCTTAAGCTTTTGTGATTTATTGCTTTCGGTGTACATACGCTATAATTTTCTTGTAAAATACGATAAGGCTTTATTGTCTTAATAATAATATAAAGTTTACATCATATAATTTGTCAGATTATTTGTCTTAGATCTGTTAAGCAAGTCCTTAATATTTAAATACCTTGTAAATTTATGTTAGTATTACTAATTTTACTCTAAAAAGATACTTATCGAGTCTTTGTTGTACCTTGTATAATTTAAGTGTTACAGATTCCATCTATACTATTTCATAAAATCGTGCCACCGTTTAATATTTCCTTCAATTTTTATATGTAGCAATTGTTCAATGATTTAAACACAAACAGAATTCATAAGTACTTATCAATTTTATTCTACATTCTTATAGAGGCCATAAAAGGGAACAAAGGAACAAACAGAAATACAAGTTTATGTTTTGAAGAAAAACATTTTTATTTAGATTATAAACTTTGATAAAAATAATTATATTAATAATATTTTTATGACAACTTACAAATATTCATATAAAAGAATAACGTAACATCTATTCAATTTAAACTTAAGTACATTAAAATTTATTAACGAAAATGTGCTACCACTTTCTGGATGTCTATAACAACTAGTGTGACTATCTCAAGGAGGCGACGGCCCGCGTCGGCGGCGCGTCGCCAGCGCCCTCCACGCGCTGCGCTGCGCGCGCGCTCTACCCCCATACAATATTCACACTCGATCTACTTCCGTAAACTAATCATTGCACAACATCGTAGGCTGGCGACGCGCGACGCTTCGTGAACACGCCCATTTAACTACTAACTGCTTTACGTATTTTATTGCTACTGACGTTTGTGACTTATGACGAGATTCAGAATCACGATCTAACATCATTGTGAGTAAACATTAAAGCTGCAATTTATAATCATAAGTACATAAATAAATATCATTAAATCGATAAGTAAAAGTAAAATATAAAACAATGTAAGTACTTAGAGTCCGCCCCACTCCAAGGTAAATGCAGACTTTGAGCAAAATGCAAATTAAACTTATAACATGTATAGAGATTCCGAATTTCTTAAAGTAATGTGGACAGAAGTCAACGAGTGTGTAAAATCATAACATAATAATATAATGGAAGATATCAATAACTTTGATCTGTGGTCAGTATGACGATGATCAAAGGAAGCGAAACAACGAATTATGTATTACATAAAATACATAAATATGAATATACATATATAGCGTTATCCTAATAAAAAATTCGATCCTACCTGCAACGTGTGTGACAATAAAATGAACTACACTTAAAACTCTTAAACCTAAAATCGTCAAGTAATCTAAACTATGTCATAATATGGCAGTTAATCGAACCGTCCGCACTAGGCACAGCGCTTATTTAATATATATAATATATAGGTATGTATATATATGTTGGGCGACTTTGTCTTCGACCAATCCCTTTAAGGAACAGAACCTGGTTCTGAATTTTGAATTAATCGGTGGAGAAAACCTAACAAATATTCCGTGGTCATATAAAAAACCAATGTCTTAAATCCAGATAAGAAAGAATTTATAACATCCAAAAGATCGGCACGGCTCGAAAATACATTTTCATTCAATTCATCTTAAAATAAAGTCTTGGACAGCAAAACTATTTTAATTCCAAGTTGTCATGGCCAGATATCTGAAGTATCGAAAGCATTATATTTAATAAAACCTAAAATCAATAAAATATTTAAAAAGTATGTACCAGCACATACCAGTCCCGCAGATGTATGTAAATGTTCTGATGTACGATTTTGTGACTGACTTGAAACGACTACAAAGTAGATATTATGCAAAGTAACTATGGTGTCTCATTTAAAATTATAATTTGCTTTTATTATCTCTATTTATTATTTATATTAGTCAATTCCCTTTTAAGTTTCAAAGGCGTTTTTGTATAATTTGTTGAGATAACATCGAACTCAGTGTAATTAAATGGATTCTTAATTATAATCAGCTATTGGAAACATTCTAACCTGAGCGTTTGATTGTCACGTATTATTACCAATTTAATGTGAATTATTAAAAAAAAACATTGTGACACAACACTGATACTTATTCTAACATCAACTTTCCTAAATGAATGAATTGAGCGAGCTTATATAGCGAAACTTAAGTATATAAAACTTAACAAAGTGGATGGCATTTAATTTGACTTAACACACTTATATTAATACATATATAAAAATTAATTATTATGAAAGGCACTTCGTTAGTTTTCTTATTGTAGATGATATTTATCTACAATATTACATTTGTGACAAGAATTTTCTTACTTTATCATCATGGCAAGATTAAAAGGTACCTGTTAAAACTTTTACTAAATACATCTAGTATGATATCGAGCGAATGGCACACAAATTTTAGTTCAGCAACAGATCATTAAGTTCTTCCGTAATAGTGATCAAAACTAAGGAACTTCAAAGGCTAATAAACATGTCAATCGCTTTTGAGGTATACCATTTTGTTCAAATTTAATTCATAAGGCACTTACAGATAGATAAAATATGTACAAAATGATCTGCTATGTCGTTTATAAAACGACCAACCATGTTTGTGACAATAGATTACGGTGATGTTTTCCTTAATAGTAATTTTCAATCTGAGATCGACATTTTAGAGACAACCTTATTTATAAATAATGAGTGTATATTATGGAATGTTAAACACTGAATTTCCTTTTCACCACCATTAAAACTGAATGTGGTGTAACGCGAGCTATACAAAAGCGAACTGAAGCTTATCAGCACTTTAATTTGGTATATCACACGTGTCCAATGTATCCCGCGTCAGGTGGTAGGGGCTGGTGTTAGTGGTCAAGGGGCAGTTCCACGAAGGTGATGTCGTATAGCGGCTCGTCGTCTCCGCCGGCCGGTCGCACCTCCAGTAAGAACAGATCCTCATTGCAGTAATACGCGAGCATTTCATCGTCAATTTTGGCTGTAATCCTATAATAGAAGTTGTAATTTAATTCCAGTAGCCAATTTTGTATGTGAGAATTATATCATTATTTAGTAGTTTTGGGTTAAGTTACGGAGTTAAGACATATATTTAGGTTTAGAACTTAGTAATATTTTTTCTTGAAGTATTTAAAGTGTCTCTAATAATTATAAGTATTAAAGGTCGTCGGGATCTAGGTAATGATTTCATACTAAGCAAATTAAGGGTCGTAGTGGGACTCTTTAATTATTCAAGCATAGTGAAGTTAGTGGCGCGCCCTCCGAATAAGCTAGGCCTACTTAACGCGAGGCGGCCGATGTTTGCCTAGAAATTTTTTTATAGGCCAATGAAAACCACTTACCCTTTCTTGTTCTTTCGATAAAGATTATTAATTGCCGAACTTGAAATTTTGTACTTATTCTCAATCTGAAAATGAGGAGAAAACAAAAAAATTACAATGGGCCTTTTCTCTTTAAACCGAGACGTCTCGTCTAACGGAGCGAACGATGGCTCGTAACCGGTCTATTGATTCATAAGAACAAAAAAGTAAGTCGCGCGGGGACTGCGGGATCCGGTGCGGCCACGCGGGGTTAATTACAACATGCAGTTATGATGATCGTGTGGATTGTATTAGACGGGGTTATGAAGCGCCACATCGGTTACAGCGGACGAAGCGTCTCGATTCCTTTCGTTTACGTAATATTGTGAGTCCTTCATAAACGAATATCGAAAAGACGAGGGAACGAGACTGTCAGTTCTCGTCCCATCGTGCTCTGCGGTTAGCCGATATCACCAAGGTTATTGTGCTCGCCATTAACGGCGTCTTGATACGTAACATTAAATATTTCAATGTGACGTATCAAGTGAATTATAAGTATGTGATCACACTTACCGCATGCAGGAGGCCTTGCGTGGTCGGTGGCACGACGTGAAGTGGTGTGTAAACGTCATCGGTGTCCTGGCGCACGTACAGCATCACGCGTTCGCTAAGAGGAGGGGTGGAGGTGCGAGCACGCTTGCCTAAAACACCTTCCAATTCCAAAGAATCTTTACGGTCACTGTACGGAGACAGACCACCTACATCAGATCTGTATCTGTAGAAAAAAATACAATTTTGTAAATATAGGTTTATCCTTTTATTCATATGAATGCACCAGCCATTGTAACATAAATATTAAAAAAGTGATACTCACGCAGGTGCATCAGGTGGGAAGTGATTGTGGAATTTCAGTGCTGGTGCTTGAGGTTTTGCTGCGTGCAAGAGGAATGGGGAAGCGCCCTTGAGATGAGCTTCAGCGAGAGCACCTTCGTCGTGCCCATAGAATCCCTGTATGTCCATTCCCGCTAATTTATCAATATCTTCTGCAGGACTAAATAAAACGGGTGGTTTTGACAAATCAGCCATCGAGTAGAACTCGCTTCTTTCCGTCACAGGGTGGTAAATCTCATCCAACTTTTTCCGATTCGTTGCTGACATTTTCCTCTTCGCGGCTCTTCTTTCTTCGTCTCTTGTTTTTCTTTCAGCCCCCTTCAACATGATAATTAAACATCATGTTTTTAACAATTGCAATATTTATATTTCTAAATTACAAAGAATTATCATTTTCAGTATAATATAAGTTAATCTAATGGGTATAGGTATAAAAAAAATCATATTCCATAATTATGAAATCCTTACCTTATCACAAAAAACTTTAATTTGACAGTAACCCCTGTGATAGACTTGGGTGTCCCGCGGATCTTCGAAGGTGTCAATTTGTATATGAAGTGGTAAACCCTGTAACGAAAGAAGAACAAGTCTTTATAGCTCATGTCTTATTATTGTATGCAAAAGAACCTGTATTTAGCATGTATACAAGCAGGTTTAATTAATAGTAGTTGGATAGTAATATTCTTTGCTCTATAATAATGAAAATTGACATTGACATGATAAAAAAACATCTTCGGGTACTCGAGTTTATTTTATATAGCCGGCTATAAAAAGCTTTGAAACAACACAAACAAATTATCACTTATTTCACGCTTAAAGTAAATGTCTTTGTATTATAAAACTATTTAAAAAAAGTAAGAAATAATCAACTAAATTTAACAAAAAGAAAAAAAAAGCATGACGTGTCTGAATCGAATCGCGTTAAAACTTAATTGCGTCGGTTAGAGTTTGAAGATTACCTCTCTATTTCTAAAATTAACAATTATTTTAAACTCTACAAATAAAGAAAGTAAGAAAACTACAGTAATAACATACTACTTCTTCGAGCATAACAAATCATTGAATTCACACTTTATTGAAAATAATAACTTTGCTAACTATAACATTTATTATTCTAATATCTAAGAACCTAATAAATTTTCTATTTCAAATATTCATCACAATCACAAAGCAATTACCGTCGTACGACATCATTTATATCTTGTCACGCAGAAATTATAATTATATATAACATTATATTCAATGAAATTTGTTGTAGACGTGTATCATAATTATTTTAAAACTAACCTTAACTCCTTTTTGACTGCTGAAATCTGTGCTCAGACATTGGACAGCGATATTAATCTGAAAAACAAAAAAATAATTAAAATAAATATTAATGATTACAGTGCATTATATTATTGATAGAATTTGTCTCGATGTTTATATTAAATAATATCAAATATACACGCTTTAATAACCAAACAAGAAATTCCATGCGTGGATATAAAAAGATGCATATTATGTGGTAATTTTAATGAAACTTATCAAAGGATAGTAAGTGTGTAAGCGTTCGAGGCTGCGGTGGACACACTCATTACCGCGGTCTATGCAAATGACCCTTCACGTTTTTACTCGCCGCCCATGCTGCTACCGATCACTGTCAGAATACATATTATATGTCGCAAACTACACGCATCCGCTACGGCAATTCCAGCCAATAGTAAATAATTATGGATATCGATAACCGATTATACATGCATGAATAATATGCACGGGTAGAGCCAAAACCAATTTAAGAATTTTAAACGGTTCACAAGGAACACACACAATTTCCGTTTCACGCCTTAAAGCTATAATTCTTGTGTTGTATTTGATAGTATACTTATTAGATGGTACGCAGTATGTTAATGGTTGATCATAGCGGATGCCGTGGTTGCGATATGAGGCTATCGAGCTATTGTTAAACTTTTATACTTTAAATATTCCGAGATCGGATATTGAATAGCCTTTATGCTGTCCACTTAAATTCTTGATGTTATACTTATATATAGAATTTAGTTGTCCATAAAATATCATAAACAAAGTTCTGGTCATGAATACTAATAATTTAACAAAACAAATAAAATGTTTTGCTGTTAACATTTCAATGTCCTTTAATATGACTACTTGTAACCTATTATGTTAAATTAATTCATTAAATATTAATGATTTTAATATTTTTTATCTATTAATGCTATACTTTGTTACTGACTACAATGCTTTTTACTTTGTAAATGTACAATTTTATGAAATTTTTATTCCTATAATTATGAAAAACTATTAAAAAAAATAAATTAAATTAATATTTTAGCTACACCTGAGTATAAATTAAAATTTATTTACTCTATTCCTTGAAAACAACCTTATTATAATATTGATTATAAAACCGCCTACGGACGACGTTATTATAATTAAATGTTCATTTTTAAAATATTGATATTTATTACCTTAGCTGCACTTTCCAGTGGATTCCAGTAGACGGCGATGGCGTTGTGAGCAACCTCTTCTATGCAACCAGCGAGGCCGATGCTGTTCTTAGTGTCTGCAACAAGACCACAGTTTGTCATTAATCTTGTCCTCAGGTAACTGTGTACTAATGGTTGCGGAGATTTCGATTAAGATATCAACGCACAATACGTCATCGGCGAAGGAAATTTATTTGCGGGGCGTGAATAATCACGTGATAGGATCGATTCATCGGCCACTGCTACGTTTCCATATCTGTGAGTGTGCAATTAGTAGCCCGGACCTAAATTCCACTCAGTCCTGCCCAACAAATAAACAGCAAATTGTTTTTATGCATTTCCCGTAAATATAAATGCAGATTGCCTTCTGTTGATTTAATTATAGGTTAACGTTATTGTTTATTACAATGAACTGCGTAGTACGATAATAGTTCACCGAAGCATTTACAAAACAATCGAAGCGTTTTATATATATCGTGCATGATATTTGCAGGTGTTAATGTAAACGTGCGCCGTCTTAAACAAGTCACAAGGTTGATTTGTATTTTGTTACAGTTGTTTATTGCATTTGGAGTACCAGGGCTGCATTAACAGACAGGCGGTGGTCGTTAGTGAGTAATAGCAGCGTGCGAGGCCGAACGCGTGGGCGCACTATCAGTCGCTGTGCAATCTGTGCGCGCCCAGCTGACGTGTTTACGACCAACGGAGGACTGCCGCCCGCCCTCATTCACCATATTGTCTAACAGCTTCTTACAAATTTACGACTCTAGTCGCTGTTCGCCTATTGACATTTGAAACCCATGTACAAAATGTCTGTCGCAATCACAACGATGAATATTTTTTTATTGTATTGGCTTTATTGTTGTGTTGCTTTAAACGAATAAGGCTTCTTGTACTTCATTAATAAAGATACTTTAAAGGTACCTATTGCTGAACAGGAGCTTGGATTTCATTTATCTTTCAATATACTCACATACTGACTTGATGTAAAAACCTTTTTTGGATAATATAATTGATATATTTTTTTAGTACCCTGTATTCAAGGACACTTGTCCTTGCTTAAAAGAAAGCCTTGGCTTATAAGAAACTTTACAAAAGTAATAAGCGGGTAAACCAAGGAGCTATGCGCTGAAACGACCAGTGGACACGCGATACAAGAAGACATGGTGTGTAATCGGAGAAGCTATTGTATAGGAGCGAGGTGCGTTGCGAGCTGTGGCCCAGGAGCACTCCCCTCCCTCCCCCCAGCCTCTCACCGCAAGTCCCTTTGCGCTTTCACACGCCCGCGCACAGGTGTCCGATATCGCCCTTGACGCTGGTTCCAAGTTCGTTGCATTTATCTTTAATATTTTCTATCTCATGAAACTACTGAATGGCAGTAGTAACAATGTCGTTTTTACCTACCAGTACTGTAGGCCTGTGAATTTTATCTAAGCGCAACCCATTGTTGCGTTTTTTACCGTTTAAAAACTAAGTGCGTTTTGAAGCATGCGTGGCGGCTAAGGCTGAAGGACTATGACTTTAAAATTCCTCCGTGTTTAGACATTAGTATATTGTACAGAACATAACAAAGTAAAAAATAAAACTTGACTAACATCGAGATAAGCTAGAACCTTGACATTAAACTTGGCCCGGCGCGCGAATTAATGGCTTCCATGTTTTTATTTTCCTTGAGATTAAATTTATAGGCCCTGCTTGTAGCCGCAGAGTCACTCATTACAAATGCTACGAGTCAGTTAAGTAATGTTAGATTGTATAAAGTGTCATATATCAGCGCTGTTTATTTTAATAAACATGCCAGACGATTAATAAGTATCTAACGATTCTATTTATTAGGCAAGATATCTATTATTTAAAGGCAATTTTATACATTGTAACTATATAGCAATGATATTAAATAAATATCACGGCCAATGATGTCTGTTTTTAGGTAGTTAAAGTGAAAATTAACTATTAAATATACATAATATGGCATTTGTACACCAAGATGCGGTGCGCGAATGGGTGTCAAAAGGGAAACAAGTGGGGTGAGGGGCGATGTCTCATCGCGCAATTAACATGCTAATGAGCGCGCTCTCTGATATCATCATCAGTAATTATGTCCGTGAGCGTCTATATACTGCCTTTGGTTATATCTTGTCGTTTCTACTGAGACAACACAGTAGATATCATGCAACCAATTCTACGACGTCTCTAAAAATGATCGTAACATTATTATATTTTAACTTAATGCCGGCAATTCCAGCAGGTGCTTCGACGTCATTACTAGAACGGAGATTTCTCACGAATTTTAACGATTTCCTGTTACTCTATCTAGAGTTCATAAACACTCTCTATTAAGTATATCGTTTTATTTACCTTTACTACCTGGAATTGAATTTCGAAACAATTTAATAACTCTAATTTAGTAAAAATCCAGTCATATTAAAAAATCTTAAGATACAACCGAAGATATCATTAAGTGTAAGTAAAGTTGGCTTCGGAGCCACATGTTTTATTTTTATGAAAAATTGATAGGTCGTTGTGAGGTGAAGTGCGGAGGATGTACGTTAGTATTTATGCAAATGTCCTAACGACATATAATGGTGGGTAGCGGAGCGCAGTTGCGTCTCCGCGGCTATCTGCCTCGCAGCGTAGTAATTAGGAGCTGCGTGCTCTAGCGCAGCGCCGCCCGCCTGCGCTGCACGCAACGATGCATGTTTGTGTGTCGCCTCGAGCACGACTAACCACGGTTATATATAGCAATGATCCAACCCCGTATTAGCTACCGTCGCACCAATAACTCCTTGCAGATCGCTCTTTTTGCGGCCATTACACTAACTTGGTATAACAATTGCTTTAACAGCATTCAATTTGTAATTATAAACTTACCGGCGTCTAATATTCTTTGCTTGACTGAATGTTGTCTACCGTGCCAGAACTGCCATGCCTTAATTTCATCTTCCGGTGATTTTTCTTCCCGGAACATAAGCATAACAACGCTCTGCAAAAAAAAAAAAAACTTTAGAGTTCATTGCGAATCAATCGCTAGAGATTAAACCTGTTTTATTAATTTATGTTTTTTAATATTATCATATGGTGGGAAAAAATTAACATTCGTTTGAAGATAATAAAAATCCTTTCTGAGTGGCGTAACTGAGACTGCCAGTTTATTATATTAATTATAGAAGTTTTACCCATACAGTGTTACAAAAGTCTCACGAAACATTTGTAAAGTATCCGTAAGACGCTGGGTGAAATATGCTGTTAGAACGATTTCTATAGACAGGTTAGAAAATGAAGTGAAAAAGAAATGGTTTATGCCAGGCGTGGTGCCAGCCTGGCCATATAGGGCTAACGACGAGAAAGCACCTCCGATCGTCGTCTCTGATTGATGGATCGGTGAGAAGTTCGTTCATCGACGGCCGACCGCGCCCTGATCCTCTGCTATCAAAACGATTTACGTACAATTCCTTTATATACATTATCTCTGGCTGAGGACGCGCTAAAAGCGACTTCATATCATTTATATGTATGCAAGATAGTGAAAAGATACATAAATATTTGGAATCAGCGTAGAAATCGACCATTACCCGGAGTCGCAATTATACATCGCAAGGACTCTCGGATCCAGTGTTACGGCTAATAAATACAATGTTTTAATGAGAATGGATGTATTTATGAGTAATTTGTGCCAGCGGATAGGTCTGAGTTTCTATAAGGGGGACACTGGCTTTCTCCGCGGATCGGGCGACGCGTAAACTCAACGGAACCACGCATACTAATAGATAGACCATGTATAAAATTGTAACGGTGTATTCCGCCTCTACCTTCGCGTCAAATAGATATTTATAAATATTTACAGTTTTATTAGAATTCTTATGACGGTCAAAGTTATTTTCATAAATAAAAAGGCATGGCAGACTAACAGTAAACGTTAAAGTAATAGACATATTATACGATATATTATTATTTAGTAATATTTTCATTATGACTTATGACAACACGAATTTTTATTAATGATAATATATCAATGGGCCAATCACTCCTATTAGCATTATATATTTTTAGGTACATTATAATTATTAACAGTGAATTAGTGATTCATAAACACTTAGCAACTAATTTATTTCCGAGCCGGTAATGGTTTACGTAATTTAGTGTCTATTTTAAAGTTCCGATTGATAGTGAACAATGCGGCTATTGTAGCTTGACAAAGATACATTGCTATAATCAACGATCTAAAATGTTTGAATTAGGTAACAATTACGATATTATATCTAGAACTACAACATATAATTGATATCAGAATAATAATTAATGTCAGATGAAAATATATCATGGCGCTTTACAATTACGAATTATAATATAAATGTATTTTCTGACTGGAATTATAATTGTTTTGGTACAAAGAAAAACGCGGTTGTTTCACAATGTTTCGGTTTTCGGACCAGTTACCTCTCAGGGTTCGGGCCGTCAATTAATTAATCGAGTATATCGACTATCGACATTCGACCCGATTTCAGGAGCCCGACTTCGGTTGACAATCTGAGTTATCTGATTAAGCACGCTTTCTCTCGCATGCGCCCGCGCCATGTGTTGTCATACATATGCACATTAATATCTTTTCGTGTATGTAATAAATATTATATTACTATATTATATTAACTAATAGTTTGCTAATATGATTGCAACATGCAAATACTTGAGCAATAATTATGATTAGTTAATTATTTACCATTAAACCACTAAATGTCTAAAGTTCGCAACCCGTAAAGTTTGAACAAACCATCAAAGCGTAAACTTAGCTAACGTAATTAAAATGTTATAATCTTGCGAACAATTAAAATTGTTACGAGTGTATGTTTATTATTACAGAGAAGAAAAAAATGTAGCGTAACGAAGTATTTTACTACATCATATCGTATGTATACCGAGCCGATTACGCTAACGCATGACTTACTGAATATCATGCAACGACGCGATTCAATCTATCTCTCGTTGGACTTCACTATTGTCGAGTGCTTCCTCGTTAGAACTGAACGTTTATCCATCAGCCGTATCTGCCTTATGACAATTATTTATGCGTACTGCTAACATAACTATTTCGCTTACTGAGCTTTATCGATAGCGCAAAAGTAATGCCTCGCTGTCCCGATACATAACATCTGATACAGATACATTTGCCTGTTAAATAGGCTGGTTGTTGTGCTAGTTGTTTTAACGCCTAGATTATTTGTTGCGAATGTTCTTTATGGTGAATGTCGGTTTCGTAATATACACTCAATGTACTGTGGGTGTAGCTGCTGTACTGTTGACAGTTGTCGACTATACTCTCTATATTATCAATAACTAGTTGCTATAAAAAAAACTTTGTCTATTATATGTATAATTAAAATAATTTATACTTTCGATAATAAATTAACATATATTATCAATTAAAATAAATTGTTATTCAATAAACTTATTGATATAACCTATATGTTGTGTATTTTTAAGTTGTATTGCATCATCAGGAGCTGTGAGTAAGCTAAATATGGATTAAATGAAGTGATTCCTCCGATCCATCGAGCGTCGGATTAACATCTTAAGACACGTTGTAACACTAATCTACTCAAATGTCGAAAGGAAATGTCGGATTGAAAAGTGCAGGGCTCCGGATGAAGTGTGATGTGGCTTAGCGAAGTACTCACAGCTTACTTCGGAACAATTATATCTTCGAACAACATTTTTATATGTAATATTTTAATATGAGACTTTTATCTTGAATTAATTCAGTATTCGGTTTTTAATTTTATTGTTTATTGACAGTTTCATTCCTAACTGTATCGTGTCAGTCATTTCACAACAAACCCAGCATCACCTAGTCTCCGATGTTATCGAGATTGACGCTAAATACTTGCACTGTGACAGTTTCAATATCGAAACAATGACGAACTTTGTATTACGTAATGCCATTTGCGTTCAGCCCGCTGTCACTCCGCGATCGTATTAAAAAAGATTTATGAGTGAAAGTTATTTAAAATAAGAACTAATGTATATTTGCACTTTGAAAATATTTTTAATTCATAAACTGTATCGAAAAAGTGTAGCGATGTAAGGATAATTATAATTTTATAATCAGTGTTGATATTACGTGAGTATTATCGAACAATACGTAATATTTCGAAAGCGTAATATTTATCGTGTAACGTTACACGAACCTGAAATCGAACGTGGAAAATTCACGCTCCGTCGAGCGGCGCAGGCACTTACTTATTCTAATCTACACATATGGCTTTGAAGTGCCTATATTATATATTAATGTTACTTTAAAATAAAATACCGTAAGTAATTTCGTTGTCAGTGTTTTTGCAAAAAAATATCATATAAGGAAGGACAAAAAGAGTAAAAAGCCGCATTCAGCTAAATTACTTTTATAATAAAGAAAGCTATAAAAAGTACATTACTCTGAGGGAACATTGGCTTAAAATGTAAAATATGTGAAAGAACGTTGTCATATCAGTTGCTAGTTATTGTTTGTTTATTGATAATAATATAGTTCTTATTATACATTATATATCATGACTGTAAAATTCTTCACACATTAACAATAGTGGAAAATATTAAAATATATTAGCTAATTGATAATGTTAGATAAATATATTAAGTTTTATCAAAGAAACACCGTTAGCAGAAGCATTCCGTTGTATAATTCAGCAATTTATAATCATTAGTGTTTTTGTGCGACAGGATTGAGAGCGGGGTATAGGGTGCGGGGTGCGGGGTGCAGATGAGGGTGAAACTAAATTGAGACATCTCAACGCGTGATTGATTGCGAACATGATTGGCGTCTTCCAAATATCAACCGTGTGTATGCTAATTTGTAAGCGAATATTTTTTTGGAATCCATTATTACGAAACCTTTTTTTATCATTCCATGTGAATGCACCCTGTGCGAAATATTCGATATGTCTCATATGACAGCCCTTCACTTGTCGGCGCGGTCTCGACCGAAAGAAACACGTCAGTAGTCTGTGCGTTTTGATAACGACCGTTATATGCCTGTATGTTGAGTGTAAAAGACGTGTAAAGACATTAACGATTGCCTTAAAAAGTTTTTAATCAGAGCGATCATTCACGATGTAAAATATTACAAGAGGAAAATAAATACAATAGTGAATCTCGTTACTCGAGTTTCCGTTGCTACGAAAGTGAACAACAATGATGTCAGAACAAAGATAAAAACTAGCGCAAAAACTGCTCTGAATAAGTCTACGTTTATTCACATCAGATCTTCGCGATACATTTTAATTCACAGTAATCGAAGTATTATGGTTATATTTAGTTTACAATAGACACTATTGACTCACCGTCTATTAATCTAACGCATATATCCTTAGCATGAAAGAATTATTATGTACTTTAATTTATATTAATGTATAATTGATAGATTGGCATTTATAATAGCTTTGACTTTGTATGGGATAAAGTTCTTGTTGATTTTATTAGGCACGCTGTTTGTTAGAAATATATATTTGTTTTTTTTTTTTAACTTAACAGTCTTAACTATCGACAAACGTAAACAATCCGGAAGACTTCTGTAATCAAAGGATGTCTTTTATATACTCGCAATTACTGATGACATTTACATGCAGATTAGATTAAATTAAAACCTTTTTTATCCAACATTTAACATACCGTCATTTTATTGCTAAAGTATTCAGCTCATTTCCTTTATTATATCTGTTAGTTTTATTAATAGTTAAATGTTTATTTGTATTTTATATTCGAAACATTTTGCTATAAAAGAATACATTTACTGTAAAAGTTATTAAATTACATAACAGCTACAAATGATTTTGCAACCAGAAATGAATATTTGCAAAAAGAAAACAGCTCTTGAGCGACCACCCTTCTCGTAATGTGAAATATTGAGATGCCCAAAATATTCCAATGAACATGATTAATTACTGCAATTTCACTTGATTGATGACTGTAATGTAAGTAAGTACTCCTTTGCTTGTCCTTACTATAATACAAAGGGAGCATCTTAAAAATCTATTTGTCATGATGAATTCAAATGCAAATGACGACGCATGTTAACGTGGTGGCACAGTAGCGTGCGAAAGTCTAAAATAAATAACAGAACGAGGTCGCCACCTATGTATAGGATGCTGCTTAATTAGGTACAAGATCTCCAATACAAGTTGGAAGGAAATCGAGACCGATGATATCTCGAGAAGGTAAAGTTCTACCGAAACGAGCCGGTGCGAACGTAATTACAGTCTCCATACACGCCTCTCACACCGAATCTCTCTTTTTACAAAATTTTCTCATATCCTCAACCGCTTTGAGACACGCAAAACATATTTGCATCGCGTGTGAATTTTAAACTGTCAGCTACGGTGGATAAGAAATAACCATAATTGGTCTTATAATCGCGTAAGGAAATCAATTTTTTGAATGTTAAATAAACCATATTGTATTGCTATCAAGTCTCACAATATTATTATTGATGAAAATCTATTTGTTATTGAGCATCGAAACGAATCGTTTCTATGGTAATACGATTAAATATGAGTAAATACATTTGTTGTACAAACAAAATAGACGAAGGAACTCGTTATGGAAACACGATGTTTTCTTAAATTATTATATGATAATACGTATCGTTATTGTTTAAAGAGAGCTTCGATTTAATCCGCTAAGCGCGCTATGCTCCCGCTGCGGTCATTGTGTTCCTATATGGCGAATGTCAAAACCGTCGTCTTAATTATCGGGCGCGGCTATACAATGCGAACTCGATTGCGCCGAGATAAGCGCTCTATATCTATCTATCCGATTATTGAATGCTCCGGACTCGCGGCCCACTTACTGCCTTAATAATAACTTCAAACGTATGTCGCATTGTGTTTCTGATTATTCCGATCTAAGTCCATTGAATATAGATAAGAAATATTTTCATGTTACTCCATAGCATTAAACTTGTTGCAATTTTCTCATAAATTATTACTTCCCCTGTGTATAACATTTATATTTAATTGGCAAAAAGCTATATAACATGTAAGAAATTTCCATTTCTAAACAATGCCTTTGATATTTGTGATTATCAAAACCAGATTAACCTGATCAAAGGATGTGGTTTTTCTGGTTTTTCAAGAATTTTTAAATTACGTTTTAAATACTATTTCCAAGGAAGTGTCGTATGTATAAACCAAGGGGATTTCCGATTTTCTTAACAAGAAACATGGACTACATTTATCATGCTGTATCTATTGTTTTCTTTGGGTTATTATTTTCTCATGATATAATAATTAACGAGTATCACGCAAGATGTCTCGTGATTTTTTTAATCACACTAAGTAAAATAGGCTTATATTTTTATTCAATCACAAACTGTCTAGTATTCATTACTCATAACTCGCGTACGTCAAATAATTCATTAAAAGTTTTACATAACATATGAGATAAGATTATAATTCTTTTATCCAACAGGACACCAATCAGCAAAAAAACATTACAAAAGTGTTCTTACTGAAGGTGAACATGAAATATTAACCGGGAGCTGTGTGAAATAAAAACCAACCCGGGATCCTGCGGTCACGAGCAACCAACAGAGGATAACACTCGCTATAAAAACATGAACATATTCAATAACAGATATTAAGCATTGAGGAGATTGTGCGTTGCAATAAACAAGCATACTTTACGCTAAGTAGATTGGAAATACAAATTGAATAGAGATGTTACGAGAATGCATGTTTTACGATTACTTATGCCTCTAAAGTACGCGGTTAAGCTTTCTAAGGTCCGAGAGAAATAAACATCCGGCCCTAACCGTTAACAGAATGTTCGCTGCAGGTAAATCAAATAGCTACGAATCCGTTGTCCCTATGCGTTTACAAATAATTAATTTTCACATTCCAATACTTGCTAACTTCTATTTATTTAAAAAGTTTCATTATAAGCCATATGCCTTGAAACCATTGACAAAAATATTCCTAAACTGAGATAAAACTGAATTAAACTTATTACTTTGAATTTAATTTGATATTAAATAAATAAAAAAAAAACTTCCTTTATATATTACACATTATCACAAGTAGTTATCGTAGAAGTGACGCTATGCAAAGTATCCAAAATTACAAAGGATACGTAATTACTGTTTCATATAAGATGTTTCAAAAATAACAATCTGTCAATTTTAATAAGCTTTTTAAGTACTAAGTAGAAATTGAACATTTATCCTGGATGGTGCAGTTTATTTCTATGTAAGAAAGCTAACAAGAGAAACTTACAGTATTTTAACGGAAACGGACTCTCAGTTTTTTTGCTACGCATTATAATATCCCAAAAAAATATATAAATTTATTAATTTTCAGATACATTTATGCTATTGATGCTCTTTACTCACCTTCACTGTCTGGTTTTTGAGTGGCTTGTCTGGATCGTGGACGTATTCTAACGTGATGCCATAGAACTGTCCTTTGTTAATGTATGTGATGCGGTCATCTTCACGCCGCTGTGAACTGCTACTTGCCGTCTCTAAGTGATATTTAAACCCATAAGGTGAAAATCTGCAAAAAAAATAAAATATCAATTATACGATTACATATCATGTCAAAATAACACTTTTCTTTTAAGTTTTTAGTAAGTATTTAACCGTTATTGTTAAGATAGCTTTATTTTAAGTGGATATACATATGTATCACTTAATTTTTGTTAGAACAACAGATCATTATTATATTATTCGCCTATTTTTTGTCAAGTAATTGTAGTAGAAAGGCATTACGTGAAGTGTTTTACTCTTACACCGCGTCGTCTTAACCGCATAACATCTCGTTTTTGACAATTTAGAAAAAGTGTGATTTCTTCTCTGAGATTCTTATCTACAGATATATACTTGCGACAGTAATTTCCATGAAGTCAAGCAATAAAAGTGAGCAAAAAGTGGAAATCTTAATTGCACAGTCAGTAAGCTTGTCACAGATGTGGTTACATAAAGGTGTGGAGATCTAGTTCGCGGTGAGTAATGAAAAACTACGTTTTCTCGCGATTTCCTGAGCTTGGATCAACGGAAGGAAAACTCAGCTAATTTAGCTGTTTGCATCGCGTGCTGGAGCTCGTTAAATGCACTCGTGAGGCTTGCGACACTTCTACAAGATTTTACGCCCCTCTTCAGCCTCCGCCTTGTCGCAGATCTCTGCCCACGCCGCATAAATCCCTACAACCTCACGGACATTCAACTGGGAAATAGCAAACGTCATTATCCGCGATCTCTATTGTAAATTTAGTTATGTAACATGATAAAAAGCCATAAATTGTAACAAAATATTTAATCTGTCAATAAATCTTTAAAGGAAATACATCCAGTAAATGATGTTTCGCTGAGATGTTGCGTTTAAGTTGCCAACCATTACTTAAAGCTTATTGAAAACAATTTGGTAAACAGCACCGCTGATGTTAGCGATTTAAGCGAGCATGGGCAGATAAAAGGCCGTGTAATGCAAACACAGACCGACATTGACGGATCGGTCGCAGCGGTTCTCGCCTATCTGATTCTCTCAAAGTTATTTCAAATGCAATTTCCATTTGTGACGAGGCTTTGTATTGTCATTTTAACAATATCAATGTAGCTTGTTACGCAGGCCTTTACATTAATTGTACCAAGTTATTGCTATAAAGAAACCATAATATTACATGGCGTTTTTATAAAACATTAAGAAAAAAAAAATTATTACATCTTGACCAATATAAAGAAATTCTTAATATAAAGAGCAGGTTTTTCAACAAAACTAAGCAGTTTTATTGAATGAACACCGAATATATTATATTTTGTGATTCTGTATTTTTTAAAAGGGCACATGTTTTTCTGTTGTTTCCTATCACCTCTTACTGATCTGAGATCCTTGAGATGTTGAGAAAACAAGCGGTTATTTTGTCACCTTGAATATACTGCGAGCTCATACAATAATAAACAACGCATTGTTTTCGAATGAGCTTCATTACAAATTTCAGTAGCGAAGCGTCCGAAAAAACTCACTTCCTGCGTGAAGACGGCCATCTTTCATGAATAAATCAATTGGTGAGGCGCGGAAATTGATGAGCGCACAAAAAGGCTCGGAACGTAGCAACAACAAAGTGGTAGCAATAAAAACGCAATGCGCTAACAGACTGGCCAGCGACGTCCCGTGGAGAAACTCTGCTCTGCCAAATTAGATGCACATATATCTTACCCGTTTATACTTACAATACTATTACTAACAGCATAACTTTGTATACTCAATGATTACTCGCTCGCAAACAAGAAATATTATATAATATGCAAAAATAAAAAATTCGTTGTTTTTTTACTAATGGTATTAAAATTAATAATCCCAATATTTAATTGAAAAATGATTATAAGCCATTTGTTTGATAGCGAAGTCGAAGGTATTAAAATGTTAATGTTAGCAATAAAATAAATGTCGACTATTTCAATATTTACATATTCACCGAAAAATACTGTTTTTTTATGTATCAATTGCAAATTAATGTGAATCCTTTAGGTTGATGGTTAACCATTATAATTTAAAGGTAAAATAAATGGTTTTAACACTATATAGGGAGAAATGTGCCCGCATGTCCATCGCATCAATCGCTGATGTAAATTGAGAGTCCATTGTGTGGCTGACACGAATGCCAACACTGATGGAAAATACTGTATTGAGAGAACACCGTAAATGTATAAAAATATTCTGGAATTCATTTATTTTATATTATACAAATGATCCGATCTTAATTTTCCATTAAACAGCATATATAACACATTCATAATCGATATCTCGTGTGTATCAGTAATGAATGCTGTCGGTTCTAGTTGGAATTATAACGTGATTAGGCTGTGCTCATGATGTTAGGTTGCTGCTCTGCGGCTGCTTCGAGCTAATGAAAACGATTAGGGTCTTTAATGGTTCCGCGCTGATTACTGGACCCGCCGTCGGTCTCACAGAACCGTCGTCTCTGATACAGCACTATGATTTTCACCTCGTATCGCACTTAACAGTTTATCCCTTCACAACAATGTACTACAAAGTTACTATTAATTAATGTTAAAATAATTATTTCTATAAATTGTTCAACTTACAATGTTAGGTCGAGTAAGATATGAATAATAAAATTAATAAAGTTATAATATTGTAATATATATTCAATGGATCAATTAACATAAATCCATGAAGCGATTTAAATAATATAGTGATGTCAAGTAGGTATTAAGTGTAAACCTCGATCAGAGGATGTGGAAGGTGGAAAATGGTATCCATTATGCCTACTTCATGTACTATCGTAGTGTTAATCATACATGTATACATTAACCGATTAAGTTATGAACCACCTTTAAAAAGCTATTGAGGGCAACAGACAGAGCTGACCGGACTGGTTATGGGCTTAAATGATCCATAACGAGCGTTAAATAATAGAATAAATATTTGTGGGCTTCTATCTAACGCAATGGTAATAAAGGGAGTCTGTATCACCACGCCGTAATACATAGAAGCGACCGACTCATTTGGGGCAAATGCACGCGAGTAATTATCGAGATAATAATGCTAATGTACTTATCATGTTGACGTCTGCTTCCGCCGCTTCGAGACAGCCAGTAGATTGGTTAAGTAAAGTTTAACTCCTAAATACATACGTATTGTCATTCAATACGAATTTTCTTACATGTTTGACGTTAGAAATAAAAGTATCTTTTATTTTAACTAAGAAAAAAACTTTTATACTTACGTTTTTACATCATTCTCCGAGTAGCGTGAAAATAAAATAATGTAAATAATTAATTAATTTTCATTATTAAGTAAGTAGTTACCTAATAAAGTGCGTGCGAAATGTTCATTACTGAATTCCTATAATAGTGTAAATATCACGAGTCGGTAAAACATTTAACAAGCAATCAATAGATTTTGTGCTCTATATATGGGCTCGTAACGTTCAAATTTACATATTCGTTCCAGGTACAAAGTACATGTTGCCATTAAATCAGGAATCCGGAAGACATTTAGTATGTTATCAATTTTTCTGAATGTGAAAAAAAAGATGTTTACGCTCGAAGGTGATAAATATGAATTTTAAACACCGAGATAATTTGTTCAAACCGGAAATTATGTTTGCTATAAATACATGTTTTTATGAATTTAAAACAATATGAGATTGAATCATCAAACAAAATCAATGAAATCTTTTACTTTATAGGTAGTGAGAGGTTTTGAGGTCGATAAATTTATTTCCAGTTATTAACTCACTTGACCAAAATTAACTTGTTACAAGACAATCAAGCGAGAAAAAATAGGAAATTGCCAATTAACACACACTTTCAGTTCATTCAACGATCACGAAGTTTAAGTTAGCACCTCGCATACTTCGACTAGTAGGGTGGTGTCACTTCACCTAAGAAAATTTATATTCATTCTCACATTTATCAAAGTTTAGTTTTTTTTTTTTTAATGTATAATACCAACTGATGTTAATAAAAACAACGGTCTCGTGTATAGACAAACGTAATTACGGAATTGAATAAAATACATATATGTTGTAAACTTAAGGATTGACTTTATTTTTTAATATAAATATATATTGGATTCTTAAGATTTTGAAGTAGATTCATTTTTCTTTTGTTAAGAAAAATATTTTTCAAGAAAGGCCCTATAACTTTTTTGGTAGGTGTTAATCGGTACGTCAATATAGTTACATGGGATGTAGGTTGTTCCACTCATTTACACTCACGCGACATACATCGGTACAAGGAAACGATTAATAGAAATGTTTTTAATTTTATCTTCTATCTGTTTAAAGTATTTTATTTGCTTTCTAAATGGATTGTTATCCTTTAGAGCTATTGTTTATTAAGCAAATTTGTTAGTACAAGCTTTGGTTATATTATTTATTTTGATCTTAATGTCTTATAAAAAACATTCTGTCTAATCGGTCTGAAAATTAACGAGCTCGTTCACAAATAAGACAAAAAATTGTCCCTAGGTTCCAAATGATTGGGTTAGACATAGTTAAATACTTACGATTTAGCGATCTGTATCTTATCAGCATCGTTTTGTCTACCGAAGTCGTGCCAGGGACGTGTCCTCGGTGGCTGTGCGGGCGAATGATGAGCCGCGGGGGTTCCCCTGCCGTCTTCGCCCACGGGCTGCTGGCAGATCACCGTGTACTCGAACGACTGTTGGTATACGATCTTATAGGAAGGTAGAAATATCGACAACTACCGCTTATTAGAAAATTTACAATGAATCATAACAATAACCTGACACCTACTTATAACTTTAAAGATGAAATATTATTAAATATTGATCGATTAGGTTTTAAATATTGCGTTTAAAGAAGTCTGCATTAATAACGCTGCTTCGATACACAACAAGTTGACATGACAAATTAGTAAAACGTAACAAGTATCGCGTCGCTGAGAAAAAAAAGTTTTAAACTCCAATTGCCTCAATAGATAAACCGAATCTTAGTATATATTAAAAATAATAATATAGGCAACTATCTCGTTTATATCCATAAGTATTTATTTTAAAGACATAACAACACATAATAAATCGTTATATTATAATACAACAAATTAAATCAATTAATGATATTTTCCTAATTCTTGGAGGTCACTACCAAAACCATGTAGTCGGACTTTGCATAATTAACATAATGAGCTTAAGAGGTTTATATTCGTTCCGCAAAAACTTAGGAAGCGAAACGTTGGAAACATACAATTAATTTTAATTATTATTTCATTGAAATAAAAAAAAATATTCAAAAAATAAAATGCGATAATGCCGCTAACATGGTTACAGTTTTTAAGAAGAAAGATAAAACTAAAACATTTTAGCTATTTGCTTATTTAATTAGCTCCTGCATTTATCCGCATATTAAAATGCATCTAAACAATTTTCACCATAGCGTGGTATGTTGAGTTAGATCATTTAAACGTTAACAATCACATATAAAATAAAATGAATTAAGACATATACGTTTTCAATGTATTGTTTTTGTAATGGCTACAACCTTGACTTTTTTACATTTTTTTTTTAAACCTGTCACTGTCTTTATAAGTTACTAACGCGAAAATATTTTGTTTACAGACCAAAAGGTAGTATTAAGGAACAAAAAAGTATAAATATACAATGCAAAAAAAAAATATTATGATCGGAATAATTTCGATGTTTCTGTATTGGATTGTACGTGCACGCGTTTTATAATTGGTTATGCTCTAATGGAAACCAAACGAGGGTTACGAAATATTAGGTAATCTAAGCAAAAAAAGTGCAAAAAAAAACTATAGATATAGCGCTTAGTACTCTCACTCTTTAAAGTATATACAAAAATCAGTAACTAGTTGCTAGATGGGACACCTTTATAACATTATTTTCGTTATATGTAACATAAATTTCATATAAATTGACACTAATTTATGTAAATTGCTATAGGCAAATTTAAAAATCCATACTAAATCACGAGTTTGCTTTTTTTTTATTTTTTATTTTTTTTTATTTTGATGTAATTTTAAAATAAACATGTGCATCAATGTTTCCAATTAGCGATACATTTCTATTAAATGTCCAAGCGTTCGTCTACAAATATGAATTTTATATGAAAAATGTTGATTCATTATGCGTTTGTTGTTACGACATAGAAAATAATAAGATCGACATCGTGGCCAGCTCGTGAGCGCCGCACCTAGGAGTGACAAGTCCTTCAAATACACTTAGTCCTAATAATCATTATACATAAGTCATGTCAATTTGTTATTTAAAAATGCATATTTCCATATTACAAACGTTCTAACATAAGTCTTTTGTTGAGTAACGACCGTTGTTGTAACATTATGTACATAATAAATTCAGACTTCTTTAACAACTACATTAATGTAATAGTAAGCGAATCATTAGATATAATAATGTGAGTCATTTAGAACGTTTATTTCAACTAATTATCTTATTAGAATTAATTGATCGAATTCCTAAAAAATATTGAAGATTTTTGAGAATTGAATACATTATTTGATTTCAATGATAAACTATTTCTATAAAACTTTTATATCATCAGATAGTTTTGTCGTAACGACACATTACGTATATTTATAATGAAAATTAATTAAAATTATAATATATAGAGCGCGGGAGGGCTTCAGTTGGAATTGATTGTAAAATCGACGAAATTAATGTTCCCAGAAATATTGTGATTACGTAGTATGTAAGCCGGTACATTGCTGAACGGTCAAATGTAACATTCAGGAATATGTACAATATAAGCTGTTATGAAAGATATCGATGATGACATGTTTATGTAATGGGCACATATACAAAAGAGAGGATCGTGTCATTTGGTGTGTGCTAGTTTAAGTACAATGTTGTATGAAGCCCGCCCGCCCGCGCCCTTGTCTCCCGTAAGACCGACCTGCTGGACCGCTGTGTGGTCTCGAGGAGTGACGGCGTCAGCGCCGATGCCGCTGTCGGGTGACGGGAGGTCGACAGTAAGCCCCGCGGCCGCTATCACGCTCTTGCTGTGATAACGTGGCGCCGAATATCGATCGCCGAATGCCGATGCTGATGCTGATTCCGTGTCACTGTATGGCGGTGCCGCTCTTTGCTGATAACCATCGCCGATGAAATATTCTCTGTAGTAGGGCTCGCCAGCGAACGTCGTCGTCTGGCGCGGATATTGCTCGCCATAGGGCGTAGGACTGGGAGTGCCTGGGGGCGCAAACATTTGCGCTGCGTACATAGCGGCGTCTGGAAGAAGTGAGCCTGCTGAGGAGGCTCGCGAGGGTACAGGAGATGGCGACGCCGCCTCACCGGGCTCGCCGACCGCCACCTGCGGACACACGCGCCTGTTACACGCGTTCTCCCACGACAATTGTCCGCTTCGTAAAGTCGACGCGTACATGCCGCGTCGAACACAGTCACTGGTTCACGAGCACTAGTTTGTTTTGTTTATAACACGGTCACGTTACAAGTACATAAAATCCTGATAATGTCGATATATCCTAAATCATATACGAGAGCATGCAGTGGGCGGGCAGCGCTGGCCGGCCGTGTTAGGGCGCGGGCGGGCGCGGTTAGTGAATCTCGAGCGAGGTGCTCGGCACATCGTACACAAACCGCGAAAAATAATACATGAATAACCGGTAAGGAGAGTGTGTAAGTGCGTGCGCGCGCGACGGCGGCGTACGGACGTGTGACGCACCTTGTGTCGCGGCGGCTTGAGCGCGTGCTCGGGCTCCTCGACCACCTTACGGCTGAGGTCCTCAGGCTCGCGCTTCACGAGGCCCGCGTGCAGGAGGCCAGTCAGTTCACCCAGCTCCGCCCCGTGACCGCCATTGGCCGCCTTCAGACCTCCGCCGGCCCTGCGGAGGGGAGACACGTGTGATTGGCGACGATGCGCGCGCGCAGCTATTTCTAACAGCAAACTCATCGTGCGCGCGTAAAGTTGCTAGTTTATAATTTTTGCATTATACAAGATCGTAAACAAAAATATATTAAACAACTTCATTATATGTTTAATAAAATAATATTTAATAATGATAAAACTGTTATGAAAATAATGTATTCTCTATTTATGTATTTACATCATTTTAATACAGTAGAAATTTAACTAACTCTTTCAAGTTCAGTAAACATGATTCAATACTAAATCATTCATCGTTATAAAGCTATTAAAATAACGTTGATACTTTATCGTAAATACGAGTAGTTTACTTTGTCAATATATTATTTACACCATGCAAAAAAACAAACGAAAACAGAAATAAATTAAAATACCCATAAAAATCTTATATATTATATAGTTCATTTTTTATACAAAATCTTAAAAGCGATCATGAAAAAGGCAAAAAAAATCAAATTGAAATATTATTTGATTTAAAAGCTTCGAATCTTAGAATTGGAACTTGGTTTCAGGAAATATTTTTTAAATTAAAATAATACATATCGTTTTACTACCTCAAGGTAAGAAATTAATAAGAAAATGACTTAAGAGTATATATATATTTTGTTGATATATTTAAAAATATAGGTATAAACAATACCTACCTGTCTTCTACACTTAGTGTCAAATCGTCAAATAGTTAGCCTAACCCTGTATGTACCTACATTGAGTGAAAAATGGTACCGAAAAATATACACTGATGCTTATTGTCCTTGGTACATTTTTTATTGCAGCTCAGTCATGTCTCTTTTTTTTCTTCATAATTTCTAAATGAAAAATCTATGCAGAATTCGGAGGTATGTCAATATTGAGGAGTTCTTTTTTTATAATCATCTAGAGTCTAGACACCTAGATGAACCAATCTGTAGGTAGTTACATAAAGTTATATAAATGGCAGAGAAAATTAAAATTATTACATAGTCATGTTCGAACATTAAATTCCAGAGTACGTTTCATTTTATATTGAACTTTTTTAACTAATACTATAGAGATGAACTTCTTCAAGTGATTCACAATGGTCCCCGCTCCCAGTTTCTTTATATTCACTCACCCCAATGATTTAGCAACGCGTGGACCATTTTAGTCACTTTTGATGTCAGTATCGCTCCAGGTGGGTTTTATAATTTCTTAAACTCTGAGATGAACTCAGAAGCTCGTCGTTTTATTACCCGACAATTTAGCTTTTTAATTAACAACAAGACTCAACATCATAAGAATTTAGCCTCGAGGCGTTTAAAGCAATTTATAAACACAAATTAAACTACTCTTTCCCTCATATAATAATCATAAATCCAAAAAAATATCTAGTGATCGTTTAAGTCTATTACAAATACCGTAAAGACAGGCACATTAAATATATTTGATTTGTTCGCATGTGAGGGCAGGCACCTCGTGTGCGGAGAGCGGTTCTCTCGCGATGTCAGTGCGCGCCGATTTATGATAATTGAAGACGTGTTTCATCGGCGCTCAGATGTTTATTTTAGATAAGAACCTCTCGTGGCACTATTTCATGCGTCCGATTTGGCCAGCACTCTCGACCTCCCGCAAGCTCCATCCTCGTCCGTGTCCGATTGCATTTCTCACATTACTTATTCTAAACGATTTATATGTGCAATATGCAAAAAGGATACGTTGTAGATAAATTCATCTGTGAGATAAGATATATCCAAAGAAAAAAAATTACGTCTAAAGTAAGCAAAGTGAAAATTAAAACATTAAAAACTATATTTAGAAAACGTACCGAAACGATATGTCGTTGTTGTGTTATTTTTGAAATTGATTTTTTTAGTAATACATTTAATATATATATAAAAAAAAGAATCCATCAAAACATACATCGGCAAGGGTTATAGAATTTCAGTAAACATGCAAATTAAGTTCGCGCTAATCCGAGTACGATATGCCAGATATGCGATGTTGAACAGATATCGTTATTCATGTGTTCAACACAATGAGTTGTTTACTTGTCGTTGCTTTGTACGCGCCTGGAGCTATGTTCAACTAACAGCTGACTTTACTTATTGGCGTTTTTAAAAAGCCCGCCCATTCATACCAGTCATTATAGTATTGACAGGAATACAACTTTAAAAACAGATTTCTTTTTAATTTTAGTCTTGTTGCATTAATAATTTTGTTATAAGCCACAATTATTGTTTTCAAAAATCAACTTCACGTTATAATTTATTTAATATTAAATATTATAATATTATTTCAGATATTATGACGGTTAAATTAAAATTTCTGGTTCCCAAACGTCTATAATTAATCTGATATCGGTGTCATGTTACTCTCAATTACCATAACAGTTGCAGTAGCAAACGTAGAATAAGATTCATTATAAGCATCCGAAATCATTTTGCATACAAATGCACTATTTCTATGCCTGCATACATTATAGGTGAACAGTCGTATGTCTACGTTGCAATCTCTTTATAATAATTTGCAATGTTTACTTAACACCCTTTCACACTTGACGAGATATCGACAATGCAACACTTGGGGTGCCCTTTTCTTAAAAAATATCCGAACTCTTTTCAATAACGTAATATTAGTACAAGGAAACACCAACAACGTTAACTTTTTAATTAACTATAATTATTAAATTCTAGAAATTTATAGATAATTTATCCTACGTTATTAAAGAATTAAATGGATGGATTAAAAATAGCAGATACCTAAGATAGGTACAGTTAGAACATAAATGCAAAAGGTTTTATTACATTTACAGGTTCAATGTCTAGAATATTCAAGTTGGTACAAACAGCAGTAACCACGCGCATCTACTTACTGTGCAATGGGATTGAGATAAAATCTTAAATAAATAATTATTTCTTATTCCACAGATAAGAAGTTAAACTCGGGTTGCGCTATCATGATTAAAATCAAAGGCGACGACAGTTTATACAGCGTTTGACGAATAGATTATAATCTATTGGGCATTAAAGCGAGATGAAGAAGGCGCATGCAACGGATGTGAGAAACGTTATACCATTCTATTTGAATATATCATTCGTTCCAATGTAGGTTTATTGCCACTTTTCTCACGGAACTAATACATTATCAAAAACTTTAATTGAAAACGATTTCGTCACTTGTCCCACCCATTAAAATAAACTCTTTAATGATCACGCCTCAAACTTCAAGACTAAATAAACAATTTATAGTTTAATTTTAATCGTAAAGTCTCACAACCTTCATGGTAATAATTCGCAACGGCTATTAATTGTGATCATTTGAATAGGATTATCCGAAGATAAAGGTGGTCAAGAGGAATGGTCAAGCCCCGACTTTAAATTTTCGCTACATGATAGATACCATATTCGAGGCCATAACGAAGACTGTCTTTTTATTTATTATATTTATAAGAGGGTCGGGTGTATCCAGGGGAACTGAATGGTATTAACTGTTGTGCTAGTAACAATGCAGATATATCTTCAAGAGGAAACCGGTTCCTGTCCTAAATGGGTCACACGGTAACAGCTACAAAGTTTTTGCTAAATATTTTATATTATTTGAAGTAACCAACTATGAAGTTTTGAAATACCAAATAGATAATATAAAATGTCGCCATATAAAAGTGTTGTAATCAATTTCATTAAGTTATTTTCAGTTTATTAATAAAATGGATACTCTATAAGAAAATTATTTCTCGTTAATGCAAGTTTGTTGAGACAGGGTCGTGAGGTCGAAACCCAGAGACATCCCGATGCGAGTTTCTATGCTAATTTTCAATATTAACACTCGAAAGCTGTTGACAACTATTAATGGCTATGTCTATCTTTTCATTTAGTGCGTATAATTTCAGATATCCTAGATACAGATGGCGTGTTGCGCCCGCGCTCTACGCAATGCGTTTACGAAACATGTTTACGCCTACGAATTGGAAGTAACATAATATAGAGACTGAACTAGTTAATTTCTACATCTATCTCGCATTCAATTCAAATATTACGAGCGATTTAGACAACAAACACAACGCTCAGATACTGACGATGATATGACACTGAACTATATATTGGATTAGCATACAAACGCGAGCGACACCACTCACGGATGGGTGCGGGCGACTTGGAATATTCGTTATAATTTTGAATGTATGAATGAGAAATAGCAGCACACGTTCGAAGCGTGGGACGCGTGCCGACAATGCAACCAGAGTGCCGAGACAAGTCCTCGCCGTCCTTGTCAATGTGAGCGGCTTCCACATCCGTCTATTGTTAGTGTTTGTGTATACACTCCCGAAAACTATGACCACCGTGACATTTCAAATTATTACTTGAATATAGATATATAAATATGGAAAACTACACCAATGAATGACAGACGGTAATGTCAGAAACGGTATCTTAATATAAAGCCGCATATAAGATAATAATGGACATATGTTCTGTAGAGCGTTGGCATCTATTTTTATTATCATGCTGCTGTTATTTTCCCCATAAAAATGTCCATAGCAAAATAGAACGTTTCTACAGCGAAGGCCATAAACCGGTAACATATTTAACATTTTCATGAATTAAACCAGATTCATTATCACTATAAAATGTGTTTATGAAGTATAATAAAATCTTCATAATAACAAGTAGCTTTGAGTGTGAAGTTATTATAATGCAGTCTTTATAGTAAAAATGTGACACGGCGTTTGCTCATTTTTGTGCCATTCAAAGGATGCTGTTAACAACCACTTTCAAAGAGCGAGTATAATTTGATCGGGGTCACATTTCTATGGGAACACACACAGTTAAATACTTTAAGTTATTTCAATTTTTCTAGCAGTTTACACTTGAAGCATGTTAAGTTGATATATTTGGCGAGTAAATATAAAATACGCTAAGTATTGACGTACATAACCAATTTTAATTTATGAAGACTAATTAATAATATTTACACACATATATTGAATTGTCATCATAATAGCCATGAAATGATTAATGTATATAAACAATTTAAGAAAAAAGTCAATATGGCGCCAAGACTACATACCAATAATTCAAAGACACAATCATTCTGTAACGACTTTTTTCAAGAATCTGCAATCGAAATGCAAAAATATGCAAATTTTAATGATATATATACAGGAGCGGGAGCAAGACCGTCTTTACATTTGCGAACTCTTATTTCGATAATCCCACTATATGTATTCAAATGAGGACCTATGATTTATTGAGTGGAACATTAACATTTTTATTATTTGTTATTCTTACACCTTTCTTTGGGGCGGAAGCCACGCGGCCTCTGTCTATGTGTACTCGGCCGTGAGACTCGGCAACACACTAACCCTGCTGTTACTGCGATGTAACAAAAAATAATAAAGATTGGATATTATCATAGTTTACATATAAATTTTACGCGAATTCATTCCGTATTCAATACGCTTCGATATTGGACGATTATGATGATAATTGCTCGGATACACGAACGTTATGTATGATCGTGAGAATCGATGAGCGATTTTCCGGAATCGACTTTGGATCTAGTGATAAAGTTTATAATTTATTCATACGGATTTAAATATTTTTAATTGACTTTGACCTTTTCATGAATCACTATATATATTTTTTTGCATTTTGTAAATAAATGAGATTTTTTTTATGTAATTTGAAAGACATCGTATTTTTTAACTTACGGCCAAACTTCCTTGTGTAGATTGAGATGAGCATCTTGGACAAGCGGAGGCAGCTTGTAATACTCGGTGACGAGGGATTGGGGTTGAGGGTCTTCAGCGACCCCGAGCACAGCAGAAGTCGCAGCGCTGAGCGGATGTTCCGGTCCACCAGTGTAATACGCACGCCAAGACTCTCCGCTCACTTCCATCACTTCCTTACGACGTCTGCGAATAGAAACACATTAATTATTATACAGCATAATCAATAAAACTTTACCTTATACTTTATTGCAACGTTGCTTTGTAAAAAACCACGCATACCTAATCGATTTATTAAGAACGTTGTAGTGATGATGTCAAGTATGACACGTTTGACCAATTTTCATTGAGTGTGTTTATCAATGAAGTAAACGTAAAATACTGGTATCCCAAGCCTGTAGTTTAACAACTGGACCGACTACATCTTACGAACCAGTTATTAGGCGTGACCATTTTGGTACGGATACTGACCTTTGATGGTATCCATCAGCAATCGTTAGTATACACGTACGCTAATAATTGTCGCACGCTAAAATGAGTCAGCATCTCAAGTGGCCGGTTCTAAAACACGCTTATTTTGGCACTGGCGCCGCGGATTTTGCATTGAAGCAAGCCGGAGAACCTAATTCGGAAGATAGCCTACTTTCAAAGAGTTTGAGCTGTTGTTTGTACGTCACGAAGGTCGGGTAGCCTGAAGCTGCAAACCTGAATGTAGAACAGGTCTGCAACACTTGCAGAACCGGAAGGATACGAGGCAAATCCCTGTTCCTTCGCCAACCAGTTTAGGTTGTCTGACGTCACGCCCAGCGGTATCTTACGATGCAGACAAATAAATAAAAAGTGTTGGAAGCACGCGTCGGACGAGTTTGACCGGATCGTAGTTCTACCTGATTCCTGTTCCTGGTGAACTGTTGATATCACAGGAGGTCATTATTTATTGTTATTTTAATTAAAACCGCAAGTAAAAAACCGATGCATGTTCCGTTCATAATCAGTAAAACCAAAGCATCGAAGTGACATAACAATTAAGACCATAAACTACACTTCATAAATTGACATAGACCAATTTACTTCACAGTTTAATATTTAGATTAAGTTTTAAAAATAAAACGTAAATAAACACTTTAAGTATATAATTTAAGTATACACTTTAAATTTACGTCAATGTTCAAACAGTTCATTGTTTTGCGTAATGATAATATCAACTATGTGAAATAAAATATGATAAAGCCTATATAATTGGCCATTAAAATTACAAAGTCAGCTGCTGTCGTTTAAACGGATAAAGTATAAGTCATGTGACGAGTTAACTGGCAGCGGGTGTAGGGGCGCGGGCGGAGTGTGGCTGCACCACGTGAATGAGATTCCGGTAGGTGCGCACGTAAAAATCGTGCAACGAATCTAACAGGTTTACTGGGGTCCTTGTGAGGCCATTGGGACTGGTCTAACCTGCCCTGCGAACATGAACCTCGAAAATCTGTTTCCCATCCAGTTTGCATCTAATCACCAAATAAAGAAACGAATTTATATGTACACTCATAAATAGATAAGGAGACTTTTCTAAATCGAAGTTTGAGCGATTGATTAGGACATAGTATTGTGTCTTTGAGTATCTTGATAATGTTAAATTGATTAGTCTTTTTGTCATTGTCAATTGTTCTGGTTACGGTTTCGCAAAAAGCTTTCTTATCTGTTTGTTTGGATATTTGACTATTGAATGGGGCGATTAGAAAGTATCACGAGCAGCTGTCACCAATATGTGACGTATGTTAGAGCGGAACGGATGGCTCAGAGCAAAAGGGTTGAAGAAGACTGTTACGCAAACAAAGCATTCGATACGGTTATTCATTACAGTCGTTTCTCAGACAGCTCTTAGACTTCTTGCTACGGATATAACTTTAGCTGTACGAAACTTGAAAATAAAATAATGTTTTAAAATATCTTATTTTATAAAAGTGTCAATTACTTTATATAGCATTATAGATTCGAACGAGACATGTTACGAAAGAAGTGAGAAAAAACAAGAGATAAATGATATTACTGAGTTTAATTAGGTGTGGGTCAATTTTATCTGAGGTTTGCACCGAGTTGTGAGCGAGGTGACGGCGGCGGCGTGTTTCGAAAGGCGCTCGTCCAAGTCGACGTCCGGTGTCGCGTCCAACTATCGATCATTCGGTTCGTTAATAAATAACACGTTGGCGTTGTTCGTCGCTTATCTCCGCTGTTCGGGCATGTGGAAAAATTTGGTGTAGGTGTCGTAACGGAGAGACACGCATGTCTCACAGGGTTGCGTGCGCCCGCCTGGCGTGCTTATCCTCTCCGGTCGTTGGCTCGCGATTGGATTGCTTCATTATTAATATTTAATTAAAACAATTACTATGTTCAAAATGAAGAAGACTAAAAACATTGTATTGTTTATTTATATGATAGTATCTTATTAGGTTTCAATTTGACTTCGAATCTTGATTAAAATATTTCAGTCAAAAACAACAAAATCCCAGCAGTTGCGATAAGTAATAAATTCATGTGACATACATTTCACAGGAAGCTAGTTAGACAATAATTTATAAAAACAGCAATATAAGGCAAGGTTTCTGAACAACGTTTAATGGAATTAGCTATTATGTACATTTTGCAGACACGACGTGAAAGTCTTTATTAATCTATTTAGTATTCTCAAATTATAAGTAACGAACATCGCTGGAATGCAGCATTGGTCCATTTCGTCAATTAAAGAATGCGCTCTTTAGGATTGTGCCTTCGCAAAACGCACGCTGTTATGGTGTTTAAAAAAGGAAATTCTTCATACCAGTATAAATAAATAAGGGATGAGAGAACCTCACGCTGCAAACATCCCAACGGGCGACATTTTCGACAAACCTCTTTTTGTTGGTGACGTGGAACGCATATGCGATGATTCATTTACGAAGTTCTTCTCCGTATAAGCATGGCTAACATTATTACTTCTGTTTTCTTGGCAGCATTATGGACAGTGGACAAGTAATGTGTTCTTGGAAATTTACGCCTACGCAGTTTGAAGATGGAAACGCAATACAGGCACTAAATAAGTTATGTTTCCCGTCTACTACTACTACTATAACACTTAGAACTATTGTTCAAGTTGTAATTCAAAGTGCGAAATTCTAATTGTAATGATACATTTGAGTCAGAATATTTATTTTTGGATGTAAATGTATTCTAATTTTTTATTTATAAATTCAAAAGCTATTATTCTTAACAATTATAAAACCGTTGACCATTGATTGACGCCAGGAGAACATGACGTCTCAATATCATTGGTACTCAAAAGATTTATATGAAGTGATTGCATTGTGTGCAGTTTGCTTGACGCCTTCACAGAGAAACGCTGCGGTGAACAATCATGAACCAATAGTCCCACTGTTACCGCGTCAACAGACATTTTGTCAAATATGTATATGGACATTTCGAATGAAATACAAAGTGCTCATCAAGCGTAAAAAGTTTTTATGTTTAATCTATTTTAAAACCGTTAATTTTAGTTGATTATTTAAGTTATTTGGCGTTAATAATAAATGTGGTAAAAAGAACATCACAATTTCTTTGTCTCTCAATAATAAGTTAATAAGCAAAATATATTTTAACGACAATTATAATGACAAAGGCAGGAAATAATAATAATAACATTAAAGGTCGGCTGTAGCTGTATATTGATCGGAGCCCAATGACGTTCTCATTGTGTTCACAATTACACCAGCGAGTAAACTTAACAAAAACAACCAGCCGATTATCACTGATCATTTTAAAATGAATTATCTTAAGCGCTGTCGTTCATATGGTCACAATAAAAACAAGTTAAAAGAATTTATTATTAAGGCGTTCGAGCTACTGTCTTAAATACGATTTTATAAGTACGTATCTATAAAAGCGCACCTATTTTTTAAATACAAGAATATATACATTTATATATTTTTGTGAAAAAGACATTTTACTCGACAAATAAAAATGAAATATTTCAGTTGTGTTAAACGTCATGTTTGATAGGTATTGGAATATAGTGTCTTATAGAAAGTTACGATCACAACAAAGAACGCCCGCGGTGCCCACTTTAAATAATACTATAATAGATGCGTTGTTTCCATTACTTAAGACTTTTCTGACATGAATGCTTGTGTGGGGTCTTTTAATAAAAATATAACTTAAAATTATAAGTACTTAAAAATTAAATGCAATAATTGAATTCATTTTATAACAAGCAAAAAATACGAAATAATAAGTGCAAATAAAAAAAGGAATCGACTTCGTTACAAATAAACGTTCCAATGGAAATGTTAATGTTATCAATTGTGTGTAAAATGATAATATCTCGAATAAAATGCTGCTTCACAATGGAAAGGTAATCTATAAATTATATAAATAATAGAATTCAGAAATAACAATAAAGTCTAAAGGGTGAGCTGTAAAAAGTTAATAAAGCTGATATCTTGGTGTTCGGATGCAGTTGGAAATGAGCATGAAGATATAAATTAGGAGAGACATCGGCCGTACAAAGCAGAGAGCGGCCGCAGTATGCATTGTTCCGTGCGAATTGAAACAGGTTGTGTGTCAGGTATCTGTATGAATTGATTTATGACCGATTATACTATACTCCCGGGACTATAATTAAATCGCGAAGCTATTAGGTATGCCCGAAAGAACGGTGACACTGCCCACGGATATAAACCAAAAGTGATTTAATGCTTCCAGCTGTGATAGCGCTTTGTTTAACCAAAGAATTTTAGATAAATTGACAAATAATATCTAGAGACGGCGTAATTTAGTCCAGTCAGCTTAGAAATTTACGACTATACCGAGAACAGAGGTGATTTTGCAAACAGACAACATTTAAAGCCTATCAAAAGGTGAGCCTTGGAATTTAGATACCGTTACGTCAATATCATTACTGCTAGTTAGCTTGTCAAAATGTTTTGTCAAATAACTCAAAAAAAAAAAACAAAATATCTTTCAGTTCATAAGACATAGTAAAAGGTAAGATTTAATACAAATACTTGTCGTATTAAGATAGTGTATTTAAAACGGAATTATGAAAAACGAAAAAATATACATTTTATAAACAAGTATCCGACATGTTGAACCGACAGCGGCGCCTTGCAAAGTCGCTAGCTTTTTAATACTACAAAACTCGAACACAACTCGTCAGCGGTCTGACAATTGTGAGAACGCGATCAATTATCCGCATGAAAAATAGTAATGGTTAACAATAAATAAAACACGAATTAACTGCTGGCTAACATTTTCATTATCCAGTTAAAACAGCATGTCAATCATTTCACGGGGCAATCAGTGATAGGACGAGGGCCGATGGCAGGAGGAAAGATAAGTTTTAATTACCTCCGACGCCTATTTACATATTGTAGAAGATATTGACGGATAACTCTCAATTAAGAACTTATCATTTTTCCTTTTATAAATCGATGTTAGCAAGTTGTTACGATTGATAAGATCTGTTCCATGTAACAGATTAAACAGGACAAGAATATATTGCATTAAATTTAAAACATGTTAAACCTTTACATTTTCGTAATATTTAATAAAAAGTTTACATCGCAACTTAGATTTAATTAAAACGTTTATATAAGCTCATCTTAACCATTAAATTTGCATGTCAACATCTAACTTGCAAATTAGTAACTTTATACCTTTGACTTGGTACGTACTAAGATTATCTTGTTATTTTTATCGAAGCTATAAAAAACTTGAAATGTTTGTGAATTCTTTTTAAAATTTATATTTAATTACAGTCCAAACCAATTTGCTGTTGCGATAATAGAAAGGGCAGAATATTATTTTACAATATATTATTGACCCTAGACCCTGCGGTCTATAGAAATTATACATAAACCCATATAACTTTCGTATATCGTGCTTTAATAATGGCTGCAAGTTAATTTCTTAAAAAAAGTTCATCTAAGGGCATATTATAATATACAATTTGTCGTTATTACGAATAAATATCTAGGTGTATAATGCGCCAAATCGGCGCCTGCTAATTGCGGAGGTCGATAATTTACGATCAGCCTGAATAGCTCTGTGCACTGCTATCAGCCTTCCGCCGCGTTCCCGCCACTGCGTAACGACCCTACACGAAATGCTGTGTAATAAATTAAACTTAAGCTAGACGTATAGCCCAATAATATCAGCAAATCATCGCAACTGTTGCAGTAATCAAATGTATTTATAAATTTTCATCGAATCACTCATTATTGGGAATTAATATTAAAATCCATTAAAACAGTTGACGTGAATACAATTAAAGTCATTTAGGCGTAATAGAGTGAGCATATAATGAGAGCGATTCACTTCACCCCTCTCCCCCGTGCCGCCTCCCCCGCGTGTGCCCTCCGATGTGCTATCTAAATGCAAATCGGATAGTCCGGTTGATGTCCACGATAAATCAGCCTCACGGCTCAGACCGTTACCCGGGCCACACTCACACTCACACATACGTAACATACTATAACTTATTCTTCAATATAGCTATCATCTCTACCCTATGTCAAAAATTCTATCAAAATGTAAAGCAAAATTTATAGCGGCTATTATCACGTTGGAACGAATTTTTATGAAATGTTACACGAGCTAATTTGCATAAAATACCCGGTCACCATCTCTGTCATTAGCTGACTGGTGATTGCCATAAACACATTAATGCTAATAAAAAATATATACGAAAAACGTACATATTTAGATGATTTTCTATATATTATAATTATTTATTTTGTGTTGAACTGATAGCGTTTTATTACTGGACTTTTATGTAAATGATTATAATTTAAGATTCATTAATAAAAGTTATTTAATCAAAATACTTTATTTTATAAAATGAAGTATTATTTTAATAAAATATCAAGCATGATTTTGCAATATTCGATTCAAATAAGTCATTGAATATTTATATCTTATATAAATAATGTATCAGATTAGTAAAAGTAATAGAAACAAAGTTAATACTTGCAATATATAAATCATTAAATTATAATAACATCGTTTTGAAACGCAATCAATGCGGCTCGTTGGTTTGATAATTTAAGAAATTAAACGGCAGGGTTTTATGCCAGCATCAAATAACTTAGTCTGTGTTAATACCATTTTTATTGCGATATATAAAGCTCTTATAAGAATGTTCACCTGGACGGACGTATTATTCCAGAGATTGTCAATATTATGGTTACAAATAGAATTGCCAACGTTTACATGTTGTTGTTTCATAGAGACCGAGCCTTCGTTAATGGATCTATACATTCATTTACATCTTAATTCAGTTCATTATAAATATTCATTCAGTTAACCAGCTTTATCTCCCTGCCAATAACGGTGAAGTAGGTGTCTATTAAATTTGTATTAGCCGTGTCGTTTTGCTAAGTTATGATTGTTGAAATTGATCAAACATAAACCATTACCATTACAAATAATTCTTATAAGACAAACAGCTAACTGCGTTCTAAGAGGAAAGTTTGATGCAGAGATCACTGAGGTCAAGTTGCTCGGTCGAGCGGTAGATATTACTCAGTTTATCTCTCAAATGCCTAAGGTGATTCCCACTACCAGCTATTTAACATAAGAGGATGTGCCGACATTTCCGTTCTACGTATAACAAAGTTTCGTGAGAGTCATTGCTTGCTTTCGGCTATATTATAATCTAATTACTTTTAATTACTCTTTAAATTAAAACAAAAGTCTTTAATATGAAAACCAGATAATTTTTACTTCAGTTCTTTTTTGTGTGCCTGAAATTTTAATTATGAGTCAGTGGTATTTTAAAACTTAGGATATTATTAATTTTGATATGAATTGTCTACATACATAGTCATAGTGTAGGGAGGGTGAATTTCACAAAATCGATTTTCATAATAAATATAGCGGAATCATAAAAAATAAGCAATTTTATGTAGATACAGACACTTAGTGGGCACAATTATGCAAATATTCAACGACGATTATGGCCTAGTAAACATAGAGTAGCTACAAGAATTTATAGTTTTACTTACACTACTCACTCGCCAGGCTGAATGTCCTGTACCTAGGAGCTGCTAATTGCTTTTGTAATTTAAAAAATATAATGAAATGCTTGCAATCTATGGATCTATAAATATTAACAATAACTACAAAGAGTTTATAAAATTTATTATTACAAAATATATTAACTATAATTTTAACCTACATTAAAAAAAGACAACGAAGCACCTTATGTGACTTTGAAAAACTCAGGTAAATTACACAGCCATTTATTAAAATAATAATGTCAGTATCAAATTACATTTTTATTTTTTATTTTCTAACAAAATAAGATAAGGTCCACAGATAAATGTAAAAAATCTGACTAAGAAGGCTTGAATCGATTAGATTTTTAAAAAGCTTTTATACTTTCGATTCTTAAATTGCGATGGATTGAAATTGATGTCAATTATTTGTATTATAATTGATCAAATTGCTGTTGATTTAGTGTGAAAGCCAATTAATCCTTCTAACAAATAAAATTAGTTTTAAAACTTAAGTTTGATTATTTTTATATTCATTATTATTTATACGTGAAATCGATCAAAGTTTGATTGAATTTTATATATCGAAAGTAGATCGCGTTATTAGATTTGGAACACTAAAGATTTATTAAATACATAATTGTAATAATAAATTTAGCGATTAAATTAAGCGACGAATATCCTCTTGATTCTAAAGCCTGTAATTAATCTAACATACATCTAATAAATAATATTATTTATAGTTATATTGACAGTGATATATAAACAAGAAAGTTTTACAATTAATAATTCTCGAAATAAATTTTTAATGAATAAATTTTTTTCAATATAAATGCAATTTAATAATTGCATGGAATATAAATTAGTGAAAATTGACATTTAATTACGTAGTAAAATAAGTAAGAAATGACGCAGTCATGATTAAGTATATGATATATAAATTCATATAGACATTAATTATATGTTTTTATTTGTCTTACATAGAATGGTCGCTTACGTCTGTTATATATATGATAATGTAGAATGCATTAGGATTAAAGTAATTTATTCATTAAAGTGAACACTCTTATTATTGAGAAATATTAAATGTAAATTGAACACAATGAGATATCCTTGAGTGTAAATTCATGCATAATAACCGAAACTTTTTAAAACCTAACTTCTAAAATAAGAATCAACACTATTTGACATTTTGCTTATATTAATATTCAAATATAAATATAAATATATGTGTGTGTGTGTGTGTGTGTGTGTGTGTGTGTGTGTGTGTGTTGTGTGTATGTATAAATATCGTTTAGAGTTAATTGTATAGTTGATTTATATTGAATACTGTATTATAATTTAAATTTCAGTATAAACGACTACTAATGGAAACAATCCACAGCGTTTATTTTACATACCTCTAAATTTTAAAATGAAACTACATGTAGGATTTTGTAAATATTATGTAAAGATTATTTTTATAGAAGCGAGATGTAATATTTCATTTCGATGTTTATTACAGCCCTTGATGTTTGTAATGTAATGTGATGCATTTATTACTTCTATATTTTGTCGTACACGTGTTCACAATGGCCGTTTCCAAAACATTTGTAAGCAGCTATGAGCTCGGAATGGGCACAACGGAATTCTCTAAAATGCAAGTAATATGCGAATGTGCACTGCAACTAATTTACATGCAAATCCCGTCCTACTATTATTATAAATACGAATGATTGTATTTGTTTGTGCGGTTTGTGCAAATCCTGTGTGTGTTGTTCATTACTCAATCACAGATATTAGTGAACTGATTTGATCAAAGTAAATGTAGATAGGTATTGCGAATGATTTGCCTCGAAATTACGGGTCATGAGTAGAAATATAATCAAAAAAACTTATCCGTCATCTATTATGATGAATAAAATAATATTTTAATACTAATTTCAATATCCGTGTAAATTACTATTTTTATTGTATATACTTCATCCCGTGGGAGAGCAAAAGGAAAAGTATGTGTGTAATAATTTTCAGAAAATTCTTTGTATATACAATTATAAGTGCATTTCGTCGGTGTGTCTGTCATTAACTTAATCGTACGATGTTATTTTAAGGACCGTAATGGCCTCTCCAGCAAGACTCCGCATTTTTTTTGTAGCTCACGGAAAGCTATGCATTTAAACGCTTGAATTATGAAATTACAGTATTGAGGACAGAAATGGACTGATAGGAGGCTAAACGCGCATTTATCTCAGTTCCATAAAGTTAAGTCTATAAAAAATACTGCAAATTACGTAATCGTTCTTCACTGATATATGAAATACATAGTTTTGGAATGAATTAATAAAAGTACCGTTAAATTATGAACAATGTAACGTATCAAATAAAAGCTAGGGTTAAATTTCTTTTGTTTTGAATCATAATATACCAATACGTTATGCAAGTTCGACACCCAGAAACAATGGCCGTCTATAGATCAAATCGCTGTATTGATTCACAATGCGTAAATTCATTCTGTTATGACAGGCGAGCATAAATTCGCTGCAGGACCCTCGGAGGCTGCAAAACAATACGTATCTCCCCATTGATGCTGGGAGACGTTATCATAGGCCGGTATAACGCTTGTGGACACAGGCCGAGAGAAAGGGTGAAGATACAACAAAAGATATGAGGGTTGCAATTTCATTCTTAATTATTATTTCTTTAATGGGCAAGTGCGAATGTGTGCACCGTGTGAAATTATATATAACGATATTCGAATCATGTGCAACTTCATTTCAATTATAAATTAATCTAAGATGTGTAATTATTGTAAATATCAGCAAAACTCTTCAAACATTCCGTTTGCTTCACACAGTTTTGAAAGGATTCGAATCAGTCACTCTATTCTATTATATATGAGAAAGTATTAAATGATGTTATAAAATCGAGGTGATCAGTGGTGGTTTTTAAACACCTGCAAATGACCGCAAAATTACATGTTCTTGACTCAGCAGGCAGATCTCATTCTTGCAGCTCACAATAGCTTCAGAGCTCGGTGGTAAATGTTGATTGCCAAATTATAGGGTAAAGTGTCATAAATACAATTTATGGGGTAGCCGGATAAAAACCGGCTATTACTTATATCAATATAATTATATACGAATTTCTGTTGTCACGATTTGTAAAGCTAATCGTATTTCTCATCACAATACTTACAAACACAGTTCAACTTAATGCTGTAGAATATAATTGATATGTGTTTACTTTACTCGTTCAGATACACATTTTTAAATTGATAATATTTAAGTAATAAAATTGACAGACAATATTTCTATATATTATTGGGATGATTAATAAACACTAAATAAAAACGTTATTTAATCCGCCTGCGGTGGAAATGTAATTATAAAATATTCGTTAATGACATCATACATTGCACAAAAACCCTTAAGCTTTTGCGGACCCTAATAAAGGGCTGAATATAAGAAAGCGGCAAAAAATTAAGAATCGCCCCGATGATCCATTATCATCGCATGTTAAAAATAATATGGTCATAGGGTTGTACATTCATGCGAGCCGCGTCCAGGAGCGCATTTGAATATTCCTTTGTGCTTTGCCCCCCGTCTGAGACGGACTTCACACGGATCGCAGGTATCGACATACCCTGCGACGACTAGCGCACTCTACGCGTCTTGATTGTTGAATACAAATTACTTATTATTAGCACACTAAATGAAAATACACAATCATCATTACTAGTAATCCTATTTAACTATATTTAGTTTTACTTGTGTTATATATGCGGTAATGTTAAAATTTTTAATGTCAGTTTTTTATAAAACAATGAAATAAATTACTATTGTATTATACTTACTTAATGTTTAAATAGTAAAAAAACTTTCTCTACTCTAAAACTTATTACCCAATCATAACAAGTATCGAATGTCCACGATTTAATTTGAGTCATCGGACGTGGTATAGAACTAACGGGTCCGGCACGTTACAGGGCGACCGCTGCTATTGCCGAGACGCATCAAATTAGCCAATGTCAGAAACTCAAGTGTCAAGATTTGTTTATCCAGCTATGTGATAGACGTGCCACGTTCAAAACACCGATTGCTAATAATATCATTATTATTATACTCGGCCATTGAAAATTTAATACTAATTTTAAATTATTGAAAAACCGTTTAAAAATAGACTCGACGATTTGGAACAAATGATATAATGTAACTGGCAACATCGACATTCAATTTGCCGCTCAAACAAAAAAGGAAATAATATTGTTTGTATACGAATTAATGGAACAGGTTTAAATTGTAGGTATAATTGTAAGCTTAAATTGATCATTAATTACGTGGTGAACCTTAAGAGTTTTTATTTCTCCGTATGTGTGTACAGTATTTATACCGTTAATTAATCGAAGTCTGTAATCTAATATTGAGTTGTGTGTTAGAGCAAGACGGTGCTTTTACAAAAGGCAGGGCATATGTTAGTGGAGCCGCTTGAGACCAACGCCGTGTATCGGTATTGAAAGCCATTTAGAAAACTTAACAGAGCTCCATAAATTTACATTCCGAGCCGTTGCACAACCATCATCTGCGATTAAGATAAAATGATCTTTTACTACATTTTAATGTGATTGTCGTCGAATACAGTTATTAGTTATTGTTATTTGCTAACAGACAAAATTTCTTCTTTAAATAAATGTGCTCTTATCTTAATTAATATTGCTTTATCTTCTTTCATTTCAATCTTTTTTATAACCGTACATAAAATATATATTGAATTGAAGCGAAGATTAACAATAATTAATTATATATATCTAAATAAATAGTTTCTCATTATTTTATTAAATCTTTAAATGCCGAATTTTCATTCTGCATTTATGTTATTTAAGTGTGTGTTTTAAAGATATGTATATTATAAAATACATAGTACAACGTAGCGTGTCACCGTACATTCGTAGGTATTAAGCGTTAGCCACAAGCCTGGCTTTAGAAAGCTTAGGTAACCCATAAATACTCTTCCGATTATGATCTACTACTCGTAGCCCGTAGCTACAATGCATTCACTGGACATGAATCAGACTGAGCACCCTGTATATGATACTTCACAGTAGTTCATCCTAACTTCATAAATATGTCGGTTCAATTCATGATTATAACGATTTATACGGCACGCTAACCAGCAAATTGTCCGAAAGGAAACACATTTAGTACATATATCTATATATAAATAAATATTTATAGGTATTATGAAGGTAGGTCGGATGTGGTCGTGTCGCAGACTCCGAGCTGCATTCTTGCTGCACTCACGCGCCTACCTAGAAAAACTTTACGGGCCGTGCATGGGATTCCTGAGAAGACGCTAAGTAAACAAAAAACTTGGTACTATGTAAGGAAACAATGAACGTCCACAGTAATTTAATTATTGAATTTTTTTATCGTGTTTTCTCGAGAATAATAATGTGATCAAGTGTATTTAAGCGATTCAGATGTCCAAAGTCGATAAGTAAATAAGTAATCAAATATTTGAGATGTACGAAGGCTTTAGCTTGCGAGACATCGTTTTATCTTCTTAACGGGTTTCACCATTAAAGGATGGTTCGCAAATTTGTATTTACAATGTTTTATTAATTATTTATTACATTAAAGTAATTCTTACATTTGCATAAACAGAAAGAGACCTGTTGTAATCGAGATAAAAAAAATGTTTTAACATATTCGTGCATGGCATTATTCGGCCAGTATTTTAATGATATATATAATATGTTCGTATGTTTGTTGTGTGTGTGTGTGTGGGTGTGTGTGTGTGTCCACGTGTTAAAACAGTGCTCACATAAGTCGTTGGCTACTTTCACGCGAACGGCCGCGCCCATATTAATTGCTCCCGTTCTTCGCTGAAGCTTTATTTATTGGCCTGTTAGTTGATTGTAAAAAGATTTTAAGTTTACATTTATATAACATTTTATCACACGTATATTTCAAAATATATATCGCTAGTCTTAATACACTATGCATTTTAGAGCTCCGTATAGTTTGTCTATTGTAAATAAAATTTAGGTTATTTAGACAAAGTGCTTTGTGAGAAAAGATTCCTCTAAAAGTATGTGCCGTTGTCTCACTAAGGCTACACTAGGGAGTAAATAAAAAATCAATCATTAGCTAAACAAAAATGTAAGTGGTTGCGCGCCGAAGTTGAGGTTTTTAGAGAAATAAACACAAGGTGTTTGAACAACGACCGCCGCCATAACCAATATTTGATATTCGAAAATACAATTCTCATGTGTTTCGTGGTACACGGGCCTCTATCTGCCACACTCCACACATTTGACACATTGGCGGCTCCTTTGCTTTTTGGTTTAACAACAATAAATTTTACTTATAATTCTCTTACTATGGTTGTAAATAAGGTGATTAACGTGTAGCATTAACTAACATAAAACGCTTTAAAATAAAATCACACTCCATAGAATACGCTAGTAAAACATAGTGTCAAATAAAATATAGAAGTTTAAGGGATTTCGAAGTTATTAAATATGTAAAACTATATGGAATTATGATTCTAATGGTCACATTTAAATTGTTATTTAAATTAAGTTAAAGATTACCTCTCGTTAATGACAACACGTGAATTTACGTCGATACATATTCATTAATAGCCTAATATTTGGTACTATTTATATACGGACGTCTAAATTATGACGTGGATGCGGACTCTCAACATTAACTTTGAGTTTTTAATAATCAAATTTTAATAAATAACACATTAAGCAAAAAACAGCTACGCTTGAGGTCTCACGGTCAAACTCGCAATAAATTTGTTAACGAGCATCGAGTGAGCCACAACACGGAAACACGACGTTAGGCCTACCTTTTGAACGTAATAAGAAATCGTAAAATATTACCATTGATTACAAACAAACCGATCGAGACTGTAATTATATGTAACACAGATTAAAAATACAAAAAATAAATAACCTAGCGTATGCAGTGTAATTAAATTATTGAAACGTTCAAAAACAACATTTTGCGAAATATTATTTCTTTTGAAACCAACTAATAATTGTTAATGGTATATCAAATTGAAGTTTTTTAATAGGTTTGTTAGATTAGTATGTATTTCATTTCTGTATATATTGAATACTTCATTAAAATGTAAAAGATAAAAGTTTAAGTATGTTATTTGTATCTACTAACACACACGTTTTGTTGTGAAATTCGAACTAAAATATCACTGCATTACAATGTCCTAATACCATACAATGTACATTTATGACATGTCAAAAAATAGTGATCAGTAATAAACAAGTAGAGATATTTATCTGTCCCCGCTACCGTAGATGACTGTTACGATTTTAGGTAATGGTCGTAAAAAGGTCACACAAACATAATATTATATACCTGTAGAACAAGTCGAGAACTGGTCTCTGAGGAGCAGCTTGTCCACCCCAAATCAACGTTCGAGGGCGTTTTGCATCTCGGACACCGGTCAGTTGGCGAGTCGCGACGGTTGGGGTCACTAGTGGACCTTGTCCACCCTTCGATCGAGGGTTTAGAATTTGAATTTAGAACAGGTTTGATTTGACAAATGACGTGTGTATAGAGCGATACGTCAGTGCCGTGTTAACTATGGTGCGATTCGGATGCGACGTAACTCGCTACTGCGCTGTCCGCTAATACACACTCACCGCTTACACCCGGAGAAGGGTGACACTAAACTCATCCTTTATAATAAACCCACATTAACCCTTTCTATTTTATGTTTACATTTATTATAGCATTGTGTATTCCATCCTTGCAATTCGATATTTAAAAATAATTGTCAAATTAATTTTAAAACAGAAATATAATGATTAAGTTAAATTACATAGAGCAATATAATTAATAGTTAAAATAAAAATTTATAATTATGCATAAATAAATATACAAATAATTTAGAATATAATTAAGATCGGTTTTCATTTATAGTGACTAAAAATTAAAGATAAGTATTACAATATAATATTTAAATAACATAAGGTTATGTAAAGAATTAATAAAATCAATTCAAAGAAAAAAAGCGCTGATATTATTAGCTTAATTTATTATACGTATATACCTACATATGTAAGTATGTATGTGTACATTACGCAAAGAGAAAGTTGCTCTTGTCTTTTTTACGGGTTTGATCAGTTAATCATTAATTGGTTTCATTTTTACATTCCCGATATAAGAATAAATCAATGAAATTAGATGCTAAGTACTTCAAACTTAATTTAATATATATGCAAATTAGCTTGAAATTATTTTAAATCAACTTAATAAACTTTACACTGATTATAGAAACGATGGCTAATAGAAATGATAAGAGGCTAATTCTAACAACTACCGCACGACAACTGAAGATAAGTCCTCATAGGGTATATATATATAGAATGTTTATACAGAATGTTCTATTTATGTATGATATAAGTTTTGAGTTTTTCACTCAACTTGAAACTATATATATTTAATTAATAAATATAAATTGTACAGCTTGAATTAATTGGCCGCTGAAAGTTCCTGGATTCAAAAAACTTTATAATTCTAATAAACAACCTTTTGCTCTAGTCGAAGTTGTGTATTTTTATTTACTTGATAGCGCCACAACTAACTAGTATACCTATAGTAGTAAATATGTATGTAAACAGAAACTTTTATATATAACCTGCTTCGAAATATAAAACTTTTCTATTACCTTATAATATCCAAGTAAATAAGTGGAACATTGCTTTAATTTAATAACCATATTAACGCGTGAGAAGATTTGAGTACGATGGTATTAATTAAAGTAATGGGCTAAAGAATAAAATAGCTTATGAATTAATTCAATGCCAGCGCATACTATACTGTTATGGGCTTATAGTTTATCGACGTTAAATTAAATACCCTTAGTACGGATTTCAACCGTTATCAACAGTTTGAAAGTTTTTCGGCGATCGGAATGATAGTTAAAATAGAACAATATCAACCCAAACTATAGGACCATAAGACGTTTGAATTCGTGGTCCAAGGGTCAGTAATTATGAGCACTATGGACCGGTTTCCGTCTAGCTGACTAAGCTGAATATTTGGTGTTATTTTTCCAGATATTTCTAAAAGATATTTCCAGATTTTTCTAGAATTATAATTTCCGACATTTAATAAACATACGTCTATACTTATTTGGAATCTGCTTAACATATGTTACTTTTAATTAGCATCGTGTGATAAATAATATACAGTTAGTTTTAGCGTCCAAAAAGAAGTATTTTATTACGTAGATTTCGAAACAACAAACATAAAGAGAACTTATTTATTATATTGCTTCCTCTTGCCCACTACCTCATCATATTGGACTTCGGTATCAAGATAAAATGGTTGTACAGAATGAAGATACAAATAAATTGTGCTTAAGAAAAATATAATAGAAAATAATCAAGCATCAATCGCCTATTCCACAGAACCTCATACAAAATACAATTATACATTTCTTCCGCCTTAACTTCACGTTTGGTAATACTACAACTTGAGTTAATATATACAGAAATATTGCAAAAAATTGCTAAAATACATCTAGTAACATAATACTGAAAACGAAACACAGACAACTATAAAACAGAAATGGATGAGTAGTATTACAAATTTATAATATTAATTAGCCTATAAAACCTTTTTATATAATAAACGTTTATTTATTGCCAATAGATAAGAGGGCCGTTTATTTAATGATCTAGAAAATCTAAATGTATTCTATGAACAGATTTACAAATGATATTTATGTAAATGTTATTCTTAAACTGAAATCAAAACATACCTTATGGAAATTCATTTAATGATTATTTTTTATTGTACCATATACGAATCTATTTTTATTTTATAATGTATCTAAGATTGATTGTACTATAAAGTATCTACTTACATGGATCGATTGGGGCCCGAAGATCTCAAAAGATTTGCCGTCTACCATTTTATTATAACAGCTATTAACATGTATTGCGTTACAGATAGCAAACAATTTAGACTTGATTTTTTTACCGTTTTACATAATTACAAAATTATGCCTTATATTGACGAGAATACGAGAGCAGCGCGCTTACAGTAGGGCTGTGTTTTTATGGTATTATTATATTATTAGTGCGGACAACAACAAAATATATTATTGCTTTCATTATATACCTACAGATTATATTACATAGAAGTATAGACACAAAATATAGCTATTTCATATCTGATGCATAAGATTATTAGTAATTCTAATGATATTATGTAGTTACTGAAACAGAATATTTAACTTTATATCATATTATACACATACAAAACAAAAATAAAATTTCACTTGTGGCAGCCCTACTTCATCGCGCCCACTCACAAGCGGCTAATACGAAAATCAGAGAAGCGCATTTGACCGAGATGGATTGTCATAGATAATGTGTCATGTTATTTTTTAAGCAGGTAATTAGATTTGAGATGCAGTCATATGGGTATTAATGAGATGTGTGACACGGCAAGCGATGTACTCTTAAATAAACTATATAACACTTTATACATTCACAAACATGCCTTACGTTTAAATCAATGTCCAAAACCTGACGCAATATTAAAAGATCTGAAAAGATAAGTTTATTTCGCAAATTTAATCGAATAAAAAAAATAACGCATATGCATCTACATGCGTTCGTTTAGCAGGTCAGTACCTGCATGATTGGCATAACGAGCACAGGCACCGATTTTGGTTAATAATCACCATAAGTATAGTGAGTACTTTCGCGTACCGAATGAAATAATAATTGGTGGGTCCGATTTATCACATCACAGTTCTCCGAAATGCCTGAACAGTTCTTGTGTAAGCCCTTCACGTCGTGCGCACGAAAATATCTCGTGTCCATGCCGAGTGGACTTAATTATAGGTAGAAAAATAAATTCATGGGAAGTTGGACGAAGGGAATCTTCATCTTTGTTATTTTGCCTAACCGTTTGCAACGCGCAAAAAAGATTAATGATTGCGCTACCGAATGTCCATTCTATTAGACGACCCCTTTCAACTATTACAATAAAGAGAATCTATAATAATATGATATACAATGAAGGGGTCAAGCTTTCTCAAAACAATTTCTTCCCACACTGGTCAGTCATCCCCAGTACTGGTCATCGACGGTCATCAAATGTTTTGTTTGACTATTGTCTTCTCTATAAAAAACAGCCCCTTTATCTGTTAAAAATTTTTCAAAGACAGTACTTAGGTGCATGACACCCCTTTGAATGGAACAAACGGTCACCATTCATCGTGTGAGTTTACCCGCAGCGCAGGTGTGTACAGCGTACAGACACACGTAACAAAAAACAGCTTTTCTCTTTAACCCTAATACTTAAAATCAAGTAACAGGGTATGAGCTTACTAAAAAAATACGTAGTATTACTGCTAACGGTAAAACAAATCGTATTTTCCATTAATATTTACCAGGCATTATGTTTATAATTGTTATTTATTTATTTCCTATAAATGATAAAACATTAAATTATTATTTCTCGTCGATACAAGTTGTTAATATTTTTATAATACAATTAAATACTCTTTGTCATTCAATTAGAAAAGTGAAGCAATAAAAAATGTATTTTATGTGCTGCAGCCGTGTTCACATTTCAATGTATGTTTACTTTAAGCACCTACTAAGATATAAATTAAATGTTACATTCAGATCTTGAGTTAGTTTTATATACATTTGCTTATTTTATTGTGGGAGTTAACACTCCTATGAATGTATACTTACGAGATAGCTTATGTCAACTAATATTATAGGAGGCTGTTTTAGTAGTATGGTAACCGACACTGAAGAACGCCAAACGTTATTTAATTTATGACTACCAGAATTATAAAGAAGAACGGTCACTTTGAAATTTAATATATTTTTTTATCAACGACTTTTGAATAAAAGTGTTGATTAAAAATTGTAAAACAATAAATTTGTATATTTATTAAATCATAGATATTCGTACGAACATATTTATTCAAATATGAGTCACAAATTTAAAGTAGAGAGTTAGTGACAGATAAAGGTATAATATAACGCTAAACGCGGAGAGTTTATCGACACGTGGAGAAAGTAGGCATGATCATGATCATGATAAGCCACTCCCTGACGATAAATTTATGCGCCCTTTGTTTCTTTTCAACGATTTATCAAAAAACTCGCCTTTGTATCCGCATGACGTTAATCTGTATAAGAATATGACAGACAGGTCAACTAGTAGTAGGCTCATGTGAAATCATTACATTTGTTGTAAATTTTAAGCCATAACTAACACGGAATCACAAAACTTTTCAATAAAACCTCACCTGTGTGAGGTTGTTTATTGAATTAATTCGTACTGCCATTACTTTTGGTAATCGCATTTTTATTTAAATTAACGCATACCCCGCACAGTCCATTGGAATTACAGATTAATATGATATGGTATTTATTCCGGTCACATTTCATTTGAATTACCGGCACTAGATAAAGTAGCGGTGTTATAATAAAACCAGTAATGTATATGCAACATTTTGCTTATTTCATTCTGAAGCCGGAGGCAAATCAATTTGACTCTTATCGAGAAAATAACCAACGAAAGCGAAGTCCTATTACGTGCATCAAGAAAAAATTAATTGTTCGTGATTATGGATTGCAGATAATTGATTGTTGGCTTCGATGGGATGTCGCTGTCTTCTTCCTTACGTATAAAATTACATTAGCGTCATGTGTACCGCGTATAGACCGTCATACTTGGATAACACAGGATATTTATAACTAAAACAAACCTCATACGTATAAGAAATTTGTATTCAAAAGCTTATGAAATATATATCTTTATAGTATAGATTGTTTAGATTTAAACTTAAAACAGAAAAGGAATAAATTTTCTTTTCGATTCGCTTCTCGACAAATTAATTATCATTTATTTTATATTATAATAGAATTGACAAAACTAATAAGATTCAACATATATTCCAAATAACAAAAAATAACTCAATAGTTATATTTCTTAACATTTAAGTGTTGTTATTTTTATATTTTTGTAGAATAATATTATTTTCATAATCTAAAAGCATGAATATTGTCTTATCACAACACGATCAAATCGAAACATTATATCAAACCAGTAGGTTCTATAATTACGTAGCATTTGCATTTAATTCGGTAAGTTATCGATTTAAGACAGCAGGAAACAATATTATGCGTATTTATGAGTCTGAGCTGTATCCAAGTACTAACAGCCACTCCCAATGAGCAACATATTTTTATACAAGCTCTCATACGAACCGAACGTGCCGCAGTAAATCATGTCATTTGACAAGCATTGATAAATTGACCCGATGCACCTAGCCAATATGACGTATTTGTCTACATGTAACACAAACTGTGCTGTATACCAACATATAAATTTAATATTATCTAGTGTTATAAAGAACTTTTTTACTATCACACTTTCACAATTCAAGAATTTAAGAGAATTTTATTTGAGGAAATAAAATGCTACGACGCAACGACAGAGGTGTAACATAATGTTTTCAATAAACCGGTTCCGCTTGTAAGGTTTTTTAATGCAATCCGCTAAAGTCTTAAAAGCAATATGACATAAAAGGATTATTATTTTACTGGGAGCATTGACTCAGTTAGATTGTAGAAGTAAATAAACCGAGCTACTATTCCAGTGAGTCATATATTTGCACGGCTAAATGATGTTAACTAAAATGTGTAATGCCTAGGCTATAAAAGTTATTTCTCCCTGGTACTAGTGTTAATAACATAGGCAGAAATCGTAAACTTTAATTGCTTACTAATAGCATCTTATTCTTAGCTTCCTAACGGATTTTACGACAATGTCATCAGAACATCTTATGTTGTATGAATTTAAAAATGGCATGGCATTTAAATGCCAGCAGAGTCGCCATTTTAGATCGACGCGAAAGAGAGAGACTATCACCTTGAACACGACTTAAATCTGACAACCTCGAGAGCCACTCGACAACCAATTAAATATCTAGGTTTTGTGACGTTATAACATTTAGTATTGCTTTAAGTTTAAGGTTTATAATACTATAATAAACATTTAAACACATAAGCTGTGTACACTGTACAAAGACACTCATAAATCACAAACAGGAGATACCTAGCTACTATAATTTAACAATTCCAATTATTTAACCTTAAGGTTGGACTGATGGTGGATTCATATTCATATATTTCAGGTGGCATATAAACTTTAACAAAAATCATCTACTACGCCATATCCTTGATTTTATCTATTTAAGAAGTACCACTTTTGTACATTTCATACAGTTACCGACACATATAGTTCAACGATAAGTGCGATAAGTTTTCACAACACCTAAACAAGAAAAAAATTTGTGACGTTAGTGCGGTGCAATGGCTCATTCATCTAAAGATAGTCATCATTTCTTTCCTAGTACCGCTAAATTACATTTATAGTAGCCGTGTAACACGTTTATGATGCTGTTTGAGGATGGTACGGTGGATCCGTAACGGCTATCACAAGTTTATATAGACAGATCCGTCAGATATAAAGAGTATATTCTTTACAGCGTAACTCGTATCCGTGAAAGATAACGATAGAGTGCTCAGGGTCAGAGAAAATTGTTATTTTTCGACCGCAAACATTTCAATTATATCACACATCTAGCTTTCCTTGAAGTATCTTAAATGTGTCTATTAGATATTATCATTGCGGAATAAGGTTTTACCGTAACTTAAAATTTCCATGAAATTTAAATGTCTTTCAAGAACAATATGTATTTTTCAAATCTTAAATTATTGAATCCCGATGATAATTTTCAATATTAAACGTTTGTTCTTTATCAAAAGCTACATATGTATTTTATTTATAAAAACATCTTTGTTACGTTTCTTATTATTCAAACGTTGAATAAACTAACGGACTTTTTATTGAACAGTCGGAATATTATATTATTTACGTTAATTGTTTCCGTCATAAAGTATAAATTATTCGAGCTTACTAAATGGTAAGCTCGAATAATTTAAATAAATAGTTTACTTTATTATTTTACTGAAAGTGTATTACAATTGTCTATAAATATATTTCACATAGTAAAATACGATAAAAATTATCTAAAATAGTTTTTATTTACTTACTGATCTACAAAGACCTAGTTGATAAAAACTTATCTAAAGTACTAATATGTCGTTGGCCGTTAGAATCTGTGATCACATCACGTAACATGAAGAAGCTTTTATTTTAATCTACAGTTTCGGATCACTTTTATAGAAGTACTCTTTATATCTTCGTAAAATACTCGCTATCTAAATAACATGGTATTGATATTCTAAAACTCTATACACACTGGTTTCTAAAACAATACTCAAGGTTTTTTAAGTAATTTAACCATTTTCTTCAACAAACCTACATATAACTATTCAATTGCTTGATTCGTTTTAATTATATAATATTTAAAATCATAAAAAATAATCGTATAATTAAAAAAAAATCAACACATTGCAAAATTTTTATGTTTCTTCAAACTAATTTTATAATTCTACGTAATTATAGGTGATAGAGCTAGCTGTATCAAATAACTACAGCTCAAACATAGGCTGGCTCGAGCGGGGAAGTACCACCCTCTCACAGAAGATCGGCGTGAAGTAGTCATTAATGACTGCGTTTGGTCCGATGAATGAAAGAGCAGGTTGCCCTTTCCCTGTTCCCACCCTTCCCTGTCATTCCTTATTTCCACACCTCCCTTTTCCTCAACAAACAAGGTTGGCAATGCATCCGCAACATCTATGTTGCGAATGTCCATGGGCGACGATGACTACTGCCCATCAAAAAGGCCGTCTACTCGTTTGCCAACTTTTACATAAAAAAAACAAACCCACTTTCATTTAATTATTTTCTTTGAATAACTAAAAATAGAGACGAATCATTGGTTCTAGAAGACGTCAACAACCCAGTAACATAGGCGTACTACCTCTGCGGTATCGCCAACACGTTTATTGAAGCTCTGAAGCTGAATTAAAAACGTGATGGCCATTAAAAGACTTTAGCGTGAGAGAGTGATAAAATAAATAAATTGGTCAGTAATTTAAAGTTATAGCATTAGTCGTAAATTCACTCATTAATTGCTTCATAAACCTCCAGATAAATAGATGTTTTTAAAAATATCTTTTTTGTTGCTATTAAATAGATAATGTTGTGAATAATCATATTCCTCTTATAATTTTCAAGAAAAAACATTAATATAATAAAAACAAAATATCACTGTCTCATTAAAAATAATTTAATACAAATTTAATATACAATCGAAGTAATTAAATTTGCAACTTTGTGTATTCGATTCGAAGAAATTTGTATTTAATGGCTGCCTTATGCAGCTTCATCCATATGTGACCGCTTGCTTATTTGGACCACCTCATATCTCGAAAGGGAATAATCATTTGTTTTTTAACTAGGCGACATGAGCAACTAGCGTTAATAAATGCCCCCTCAGCACAAGAATGTCGTTGATAAAAATGCTAAGAAAACAGATAAGCTAATTTCGACCGCTGTCATGAAGAAACTTTGTGATATGCAAATGATTCTGTGTTGTCTAATGTTTGAGATTAATCAAATATAGGGATATTAAAGTGTATCAAAGAATAGGAACAAACGAACCGCTACTATATTTTTTTTCAATAAATATCGATAACCCGTGTCACCTGGTTATATTTTAAATATATTGTACAAAACTATGAATTTTATATCAGCGAAGAAAAAATTTTACACGAATTACCTTAGTCGTATATTCAAGTAAGTGTATACTTACGATACTGTTCGATGCATATTTTTTTATCATCTAAGTAATAAATTATAAACATTATTAATATTTAAACAACTGGTGTACGCGAGACGTAAACTCTTGTTCTATTTTTATGAATAATCGTGACTGGGCGAGTTGGATGAGTCAACGAAAAACGTAAAGAAAAGAAATTCTCATTCATTGAAACTATCGATTCCATTCTTCGTGGCGTTCATTTTAATATACTATCACTTCCTTCCCCAAAGCACTAAAACAGCGTTTCCAGTTATCTATTTTATATTTACAAATTTTCACATATGATAGTATCAACGTTACGAATAAAAAACTGTAAACGCTCCGTATGTAGTCGGACCGTCCATACTTGTGGTAAGGAAACAAAAGTTTATAGGATATTTATTGTGACCCCGCACTTTAAACGCTCCCATGGTCATGTCTCATAATATACATTGTGTTGCCCGATGATTCTTTATGATACCTGTACATGCGAATTAAAAAACATATTTTAGTTTGAACCACCTTGTTAATGAAATATTAAATTACAATTCCTATACAGCCACCTACCTTACCTAATATAAAGGAATAAAGCTGTTTTCAAATTATTCAAAACTTTTAATATTACCAAAAACTTACTTCGCTTTCTAACATTGATGAACATATTTTTTAGCTATTCTATTCACCATAAGACTATTAAATCAATAAGTAAGATTCGTAAATAACACATATATTTAGTATATACGAATGAATAAAAAAAATATTTATATATAAGTAAAGAGAATATTTTTCCCTTAAATTTGATAAATGTCCGATAAATCTGACATAATTCTAAATCAATTATAATTCTAACTAGTATTTAATTTTCAAACAACCTAACTTAATTCACTCACGATATCGGAGTCATACCTATTAGTACTTAAATCAATCTAAACTTTTACAAAACACTATCAATGAGTTTAAACATATTGTACCAAACACTGTTAATCAGTGCACGTGCATTACGAATTCGCTGTCTATTGAATAACAATGAAATAAATTTACTTAATGAGCCGTTCGAGTGCTGGGTTTAGTTCGTTGTATTAAAATCACGTTCGTTTTTCAGACGCACGGTCGGCGGTGACGAATGACAAGTTACTACATTCAGTTAAATCGTTAAGGGACTATAACGTAGAGCACGCGTTAAACTATCACTCTGATCCGCTCGATACGAGACATGAGCAAATAAATTTAATGTTTTACATATTACACCACCCACGAAGTCGAGTTATCCGCAGCTTAAGTTGTATTGAGATAGTTATCGAATCAATATAAACAACTCATTTGAAAATATGTTATTTGCAACTATCTAGACACACTACTTTAACAATATGTATGTATATGGAATTCATTAATTCCTTTTATGCTTTATAATTTATAGCCAATAAAGTTCGTTATTATTATTGTTATTATATTGTTTAGTATTTTTATATATTATCACATAATTGCTATTCGATTCTATGTGAGTTTAGATAGACATCAAAATATATGACTTCACTAATGTGAAGCCAAAGACACGTGTTAATTGTTATTGTAATACTTCAAACACAATAATAATAATACGTAGTTCCAGCTAACGTTTTATAGTAGCAGTAAAGTCAATGTTTACATATAAAAGTAATTAGCTGTAAATCTGAGAGCACTTGAAACTAATACGACCGCGAGGCAGGTGCATGCAGAGCGCCGTCCAACAGAAAGCACACCACTCATTTGTGTAACTTATAAATAATAAATAACCAAATTTTAATTAATAAATACGTCCAATTATAACAAATTTATTCTATAAACATGTTCAATGTATATAATTTAAGAAATGTACATTATAAAACTTTAAATGTAAAAAAAATTACAAAGTATTCAACAAATAGCAAATTGTATGCGGAGTTTATGAACCCCAATTAGCTTTCTTGTTTCGAGAATCAACTCTATAAGCACTGAAGCTAATTATTAGCTCTCTGTGAACTTTTTATCAGCCGCTTGAACAATGGGAACGTGACCATACTAGCGATCTCGGTGGCTTTATTATAAAAGGCCCTTCTACTGTCCACCGTTACAGAAAAAATATATACACAGCTAATAAACCTCAAATAACCAAGTTTTTTATAAGAATTTACGTCTGCGTTAAAACAAATATGAAACGAATCTCAGAGATGTCAGCAATAAAAGACGTCTTCAATGAAAATCTATAAAAAATTTAAGCGACTCTTGAACTCGGACATCAGCTGTTATATTCAAGTATCTCCGAGTGTGATTACACTGGCGCCAATCGCATATGGATATAACTAACCGATCGAAGTATATTTTCGACTCGATATGCAAAATTATATGATTTGCGAAATTTTGCAACGCCGTAATGTATAATTTATAAACGATAAGTTGTCTGGTCATTATTTATGTGTTATTCATTAAATTATTTTTCTATTATATTTAATATAATTAATGCTTATATAATTTTATATCCCAACGTAATAGTAATGTTTCTTCTGAAATGTGATCCGCAGTTGAAAACAGTAAAGTTTATCTTGTCATAAAATAAACGATAAATATATTTTTGTGTTAAATTTGTTCCCTTTATATTAGTTTCTTTAGAACGCAAACATTATTTTGAACATTTCTTAAAAATTCAAATAACGTATGATAACAAAATAACAACAGCTTTAAAATTTACCAATAAAATGTTTACTGCACTCAGTACCATATGAGCGTAAATAACAAAGATTAAGGTCAGTACCGACGGGTGCAGTAACGGCCAGAAAACGAAATTCAAATTATCATTTTAACACCTTTACCTTAAAGTTTACTTTCAATATATAGCATTGCTTTATAAATAATTCAAATAAAGTAAAAATATATAACAAGAAACAAAGTGATTTCTAGCGATTGAATAAAATCAATGTGTTCAACTTGTAACTTCAACAACCATTATAAATTTCTCAAACTTTGTAACATCTACAAATGACTAAGAAGGAATGCATCTTGACATTATAATTAATGTAACATATTATAAAGTTACTATACGAGGTAAATTATATTAGTCATAGCATATTTAAAATAAATTGCAATAAAATATTTTAAATGAGAGGACAAATTGATACATCATCATTACAACTATATATATATTTATTGTACAAATAAAAAAAAATGTACTGAAAAATATGTGTACTAAACATTAATATGAAAACAAAATAATGTATTTATTATTCATATGTTACTAAGTAAATAGCTTTGAATTTAAATTACTTATAAGAATATAACAATTATTGGAATCTTATTCGTAATAATGAATTCAAAATTGTTCTACGCTAACGCCACCTGTTGGTGAAGTTCAGAACTGGACAGACCCGTACAGAGCCATCTATGGAATACCATTGAATATTTTTTGTATCAAGATTTAGACATCAACGGACTCTATCAGTAAAATAACTCGTGTGTGTTATATTCAAACTATAAATTACTAACAGCAGACCGATCGTAGTTATAAAATAAAATTATAATAATATATATTCATGCTTATAATTCCACTTATATATTTGGTGGGTATAGAACTATTAGCATATTTTAAATGTGATAATAAATCTTGTTTTAAAATAAATAATTTTCGAATAAAGTTACATAATAAAAGCTATCTGTGTGATTGGTACGTATTGAATTCAGTACACGTCCGCTATTGTTTTAAATAAAATGCCGGCATCAAGACACGAGGACGTCTCGTAAGTGGGGTTTTCTCAACTTCATTCAATGTTACCCTAAAATTGATTAATATACTACGCTTACTTTATCGTTATAATAATACATAGCTATTGTAGGAAAAATTTAAAATTATAGAATATTTATGGACCTCTTTACTGTTCGAAGCAAAATTAACTATATTGCTTTTTTTTATAACAGTTAAAAGTCGCTTTGATATTGAAAAGAGGTATGTTATTAAGTACCTACATAATGAAAGTGAGCAAAAAAAGAGAATCAATCGAAACTAATTTAAAACTTAATTAAGTTAAAAATATATGTTTCATGATAATACTTAATATTAATGTAGGAATCTTAAAAACTACTGCCACTTTAAAATAATAAGTGAGTCACATTATTCTATAGGCTTTATTGCTGGTTTTTTTGGAAATAAAATGCAACTACAATAACAATTATTTCGTATTAAACTCAAAATTCATTCCACAGCTCCCATTACTCTCGATTAAATTTTAAAGCCTTATAAATTATTGATGAATACTCGTTTCATACTGTGCTATATATTCCAGAAATAATATTATCTATAAATAAACATATTCAGAGAATATCGACATAAAATTCATGATTCGCATTCAAAAATATTTACATCTATTATTAATATATACAAATATATATATATTTCTTTATTTTCACGATCATTAAATATTATTTAATTTTATAATATATGTAAGTTCTAATAAATTATGTGTTTTAAAATTATGTGATTATTTTTACTTTAATTAATATGTGATGGTACATTTCCACGCGAGGCCGCAATAAGCGTCGAACAGTAACCTTTAACATGCCTGATGTATCTAGCCATTCAAGCTGTGATGGATAGCATGTTTAGAGCTTACTTACCGACCATTTAGGATAATATTCAAATATTATCATAAATATTATTAAATTTATATTCCATATTAACGGAGCGGAAAATACGTTGACATTTTGCATGCAAGTATATGGAAGGAAACTTTCTGATCCGGTCTAAGCTATTTGAAAATGTATGCTTCGTCAAATATTTCATTTAAAATGCTTAATTTGAACAAATTCCTTAAATTAATAATATATTATAAGCATTATTTAATTTACTTCAGTTTCTCGTTTTAAGGCTTTTGTATTAAAGAGATAAGCATTCCAAGTACGCTCGCATTGCAAAAGTTGCCTATTATATGTAATTATGTGGCCGCTTTAACCAGACCCTTGGCTGCTCGGGTCCCAATTACACTTAGCAGCCTTTTAATATTGTTCATTACATTAAGGAAACGGCAAGATTTTGCTGGAAATTATAATAAGAAAAAAGTACACCTACAGAGAGATCAAATTGTTTCCAAACTATGAAATTCAATGCCTTAAAAATCACTATACATCTTCAAAGTGTTTTACGGATGGCTACCATAAAATACGTTTACAATCCATAATTTTGTTAAAGATTTTACCTTTACTATTATAATAATAAATTAATAATAAAATGGAATCCATTTCTTGGTATTGATATTGATTGAACGAAAACCTTTGTCCCGCTCTCGCGTACTACAAAATCATCAGCTTTCTATTTTCCATAACAAATATAAAATATGCACCTTCAAACATTTCTTTCGCAGATTACACAGATACATTTGATATAATTAAAAAGTCCACGCAACCTGTGTGGCGTGTCACTGAAACAGTGTGTTTTTTAAAGGAAGATTATCATTTGTATTCGCATAAAAGTTTGTAATGATTTACAAAATTTGGGTATATATATAGTATGAAATATATTTATTCGTTATTTTTATTACTACATTATATATGAAATTCATATGAATTGTTTAATACATTATTTAGGTCAAATCTCAGATAAACAGATGGACAGTCAGATAAACGAGACATTAGATAGATGGACTGACAACTTTGGTAGAATAACATTACGTAACACATATGGCACGTCTATCAGCGGATAAGAAAATTACATCCTCTCAGATGCTATAAGAAACTTTAGACTATGAAGGAATTTATAGACGAGGAACATTTATTTTATTATCCCTCTAATCCGACGCGGGTTTCAAAGATCCATAAATTACTTATATTCAGAGGGAATAAAAATCAAAACAAAAAAATATATATTCTTTGATAACATATCATTTAAATCACCTTATAGTTAATTAAATATAATTAAAAAATATGAACATTATCCGAAGACATTATTCAGTAAATGGCCTCTATATTCGACACTTTCAAAACTTGTTTACATGCACTGCATCTGATGCAATAACAAAAAATATATATCATTACTGTACCAATACTGATTTATACATAAAATGAAATGAACAGCGCTCACTTTAAAATTAAATATATAATTGTTACAATTCTCCTTATAAATATTAAATAATAGTCGCCAGGCGGGTAAAGGTAAAACATACAAATACGAGAAAAAGTTATATTAAATAAACGTTGTACTTAAAATGATTCCTTAAAAACGAACATAAATATATGCTTAATGATGTGAATACGGGACATACAAACTGAAGCTGCATGTGGTTTTAATGATGAATATTAGCATTCACAAGTGGAGACCTCGTTGGGAGCATTACCATCCATGGAGACTATCATTATCCAAATAGGAATTGTAAACATTTTTTTTAATTTCCATACATATTAGCAAACTAAAAACCACTTCAAAACAACCATAACAACGAATATGACATAGGATTTAGATCTTATTTACATTTTATTAATATATACTGTTTTGCTTTTTATTTCTACACTCCTACTATATTATTGATTTTTTTTGTTTTATATATTAAAAGGCGAGACTGTGATCACCCGCGCCAAAGCGAGTTCTTGCAAAGAGAAAGTTAGCAACGCCCTGTTATGGCGGCATTTCTCATTCTTTGAACCTTTTCTCCTTATTACACAAGTAAGTCTGTTTCCTTGTAATTATATTTATTAAATTCATAAACATACTTATATCAGTTTACGGTCTCATTCAAAATGGAATTTATTAATAAAATTATTTTTCACTTCATTCATGATAAAAACTTTTTATGGAAAATTTTAAATATCAAAAGTGATTTAATGCAATGTTTTTATGGCAACATTGGCGTATTACGTCATGGTTCATATTCATATAATAAGAGAATAATAATGAAACCGTGAAACACATATTGTAGTTCGTTCGCGTATCATCACAAGAGTGCGACTGCGTCCTCTCCCCGGCGTGCACGGCAAGGTCACGAACGCGCGTGCGACTCAATCGTGACCCGCACAGTACCGCGGAACACTACAATACAAATATCACACCACATAAAAGGACATAAAGTTCATTATCATTCGTCTACACTTTTGACACTGCCTCACAGTCTGTAACGACGGCATCCAGCCACGCCGGCTTGTACACATTTTAAACCACGCGCTTTAATATTATGCGAATGAAATCTAGCTCGACTTCAATAATTTGCAATCTATTTTAAGTTTTAACTTATATATCTAATAGCAAATAGCAACACGCTGAGATCATGACTGATTTGCACATAGATCTGTGCAATAAGCTCGAGCAACTTTTTAATATTATCTATTGGAATTATGATTCAGACCTTCTGGACAAATAAAAGCCTGTATCGGTTCTGATTTACGTTTTATAGAACAAAGTAATTTGAACGTAATTTATACGAAACAGTATTATAACTATTTTAATACTACCAAATTTATTACAGCGAACAATGAACCGAGGTTTCAGAGAACGTTGTAATCGAGAATTGAATATTAATATCCAATTATTCTAAGTAACAACGGCTTTGGCAATTAACTTATCCCTTCATAAGACTATGCAGATAGAAAGCGGTCGACTATAACGGTTAATTGCGTTGTACCTTAAGACGGTGGAAGAGTTGACCAAGAATGGGATACATTATTCAAGGGGATCATTTACATCGCAGAGCGACTGAGACGCGGTGGATTGCGTCTCCTTGTACGTAGACGGTGGCTCGCCCGGCACTCGTTGGGCCACGCAAAAAATACACCATATCGTACGAGTTTTTTTTTTATCTTTAATATAAGTTGAAACAGTACATTCTTCGCTGTGAGTACTTCGACAAACTGTCCTTGCATAGCGATCAATAAAAAATATAAGACAATTATAAGATGCCTTGATATATTTTATCCCACGTACGTACTCCAAAATCCTTCACTCCAACAATAAAGGTTAGCATCGTTTTTTGCTCGAACGCATTAACAGACCATCTGAGTTAGCTTTAAGACTAATTAGGAATACGTACTATTGTGGCGTATTTAATGAAGAAAATAAAAATTCATTAGCTCGAAGCGGTCATAAAAAAGTGAATTCTTAATCGCTTCTCAATTTAAAAATAATTAATGTAATGAGCGTTTATATATTCAGTATTGTTATTGTAGTGGCAGATATCGATTAAGTAAAATAATTACATTGGCATCCAAAAATATTGACTTAAGTGAGAGGGTCGCCCTTGTACGGTCCCTCAATGTCGTAGTTTTCGGCCCCTCAGACGGCCACGCACCCTGGGCTGGCTGCCACTAGTGAATGGAACTTTATTGATATAAAAATAGCGAACATAGCAATCTCACTGCTTTGCAATGTCATCTCCATAAGGCTAAGTCTCTGGCAAATTAAAAAAATTAATACTGACAAATTAAATATATAGACTCTGGCAACATTGTAAATATGTATGTCAGTCGTATTGCAGATATAAACTTGCATTAAGTGAATTTATAAACATTATAATGTATTCACTTTACTGTGACAGCACATAAATCCTTTATTGTATTTATTGTTGCCACAATTGAATATTACCTATGAGAAAACGACTTTAATTCTTTCTTAACTTCATTCTTTATTTAATTTTATTGCATCTGAAATAATCATGAATTATAAGGAGTTTATGTCCGAACATGTTACAGATTAAGTTTTGATGACGAAAATAAATTAAATGTGAGTTATAAACAAATAATCTTTTATCGACTTGCAATTACATATTACATATTTATGTAATAAATTGTATATTGCTGTTTACAGCGAGGTGGCAAAACGACTTAATAATCTTGCATTATTAAAATTAGTAAGGCTTTTTAGTTCAATATACATGTATGTACATATTCCGAACTAACCTTGCTTGCTTGATTCATTTTGTCTGTATAATATAGAAGTAAGTCTCTTTAAATATATTAATACATTAAAAATATCTTGCATTCCAATACAAGGACCATGACAACTTGCATATTTAAAATGTATCACAAATAGATAATTTTCTTTAATGGCGGACAAACCAAGAACACCATTATTTATATTCATCATAAACTTTATCAGCTCCGAAATTTGAAATTCAAATTATGATGCGGTCATTCCGAGCTGGAGTCACAAAAAAAAAACACGAAACAACGGCTAATATTGCTTAATCGTTAAGAAACTGATTTTTTTCCAAAGAGTCGATGTAAATCTCTCACGTGTTATCTTACTTTTACATACTTTGTAATCAATTTATTAATATGGCGGTATATTAAATTAATGATCGAATAAATGCTGTCACAAAAGATAATGTTAATGGTCCCTACACGTCTGTAGTCCAACGTAAAGTTTTTTAAATATAAAGTCGATAAATACTGCCAACAGCCAATAGGTGAGATTAAAAATATATAAGGTCGGAATTATACAAAATGGTGCTAATGTACAACCATATATTATCAATAATATTATTAAAATGTCGGCCGGTATAACGAATCGACTTCATATAATCTTACATTCATATACTTATATGGCAGAGCTAGCCTTGTTGACGGCTGTACCTCTCAGTCGCACAGATCACCTTTCTGTTTTCCGTCTTTATCTTACTAATAAGCCGCACACACACACACACACCCACTCACTGTGTGTATATGTGTGTATGTATATATAAGATGTCAATGCGATCAATAAACAGTTTCTCCGATTTTGCGATTCAATGATTTCAGATATCTATCTATGCAAATTCGTTAATGATTTTGAAACATTACAGTGCATTAGTAAAGAAAATAGTTTCTACAATTAAATTATCCACTTAGATGTTAATTATATTAGGAATTATATTAAATTGAAATTATAGAGTGCTTATTAAAATATACGATTCAAATTCAAATTAACGTTTAATAAAATGTATTAGTATAACAAAATTCGGCTTCTGGTTCGTTCACTGCATCGCATACCGAGCCATTAAAGAATAAGGAAGAGAATCTTTAAGGTTGAGATTAAAAAAATATGTGTATATAAAACTCTTTGTTTTATTACACAGATAATAGATAATTGTGGAGTTGGATTTTATCACTTACAATATTCGAGGATGTTATTGTTCTATTGTCTGTGGTGTTTACAATCTGCTTGAAACTGTGAACTTGTGTTTTTTAAGCTATTGTAAAAAATATACATGTAAATAAAATCCGCATAGAACTTAATTGACTTATTAAAAATGTTAATTTAATGGTATGATAAATTGCTTTTTTATATACGAATTAATCGAAACATGATGCAGTGTTTGTGAACCGAGGCGATGACTCGCATCTTGAAATAAAGAACTGAGCAATAAAAGAATCGAACTTGTATACTCTAATATATGTATATTTGATTACTTAAAATTACATATAAAATAATAATGTATTGCGAATATAACATAAAAGTGTATTTTTCATCAGAGTCGCCCACAAAGGAATCCCCGAACACATTAACGTTGCATCATGTGGTATGGCTATGAATAATTAATAATGTATTAAAATAATCCAATCCAATTTCAGCTTTATTTTTACTAACATAGATTGTTTTTTCAATCGAAACCTCCACGACGGTATTCAGTTAAGGATTATTCCTTACAAACCCGTACTTAAATATGAGATAATAAAAGCCTATAATAGATTTGTGTGTACATTTGTGGTTGCCGTTAAGACATCTGCTTACACAATTAAATACTCCTTACGGTGTACATTTTACTTCATATAAAGTATTAGAATTAATATTTATTATATTACATTACGTCTTAAATCTAGATCTATAGAAATCTGGAAATATTATATGTAATAATAACCAAACTGTAACAAATTTGTATATGTATGTAAATAATATATTATGTTATTTCTTGAAATCCCCAGTGGCCAGCAACCTAATATCTGTATATCAGAACTCAAAGCCAATTTTTGTTATGATGAAAACAAAAGATTTAAACATAAGATCCACGCTATTCTTGTGTCTTGAAGAAATTTTATCCCCCGTCGAGATTTCTGTCGGACGCTGCCGCTTCGTTGCCTACAATACGTTTGTGTGTATGTGTACGTGTGTGTGTACTTGTGTTTGTGTGCTTGTATTGCGTGTGTGTGTGGCTATCTACAACCTTCTTGTGATGGGAAGTGAACCCTTTACGCGGGGGAAACGGTTTTTTATTTGCACTCGGACAGCGGCATCAGGTAGAAAGGATGATCGTTAATTTTTAAAGGACACACTGAACTTTATGTTTACTCATACGGTCACTAGTCGAACGAGACATTGTAAATATCTAAATATTTTATATATTTTTTTATATCGTGTTGCGTTTATTATGGTTTACTGCAGGCTTTTGTCTGCTATCAGTGAAAATAAAGTGTCTGGAACCGCAAGGAGTCGAGAGCTCGTTGATGTCTTTTGTTAATAACTTTTAACGCCCGCTGCTTTCACAAGTTTACTGACCCCTTTTCGATCGCAAATATGGTACTTCAAAATTAATTATTACTATACCTCACAATTAAAATTACAACCTCCAATGAAAAGTGACTCTAAAGATACCAATCAGAGAAGTAAAATTTGTCTGTATGGAAAAAAATCTGTAACTGTTTTGATTTCCAAAAAAAAAGCGGTTTACCGACAAAATAATTACATTAAATAACGATCCGGGCGAGAACCCAAGCCCGAGCCCATCTCAAGGGATCGCCGCATCGAGTGCGAGGCAATAAAATAAGACGATAGTGGGGTGGGGGCTGTCGACTCGACCACCGCCCTAAGTCACAGTGGCTAGCGATAACTCACAACAAACTACAACATCCAACGCACTCGTCGAATTCAACATTCAAAAACGCTAAGCTCTTATATCGTGTTCGTTAGTTTTCGTTCGACAAAAAGTGATCATTAGAGTGTGTGAGGCGCGGCGGGTGAGACGCTCCGCAGCCTCCCGACCGATACAGTCCGCTTTTTATCACTCGCCTACCAATCCATATCGAGACTATTATATTTTTTTTATTTAACCTTATCATTAATGCTGTATAATGACAGACGGATGCCAATTATGACTTCACTCATAGAGCTCTAGATTCTAATTCGTCCTTCTTATTTTCACAACTATATTTCGATTAAACAATCTTTAAGAATCAGTCAGTCAGTCTCACTCACACACTCAGTATTGCATTGTAATAAAAGTTTACAAACACACTGAATATTTTCCATAAAATATTTTTTTTCATTAATTTATGACCAAAATATAATAAAATGTAAGAGAGAGTTTCAAAATCGTTAATAAGTCAGTGGTAGACGTGTCTGTTAACATCTACGTTATAATTAATAACCGACATGAATGTTTGACACGACCACGTAAATGGTCATCTCACTGGTGCGACCAAAGATGTGAATTATATTAACAAAGGAATCGCGGTTTTTTAATAACTTTAATCACATATACATATTACTGTTTATTAAATCACTTGCGTTTGTATAACTGCACCTGTATATATATTATATATACATATATGTATATATGGTTTAAGAACATAACATTTGTAATAAAAAAATCCTATTCTTAGTAGTAATTATATGGTATCTGTGGCTTCAAACCGACAGCTTATATTAGGAAATCAAATTTATTATATAGAAACTTCACATATATATATTCTTCACACATATGTATATGTCTTATAAACACATAGTTGTAATTTAAAATAATCAAAATTATTCACAAAATAAAAGCTTTTATGTTTTTTGATATCTGATCACAACTTTTCATCCTTAACCAACTGACATTTAACAATATCAATACACAACATTTGAATTAGAGCACAATGTTTTATGAAACTGTTGATGAATTAATCAAAATGTTTTCTATAAATAAATTGTGATCTCAACATTTCAATGTATAAAACTTGTGGTAATAATTCAGTGTGAATAGCAACAGACATTGTGTATTTAGTTTGCGTGTCCGGTGACTGAGATTAACTTTGTATTATGAATGAGAAGCACGTGGCGTGTTAGCACGGATTACGTTTTGTGGCTTTTAACAATATTACTCACATATATTTTACTATAAACTATACCTTAATCTATATATTAATTATTATTTTTGACATAGCCAAGTTCTTAGAATATTCCTTCAGGATTGTTCCAACACATTTTATTAGATACAATTAAATGTAATATATTGATATTATTATTACTATAAAAAAAACTACAAATAATATAATCTTCCATTTGAGTTATAACTATTTAATTACGAAAAAAAACAATATTCGAATGAATTTGGAGATGTGATCACAAGTCATTAGCATGTTGTCTAAGAAATGTTTATTACGAAATTGATGTTATATTTTTAGTTTTTATATCAATATGTTATTTTATATATATAAAAAACGTATACACGTTAATGTCACATCTTATGTTTCACAAAATAAATTTTAGCCATTTTAATATTGTGGGATTTTCCTCGTATTCAAATACGTCATTTTTAATCGCTATCTATGTAGTAACAGATGCCAATCAAGCCACGGTATTTTAATAACTATTTTATCGCTATCATATTAAAAAATATATATTTTTTTAAATTTGTGTAATTAAATAACATTCTGAACCTTAACGACAAATACATAAGGTATAGAACTATAAGAAAATCAATATGGGAATATAAAATTTATTAAGATATAGATTTCAAGATACGTTACAATGCTTTCAAATCAAATATATTATAAAAAGAACGTAAGATATTTACAGCTGCAGTGTAGCGTCAATAGTATTTGGATGGTTGGACGCGTTGTAACATCGATACGTTGGGATGGTTGAACGCGGAGTGCGGACGGCAAGTTCAAGGTGAGCACGTCTACACCCACACGCGCCGCTCCCAGCCTGACCGTTACCATCGCAGACCACTCTCCAAACATACCACTCACATCCACAAACACTCATCTGTTACCACTCAAATAGGTACCAGGTAAAGAACAATCCCAATCGTAATTAAAACGACTAGGAACTATGATGAAATCGACGGCCCCCACAATACGGTTCTTTAATACGTTTTAACGATTCAAAGTAAAAAAGTATATATAATAAGTCACATCATCCGATATATTAGAATATTTTAATATAACTCTGCTGATGTATACACAATTCATATGTTAATATAGTTTTACATTTTCCTTAAACTTAATGATATTATTAATTCAAAAATTTTTATTTGACATGCCTCATTTATAAGAGGCCATAAAATATATTGGATAGAATCTTGATATAGAATTATATCTATAAATTCATCGTCTTACCTTTGTAATACTTATTGATCCCATATATTTTTTGTTTTTGTAATAAATTTGGAAATATGACAGTTTGAATTTTTGTTTCGTATATGAGCATTAATGGAGGATATTATTAAAATATTATTTTAGTCAGCTGATTCTTCTCTAAATATCAATTTTAAATATTTTTTTTCAAACATTTATGTATATATGTAAAAATGAGTTTGCATTTTGAATAGATTTCCTTACAAATTACTATACTGCGGCTAGTATTTAAAAAATCGTTCCATTTACCTTGGTATTGTGATGACTTGTCCATGTTCATCAGCAAGGACGAGCACCGTTCCTTGTCCCGGGGCGCCCACAACTACGGAGACGCCACCGTCAACCAATTGTCCTGCTCCACTCACCAACTGACCATCCTCCAGTTGGCCGCTTATCATCTCAACCCTCTTCTGGTCCGGGGTTGTTGTATATATCACCGTTTCCTTATCATCCTCGTAGATTAAATCGATGGGTGTTTTTTCATCAATAGATTCCATGCCCTGGTCGTAGACGTCGGGCTGGACGGCCACCTTGTTATCGGGTGCGTAAGCTGCCAACTCGTGAGGTGAGTGGCGGTAGGAGTGTGCTTCAGGATATCCATCGTCAGAGTCCATTTCCACCTTGTGCGGGTAGTAATCGTGCGCGGGCTGGACGGGCGTCATGGTGGCGAGCACGGCGTGCGCGGGCGCGGGTGAGCGGGGCGCGGAGGGGGGTGTTGCGACCCCCCGCGGGGTGCGCGAGCGCTCCTCGCAAGCGGTCACCGGTTGGGGCGACGCGGACATCTCACCCCGTTGCTCTGATGCCCCGTTTTCAGGTGGGCGGAGGCGCCACTCGAGAGCGCCCCGCAAGACACTTAAATGCCCCAACTCTGAATGCTGAAATATACATCGCTTATGATCTTCCTGGTTTTGTTCGTTCGCATAGTTTCCTTCGTATTCCAGCATCTGGCGTGCTCATTTCAGATTAGATTTTTTATTAAGAGACGATATTTGAAAGTTTTGTTATAGATAACACATATGATTGATAAAAACTATCATAATTGCACATTCAACAAGTAAACATACACGGAAGATGAAAATATTGAAGTGTTGTTGGTGAATTATAGCCCTTGTACATAATATTTATATTTTCTAAACACGTTTTATTTGCTTATCATAGCAGATAACAAAGCATGGAACAGCTGATCCGAGTCCAGTTAGAACAGAACAAGTATCAAGTGGCACCTGATTGGCGAGAAGTGGCCGAACTTGTTCAAGAACTGCACTGGCTTGAGCGTGAGCGCACAGATACCCCAACCAACGGTACAAACTGGATACACTTTGTTAAGCACACGTGCTTGTCCAACTTGTCCAACATTTGTTTACTTCAAAATATCAATTAATAGACGGTTCATGTGTATCCTGTTTGATAACATGATAATACGAACCATTTAGAAACAAATGCAGGAACCTAAGTAAAAACTTAAAATGTTTAGTGGTTGGATCAATTAAGATTTTTTGAACCACAAAAACCGGCTCGAACAGAATTTCCAGTTGGACGAAAAATCTGTGACATTAATGTGACATCAAGATAATTACAATTTTACAGACTCTTCAGACACTTCCCAAAAATTCAGATTTTTTTTACAATTATCAATAATCCGAAGCTATTATAGCAGTAACAGTATTACCGAGAACCAAGATGTTGTAAGAACAATATCCAGCTTTGAATAAAATGTTATCTTTTTTTATAGGATATTAAACATTGAGATAAAATTTATATATTCTTGCAACCAGAGGACAGTGAAATATATAAAGAAACATATATGTATGTCGATGCATTTGATGTTAGAAGTCATTAAAGCTTTTAGAGGGAGAAGGCTTGCGAAAGTTTTTATCCTCCTAAGAGAAGAAAAATAAAATGATGGAAATGAAAAGACCGTGCAGCGAAGCTGAGATGTCGGAGTGTACACTCGCACACATTGACATGAAAAGCTCGCCGAACATCGACACAACAAGAAATAAACGCACGTAATTTACTCACACAGAAACGATTCGAGTCGTGTGTTATCTGTGGGTATTCACACACAATAAAGGTTCTGTTAATTCACTATCATACTACATAAACTTCGAAATGAATCGTTCACGGAGAACAAAGGATAACCGACATCGCTGAAAAATATAACTCAGATCGTATTTAGCATAACGAATCAATCAAGGCAGATGTGTTATCTGTAACATCACTTCCAAATTGCACAATATAAAACGAGCACGTCATAGCACTGGTGTTAAGGTCGGGGGCGGCTGCGACACGGCGCGAGCGTCCTGGCGCAGGCCGTCACGCATGCGCGTCAAACTAGTCTCGTGACGTCACGGCCCGCCCGGCGATATTACAAAACCGGCCAGGCAGCTCGGGCGAGCACGCCAACAAGCGGCGCGGCGCAGTGACGAACGCGCTGTCGGCCGACCCCGACGCGCCACTGGGATGTCACATACCGTGGGCGGCGTCACGACGCTGGCGACGCGGACGCGGGCGCGGGCGCGGGGACACGAGCACGCGGCGAGCGGCGCTACGGAGCGCGGGCGCAGGTGCTCTGAGCGCAACAGCCTCCGCGCGCCGGCGCCGCCGCCCGCCGCGCCTCCCCGCACCGCCCGCGCCTCGCTCTCGCACCAAAACGACGAATTTATCTTCCGTGCACGCTGGCCCTCCTACCCGAGGACGTTGCCCAGGGTGCCGAAGCGTCCTCGACCAAAAACTTTACATATCGTGTCTGATGAATCGATTCGATTTAGATTACTTACTGATATTGGACGTTTTTAATGTAATGAAGCCTTTTTGTTATAATTTTTTTATAAAGAGTATAAAATTCATACGAGTATGTGTTATGGCTGGAGCCACTGACCATATAAGTATGTCTTAAATATTGCCCGCGGCACCGCCCCGGGCTACAAATATTGCCGCAACTTGCAGTTAACTCCTTTGCGACATAATACGTCTTATAATCACCATTTCCAAATGTCAATTTAGCGCCTTATACTACTTTTGTTATTAACGAATTAATTTTAAACAAAACCGTTTATTTGAGTGCGTATTCTTTTCTTCTGAAACATAGTGACACCATGTTGAAGTGAATGTGAACGCAAAATATGTACCATAAGCGTTATACTTTCTACATATATATGTAGCAGAAAGTTCTTTTATTTTTGTCCTTAACTATTTTACTGTTTCATTAATACAATTGAGCAGTATTTCTCTATTTAGCAAAAACAAGTTTGAAGAATAATAAAATTGTGGACTTAAATGCACACAGTCAAAAGATGCACACATATACAAATACAATGTAATAATAATAGACTAAACCAAGAAAAAAAGCAATTGTTATTATTCTCAACTAAAGGTGTAATTTGAAGGAGGGTGTCATGTCAGAATGTTTGTAATTACAATCATATAATATTATGTAAGAATTTATGTGTTCCTTAAAAAAATTACGAAATCCTCATTATGAGATTTTTTCCTCCCCGAGCTAAAACTCTCCGATACTTAATTAAACCAGGCAAGTACATGGAATCTGGGACGAAATCCACTTAAAAATACATGAACATTTTTAAGAAGGAGCCGTTTTAATGGCGCTATAAGAAGAAATAAAATAAATTAAGACAAATGATATTTCTTAAACACTATAGTACCTAGTGTTGTCTACATTGGAGACAAACATAAGTAAATATTATTGTATGCAAGTCTGTTAAAAACAGGTTTTATATTATCTAATTTTATTTTATTAACATAAAACTTCATTAAACACTCATAAAAAGGGGTTATGTTTAAAGGAAAAATTAATCCAGAGGTTTGGGTTGTGGCAAAAGGATTTGAAACCACACCTTTCTTTTCTAATGATTAATATTCAAAAAAATCTTTTACCAACATAATAAATTCCGTCAGACAGAAAAAGGTATGACCAATGTTTTCAAATATGTTGTTGTGCCTTTGTGCAGCCATCTAGAAGGATATAATGAGAAAGCAATCCATATTTCTCAAGTATAAAAACAATAAGGATCAAACGTCGAGTAATCAAATTATATAAAGACTACAGATAATCAAACATTTCTAAATAACATATATACATAATAATGAAAAATAAATACAGCCAAATCATCAAACAGCAATATATCTAATATAATTATAATAAAAAAAAAACTTTTTACAACAGTACAAAACAATTATAAATAGTGAACAAGTACGAACTATTATCAATAATTAAAGAAAGAAACGTGCGTGACAAATTAACTTAAACAAAGGAATTAACGAATTGAAATATACAGACGGTGTTTGTTATAGTAAAGATTCAAGTTACATAGTCTTTTAACGAGGTACTTTATTTTTAGTTTTTCCTTTTCTAAATTTCATTTAAACTTACAAGTCATAAATATTTTATCAGTTTTCATATGAATGCAACTTAAGTTCAAGTCATTTTTGATCTAGGCCGTACCAAAGACATGTAAAACTGGAAAAACTTAATCCTCCTTCTGGCGGGAGCAATAATAAGCAAAATAAAAAAAGACATTGTATCGTGAAAGGACCATAAAGAAAATGCAAAGTTTTTTTTTAATATACAGTATTTTTTTACCAAACCGTTCACAAAACAAAAGAAAAAGAAAGCTTACTTTCGTTTTAATCTGATACCTATGTCCTTACCAGAGTTGTCTCGTTGAATGTTCGCTTCAGTGCATGCATACAAGAAATTATCTGATGAGCCTTTATTGCTTCATAGTGACTTGCTGTTTGATGATTAATTAAAAAATTTTTTTTTATTGATTTTTATTTATTACAATAGTTTTGAAACAAGATATCCTAAACCCTATCTTAAACATAATATATTGTCACACTAACACACTCTGAGTAAGAATCTTATTATAACAAATAATTCCTCTAATTTATAAAGTTTATAATTTCAAAACTTATTTTAAATTCCTAATTTTAATCGAAATTCATCGAATGTGAAAAAGTAAAGACATAAAATTACTTTTAAATTAATATAAAATTAATTATATATGACCCAAAAATAGGCCTCAAATAATTTATTTATTACATTTTTGTTACAAAAACTTTTCTTTTTTAGTAATATCGAAACAGTAGTAGTGCCTTAATTTAAATTTTGTATGTCTAAATAAAGAATACGTTATGAATGTTTTCATAAACACCAATTATTTCGTTTTTTGTAGGTCGATTTTCGTAACTCCATTACATGCAAATGAATACTTTCGAATTGATCCAATTAAAATTTTAAATAAAAGCACTCATTAGTTAACTCAAATAAAGATTCCAAGTTCCAATGAAAAAATTATAAAGCAAGAATCTTTACGTTCTAAAGGTTCTCGAGAAGTTTATTGTCGCCTTGTATATCAAGAACACGAGTGAAAATGCGACATGTACTATAAAATTAAACAATACCCGTGTTGGACATAAAAGATGATAATGTCTAAAGAACATGACTCCTAACGAATTAATAAAATAAATAATGGAGCTAGACCGTAACTTGACTAGAACCACAAACTATTAACTTATTGACAATAATAAAAACAAACTTACTGTTGACGCTTCACATTAATTGGTTTTTGAGCATTGGCACCTTCATTGGCCCTAGGTTTGCGTTATATGTAGAAGAATGTAGTGTTTTCTCTTATAAACAAAGTACAGTGTGGAATGATTACACTTAGTGATTTATGCCTAGACAATTGAAGCATAAACCTTTATGTTAGACAAAATTACGACGTGAGTTTGAGCTTATGACGTGTTTGTTTTGTTAGAAGTCCTAAAGTAAATATTTGAAATAAATATTAGCCATTGCCTATTATTTTCAATCCATTCAATCTTTTTGTTGTGTTAAATAATATATAATATGATTGGATATTCTTTATTAAATAATTATTGTCAGTATCAATTAAGGCAGTACAATTATTGGATGTGTAAGTACATATTTGGTATGATTATTGTAATTATAATATTATTATTATTTATTAAAAGGACAAAAAATAAAAAATAAAAAAAAACTAATAACAAGTGCCACTCAACTTAAGTAATATAATATTTGGCATCAAAGCGACGTACTTGCTCCTAACGGCTTTTACCCCCTATTACTCATATGTATTTATATATATATAATAATATACATACAAACCATTTTTCACGCCATATGACATAAGCAATAAGTTCACGTTAACTAAAAAATATTAAAAATACCAGTGTGTATTAAGAACATAATTTTTCAACACAGAAAAGGAATACTTTTGAGTTTGTAGGAAAATTAAATTTTTAATTTTATAGGCTTATTACATTTATTATGAAATCTTGAAATAAAGAAAATATAATGAAAGAAATAGATGAAGAATTAAAGAAAGAAAGAAATATTTTATTATATGTTTATTGTTTACGCTGTAATAATTTCTTAAACATTAAAAAAATTGTGCTTCATTATCTTGCTTAAAAACCTTAATACCATGTAAAACACTTATGACTAAATGAAACTACAGCTACTGGCTGAAATTATCTTCTGGCTGGCATCAAACGGAGGCACTGAAACATATTTACTTCCTATCACACAGGGTCTCGGTTACTTGATTGGTATTTTGTTTCCATCAGAAGGACAGCGCGAAGAATCGGCTGTCTTCCAAACATGTCTTCCATTTAAAAGCCAGGGTCGTCACTATAAAAGTATTATTTTTTAAGATTTTTTCTGTTCATCCAATCACCTAACGCGGAACACAATTTATTAGTGTTTATAGTTATTCTATCTAGTTTGGTTTTGAGTAATATTCTGTCTTTGTTTTATAATAGTTGGATGCAGTTCGAAAAGAAGTTTACGACAACATAATTTTTTTAATAATGGCAATTAAATAACTGCAATCTTCATGTTTTCCTTTTGCAATTTTGTAATACAACTGGCATCTAAAACAGTTGGTAATATATATGACAGGAAAAAGTATTGAAAAACAAGTATTATTAGTAAAAAGACAAGTTCTTGAACCTATAAAAGCCATGTCCATAAATAACTACTTGGAATTTAATCTATTCAAAATACAACAAAATAAAAGGTTTTTTTTTAGTTAGAAATTGAGATAAACAATACTTTAACCAAAAAATAATTATAAAAGATTATTCAAAATATATTAAGTTGCATACGACTTTATTTACATACTCAATAAACAAAAATACTTAACGAATTCTTGATGTCATTTGCTTAGTATTTTTTTTAATCCTGAAATCAGCCTTATAAGAGACCTAGAAAACAAATGTTAAACTAGTTTTTTATAACTGTACCGTTCCAATATCCCATAAAAATATTCTCACATTTCAGGTATAATTAATTTATTTGCCTTTTTTATATATATAATTATTTAAAGTTTTTGAAGACAGAAAAATCTAGATAGATGTATCTAAAAAATATTGATTAGAATTTACTATGCATTATTTTATTTCATTTACATGTGACCTATAAAAACATTCAAATTATTCATAATTTCGAAGTAAATCATTTCTATACACCATCTTAACCTAATAGATAATTTCTACACGAAAAACTGTTGGCCATTAAAAATAACTACTTAATTTAATTAATACTTTTAATTACTATTATTTTGATGTAATGAGGCGTGTATTATGTTAGGTAGAGTCACTAGTTATTTATGATTTTTTCACTTTTTAATGTTATAGCACTCAGTACATTTTTATTTTTTTTTGTAAGAATTGCATATCACGAGAGATTTTGAATAGCTTTTAAGCGTATCTTTTCAAACAGTATAATGTAAATTTTGGTTTATACTTGCTCTGTGTGTAGTGAGACAATGTAAACTAGTATTAATGGTACTTATTGGTCTTTTTCATAGTCACAGACCTCGAGACTGGAGTGGTCAATATTTGCTCACTTCGAGTCATTATAGCTTATAGGAAAAATAATTGTACAATAAATTCATTATAAGAAATAGAAGAAAATAAGTAAATGACAACAACAATAGCTGTAAATATCAAAACATATGTAGATAGGAAAAATATTTAGTTGAAAGTTGACTTAAAATTATAAAAGTACTAATGAACTTATTATATTACAATTTCTAACTTAACTACCGCTATATTGGTTATTAGTATTTAGAAACCCTCTGTTTATTTATTGCATTTATTTTTCAAAACTGTGATTATTAGTTTTCATTCTATATTTTCTAAACGTATTCTCTCTACGGGTATTAAAAAGAAATTAACATGGTTCTTAAAAAAAAATCTTGTGTTTGAAATTATGATTGGCAGACCGAACTTAAAAGCTTCTTGACCAACGTTTGACTCATAAGCCAACAATGTATCCGCAAATTAATGAAAAGGCGAACATAAAAGTATGTTGCTTCAAAGTAATATAATTAAAATAGGAATTAATATTAATACGAGTACTGCGTCAGTTTAATATATGACATTTGTTTTCATGTTCTTATAATAAAATTCCTATTTTGTAACTATATATTTTTGTTTTAATATTTAACCGTATTACGAAATCTATTTTGTTCTGGCCCGTCGTACTAAACCTCAGCCTCTAGTATGTGGTTAGTTAGTTAGTTAGTTTTCCACAACGGTTATGTTTTTGATGGTAGAAACGCTTAATTTCCTAAAAATAAAAAGTTATAGAAACTTTAAAGGCAACGAATATAATTTTTTTTCCAGTAAGATTTGCCTACCGTATCTGTAAAAGATTTTTCTCAGTTTCATTCCGATAGGAATATGTATTATTTATTCAATTCAGGGTATTTTTCATAAATATCTTTTTTTTTCAACTATTAATACGTAACACTTTAACTTAAATTTTTATTCCATTTATATTGAAATTATACGTCAGTTTACGTTAGATAATAATTATATCGGAACTCTGAACCTTATATATATTGAAATGAAAGTCATTATATCGGCATAACTAAAGAATTTATTGGCATAAAAAAAAAAAAAACAAATAAAAAATATGTAGATTATTCCTATAGATTGCCTGGAAATTAAGTTAAACTTAACTGCTGATTTATGAGGAATGAAACGTAAAAAGATGTGGAAAAAAGACAGAAAATAAAAAAAAGCCTAACATCATGTGTTAAGATTTATTTTACAACGCTCTTTAATTCGTAGTAGAGTCTTTCATGACTCATCTGCTGCATATCAGTTTCATCCTGACAACCGATCCGATAACTAATCGGAAATATCAACGTAGAAATACATTGTAAACAGGAGATGAGGGCTAAAATTTTAACGGTTATTCATTAAACAGATTTCTTATAAAAGATTTACAAATAGAAGTTCGCAACAAATAACATAGAGCTACGATTAAGTTAAAGCCAGCTATGATGTCCTCGCTTCAAGGAAACAGAGGTTAAACATTGTAGTATTATACTTTAATTAGTAATAATTTCCATTCAAATATTTTGGAGGTAATCATGGAATTGATTGACCACAATTTTTAATTACTTTGAAATGTTCTTTTCGTCCAGACGGACGAAGGATTAGTTTCCAAATGCTTAAGTTTCTCAATTTTGTTTCGTTTTCCATGACGCACATAGAATGAATACATCTTGGTAAAGTGTCTTATATTCTGGAATTGTAGTTCAGACATGAGATTAGATATTACTCATGACTAGATAGCCGGTGTTGAAATATTCCTAAGCAACTTTTTATTTGAATATTTTTTTTTGTTCTGTAGCTTCCACAATTTGTGTTGATATTGTGCATTATTTTTATTAGGTATCAATTATTGAATTAAGAAGAGTTTCTATGGACATTAACAAAGTGCTGTATATTTGTTTGTTAAATGTTTGACAATTCAAAGTAAGTTTATTCACCTACACCAATAACCATTATCTTACCTATCTTTTTGTAAAAGAACCGAAACGCTAGGATTATATAGATATAAAATAATAATAAAAAAATACGTTGTATATGAAGAACTTAGTTTCCTTTAAACCCTTATCTTGATTGGTTTGTCATTAACCTATTATATTTATTGAAATAAGCTTCACGATATTTATTAATATAGGAGATAACTCATAACAGCGCAAATGGGTGGCTTCTAATAGTTCTTACTATGCTGACAAGGGATCTTGGTCTTGTCTTTTGGTCAGTGGAGCATGTTTTATATGCTGCAGCATTTCCTATAGACATTTAGCGTCACTAATGTTTGTTAGCATATTGGTGGTATAATTTGCCACTAATAAAGATATACTGAGACAGGTACTCTTAATTACAGATTATCTGTAGATTAAATCAGAATTCCTAATGAAAATAAATAAATAATGTTAAAATCAGAGTGATATATTTACAGATATCCCTAAAGCTTTGATGTGTCACGTAAACAAGCGCATCAACAGGCAATAGATAATAATTAATCTTTGATAAGTCCGGTGACTGAATGCAACGTATTGTTTTTGTTTTCACTTTTTAGTGTTTTACCTAAGATCTATTCATTTCAATTCTAACTGTTAGTGGTATATTTACTTGCACTTTGATTCAACTTTAATTTTTATTTCTAAAAACTTTTATAGCTTGGCATCTGGTCAAAGTTTTGCCTCGCTATAAATCGATTGTTTTTAAAAAGTATTATATGCAGAAAAGTCACTTATCCACTCAAACTTATTTTTACTAAAATTTTATATATAATGGATATTTTTACTTTTATTTTGGGTGAGTATAATATATACACCTGTCTATAATATACATAATGTTAATAATACACGCCTTACCATGGTTGCGTCACGGATGTATAACCTAATGTCGCTGGAAAATCAAAGTTGTTAATCGGACAGCTTTAAATATTACCGTTATGTAAAACTTAATCAATTTATTTGCGATTTTATTTATGATTGGCATAAACAACTAAAAGTCAACAAACATAGAAGACAAGCCTTTTCATTTTTCTATTAACAACTTTAATATTACTTACTTATTTTAATAAAGTCCAAAGATTTGAACCATCTCATCAAATAAGCCTGATTAAAACTATATCAGTACTACTTCTTAACTTGACAATCTTCTTGAAATTATAATTACATTCAAACGTCCATCAGTTTTTTAAAATTTCAAAATAATAGTAACCAAATTAAAATCTTTTTAAACAAGACAGACATAATAGAATGCAAGTATTTATAACAGGATAAAATAATAACTCGAAAAACACTTACGAAAGAAGGCTATATTTCGAAAAAGCTTAGATTATTCCAGGTGAGCCTCTACAGCCACTTTCTCTTAGTCGGAGCTTATTGGACCTAAAAAGTCAATTAAATTAAGGCCACATATAACATATCTGTTCTCTGAGCTGGATATAACAGCTCTCAAAAAAATCTATTTTTTTTTTTTAAACGAGTATTATAAAAAGTGTTTCATTCATAGTAATATTATTTTTTTATTCAACTTAAGCATTTTTAAAAATCAGTGCAAAGTATGAATAAACGAAGAATGAAGATAGCTATATAAATAGAGAATGTGATATATGAAAATATTTGTACTTTTAAAACTACACAATTATATTTTTTTGTAAATACCAATTATGTTATATAAAATCAATACAAGTTTACAATCAAGACCGAAATCAAATAATAACACGCAAAGGTTAAGGGATAAGGGACACTGAGGCTCAGAATATAGAGAACATGGCAAGCAGATTGAGATACATCTATTGGTTGCTGAAAAGAAGGTCGTAAACTTCTTGCGTCTAGACAACATTCTTAAATAAATTAGTAGCTGTTCCTTATTCTGTGTAGATAAGATTAATTGAAGATTTACTAATACATAGGCAGGTCACGGGAAAGACTTTATGTGAAAGAAAACTATGGACACTTTAAAATAATTATTTAATTGGTATATATTTAAAGTTGAATCGTTGAGATCAAAGTTTACTAAGATGATGGTAAATTTATCTCTAATTTATTGTACCAATAACGTGGGTTTTTCATAAAGAGTATTGTGCTGGAATTTAATCTGAGTTAAAAGGTGATATACCTTTTAAGTTAAAGGATATATAGTTTCTCATGAGAAAAGACAAATTTCTGGAAAACTTCACTGCCTAGCCTTTGGGACCTCATAGAATGGGACTATGGGACTTAGAGAACCACTGAATATTAAAAAAACCGTCATCAAGGCCAAAAAAATCGTTGTTATTACATTATCATCAGGAGGTACAGTTATATTCGGTAATACCACTAGCATTCCAAAGAAGTTTACATAAATTTTGATATGTAATTCTAAATCTAGAGCTTAAAGCAAAAGTCCATCCAGACAAATACATACTGCTAGTTTATACAGCTAGTGATCTACAAAAAAAAGAGTCTATGAACTGAGTCTATGGAGGATGTTCTGATTCAGAAACGGAAGACAGAGTTATGCCTTTAAAATACGCATCAAGTACTCTGTTTCAGCGAAAGTCATTCGAATGACACAGTTCAATATGATTGTACTGTTTGTTGTAACCAGGCAACCTGTAGCAATCTGGGTAAATTATATCCCTACTTAGCACTAGGACTTACAGACAGTTCTTAAGAGATGTTTTACAGCTTTAGAAAAGATTAATACTATCGAGATAGGTTGATATGAATTAGGACCACATAGATTTTTATAAGATTAAAAGTGGAGTAGGAAATAAAAAAAATACCAATTTGAAATTATAAATTATTATTCCATATTTCAGAATCATTTCCAAATTCATAAAAAATAGTTAATTAATAAAAAGCAATGAATTTAGTATTCTTGTTAGGTCTACTAAACAGCAATGAAAAATGCCACGTTTTCCTGGTGTAAAATATTTGAGACGTTGGGGCACAGTGAAGTTGTGATAAAAAAGAAGAAAAGTCCTTATGAGCAGCAGACACTTAAAGACGTAAAATTAACGACAGTAAATATACTGTGGAGGGAGCAAACTTTTCGGGAAGACATTAAATGTATTATGAAAAAATATATGAATATTCATATATCAAATACCTATGACCTAACTTAATGTTGTTTCGGAAAGCTTATTTTTCTTTTCTAAAATACATCCGTATAATTCGTACGTAACTGTTTTTGTAGACTAAACATATTTTTCTAGACAAAGCCACTTTCAGTTTTCTTTAATTTTATTCCGGTAAATAATAATTTTAAGTGTTTTTTTTCTTTACTAAAATATTTTCAAGAACTAATTTTCAGTTAAATGATCTTCAGCACCATCACGTCACAATGCAAACTACTGTAATTCAGAATGAGTTTGACTCGTACGCCTACTTCTGCTTATATATTATTAATAGCTAGTAAAATTTACAAAGTTTCTAGCGTTTTACTAGCCTTATTTTTATTTATGCTTTAGTAGGGTATTTGAATTTTTAAAATAAAATAAAATTCTATATTTATTACTCTGGTTGCTGAGTTTGAAGAGTATACAGACTATAAATATATTTTAATTCAAACGTCATCCAACTTGTTGTCTACGTGTAATTGAAGTATGTGTTCTTTGAATACGATATTTCGTTCTTTATTCTCATTGGCTCGCCGTGGACATATATACCTAGTTTAATTCTATAAATTAAAGTTTGAAAAACGGACAAGAGTAACTTTGTTAGTATAAAACTTTTAAGAATTTTTCGTATATCCTATTAAAATTATATGCCTTCTATGCTTCCATTTCATGTTTTATAATTCGAAATTTTTAGCGGCATCTTAAAAATAGTATTTTTACAAATTCCTAACCTAAATATTTTTGAGTTTTAGGTTATCACAGAAAAAAATTGTTAGTTCTCAATTCTTTACAAAATCTGTATATATGAACCAACAACACCATCATATACTTGAAAGTTCTTTATCAAAAGTTTTGTGTATAAAAAAGTTCAATTTAAATTTATACACAACTTAATTTTTAGAAAGTCACAAACAAACCAAATAAATTGCTTAAAGCGAAATTTTATTTCTCAGATAAAAATGTCTGCCTTAGTACACGAAAAAGTTTGGCTCGATAAAACCGCTTATAATGATGCCGAAAGAAACTACTACGAATCACTATCAAAAGTAAGTAATGTACTATTTAGTTGCATGTACAAAACAGTTAGGTGAATTAAAATTTCTGTACTATTTATTTCTTTTAATTAGGGAAAAATTCCCTCCATTGGTGTTGGGGCTACATCATCTTTGGCCAGTGAGGTAGCTAAAGCTAGACAGCATATCAAAAACTCACTGGAATGTGTAAGTTTTCTGTTTCTTGAATATTATTATATCAAAAACTTGGTGTCTACTTTGTGTATATATTTTATATTATCTGATGATAAACCTGTTGACCCTAACACTAGTGAATACACTCCCTTATTTTGTGCTTAATAATATTTCAGATGGACAATGTTGCTTCATTAAGTGGAGTACCAAATACTGAAATTAACAACAAACTTAACTCTTTGGAGAAAGAGAACTCGGACCTCAAAAAAGCAATTGATGATCTCCGCAAATTGGTTATTAGTCTACAAGCACGAGTCGAATCATTGGAAGCGTCTGAACCCAGTGTATCCAAATCTGCAGCTCCTAAGGTTTGTGTTGTTTACTTTTAACATAAAAATTATTAAAGCTTAAGCAAAATACATATGTTTTAAAGGAAATTAGATCTACTAATAAATTTCTCTAAAAATTCGATGTTATCACTGAGATCATCATATAGATATTGATAACACCAGGTAAAGAAATAGAGTAGTGTCGTAAATTATTAATTTATGACCCACAAAATAGTATACTTTTAAAGGGATTCTTAAAAACACTAGTCTAGTAAATGTTAATTGTATAAGTAACTTTTCACTGCTTCATTGTTTGTTGCAACTAAAAATTATTATTATAACGACTATGAAATCTTGTATATTCTAATAGGCTGCAGCACCTGCCCCAGCCCCTGCTGAGGACTCAGATGATGGAGTAGATTTGTTTGGATCTGATGATGAAGAGGAAAGTGCTGAAGCTGCAAAACTAAGAGAGGAGCGGCTAGCGGCGTATAATGCAAAGAAATCCAAAAGTATGTTTATATGCCTTTCATCATTACAATTTTTATTCAATATAGAATATCAACTCAATTGAATAATAAAATTCCTTAGATACATTTCCGGAATACAGATAAACATCTCATCTACTCAATCTCCATTGAAATTATAATAAAAGATGTTTCTTCACCTTACTCACAAGACTAAAATGTTATAACTATAGTACCTACTTAAAAAAGATACCAAATTCGTTATTTAATAAAACAACTCTCATTTAACTAAGTTTAAAATCAATTGCTTACTAGACTTACTTACTTACTTACTCACTATTCCAAAGAAATGTTATTGTTATTGTATCTATGACTGGACATTGCCATGAAATTGCCAGTAATTGAATTAATTATGTAGTAATTATTTTACTTTTAACTTTTTAGAACCAGTCCTCATTGCAAAGTCCAACATTATACTTGATGTAAAGCCTTGGGACGATGAAACAGACATGAAAGCTATGGAAGATGCTGTCAGAACAATCAGCATTGATGGTCTATTGTGGGGTGCTGCAAAACTAGTACCATTAGCTTTTGGTATTCACAAGTTGCAAATATCCTGCGTTGTTGAAGATGACAAGGTGTCAATCGATTGGCTGACTGAAGAAATTGAAAAATTGGAGGACTTTGTAAGTGTAAATGCAATGTTAGGATTGCATTTTTATCTTGAATATATTTTGACAGCAGATTTTACTTAATGTCTTTGTGTTAATATTAAATTGTTTTTTCTTATACAGGTTCAAAGTGTTGATATTGCTGCCTTCAACAAAGTTTAAACAAGCAAAGGCTACATTCATAAAGACTCATGTTCAATACAGGTTTTTGTCATTAATTAAATATATAACTTTTAATTGTTGTCTTTAATTAAAAACTATTTGATTTAAATTAAATTTTAAATGCATTAAAATCACAATACTTATAGCAATTGTAAACCATCACCAGCAATAACTTAATGTTTCTTTAAACTGTGCAAACAAGTTCTAAAAGTGTATGTGAGAAGTTATAAAATAATTAAGATTTATATAAGCACAAAATTCTTTAAATTTTTCAGTTCCTGGAGGAATTTAAATATTTGTGTTACTTTGAACCTAATTTATATAAGATTTGTATAAACAAAATATAGTAGATGATACATCAAAATATGCTGGTTAAAATAAGTCACATTTGCACCTCTCGAGTTATGATGTAGCATGATGTTAATTCAATATCCAAAACTTAGTTTAGGATGTGGTCAAAAAGTGCTGCTGCTGAAGGAGGTCCTTATATCTAATTATATTATCACTATGATAAGCAAACTATGACATGGGTAAATGGTCTTAATTACTCTACTTCGATTTATATTCTACAACCTACAGTTTTAATATTTCATCTGAGATAAATAAATAATATTAGGACGAAATAGGTCAAAATAATTTCATTATTTGGCATCCTTAAATACTATCAGATGAATGGTTATTTTGCTTATTCCCATAGTTGTAGCTTCACTGATACCATTAAGGTAAAAAAATATATTAAAAAATCTATTACAGAAGTTTAAAAAACATCAACATGAAATTAAATACAATTATGTTTATAGCTAGACGTGCTCTTCGTTAAAAATTACTATTTGAATTTTTATTTTCATTATTGGTTATGTTAGGGGTATTGTAAATTTTACTTATAATACCTTGTTAATGACAAAGTTTTAGAACTTTACAAGGAAATAACTGCTGTTGAACAAATGTTTTAAAGCGAATCAAAGTAAAAAGTTATAGAAAGAACTAGATGAAACTTGTAAAAGTTTTTTTTAATACGAAACCTTTTTTTTTATTTATGTAGCAACACTCTAAACCTTTAAAAACTGAAATATTGTATTAACCATCAACTCTCTGTCAAAATGTCATACTAATTTTTAAACTTTTTATTTTAGTTAAATGTTAAAGGCTGCCAAAGCATAATTTAACATTTTTGACATTAACTCACAATTAGGATTTACGTGAAAAATAAATAAAAATTTCAAATACATATACTTACATACACGTTACAACCTAACCTACTAACAAAGACAGCCCTAATATATAAATAAAAATGAAGGACAAAGTTTGTAGGAAATGTAATGGTCCTGGTACTGTATTCGTAAGAAAAGAATATTGTTACTGTAATGATTGTTTTATAACTAACACTAATCACAAATTCCGAGCATGCATTGGTAAAAATAAAAAACTAACCTCAAATGAAAAGGTCCTCGTTTGTTTATCTGGAGGAAAAAGCTCAACAGTTTTATTGGATCTGATTTACAATGGAATTAACCTAGACAGCCATAAAAAACTTAGGATAGTGCCATTTTTCGTTCACATAACAGGCAAGTATTTGAGAAGTATATGACATTTTTTCCTATTAAACAACGGTTAAAATACATTAATACTTCCATAATATGAATTCCAATGTAAATTTCATTGTGTTATTTTAATTTATAGGAATAAAAAAAGAAAGTGAATCGAAAAAAACCACCGACATGATTATAGATCAATGCCAAAAATACAATTTTGATCTATATGTGGTTAATATTCAGGAATATAAATCTAATGAAGACATCAGTTACTGTACAAACTCTTTCTCCCCAGCAACTTTGGCAGCGAAAAATTTAAATTTCACAACAACAACTGGTCAAGATGTACTGACTAAAATTAAACACAATCTTTTTATTAGAATATCTAAACAACTAGGTTGCCGATTTGTATTGACTGCTGAAACCACTACACTATTGGCAATGAAATTATTATCTAGTATTGTCATTGGAAGAGGATCACAAGTCGAAAACGATATTGTAATTATTAAATTCACAATATGATAATAATTTATGCTAAAAATTTGTGTTAATTTAATATAATTTTATCTTAATAGGGTTTTGCTGATAATCGAGATGGTAATGTTGAGATTTTAAGATCTATGAGAGACATCACCAATGAGGAAATAGACATTTATCTTAACATAAAGCAAATGTGTGTTGATCCTAAGGATAGTGATCAGGAAATTAGTTTGCAAGCAGCTATTAGAGATTTTGTTTTGGATCTGCAAGAAAATTATCCATCTACGATTTCAACAGTCTGTAAAACTGCTGACAAGCTTGGCTCTGTAAATGGGAAAAATAATATAAAAAAATGTCATGTCTGCCAAGTAAGTGTTAGTCTTGTATATTTGATAGATCAAAAGATAAGAGAACTACATAGTCCTATTATTTTTTTATGAATGGTATTGGTTTTCATAAAATTTTTACTTTTTCCAGAGTACAATTAATTTTAAAGACTCTAAGTTGACAGCTGTCGAAGCCACTATATTTTCAAGAATAGTATCCAGTGAAAAGAGTCCTGAAAGTGCTTCAGACCTCCCATTCAATACTAAAGACAACACAATGTTTCCTTATATTTTTGATAGATTTTGTTATTGCTGTAGTAGAAATTATTTAGAAACAAAAGGGTCTGATCTGAACATGTTTTTGTCACAGAAAATTGAAAAGGAATCATAACTTCATCTCTTTCTATTATAACATATAGAGTTAAACTTACTACTGAATTACATTTATAAACGAACTAACTATTATGGGTATCTAACAAACTAGACTGTGATAGATTAAGAGACAAATGTATGTTATAAGTAAACAGATTGTAAGTCAGTTTTTAAACATTGTAATGTGTGATTTTTACATATGCTATCTATCAACCATCACATATATTACTTGTGTATGTGATGATTGATAGATAATGTTTTGAATAAAATCAAATCAATGAAGTCAAATCTTGTTTTTTTTAACAAGAAATGTGACAGTCTTTTCTTCATGTCACTTGATCCTTTATCCTTTCGAATTAAATGTAACAAAATTTTTAATTTAATAATATTGTGCTTCTAAATTTTTGTATGTACTCAGGTTTTATCTAATTGCACATAATTTTGTAAGGATAGAGTAATTTGTCTCTTGATTATTTATTCAAATGAGTATTTTTTCACAACTTAATAAAATAATATATTCACTATATTTTATAATATAGCATACACGTCGTCTCACAACAAGGGCAACGATAGTCAATAACTTTCTATCTTCGCCTTTTTCAATAATAAGAGGTGCCATAAAGCTAACTGTATATATTCTTTTCTTATTATTTTATCTCCCAAAATGATGCCAACATAACATACGATTTTTTAAATTGATCAATGATCAAGGTATCGTTTCTTTGTATACAAACAGCTCGAGACGAAATTCGTGTCCATACCATTGTGGTAGTTTTATGTTTCAGAACTAAGTAAATGTTTGCCATTATCAGTTTTAATATATTCTATATAATTAAAAGTATAAAACAAAGGAAATAACCTGTTTTCTATAAGTAATTACATGTATTATTCGCCAATAAAAATATTAGTATTTTATTACAGACCTAGTTTACAACCTTTAGCTTTTAAAGGATCTACCTACATATCTTTTCACGATGCATGGACTATGCAAATATAGAGGTTTTTGGGCACTTTCTTGGTATTCGGCGACTCCTTTTGCAGATTATTTGCAGTTTCCTGATGGAGTAGCTGTTACTCTACATACAATAGGATAAATCACGCACCTATACCTACATAAAGTGACGAAGTTAATAGTCTTATTGATTAATATTAACCGAAATAAAATTATCTTAAATAGACAACGGTTCAACACTATATTTTTGAATTATTTATATTTTCATTTACATGAACAGTTTTTATTTTCATGCTAAGAAAATGTAGCGCGTAAACATCCTTGTTTATTATATCTTGTTAATGTTACGTTATTTAAAAAATATTGTGTTTAGTTTTTAATTGTTAAGAATAATGTAATATATCCTTTTTTAACGCATGACAAGAAAATTTCAGAATGTAATTAACAGTTTCTTGTGTAATGTTAAAAAAATCTTCTTTACATTTGTCATTTTGTACTTTCTTAGTCAGATGTTCCATGTTTAATTCTGGAGAATATTCATATTTATTTCACAAATGTGCATAAAAAATATAAATTCTAAAAACTGATAATTTTCGTATTCCAGGAGCGAAAAAAATTCTTTTGATCGGACTCAAAACTCATAAAAGTTCAGTCCAAGAGGTTTTACTAGCTATCCAATAACGAAATTAAAAATGGAGTTAGTTTTTATGCTGCGCTTATATAAGGAAGAACAAATGGTTAACAAAAAATATTACATCAACTTTAAAACTTAGTTGCTAGAGGGTTGTCAAAATGTAACTTTGCGATGTATATATGTTTCTTTACAGCTAAGTAAGTAAGTTAACAAGTTTTCGACACTGATCTAGGGAGATAGCTATATAATGTTTATATATTTTATAGTAAACATTAACAACAGCTAGCCGAACAAATGTTAAGAGTTGTGTATGATGTGCATAAAGACGTTTTTTTTAAAGTATCGCTAACAGTACACATACATTTTTCGTTTTGCCTAGTCAATTTCATTTTTTCTACAAATTAATTTATATTTTTTAATGTTTATTAGTCGCCTGTCCACTTTTCTCCTGTACCACATTTATGTACCTATCTAATATTTCAGTCTTATCTGTAGCTATGACCCTCACTTTTTACGGGAACTTTTTATTTACACTATACTAAATAATATATTATTTGGTTTCATAACTGAATAAACCTTTTTCTTTATATATGACGCGAAGAGCTTTTGACTTGACTAATATTTTTTTCCGTCGCCTTGACATCTTCAGTTCAGATATCAAAACGTCTACAATCTCATCTCATTATATATTTGAGAATAATGTATTGCTTAATGTCGAAGTTTTCATATTTGGCCTTGTAAAAAGGAAATCATTTGGATTCCCTTTTTGCAATTGAGAGGTTTCACTTTATTAATGAGCACTTACCGCTTGTTGTGGGTGCTTTCTCTAATAAGTCAGACTACTTTTGTGTTCATTAAATTTGAATTATCCTGGTTTCTATCCAGATAAATCAGTTAGACACCATTAAACTAGTAATAAATATCGAAAATGCTTTTAAAATTAAAAGTAATGTTTAAAAACAATAATTTTTAATAAAAACCGTTAGAACCAAGGAACTGATAACTTTATAAATTAATCCTTAATAGAAAAGAGATTAAGATGTTGCGCACTCGCTTAAAAAATAAGACGAAATTATAACCAAAAATAGATTGCTGCATCATAACTTATATATAGCCAGGCCCTTTCTGCCAGGTTACTTTTAAGACATTTTTTACCTAAACAATTGAGTGTCAAATATCAACCGATATATAATTACTATTTTCTTCTTTTCTTGTCAATTTAAAATAAATATAATACTTAGTTTCACCATAAAGTGTTAGTTTATATTTAATCTTAAGTACTTATTTAAATATAGACCGCATAGAAATATCATTTTAAATAAGTTATGGTATTGTAATGGCGACCAAAATCCGACATCTAGTGGAGACAGACAAAGCATTATTATGTCTGACTCATTACATATTAATTTATGCTAGTGTTACTATCATTTAAAGAAGATAACTATTGGAGTCGTTTATCTGTGAACTTTTCATTTAGGAAAAAATATTTTGAATTTTACTTTCAAATCACCTTGCTTTTGGGTTTAGCTAGAGAAAGACTAAGTAGCGAAAATTATTTCTATAATTATAGATAAACTTCCATCAAAACATTTATTAACACAAAATACTGTGTCCTAATCCTTAAATGATTTTCAATCCCAGCAAATAATCATAAGGAAACAGCAAAGTAAATAACAAATAAGTCCAAACCATTTCCAGGCAAAGTTAGTTTGTTTATTAAGAAAATTTTGATGCAACAACTTGAAGTTATCACACTAAAAATAAATTATAATCCAAGAGGCCCATTTCAATGTTGAAGTTTGAATCAAAATTTTTATATGGGACACTAACATAACTTACTAAAAATATACTAATAGAAGCAATATTTTATTTCACATATCTAATAATTAAAATTTACTGGTATTCCTTAAAATCATTCAATGAAAGAGGCGGTGTTACATCGTAAAATTTTGTATTTATCACACATATCTACACATTATCATATTACATAAATACAAAATTTTATATGAAGTACCAACAAAAGTTCTAACCAGTATTTGCAAATGGTATGCGGTGTTATCAATATATTATACAAGTAATTACAATATCATACCATAGGTTAATAAATGCAAAAGATCAAGTGCAATAAAAACTCCAGGGGTTGTTATTTCGAAAATTCATACAGAATTTGAAAACAAAAAAAAAAAAAAGATCTTGGTTCTTTCTTATATCCATCATATTAAGATACTTTAAAGTAACAGTTAAGATCATTTTCATTAACTTGCGGTTTGTAGTTTGTACCAGAGATAAGACACTTCAAAACAATGAATTAACCAGATTTTACTATAATTAAACACTAAATTATATTGTCTTTCCAAATTATACTTCTATTTAGTAGAACATTGGAATTACAAAGTTTTTAACTGAACAGAAATGGCGCTCAACACTGTCCCAAATGTATGTTATTCATTTAATGGACTATTTGGTGTTTTCAACTCCTCCTTCGTTAGGAATCTTGTACAGGTAAATATTTCATTATATAATGTTATAAAGAATGTTATGGAATTTTATAACAATTATTCTGCTGCATTTATTGGTCCTTGCAATGCATTGGGACTAGGAGAATTAGAAGACACCATCAGGCCTTGCACTTTCACAATTGGATCTGAAAACATATACACTATTGTTTATTTGATATTCAGACCAAGATATAACCAGAACAATAACCTCTATAACCAGATGATTGGTATGTAGAGAATGCTGGATATTAAATAGATCATTGATTTATGTGTATATAAAATAAATATTTTAGCTTACAAAAGTAGGGATGATCCATTGCTTCACGGGCTGTATGACGTTCATAGTGATCATAGCGTAACAGACGATCCAGAAAATCTAGAGCTTCAGGGGAAACCAAATGCTGATTTTCCGAGTGTACAAACCTTTCCCACCGTTTACGAGAATGTCTGAGACAGAGGAATTTGTATAAAAATACAATAATAAAATATATGGTAAAAGAAAATAAACAAAATAAGTGTCAATGAATTAATTAGTACCAGGATTATTTATTACAAAAAATATTACCTTCCAAGAATATCATGAAACCGTGGATCCAATTCTATATGATATTTGTCCAAGTATTCAAAAAGCTCTTCAGTGCCCAGCACTTTGGCAATGCGTACAAGCTGGTCATAATTATCATGACCATGGAAGAATGGTTCTTTACGAAAGATCATAGATGCCAACATACAACCTAGTGACCACATATCCAAAGAGTAGTCATACATTTGATAATCCACCAAGAGCTCTGGACCCTAGAAAAATTATTTGATTTAATAATAATAATAGGAAGAATATCAATATAATTTGTAAAAATAAAACTAACCTTAAAGTATCTAGATGCCACACGAACATTATACTCTTGACCTGGGTGGTAGAACTCGGCTAACCCCCAGTCTATGAGACGCAGCTTTCTATTATCATGGTCAATCATAACATTATGGGGCTTCACATCTCTATGCATAATACCCATACTGTGGCAATAATCTAAAGCCTTCAAAAGTTCATACAAATAATACCTGAAATTTATAAATAGATTTCGATATTGAAACATAAATATTTCATATTTTATAATAAATAAACATAGTTTTAAATACTACAATTTGTTACCTTATATCATAATCTGACAATGTTTGATACAGTTGTTTAAAGTCAGTATTGTTCACATGTTCAAATATTAGAGCTGGAGTACGAGATACAGGATCTTTAACAACAGCCTCTAATGTTATTAAGTTTGTGCCCCCTCTTAAGTTCTCTAATATTTTTATTTCTCTTTTAATCTTCTTCTTTTTGACAGGCTACAAAAAACAATCAATTATACATACATATGAAATAAAAAGCAATATTTTTTCACTGTTATTACAATATGAAAATTTTTGTTAATAAATACCTTCAATATTTTAACTACGCATTTCTCGTTATTTGTGACATTTATTGCCTCAAATACTTCACTGTATTTTCCGCGCCCAAGCTTTCGTACTAACTGATAATCTTCCTGGTTACCCCAATTCACCACATAGCTCTCATAGTCCCAGTATTCACTTGGTTTTTGTGAGTTTACATCGGCATATACCCGAGCTCTACTAGGTACTGCCATCGTATTATATCTTTGCCAACCTAAGGTCTTTTCGACGACACTCTTACCGGAAATCGCATATGTCTTGAGTAATGATACTGTGAATAAAAATATTTTCGACGTCACTTTCAGATATTCACTAGCACACTTGACTATGTAATTTTAATTGTTCAATTTGTCACTGGGAATCATTACTAAAGATTATGAACGATTACGAGTCACTTGTATTGATGTATAACCTAAAAAGACATCCAACTCAATTATTAAAAATCAAACCAAACGTCGTTTAAAAAACAGAAAGTAATTATTCTTAATGTGTATTTTAACGAACAATTGAAATTTCTTAAAATAAAGCTACTTTTGAAACGATTACATGAATTAAAATTTGAAAGTCTTCAGATAGAAAAACGCACGCCATTACTCGTCAAATGATTAAATGAATCAGGCACATTCCCATACCTAGCACATTCCTCTATGTAATCCTATTTTATAAAATAAATAGTTTAAGCATACATAAACGATTTGAAAATTAACAATTAACTCGAAGTCTGTTATACAAATTACACTTTTATCACATAACCGGCACAAATTCAGCAAAATTCAAGATGGACGCCCATCTATCTACTATTGCCACTCTAGTCTTGGTGTACTCTCTCCCTCCCGCCCCTGCTATACACCATTTTGTCGACTTGTTGTTTGTTTGACATTGGCATTTTAGTTACGGAATTTATATAACAGACTAAAATAAATAAGTAAAATAATAAAATCGTAGTTTTGCAAAATACTGCCTTGTCGAAATGTTGATAAATATGTATTTTTCAACGGCCTACGTATAATCAAAACAAATATACATTTGCTCAAGTTTCTGGCACGCTGTATTGCAATAACGACTTAATTCAATTGATATTATATATATAAATTAAAATTTTGGGAAATTGCTAATTCAATATATATAATTTTGTCTTGAAAGATTTACATGAATTAAGTGTAATTATTTACTAGTTTCTTTTTTTATTAAGTATTTGCTACTATTTTTGTCCCATTAATGCTCTTTTTTTCTGGCGATAGTACAGTTTCTAGTGATTAAATAAATTTTGACTGCATTTTTCCATTAATGTACGTAAAATTTGCAGAATATGTAAAAATTATGGAAATTCATCAAAATAATAGCATTTATTTTATTTTTGACAAAGTGTAAGATTAAATATTAGTTTAGGACTATTCTGTATTAAATAATTGTGAGGTGTATAACGCCCAATAATATTTAACCTTTAAATAAGAAAAAGTCAGCAATGTGATCAATTGTTAACGTAGATAGTAGGTATACTGTTAAACGCATTTCCCAAGTTCAAAAATTTTTACAACATCTGCTCAAAAATTCTTGTTTGTATTTTCTAGTAAAATAAAGGAGAAATTCGCCAACCAACATACTGCGTCCCCATGTGTTATAGTGTAACAAATATTTTGGAATGCTATACTTTGTGTGGTAAAGGGTGAAATTCTCAAAAGAAGTGTCAAAAATATCGTTGGTGGAGTTGCAGTGAGTGAGCAATGTTACGTTTGAGTCTTATAGAGAAATTCGGACATTATTAACTTTTATTTGATATTTATTTAGTTTTCTTTTAGTATTAATAAAAAAATCCATACAGATTAATCGGTAAGGATTTATTCATGATCTTACTCAAAAAAGAATGTAAAGGAAGGGTAATCGTCGTTAAGCTACGATAATGAAAGGGAAATGTTTGTCTGTGACTTTACAATAGCCTCCTAAAGTATATATAGATGATATCAGAAATTATTCTTTTTTTTGTTATGTTACCATTCTTTTAATTTGATTTTAATACAACTTTCATGAGATGACAGAAGAGTTTATATGGAATTACAAGAGTGTTTAAGGTTTAACAGTTTACTGATATTGTACAACACACTAATATATTAAATGCGGATAATTGATTGACGGTCAATAGTGTTAATTTTTAATAATATATCACATAAACATCGGTTAGCAATTACACATTACGAAATAGTTTAATTCCTGAAAATGAGATTCCAATATCTAAATAACTTGTACATACGTTTTACACACAGCTCCTTTATAAATATTTTTATTGTTTAAAAAAATCCGTCACTGATTTTTGTAAGAATATGTTACACAAAAATTCGCATTTATAATATTATTTAACAGATATGTCATAATACAACTGTCTCACCTGCAATTAATGAAATAATAGTTGCAAGAAAAGTCATATTTTCTTTGATGTATGTTTTCTTATTTTATATTACTTAATTTTAAAATATAACACGCTATGAACAATGCACAAATCATTGCGAACATTGTCGTAAAATTCGATCGTAACTATTTTGAACATTTCAAATTACATGCAGTAATACGAAATGAGATTAAGGCAGAAATGGCTTTGTTTGAATTTACCATAAAAATTTAAAAGTAAAGTGTAATCTGAGAATTATGTAACAAACAATAAAGAAAAGTTATCGAATATAAAACATTGGCATCATGAATTAAATGTATTTAGGTATTTAAAAAAGCGTAAATATTTATTGGATGATTTTAAAATAAAATTCATATATAATAAAGAAATATTTTATTTAATAAGGAATAAATTGCACTATACAAATTAAATTGTGGCTTATCGTTCCAAACATTCGCTGTTATAAGGCATTAGGCAAGAGGTATACTGGTCTTTTCAAGTTTTATCGTAATAGATCCCCACTACATATCTGACCAATCAGCAATCGACTACTCTGAACGAGAATAAACTAACGTACTTCCAACCATATTAAATGTATAAGGGGAATAGATTTCTATTAAAACAAATTCAGACACCAGTGTGTCTCTGCCGTTACATCTGCTTAACGACCAACAGTGAAGTTGTATTAGGAAAGTATGAGTTGAGGATTTGGTCGTGTTTGGTAGTGACGTGGAACGCACCACCCACCAGATAGGTTCCTGGAGCGGCACACAAAGCCCGAACCTGGGGATAATTCATTAACATTGCATACTTAATACAAACAAGACACCCTTAACAGTTCTGTTAGACGATTGTAAAAACGACACAGACTGCTGGCACGGACTAACATTTTTTTCACAAACTTTTATCATACATACGTATATTCTTAATTTTTAATAACAAAGATTAATATCAAGAATGACACATTTAAAATAATATAACACTTTCAATAAATATATCGCATCCAAGGACTATGTTAAATACTTTTTAAATGAAACATGTTCTACTTGTTATGTTGTTCTACAAGTAGCTTAAATTAATATTATCAGTGACATTTATGTAACGAAAATTTTATATAAGATAATATGTTTCAATACCTGAACTCTTCTCGACTCGAACTTATCCAAGGTCACGTTCACACCCAATTCTTTGGAATCCGCATCTAAACCGTTATTAAGGGCCCCGGCCCATCCAATCTCTCCCGAAGAATCTCTAGAATCATAGTAAGATATAACATTATAATTATAATCAGATATAATGTTCATGAAACTAATTACATATAAAATAGATACCTGTTCTGTTGTTTATGCATATCAATAAAAACTGTTACCGGTGATCCTTGACAATTGACTATGTTCAAGACTACGGGTATCAGGCATAGTTTATTTGCTTTGAAGTTATGATTAATGTGGTTGGAATGTTCGACTTTGATGATGACGAGGTCGTTATTATCATTTTTACTCTTCACATCGGTTATATCTGTGGCGCTGTCTAAATCGTCGAGTTGTACTCCGCTTGTGACTTCGATGGGCAATTTTTCTCTTTCCCTTGATAGTGTTTTCGTAAAGCAATCCATCCATATGCTGTGTTGGCCGACGACTCTGCGATTAGTCTTTCTATTGTTTGCTTTCCATCTCAAAACCAACATGGATTGGATCAGGCCAGAAGTATTCGCTGGACTTTGAATAGATTCCAAATTTTCTAGTAATGGAGACATATAGTCAGTTACAAATTTAGAATAGGGCGGCTTATTAATGTCATCTTTGGTTTCTGGGTGATGTTCTGCGAATTTAAGGCAGGAGTACTCGACACGACCGTCCGGTAAATCTCCAAATATTCGCGTACTTTTTAATATGAAATGAATTCTTTCACGTGATATCAAACAGTTGTCGATTTCCGACGAGTGTCTGCTGTCTGTCAACCTCCACTGTCTGCTCAACAGAGAAGCTTCTAGAACTTCCAGCGTTATGTCATCTTCTTTTTCATTACAAACATTTTTCAGTTCGATCGAAAGATGCATACTTTCTATAACTTTATTGCCAACAGTACTCAAACCTCTGCGCGGAGTCACCGATATCTCAACGGTCTCCTAAGAGAAGACGCAAATGTTATAAAGTTACATCATCACTTTATCAAAGGAACTTAAAATACTGAAACTTATAGGAGTATGTTACAATGTTATCGCAAAAACATTAAAATGCAAATGAAATATATGAAAAAAGGTACCGACAATGGGTTTAAAACGGAAGACGTGTCTGAGGAGGCGGTGCGGGCGAGCTCGTTGGCCGGTCTCGTAGTAGGCGAGTAAGTACAGGTCGGAGGCGCGGGCGTGTGGCCGCAGCAACAGGGTGGTCCGCACGTGCGCTCCCGCCGAGCACTGCGGCACTACTGACGTCACGCGACGAGCAGCCGACATGGCTCGAGCCGCCGCACGAGCTGCTCTCTCGTCTGGAAATGTTAATGATTCTAGACAATCTGACACAGTAGCGGTTGGCCGAAGCGCGGATAAGATGGTGATTATCACACATATTATTAAATAGAGCCCATTTATGTGCCACTTTCAAACAATCAACAACAATTAAGCAGACAATGAAATTCATTGTGAATTTCAAAAATAAATTATAAAATAATGTACTAATACTTATGTAATACGAAATATGCTAATTGTTACTCTTACCGTGATCTCATATATTCTATCAAGAGTTCATATCGTATCTTATATTAAGAGTTAGGAATACCTAGTTTTCAATAATAACATGGATTCCAAATTAGGATGTATAAATACAGCAATAATATATGTTATATATACCTGTAAAGTCGGGGGGCGGTCTATATTTTTCGTCATAGAGAACGCCAAAGTCGTCTACGTTATCACTAGAGCCCACCACGCCACGCCACGCCATACACTCCGGGTGTGACACTGCTAAATACAGGTTTTTCAATGTTACCGGACCAATGTTACAGAAATCCACGTCCACTGTTAATATTTCTCCACTTATTACTTCAGTCACAGTTTCCGATAGTGTCATCTGAAGATAGATTAATACACGTTAAGCCAAGACTTTTTGATATAATCTATTTTGTATAAAAATATCTGTGTTGATATGATTTACCCTATCACTATTATAAGACTCTTTATATAAAATAAAAGATTCTACACGAAAAAAAAAACTGTATGAAATAAAATTCATAATGACAGATTAAATAAGACATAAAAATAAGACAATTTTCATATGAATGATTACAATAAACGACTACAAAAAGTTCTAAAGATAAATTGAATTTGTTCACAATATCTTTGTTTAATTATTATTATACAAATATAAAAGTTGTACCTGAAGACACGGCGCGTGTGGTATGACTGTTATTAGTAACAATTTATCAGAACAATTAGCACCATTCTGTAAGTTTACTTTACCCAACACTGAAACGCCATTTTCATTATTCTTTCCCTCTCCGACGTTTATCAGACTACAAGTAAAAAAAAAATTCTAACATCAGTTTAGAAGATGTCAATTTAATTAAGAACTCCGTGTTAATAAGAAAACTGGATGGTAGGTGAAATGTTTTTAGGGTTTCTAGCCTTATTGAGTCGATCAACTTTTAATATAGTATAACACAGATTGAAAATAAAGATCAGATAATAAAGCTGGTACAAATTTACAAGGAAACTTCTTAAAATCTTGGTGTAATGAAAATTAAAGGGGCATCAATATATGATTTAAAATAAAACACTTCTTGGAATTTACTGTCCTTTGATCTTTTATAAGATGCTTCATAGTAAATATATCAGTATTTAACTTACTTGAACGCTAATCCCTGTATGGACAGCTGTCCAGTCTGTAAGGGTGTGACCGTTAGATTTAGCGTCTTTCTGCACTCTCCTTCCAGTAAGAACGATTTCAATTTCTGTCCACGTATAACATTACTCTCTTTAATTTGTCCCGAAGCTATTAACGGCTCGTTGTTTAAAATCTCATCGCTAGAAATCTCTGTATTATCCGCTTCCAAAGTGAACTGCCACAACAATTCCAACTCCTTCAAGAGTATCGGAATTTTCAAAGGATTATATAAAGTTATGGCAATCTGAATTGGTTCTGAAAAACAAATTGTTTTTATTGAAACATAAATATGTATCTATATTAGACAAGTCAAAAAAATACAAAGATTACTGCTTTTTAGGTTGAGTGTTTTCGTGAACCTACCTCCTTTGGGTACAATGGGGTTGCTATCTGTTTTCTGCGTATACAAATCTATACTTGGTTTAAATATCATAGGGACGCTTCCTTGCGCCACCTGAAGCAGATTCTCCTCCAATTTGTGCCAGTATGGGAAATCTTTAGAGGAATTCCTCTGCGGCGGCAAAGAAAGTGAAGAGGCGGCGATACGTCCCGGAGACGACAAAGGCATCGGACCAACGCATAACACCGCGGTGTCCTCTACTGATAACAACGGCACTGGCAACACTGGAAGGTGTTCCTTAAACTCCTCTAAAGTTTCAACGAATTGCTGAAAATTTTATAAGTATTAACTATAATTTCTACCTCACTTTATCAATATCAATGATACAACAAATTAAACATAAGGATAATAATTGAAATGGGTACTTATTAAAGTTATTCGGTGGAAATTCAGGGCGTAATTTTCAGTAGCCTGTACACACTTAAAGATGAGCAAGCGGCGTTAAAACAAAAAATATTGTTTTAGGATGAATAATTAAAATAAAAACTTTATTTAATATTAATCATTATTAATAACATTTTAAGATAAGATGGTTATGAGTGGTTTGGTGTTTGTATCTGCCGAAATATATAAAAAATATATATATGAAAAATTTGACAATCAATTATAGACATCAAAAAGAACACAAAATTGAGAAACCAGACTGAAATATATTTAAAAAACGATTCTGATGATATTTAAGACCTCCCGCTTTTACACATTTAAATAAAACGATGTTTTTCGGAAATATAACGTGAAAAATTCTGGTTTAATATAAGATTGACAGAGTTCCAATGCAGTAGTCAAAAAAATCGTATAATGGAAAATCCCCAAAAAAGTCCTGATATATCATGATAAAATCGCGAACTCAATTATAAAAGCAATAGTCTAGATATTGAATAGTATTTTCATTAATAAATTTGTCTGTCCCGGAAATCTTCGCATCGGCATAGAAGTTTGCAACCAATAAGAATATAAGGTACACTTCTGAATCAATCAGGTTTGGGCAAAAATATTCAATTACTTAATTTAAAAATAAAAGACTCAAAAAAGAAACGAGATGACAATAACAAACCTAAAACCAAAATTTTGCCTCTGGAAGAACGACCGCTGAATGTTACTGTTAGAAGTTTCTACTCTAAAAATGTCAACAATTTAAACAGCATGCAGATCACCTCTCCAGGAGGAATAATTTACAATGAACATTCGGATGCAGATTGGTCTATCAACGTTGATTCAAAAAGCTGAACCTGACAAAATTTGTCAATATCCAGATGTAGCCCTATTGGTATACGTTACCTCCATCAAATATATAACTAATAATATAACATGTCTGTCACCTGGTGAGCCAGCATGAACTCTCGGAGGAAGGCGTCCTGCATGGCGGGCGGCTGAGGGGAGTTTGGTGCGAGAGGAGCCGCGAGCCACGACACAGCCTCCTTGACCCTCAGCGCGCCAGCTAGACGACCGAGAGCAAATTGCACGTGGTCCGTTGACAGCCGCCAGCCACTATCCTCATACACCTGAACAGATTACATAACATATATTGTTAGGCATCAAAAAGTATGCATTGTGAGTTTTTCATGTGTTTTCTGTTGTATTTCGATCTATCTCTCTATATCTTTATATAAACTTTAAACTTTATAAACAGCCAATAAATCAAAAAAAAAATGTCTTGTTTTAGAACTACCTCTTCAATTTATCTAGTATATAATGTTGCTGATTTGTAAGGATCAAGTATAGTAATTAGTAACTACTTTTAAAAGTAAAACGTCACTATTAAAACTTAGAGAAACATGAGTAGAGAGGAATACTATTCTATTACCTGATACGCCCGCTTGTAGCAGCGGTACGCGTGTTTTTTTTGTCCGGCTTTGGAGAACCTGTGTCCGGCTAAAACCATGTGGAAAGCGTATTTTCTCGACATTATTTTGGTAGAGGGCCCTTTCAAGAAACAAAGTGCCGCTTGTTCTAGAAGCATAGCACTCCGCAAATCGCTGTCTTCTGAAGTCATTCGGATAAGTTGCTTAGCGGCCTCGCCATAGAACCCGGCACTGATGAGACACGGCACGGAGAGGAGAGTAGCTCGAACAGCATATTGCACCATTCTAAAGAAAATATTTAGTTAATAGCCTACATATAATTCAGAATTTGTGTGAGGAGGAGTTTTTGTGATGATATTTCGGGGAATACGATAAACATTAATAATTCGGTATTAAAAATAGTGACAAAAACAAATTTAAAATTTAACACCATATTGCGATTGATACCTTATCACTAGATTACTACACTTATTATTATTATACACACTCTCGAAAAAACCATTAAATTGTTAAGCGACACCAAAAACTAACCGGCACGTATTCAGATATGTGACTATGCTTTCCTCCATATAGCCAAAGGTCTTCCGGTTTGCATCGCCGGCCATGAAGGCACTAACGGCGGCCATTTCAAGAGCCCCGGCATAACAAAGCCAAGCGCTATCCGCGTAGAACTCACGCTTGGCCGCGTGGTAACTATCGAAAGCACGGGACCATTGACCACACATGAACCACACGTCGCCAAGACGACGAAGCTGTAGCTCCGGACAGTCGCTCGAATAACTATAAAATATAAATCACGTTTATAGACATATTATGACGTAATAGAAGCAAACACAATATTGTTCGGTGAACACGGTTGTTGAAGTAGGATTTCTCAAAGGCAAGACTGAATAGTTTATTAAATAGAGCAGATTTTGAGAGAAAACTTAAATAATATTACACCTTAAACACAGTACAGTACAATGCTAGGCTAATAATTGTAATCACTGCTATAGACTATCAGTAAATCGTTATATATGAGCTATACAAAAAAATGTATATCAAAACTTACATGACCGTATTGTTCACAGTAGTTGTTCCAGACTTTCCAGCTGTAAACCAACGCTTCGTCGCCGACAGTAAAGATCTACTGACGCCTTTTTTATTTGCGACCTATATATTTTACATATTATCCAAAATCCTCTCAAAAGAAATAAACATTAATATCTTTAATATTTATATAATTTTCACTAACTCACCACTTCATTTAGTTGTGCTATAAGCTTTTCTAAATAAGGAACAAATGCTTTAGATACATAGTCTTTTAAGAATGATTTCATTGACTCAATGTCATTGGCATTTAATGCTGCTCCATGAATCTCACTCTGTCTCTCTAATTGTCTTCCAGCAACATTTACACTTTCCGAACTACCGGAGAACGAATATGGCTGAAATTAATACAAATTAATCACAAATATCTGAATATAAACTAAAATAATATTTGCTTTTAAATACTTACTTGTAAACTATTTGCATTGTCGTATGTGTCTGATTCAGTATTTGTCAAAGGATGGACACCATCCGCATTCGTTGATGTTGTTAAAGTATTCTGTCTATCATCTGTAAAGAGGTATTAATGATGTTGTAACTAAAGTAAATAAATAATCTTATATACAATACTATATTGCATGAAGGTTCAAAGCCACTAATTAAAGAATTAATAGAATAAAATGGTTTTATATTAAAATAGAAATATGTTATTATATGTTTTTATACTTAATAGCTTTGTAATGCATAAGGTAATACCAATTCTTAATTATAATTTCCACTAAAGAGACACGAGATATAAAATTAAAAATAATTTAAAAGTTTCACGTTAAGCCAAGTTACAAAATAGTATATAATATTATTAAATATAATATAATGAATACCTAATAAACTGACATGACCTGGTTGAGCTGTAAGTTGAGCATCATGTATACTGGAAGAGCTTGAAAGTGAAACTGTTTCAACCTGTCAAATATGTTTAAACATTACTCTTTGTATGTAACATTTAGGACCCAATTAAATTAGAAAATAATTTCAAACAGTACAGTTATATAAAATTAGAAAATATTTACTTCAAATGAAAAACACAACATTTTTTTAATCAATATTAACATCAAATGATATCACTGATCATTCTATTATTTTCAAATAATAATTGTACTCACACTGCTCTCTGATGATTGTTTAAGATAATTTGCCCAATAGTCTGTTGTTAACTTGGGTTCGTTAGAAGTCTTGGAATTAATTGATAGCATAAAACAGTTGGTAGCACCAAAGGTTTGTTTCATTGTTTCAAACATTTTATCAGCTCTATAAATTATAATAATGTTATATATTAAATTCAAATAATTTAGATGTTAATTATTCAAACTTACTTCTCTTTGGAAATTGCAGAAACATCATGTAATAAGAGATAAGACTTCAAAACTGAACTGTTAAACCACTTTGGTAGTTTGGGAGGGGTGACATTTTGAAGTTGTGCATATTGTTGGTTAAGAGTGTTGTATGTTTCAACTATGTCATCTTCAAAAGTGGTGGCAACTATTATACAAGCCAAGAAATGTTTTGTAAATTCATGATCAGAGGGGAATTGCACTTCCAAATATGTTTCTCTCCATGCATCAAACCACGGTGTTGCTTGAGGTACATCAAATATTTGTGTATCTGCAATAAGTTGTATCATATAAATCAAGGCAATGTTATGTTAAAAGCACCATCCAGTTAATATTTATATTGTGATACTGAACCTATTTTCATTATAACAGTTTTCTCATCATAATTATGTAGAACTGCATTATTAAGTTGTCTTCGGGCCTCTGTTGGCTGAAGTGGCTTCCAAAGCACATCTCTAATGACTAAATTTAAATTTCTTATTGAACAAAAATTTCCTCCAGGTTCCCGAATTTGACCTTTATAATAAGAGTAAATGCATTTATTATATTTTTAGTATTAATTATAAGCAATGCAAAAATCAGAAATTTCTAATTCCGCACCTTCCCAGTCTAGTTGCGTAAACGGCTGCAGCAACTCCGGTAAAGTTAGATTATTTTTACATACTATATTATCCACTTTTGGACTGCATAACGTAGCAATTATTGGAGAGAATGAGTTTTGTATAAATTCTTGCGCTGTTTTAGTCATTGCGACTATACTTATAATGTTTAAAAATACACATATATTATAATCGATTTAAAAAGAAATAATATAAATTTACATATTTTATTACTATACCATTAAAAATAACAAGCATAAAATTTTAAGACATGTATACTGTAATATCAGTATTCAGTATTTATTCACATCTCAAACTATGACAGCTGTAAGATGTCAATTAACTACATTCATATAGTTGCCACAATGAACCGTTTCAATACGTATGTGAATCACCCGTATTTGATAAAAAGCTACGACATTTTATCTATCTCCCAGCTTTGCTTAATTTTAATTACTCACAATAAGCAATATATAAAATATGTAAATGATTAATTAATTAAAACTTTTTTTATAAAATTATTTAAATAATAAACGTTCCTTTATAACTAACTCTATAATAATACTATAGCTTGAAAATTTACTTGTTTCGTCCGAACAGATTAAATTTAGGTAGGTTGTTTGGTATTGAAGTAGAACGTTACCTGCCGTACCGGACGAAGGCGCGGGAAAATCTAGTTCACCAAGCCTTGATCCGACTGTGGGAGAGAGAGCTGTTTTATCGTATAGCTGAGTTGATGATGCGAATGGACACGCCTTGTTACATCCAGGAGGAATTCCTTTCTTGGATCTAACACCGCGCAGAATTGGCGGACTCGCTTGGCGAAGAACTCTAGCTTCCAATCTTTATAAGCACGATGATTGATAATTGATGCGTGCGTAGGGTTGTCATGGCCTCCTTCTATAAGAAGGTGATTGCAGCAAAGAAGGCCGCAGAACAGGACAGGTGAGTCAGCCGGATCCGCTGATACGGTCCGCAGAGGAAACTGATAAGAAAGAGGCGAGAGTATGTCCGTATGTCCGCCGTTTCTTCTCCCAGCTGTACGTTCCTGCTAGTGTGGCCTTGAGTCTCTCCACCTTCTAAGGCCTGCATCCCGCTCTCATCAGAGGGGATATTCCACCGGATCGTCAAGATAATTACTAAAGCGATACAGTGATGTCCAAAGATGGCGATTAGGGTTACCGTTGGTTGTTTTAGTGGGTGTCAGAGGAGATCCGGGCGGTTCGCTGGCAGGGGGAGTCGCACCTTACGCGGGAGTGGGGGGAGGACCTAGCGGGGCAGCAGTACGGTAAACGTACAATGACAGCGCTCCGTCCGGCCCTAGAGCGTTGGATGAGGCGGAAACGCAAACCCCTCACTTTCCGTTTGACGCAGGTCTTCACCGGGCACGGGTGCTTCAGTGATTACTTGTGTCGGACGGCAAGGAGAGAGCCGAAAGGAGGCTGCCATGAGTGCGGCGCTGCGCTGGACTCGGCCCAGCACAACCTCGAGGTGTGCCCGAGATGGGCTGCGCAGCGCCGAGACCTTGAAGCGGCTCTCGGCGGAGTGGACTTGTCGTTTTCGAGTATCGCAGAGAAGATACTGAGAGTGACAGGTCCTGGCTGGCAGTGTTCTCCTTCTGTGAGACGGTCATGTCCACGAAGGAGGCATCTGAGCGGGAACGGCAGGATGCTGTCGATGCACCCTCCCTCCACTGACGACGGACGGGGGTGCGCCGGAGGCGGTATCAACGCCTCCAATAGCGCCCCTGCGCACCGGGCTGGGGTCGGGCTGGTAACCCGGCTCCTGTGAAAGCTCGGCGTCGTCGGGGCGGTCCTAATTGCCGGGGTCGCCACCTTTCTCCGAGGGAGTAAGTCCGGTCTTTGCCCAGGACCGGCGAGTCGCTGGTGTGCCCTGTCGCTGATAGATCCGGGGTGCACCAACATAGCGGCCGATGGCTTTCGCAGTGGTTTTAGTGAGTAGGGGCCTGCCCGGGCCGAGTTTCACACATCCTCTCCGGCCCCACCAAGGCCGGTTAAACGGGTCGCAAAAAGAGTTTCCTTGCGTCATAAAAAAAAAGTGGGTAAAACAACCAATGGTAACCCTGATCCGTGGTTGTTTAGTCTTGCATGTTTGACCTTCATAACAACCCCACTCACATCTGGCCGGGGAGTATGCATTTATAATTTTCATCCAGTGTATAAAAAAAATGTTTTAAAGGTTTTACCTACCACCATAATAAACTATACCTCTAGACGCAGAAGCTATTTTTTGGATCAATAAACAAAAACGACGTGATTAAATCCATGATTAAAACCTTGTTACACACCGGAGAAATGTCAAATCATAAACTTAAATTGTACCCAATAAAAGAATTGGTGCTAATTCATACAGAAATGAAGCTGACTGATGTTAAGTTCGATGTTGTAATTGTTTACATTTGTTTATTATTACACTAGTCTTTATGATAAGAAGCTATGACATATCAGTTATCACAACTATTTTATTTTAATTAAGTTAATCCAACAATCGATAACTCTTTTTATGTTTTTATTTAAATTCGTTGAAATAAAAGGAGTAAAAAGAAAAACAAATTTAGGTTGCTTAAATTTAATGAAAAAATCTTTTACAAAATTTTGTTTTACCTAATCTTGATTTCATTCAAATTATATTCATTTTAAAAGATAAATCTTAAATGCAATACCTATATATTTTTCTGTATAAAAAATAAAATTATAAACTAATACAAAAGTATTAAAATAAATATATTTATTAAATTTCACTTTCTAATACATTATTAAACCAAAATATACTTTTGGGGAATGTTGATTAATATGTAATGTGAAATACGTATTCAAAAGAGACTCATAAAATATAATACTGTAGAAAATTAAATCAAAATTTTATTACCAATAATATAATCTCATTGATAAGATAAAATAACAAGAGGAAAAAAAATAAAATAAATATACAAATGTTTTAAAAAAATTGCAACATAAACATTAAGTAGCAATGCAGCACATTTTTGATATAGTCTTAATAATCTGTGTCTTCAACAATCCATAATTTCCTATTTAAGACACAATATTTCGCTACAATCATTAGGTTTCGTAGGAATTAAAAAAAAATGTACTAAACCTTAAAACTTAAAATCTATACAAAAATATTTTTGTATTAGAAAGTGCTTAAAATTCCGATAACTAATAATTTTTGATAATATAATTTTATATTGTAATAAAACATGATTAATTCACTAAAAATAATCATAGTAGCACAATTTTATTTTGTAATACTAACAAAACAACTAATTATTACAAATAAAGTACCAAATTCTTTATCAACTTATTTACTCCTTCAAAACATTTATTTCCAACAATCTTATATTTATTTCAAGCTTTGCAACTTTTCCTATGTTAATGATTTCAATGTTGATTACAAACGGTGCTGTAAGATATGCATTAAAATTTGTGACAACACTTTTGTGTTCATAACTTTTGTAAAAAGTTTAATATTTTTTGTTTAGTTCGGCGTGAAAATGAGCTGCCAAACTGTTCTACGTTTCGTGGTTGAACATCACAGGCAACAATTACAGGTACTGCTTTAAATGAACAATGTTACATGAGAGTTGAATTACATTTACTTCATGTATGATGTACTGTACAATTATTATTTTTGTTACATTTCATATTTTTTCCAACCATAACAAAATAATATTGCGTTATTATATACAGGCATTTAAGAAGCTGTTTCGATATATATTTTGACGACCGATTATAAACATATTGACTGATGCGTTACCAGCGCCATGATTACCTAACAAAGGTGTATAAAAATTTGTTGTGCAACAAAATATTGCTTTTATTTGCAAAACAACACGTGGATTTCAATTAAAAAAACTGTTTAAATCTAGCAAGTAAATATTTACTTATAAAACATAAGTTTACACATTGCTTTTTGTTTCTTATAACAAACATCGTGCCCTCAAACTCAATTCAAATTGTTATACTTAAGTAATGTTAAAATGAATCAAGCAGATTCGCATTGTCACGAAAAATTTTTTCAGAGTATACATTAACATAATTATACAAAGGCTTCAACGTCCCCCTTTAGCATCAAAACTAATCCCAGAAAGGGAACTTTCAGCTCGAATATTTCAGCTAAAAGAGACTGTACAATGCTATCACTATTCAAAGTTGGAATTAAACATGTTTATGTTGAGGTCTTCGAAGGTAGCGGCACCGCCTTGGTCCAGTATTTGCAGCATCTCGGAGAGCTCGTGGGGCGCGTGTCCACCCTCAGGAGCGCCAGCAGCTGGGCCCCCTGCACCCCCAGCACCGCCCTGCCATGCCCATATACCAGCTGGAAAGTAACATATGTATTAGGTGAAAAATTATACACCAATTTTTAATGATCATAAATGACTACTAAATTATCTAGTCGAGGATTATCTGGTTAGTCTAGTTTTATACAACTTTAAGCTTATTGTTTTGTGTATTCTATGATCCTTTTTAACTCATTTAAATTGAAACAAAGTACAATTTGTAACTTGTTAATATTTATAATAATGGAGAACGTTTTCCATAGTATACAAACCATGCGGTGGATGCGTGGGATGTGTAGGGTGCGTTGGATGTGTAGGGTGTGGGGGGTGGTGGTTGTGGTGGTAGTGTGCTGGTGGTAGGTAGGCGGGCGCGGGCGGCGAGCGGGCCGGGCTGCCGTTACCCGCACCCGCACCAGCCGCGTCGCCGCTGTACGCGTAACTTTCACCACCACTCCCGGCTCCACTGGCCCCGCTCTGGAAAACAAAATGTTGGTTATTTTGTATTATTGTGTCGATATCTTTCCTATGGAGTAGAAGAAACAAATTAGGAGAATAATATTGGGTTAGAGAAAAGCAATTAAGACTAATTTCACTCAATCTTTGAATAAAAAGCAACTTTTTTAACAGCAACCTCTCTGATATAGGACTATACCGTTTTAGAGAAATACAATAAAGGTTCAGTTTTTCAATTGATTTAAAGCATCACATATTTCTATTTAAAGAGTTTCAAGTAAAAATAATATACCGGTCGCAGCGTTGTCCAAGTAGTATGTGGCGGTGTGTTGGCGGGTCGGTGAGGTGAGTAGTCAGGCGCATAGTGAGGCGCATGTGGAGCGTAGGCAGCCGCAGCGCCCGCACCACCCGCCTCACCCGGCGAGCGAGCACCCACTCCACCACCTATTAAATAATTAATATAGATTAATGCAACTAATTATGTTAATATACATGAACTACATTAGATTAGGAGAAAATTAAGTAATAATAAACATTCATACATATTAATATAATAAGTACCTGGTGGAGCATGGTGTTGCTGATGTATAGGCGGAGGAGGTGCTTGGTACACATCACGCTGTCGGAGGTGGTAATCGTAGTTTTCATCTGCAACCGGCTCGCCTCCCGTGCTGCCCAATGAACGGCTATGAACAAAACATAACATAGAATATGTTTGGTATTTTGGAAAAAACGATAAATATCGAAATTATACATAAATAATACTCACTTGGCCAATGTATTTGTGCACACAATATATTCCACGTCATCGTTGTAAGGATTGAGGAATGCAAAGGCGGATGTCCTCAACCAGATCCACTCTCTGTTCTTTGTGCGAAACCGATACATGAGCGAAATTATCTGCCCTTTCAACTTAAGGACTGAAATGATAGAGTTATTTTATTACATATACATACTACATAAAAATAAAATGAACTTTATTATTATCAATAAAATCTGTTCATACAAAGGAAATTCAATTTTTGTGTTTTTTCGTTTATAGGCAAACCATATAAGAGGGTGCTCCCCTCCAAGAACGTCCTTTTAACATGTGATTGTGTTAGTGGGAAATAATAATAACGAATTTTGGCAAAACAAAACAATTGTTAGAACAAACAAGCATCAAAGAAGAATCAATCAATTTCCAATGTTAATGACGTGTTATATCCTATTTGCTGTCACGTGTTAAACCTAGCGGGCGAGGTTTTGATTCGGCGATTAGCCTATAATTAATAGAAAAAGAATGACACAACTGCTATTACAAGGAAATATTTATGCAATTTTTAGTATCAAAAGAATAAAGTCGCAGAAAATATTCTACATAACACTGATAACTACATGGCTGGCAAGTTGTATATAAGATCTCTCTACCTTGATCAAAGTTATCTCTCATGTGCTGCTGGTCTTCTGGATGGTAAAAGTCGTAGCAGAGTTTCCCGAGGAGGTCCGCGGGCGCATACCCTAGTACTTGAGCCGCACGCTGGTCAGCGAACGTGAAGCGGCCCTCCACAGAGTGACGCGACACGAACTCCACGCCACCGCACGCGCTGCCCTCAGCGCTACTCGGAGTTGACGTCACCTGATCATACATTCGATACATTAGAACACTTATATGAACACATCCAACTATTAAACGACTTATGAATATTTAAACTTACATTATAAACAAGGATAGTGATGGCATATTACATGTGCTATGGTTTTTATATACGAATTATGTTTATCACCTTATATGAATTAAATTATATGCTTATAATATTCGTAGATAATATTTGTACAAAATTGTAATGGATAATAATAAATGTTGGAGATAAAGAAATATTTGCAAAAGTAATACTTATTCAACACATAATTCATATCAAAAGGAATTCCATATGAAGGACTCTTTTTTACTTTTTATAAATGACATAAATTAATTTAAGGGATATATTATGTAATTTAAAAATAATCTACCTGTAATCTACCAATAGCGACGAGGCAACAATGAGACGCGTGCAACTCGTCCTCGACCGGTCGGTCCATCTGCATGCCTGGAAACAGATCTGATTTCCCAAAAGACATAAAATCTCGAATTTCAATATGAGAAAAATTATATATTTTCTCTGGATACCTCACTATATACGTTACAGACCTGTCGGCGGCCAGTTCTTGATGTAACCGGTGCAGTGTACGACCGCGTAGTTGTGTCCGTCGTGTGAGGGGCCGAGCGAGTTGCGCGCGCGCAGCCTGCCCAGGTGAGCGCTCTCCGCCGTCCCGCCAACACGCATGCGGCATATGAACCCGCGACGAGAACCCATCACTTGACGCATTGAAGCTGGAACACATCATGACACACATTATTTCCAAATAACTCTCAATAGTCGATATTAAATAATATTAAATAATTTATTATTTCGGGGTTCAATAGTTGAATAGACATTTACGGGCAATAAACATATTTTGGGATTTTCTTGCATGACTACTATTTAGTATATTTTTTATTATTTAGTGTATGTAACGGACTTTATATAAAAAAATGTTTTGTCCACATAAACATGGACTGTGTTTAATTCGAACTTCATCTGTTCGCGCGATTTCCTTATTTATAAAGCTTCAAAATTTTTTTTTTCACGTATTTATGTATAGATAATATATATTCGTTTTGAGAAATATTTACATAATTATACAGTAAATGCAGATGTTTTTGTAATAACCCATAACGTTACTAACATTGGTGTCCCTCCTTCTTAACGGTTCCCGTTTTGAGATCCAGAATGCGTCCCGTGTTCTGAGGCTCCTGTGTGCTTAGCTGTTCCCGAACTTTTTCCAAATCGTCGGGATGTACTTGGTCGTAGAAACATGATGAGTACCATTCACCCTGAAAATATTATATTATGGAAGAACATACGAACAACATTACAATATAAGGATGAAGGACATACTATTTCAGGGAATGACGTTTAACCAAATCAATTAAAACACCTCGTCTGCCCGTGATCAAGGTTGCTGCAAAGTAACCGAAACGTTGGGATTATGTAGTTTTTAAATAATAACATCCGCGTAGTAAATCCGAATAATACTAGTTTCATTTTCAATTAAAAAGTATTCAAGAAAAAAGTACGTCGTGCTGTGGAAATATGGATACGGTTTTTTTTTTAATTTCTAGTGACTTGTTACTTTTATATCATTTGTATCACTTGGAATGGCATTCTTTAAAATATTGTCAAATTCTAAGATATATACAATGACTCTTTTTTATTTTATATCTGACAAGTACCCTAAGTACGAATTTGTATCATCACCTTGATAATAAAAGTTTAAATATTTTTCATTCTGATATAAAATCAATGCGTTATATAAAATCAGTATATAAAAATAAAAATATAATAATAAACATAATAATATTTATTTACCTGAGAATAATTTAGCACTGGCGCTATACTATCACTAACGTATATAATGCGGCCAGTGTCACAACTGACGACGAATAAAAATCCATCGGCCGCTTCCAGTATGAGGTGTTTCAACTCCTGATCCGTTAGAAACGATGGTTTGTATGTGCCGTCTGTAGACGTGTTGCCGGTACCTGGAAGTATATAACGAAAAATATTTAGACATTTTGAGTAATATTATTCGCGGAACAATAATTATTACATTTACGTGTGTGGGTCCAAATATTAATTAAATTTACAAGCAAAAAATTCTAGTCAATTCATAACTCTACAAATGGTTTAAATCTAATTTTACTGTTTAAACATAATTTAATTTATATGGATAAAAATGTAATGTATATAATTTGTTCTAAGATGTTTGTAACTAACGATTTATATTGTTTAATGTACCTAATTATATATGTATATATATTTACCTCTTAAAGCTTTCATATGCGCTACTGCCATACGCAGTATGGTTAGTTTGTCTGGTTTCCTCGCGAGAGCGGAGCATGTTGGAACCATGTCAGATAGTTCCGTAATATACGCCGTCATCTTGTTCCTGCGACGACGTTCGATCTCGCAGTGGTTTTCACGACTGAAAATACACAAATACTAAAAAAATGCCCCTAATATCAGTGTTAATTGACGATTGTAACAAAAAAATATATCGAACTTCATACCCAACTCATTACTGTTCAAATTATTTAATAAAACAAATATATTTCGCTTTATTAGGTTTATTTTTGCCATATATTTATAAACATTTCCCTACTCGATGTTTTTATGATTTACATAAACAACATAATATCCTATCTCAACAAGAATCATGATTAAATATTAATAAACACATAATCGAAGCGGGCGCAATCCGCGTTAGGTCACGTTTTCAATCATTCCACTATCTATGATATCTTGAATGGGTGTCATTGCTGTGAGAAACAAAACATTCACATTTTTTATGTAACCCATTCATTGACATTTTTTCATTGTATTCTTACATTAATTACTTGATAGTTTTTTTTTTAATAATAACTTTTCTACACGAATTAAACATATTCAGAAGTAAATCTTTACAAGTTATTATGTTATTCTATTAATCCAGCCTTGTAACTTAAGATATAGATCTATTCTGGTAGAATCATATTTATATTTAAACCTCTTTAGTTATATGAGGTCATAACTACAATTTATTGCTTATTCACAATGTCATCAATATTTAAAAAGAAAAAGAGAGTGTTGCAATCCACATTCTTTTTTTAAATAATGCTTGATGTTATTAACACAGATTTTTGAAAAAGAGAAAAATAGATAGGACAGGTGTAAATATGATTGGTCAATTAAAGCATTTTTTAAGACTATATCATAGAAATGATATGAAAATACAACAAATATCATAAGAATCATTATAATATGTTTTTGTTACAATACCTGGCAAACCTCTCCTTGTCTTGAATATTGTCCTCCTCCATCCTTGTATATTTCCCACCACTTGCGTCGTCTTCATCTGATCTAGAAATTAATGTGTTTCTTGTAGTATAATAATTTCTAACTTCTAAAAATGTTTATTGTGAGTCAATTCTTATTCATATATTTATATTAAAAACAAAACGATTATGAATATTAACATAAAGAAAATTTGTAAAAATTTGTATTCACAAGATATTTAATTCTCTAAGATGTAAAGTTACTAAACGTTTAAATTATTTTTAGTGCGACAGGTATTTTTAACGCGTTTTGTTTTAACTGATTAAAAGTATATGTATAGTATGTGTGTGTGTATATATATGTATATATATATAAGTCAATTTTAGCTGAATTTCTCGTTTCTTACCCAATACTACCAGCTCGACGCTTTTGTATGTCCTTTGTTGGGTCAGCCCCTACAAATACAATATTGTTATTAAAATGTAACACAGCGTGCATGAAGAGGAAAATATAATATATATATATATACACATGAACTATAAAACCTTATACTATTTAATATTACTGACAAAGCATAGGTGAGCTGATATCCTAGCTGCTCTTTACAAGAATCAAAATTTATTTTAGTATTAAATAGTCAATAATTTGTTATATTTGTAATTAAATATATGTAAATTAACTAATAATACTTGTTAATAGATATATGTAAATTACAATTAAGGAGGACAAACATAGTCACATAGAATTTGTTAACTTCAAATCAACTTGAACACTTGAAGATAATTAGTTTTAATTAAAATAATTATTGATGGTATTAGTTAAAATAAAAACGTTTTGATAATCAGGTTACCTAAAATTTAAAAGAAAACAATGAGAAATCCAATAATTGCCAGCATATCTAAAATTTCTAACAATGTATTCATCATGATAATATTACTTTTCACTCTATCCGACAAATTTTAGCCTGACATAATTCTTCAAACACTCAATATTCACTGGAGGCAATTTTGCTAGGAAGCATCAACGCGTCACGCGGAGCAACGCAAGAGCAACGTCAATATTATATAGGTCGTCAAAAAAACACTTATACTAAAAAATAATCAAAAGTTAACACTAAATTATTATTTATTACTAATTACCTAAAGGAAATGCGTAAGGTTAACTCATCAATCATGAAATACAATTAAAAGATCCTGCAACAAGTAATTTTTACAAACCGGGAATAGTGGGAGCCACGGCAGACATCGGTCAATAAACTCATTAGTCCACGATTTCTTAACCTATTCTAAGAAAAAAATTACATTTATTTACACCAAAGAACAATTGAAATGTTTAAATCACACAATGTATGTTTATTGTAATTTCTCAACACAACACAAACGCCATTTTTATTAGATGACATGACATTGCCTTGCCATTTGCCAACGACAGTACAAAACCATTACCAGTTCACAAATAGTTGCTAATATTAGGCTTGCCAATTCAAAAATACATGCATTAAACAATTAAAAACGGAAACTTTAGTATAAGGTATAGATATATCGTTGTTTATTTTACACAAATATATAAATATTTTTCTATTACAATATGTTCTAAGAGTAACCTCTTCAATAAAACCTTTATGTATACATGCATAAAATAAAAATAAAACTGGTAAAGTGGTTCTATTTTGCTTATGTTTAAATTGTTGACAATTGAGTAAAACTCAAAATAAAGCAATAATCTGGGTTACTTTTGGTTATTTCAAAATTATGTTTATTACCTAAATTTAAAATTTAAACAACAACTTACAAAATGGATGGCGAACCAGAAGTTTTTTCGGATACCGGTACAAATTGCAATTTTGCATCGGCATCGGAAACGTTGTCAGACAACAATCAAGCTAAGTTGGACTCATTAGAAAAAAAGGCGGTTCACTTAAGGTATACTTATAAATAATTAAACCAAAATTTAATAACAATGTGATCAAAAAATTTAATCTTGCAAATAAATTTACAGACTAGTTTTAGAAAAAGATTTTAAGGCCGCTGATATAAAATGGAGTCTATTTGTCGCAGCAGCATTTAGTTTTAGGTACGAAAGCTGTCTGAGGCCTTTTCCACCGGTATTTATGAAAAATGGAATCAAGGATATGGATGAATTAGTATGTGAAATTGAAAGAACTATTTTGCTATACACTTTATTCCATTTATATTTTACTACCTTATTCTGTATTCAGCTCAGCGTTATTACGGATGTACCAGCTTTGGATTTGGTTTTACAACAGTTGGACAATCTTGATAACTTGGCAAATATAAGTGACATTCTTGATTTACTTTTTTATGTGTTGGTTAGATTAAAAGAACCTAGTTTAAAAACAATACCACCAGAGGCTGTAAGTATCCACACACTCATTATTAACAATAACAGACATTGTTTCATAAAAAAATACATTATTTAACTTTTAGCATGAATCCGTTTTAATAAACGTACATTCATTCCTGCCTGCACCTAAACCCCAATACATATTCCAAGTGGTAAACTCTTGCAAGTCGCACTCTGAAATGAAATGGAAGGAGTTATCCAAAGACCAGAAGGTGTTTTATGCGTATCACGGCAACCGCTTGGAAAACTTTTATACCATTTTACATTTCGGACTTCAGCAACATTTGAACAAGGTTTCTTTGATTAATGATAAAATATAGTAAATAAATATGAATCGTTTAATATTTATTACTTTTAATATAGGCGGCTATAATGGCAAATGGTGTTTACCTGTCAACGGAACTGAGTATGAGTCTACCTCACAGCCACGGGGGCTTCGGGTGGGGGGCGAGTTGCATCGGAGGTCATCTCTCATGTATAGCTATGTGCGAAGTTATAGACGCTCCCGAAGGCATTAATTATTATAAACCGATTTCCAACGAAGGTAGTGTAACTTATTTAATTGTTAAATTCTTTTTTTCGTGGTCGCAAGATTAGCGCCATTTCATTAATCGTATATAAATCGTTTGACGTGAGAAATGTCACTTGTCAGGCGACGGTACCTACGAAGATGATAAGACTAAGGAGTCTGATGACAACAACTTGAACACCAGAACAGCTAGCTACGTTGTTACCAACAGCGAGTTGATGCGTATGCGATACTTACTTGTGTACGCCAAACAGCCAACGTCAATGAGGTTCTCAACAACGAGCACAAATAGAAATGGTTAATGATTATAATGTTGTTATTTTTGTAAATAACTAGGAAGTTAATTCTGGAATAGGAATAACAGTAGATAAATTTAAAACTAATTTTTTTCGACATTGTAATATCAAAAAAATATGTAATGAAATATTATTTGTTGTTAACGGGGTTTTTCGGGATTAAATAGTTAGATTCGGGATTAAAATACTAGATTCCATTTAAAAAGCAATAGTTTATCTTTTTCAGCTGGTGGAATTCGACAATGGCTGACAAGACACAAGCTGGTTTCCATACTGCTTGGTTATGGATTGATGCTCGCAACCATTGGCTTCGCTAATAATCAACCCATCCACTACTATTACAAAATTTTGTTAAAGAAGTTAGATATTGCATTGAGCAATGTTAAATAGTGTGATGTTTTGTATTTTCTTTTTTATTAAATACTTATTTTGACACTGTCTTAATTATTTTATTGTCAATAGTCTATCATAAGATATAATTGTATTGGATAGTGCACAACGCTCTATATATGAAAAATACAAATTACTGAAATTATAATACATTAAGAAGATAATATAGAAGAAATTATTAGGAATTAATATGGATAATAATGTTATTTTTCAAACGTTATATCTTTCTCAATTCGTGTGACTATCGAAAGATTTTTTAATGTTGTAACCTCATTATTTTAATAAACTATATAATAATTTTATTCTGAGTGAACTTGAGATTATTAGTCTGAAAGAGATAATAAAAATAAAAGAAAAGCGGATGTTATATATTATACAGGGTTAATGAGAATGTTTTGAGATTTCAAAATTTATAAAAAGGGCCGTCAATCATAGAGCAACAGCATTAAAATATATGGAAATATGTGAGAATGAATGGAGGTTCAATGAATATTCAATTTTGACAATTTTGTAACTAGATGCCAATTTTGTGTCACAATACACAGATTTAACCTAAGTACCTACATACTTGGGTCCATATAAAATAAACTACATTAAACTAACTACAGTATACTTACGTTTGTACATACATAAAAATATATGTTGAAAGAAAAGTTAATTATTATTATATACTAATAGGCATTGCGAAGCGAGATACTGACTATAAATAAGTTTTATGCCATATTAATACCGTACAGATTCATATAAATTTCGTTATTAAATATGTCACTGTCGGTGTGTCCGAGAACAAATAAAGATTTAAAGGATGTTCATTATTTTAGAACAATGACACTCACCATTACATTTTACATTCGTCATGGGCTGCGGCACAAACATTGTACTCTTAATTTGCATGCGTACCTACCTACAGTGCCCGCAATTGCCCGAACGTAGTAGAGAAATCAGTTTGGTCTCAAGCGTTCCATAATAGTCCAGATACCAATAATAATAACTTATTATGTCGCTCAAAATAATGTGGTTGTGTTTAGGTGCATTTAGTGTTATATCAGCTCAAGATCCTGTAGCAAATTTGCCTATGGGCCGAATCGTAGGGGTAAGAATTCATTGATTAATAGACTTTCAATAAAGATAAACTTTCGGTATTCTAAAATGATATATTTTTATAGATTAAGGTATTTACTGAAAATTCACTTATCCCCATTGAAGTGTTTTTTGGAATACCCTATGCGCTGCCGCCGATTGGAAGATTAAGATTTTCTGTGAGTATTTGAATGTTGTTCAATATCTTTAAAAAAAAACCTTTCTATCTTTTTCAAACCTTTAAGCCTCCAGAAAAACATCCAGGATGGAAAAGAACTTTGTTTGCCCATCGTATGCCACCACGCTGTCCGCACCCTAGCAATGATACTCAAAACTTTAACGAAGACTGCCTCTATCTTAACATATGGACTCCTCGGGTAAGTTCAGTTAGTAAGTCCATATCATATATTATGTATGCCTATTCACAAGACCTTCAGAATAACCTTAACATAACACTATGTAAGTATGGATTATGGGATTAATTCCTGAACTTATTCCAAAGGTAGAATCGTTCTTACTTACTCCTATAACTTTTTTATGACCATTATATGATCCTTATCATTTAGAAATTAAACTGGTTTTTAGATAGCGGGTGGATGGAAAATTGCTACCAGTCATGGTTGTATTATATAGTGAATCTTGGAACAAGGGCGGAATAACTCTACCTTGTCAGGATTTAGCTTCAGACGGGCTCGTGGTCGTTACTGTGGCATTCAGACTTAGCGTATTTGGTTTTTTTACTTTAAAATCAATTTTGGCTAGGGGAAACCTTGCTCTGCTTGATCAATATCTAGCTATAGTTTGGGTAAGGGAAAACATTGCTGCATTCGGCGGAGATCCTAATTTAATTACATTAGTTGGCCATTCAAGCGGAGCAGACAGCGTTCTTTTACATTTAGCATCACCACGAACAACAGGTACCGAGTGACGTTTTTCAATAAAACCTAAAATAAAAAAATGTACACTACAGCTCATCACTAGTCAGTGTTATAAATTTGCCGTCGTTTATTCTTCGAGAAACCATGTCTTCTAAGCTTTTATTTTATAATATTATTTATGTCCTCCTTTAACTTCTCAAACAAGATATAACTTTATATATTAGATTAGAATACTTAACTATATATTGATTTTTTTACGAACATATACAGGTCTATTCCAACGAGCTATAATAATGTCTCCGAAAAATATTTGGAAATCAATTGAAAAAGATAAAAATTCTCCGACGCAGAAGATCGTTCATTTATCAGAATCCATAACAGAATCACTGGGTTGTTTAAAAGAAACAATTCAGAAAACTTTACAGTGCTTAAGATCCCGTTCCGTGGCTGATTTCTTGGGACAATACACGGTAAAATTATATAAAAATCCTCAAACACCGTGTGTGTTTTAATGATATTATTAAAAATATGTTACACAGAATATTTGGACCGACTTATTTGAGCCAATTCCTGATGACTTTCTACCAGAATCTGAACAATATTTACCAAAATCACTGGCAACATCCTTTTCATCAACCAGCTCCAAAAAGATTAATCTTGATGTGTTAATGGGAACTACTAATCTAGAGGCCATTGATTTAGGTTAGTTCTAACTATCGTCTTGACTGACAGTAATAAATGCAGTTAATATCAAAATGTTGTCCCAAATTTTTCAGAAAAATTCAAAAATTCTTTAAGAGACGGTCCTAAAACAAGAGAGCTTAATAATATAACCAGTATTATATCTGAAACCTTACATTTTCTTTCACTTGATCGCCCAGAAAACGAATTTATTGTAAGTATAGCTTTTAAAACAACAACAAAGATATATATACATGTGTCGAAATAAACGTACTGGAAAAATGGTTTTCAGCTTTCGCAGGCAATCTTCTGGGAATTTTTAGGATTTAAAACTCGCAAAGAAAGCGAACAGGATGTTATTGGAATCTTAGAAGATGTAGGTAGAATGGAAACATCTGCAAAATGGGGAGCAGGGTCTGCTTTGTTGGCGGCAAAGTTTGCACGAAAAGTATCTCGATTGTATGTGTACCGTTTCTTGCAACCTAACTATGTGGACTTGCATGGCTTCCAACTGAATTTTACAGGTCAAATTATAGTATTTTATATAAATTTATTATGTATTATAGTAACCGGAAATAACGTTTCCTCAACCTATCAATCTTTTAGGTGCTACAAACGGTGCCGAGTTATTTGCATTGTTGGGAGACGCTCTCATGCTCCAAGCAGCACGACGTCCGTTTTCACAGACCGAAAAAAGAATATCATTGAGATTTCGAAGCTTTATTTCAAATTTTGCCAAATTTGGGTAAATAAATGCTTCACTCTATTTATAATTAAAAGCTTCTAACATTAACATTTAAACATTTTTAAGATCTCCGGATAATGAAAGAGAATGGCCACGATATATGGTGGGTGATTCGTATATACATGAGATTTGCGACGTGAATGTTATTTGTAATCAATTTAAGACGGGTAGGGAAATTGCGTTTTGGCTACAGTACTTACCACGTCTTTCAAATACACTTTCAATCAAAGGACAAGCAGAAAAAATAACATCCTCAGATGGTAACTCTTTACTTAAGTAATTTATATTACATTTGTGTTTGTCTCAAACATTTCACAGTATGCTTATTTTTTGTTTAGATGGGAATCAACTTAGAGGTGGAGTTTTTGCAATGTGCGGATTTTCAGTTATTTTATTATTACTCCTGGCTGCCAGTGTTATCATGTTGTATAAAAAACGAAATATTCGACCATTGGATTTTGATACTGAAATAGTTCATAAAAATGACAAAAATATAAATTAGAATATGATTTCCATACTTAATTGTTTTTCTTGTTTTTAAGTATTTGAAACATATGATCTGTTATTTTTACTTGCATTTGAATTAAATATTTATTTGAAAAGATAGTCTATTATTTAGCTTATTCCTTTATCATGAATCAAATTAATTTTGAAATATATTTTACTTGTATGAAGTAGACAATAGAATTTTTATTAACAATTACCTTCAAAAGAAAATAATTTTTATTTGTTCAAGGTCAAAAATCTTTTATAAAGAAAAGCCTATATTTTAATCAAATCTTTATTCAAGCATTTATTTAATTTTTTTTTCCTTATACTACATGGGTGAGTCCTCGTAGTTAATATTTTATGTTCAATGCAGTTTTATATTATTTTAGACAAAATACATAACCATCGACAAGAAAACTATTTTATATTTTTAATATCTATGCCACATATTGTATGTCTGTATTTTAAGAAATGTCAAATAATGCGTGTATCTACTTTGTTTGGCACATAGTGTGTCATTGTCCATTGATAACGCTATTAATTTTAATAGTGAATTAATACTTATAAACTAGAAGTTATATCAAAGAAAATTTTAGGATAAACAAAAAAGGAGTCCATTTATAAATTGTTTACAAAATCTATATTAATTGCCCTCTATTATGGCACTAGCTCTTCAAAGGCGGGCAAATGTAAGCTAAAAAAGAAGTTTTATATTAAGTTTTCTTTTATTTATAATTGGTATATTATTGATATCCGAAAAGTGCTTCAGTATACAACAATGTTAATGTTTTAGGTGAGGCTACCTCCAGAGGTTAATAGGATATTATATATCAGAAATTTACCATATAAAATTTCAGCTGAAGAAATGTATGATATATTCGGAAAATATGGAGCTATTCGACAAATAAGAGTGTAAGAAAAAAAATCAATTTTATTTATGTGTATAATATTATGACTACAAAATATGTACCTACTTAGTAGTAGTTAATGAGTGTACTTCAAAAACTATCTCCATTTAATAATACTGTCTATTTTGCTTTATTACATAAAAACTTAAAGAAACAGTCATAGTTGCTCAATAAAGATTGACAAACGACTAAGCTATTCTCATCAAGACTTATTATTTCAATGAAAGTTAATACAACTAGTATTTATGTAATACTAAAATAATTTTTCTTTTGCAGTGGAAATACTCCTGAAACCAGAGGAACCGCCTTTGTAGTATATGAGGATATATTTGATGCCAAAAATGCATGTGATCATTTATCTGGATTTAATGTTTGCAATCGGTATTTAGTTGTACTTTACTACAGATCAAATAAAGCATTTAAGGGTATGGATATTGAAAAGAAACAAGAAGAATTAGATACACTGAAAAAGAAATATGGAATTTCATCCGATGATTTAAGGAAATAAAAATATGTGTGTAATATGAATTGTTCTTTATTTATTACTAAGAATTCAATAAAGTATAAACATAAAGATTTTGATCTCGATATTGTTTCACTTACCAAATTACATGTACAGAAACTTAATATATAATTAATGTTATATATTTTAGTCTATCTGCACTAAATATTTTATTTTGAGAATTAGGTTAAAAAAAACATTAGTGGATATTTAAATATGCTAAATTCAACATAACATATAACCCTGAACAGTTACTTCTATAATTCTTGAATTCCAGAGTTGTTTTGAAGCAATCTTTTCACAATAGCAACAGAATCAGAAGACTTTAAAATTTTATTAAGGTTATAGGTGATTAGACCACTTAACTATTGCTCTGTAGCCCATAAAATCACCTTAAGTATAAATTTGGGCCATTGTTAATGGGAAATTCTTCCTACCAAATTCAAAGAGTTTATAAGTAGCTTTTAACATCTGTAAGTATTTCAAGATAGACATCTTTATACAGGGTAGATCGAGGCAGCATTAGCGAGCAAGAGCAAACCTGGTACAAAGTGTTCACTGTAGCCTGTGGACGCCTATAATAGTGAAAATACTAGCGCATTGCCTACCACATGAAATAATCATAACATTTGTATACTTTCTATCCGTTTATGATATCCTGTTGGGAAAAATATTTCCTTCCTTAATTTACAACACTAAATATATAGTGTTCTATAAAATTCCTAAAAATGTTTTAAATAAAACCACCAAAGACATACAGCATCTTTATTGTAATCGTGCACAAGAAAACATTAAGAGAAGTTCTAACCAGTCAATTAGAACAATAAAACTATTGGAATATGTATTGCCATTATAATGATTAGTGTACAGCTATTACATGCTTTATAGTTTAAAATTTTATTGCAATATAAATGGAATAATGTGTCTAATACTAAGTACAATTGTCTTTATAGGGTTTTATAGATATTTTTTTTATTTTTTTTTTCTTTTTGTTTTTTGTTTTGTTTTTTTCTAAATACATACTTTAAACAGACAACAAAGTCACATAAGTCTTTAAATAAAATTTAAGTCTTCTTAGATTTGACTTCAATATCACAATGAACATAAGACTTAACAATTGAGATTGTTACTTATGTAATTAACAGTCAAATTAGGATTAAACATTTTTTAATGAAACAAATACATTAACATCTGGAAAATAAAAGGTAGGTTACTATTAAATGAATAATAACCTTCTAGATATTTATAAAAAAAAACATTCAAATCTGGCAGAAGGTTAAAAAAAACAAAAGTCGACCATAAATGCAGAAACACTGAACTATATAAAAATGTTCATCAAATATAAGACATATTTCTAGTACAGGTTATATTTAACAGCCTCAGCAAGTCATTTAGCTTGAAACAAGATACGCTTGAAGCTCAAAAGTTTGAGTATTAAAATCGTTCACCAAGCCATAACATAGGATTACATTACATAGAAAAAAATAACAGAAAATATAATAATTAATTAACAGTAAAAACGATAATCATAATGGTAAACATAAATAACGCAACAAGTACCTTGTAAGGATATATCACTTCTTATGTTATAAATTACAATCATATATGATTTTATAACCACCCAACAGCCCTACACATGGATGGAGGATATTAAATAATCCATGTTGGGATTTAAGAATCATGGGATATAGGAATATTATTTCGTAGAGGAAACGGAAGCTAAACGAGCCCTTCCCTCAGCAACCAACTGCTTGTTCAAATAAATGTCTTCATCAGTGGAGGTATCTATCAGGTCGAGGGTGACCAGCGGCTCGGTCGGATTCAAAGGGTCCTTGCCAACATCCTTACACACACCAACAAACTGTTGCTCCACACATAGTTCCTGGAATCTGATACAGTCTTCCACTGTCCAGTCCTGGTGCAAAGGCTTTACATCTGTAAAACATTTAATTAAAATTTAATTTTTAAATTGAATACAAAATAAATAAGAAAAATATTTTGACCTATTACGTAGGAATAGTCAGAAAGCATTAAATAAATTAGAGACGACCAAATGTTTGTAGCATCTATACGAACTTTCTCTTTTATGTCACTAGCCTCTTCTACTTCTTTATTACATAATAATTAATGTGATAATAGCAAAAATTTTTGTAAGAACGTTTTAAATATTAATTGTTAATGTACTGTTAGAAAAACCAAGTGACAATAAAATAGGATACGAGAATGTTTAAAAAAGTTATTGAGGTTTCTAAAAAAATAAATATTATATATAATATGAAGTATGTCTGTGTCAGTGTGGTTCCAAGGCAAGGGTGGGGGTAATCAATGGTGCCTATTAATACAGTACATTAACTACAGTTCTTAAATGTAAACTTTATAATTATAAGACAACCTTATATAGAAAATAATATAGCTACATACCGTAAAGCCGAGCCTTGATAGCCTGCGGTGGCAAGGATCGCGCTAGAGGCACCGAGGCCGGCACAGGACGAAGCGACTCGTTCGCAAACAAAGCCAGATCACCGAAATCACAGAAATACACAGACACCATCTCAGAGGACACAGAACCGGCTATAGTTACCCTGAATATAACAAATATATTATGTATAATGAATAAAATTGACAACTTAGTGTTTACTGCATAAAGAAAATTGTTATAATGGCATTAATTAGGTGAGGTCCTATAGACTCAAAAGGACTCGTATCCAGATTCTGGAGCCGTACAAACAATACAAAAAAAAAGTCTCACCTATACCACGTGTCGTCTTTATCGTAGAAGGCCGTGTACAGTTCACCACTGACGGGACTCGTAGGAGCATCACTTTCCGACAGCTTTGGGCATTCCACTTGCAATGAAGACATCATTGTTTGTAGCATTTTTCTGGTGACGTTTGGCTGAACCTATAATGCATATAACATTAAACAGACTGATTTTGTTATAGCTGTTGTGATATAGTCGAAAAATGAAAATTAAAACAGATGTCTATAAGATTAGATTATTCAAAATAGAAATGAATCCTAATTTCTTGTTACCAAGTCATCGTTGACAGTAATAAGTAATGTTCTTATAATAAATATTTTTTAAAAACGTATTTGTCTTCTGTGTGTTTTTTTTTAATACGACTAATCTGTGACGTTATAATTTAAAATAATATTCATATCATATTTGGAGCTGATGACAGCTGTGTTTTACCTACATTATATCAAAGAAAAAACAAAGTATTGAATGAAGCCACACAAAGTAGGACATTAACTTATATATTTTATTTTTTATATATTATTATTATGGAGAAAAATAAACTTAGGAAAATTTACATAATAGACACAAATTTGATACAAAAACCCATACTAAACAGTGTATAGCAACTTACTTCTATGATATCATTTTAGTCATCTGTCGCAAACATATAAATAAAAGATAGTAGGTACATAGTTCTAAAAATATATATAAGCAAACATACTATCCGTACCTTTGCCACGAGTAGGCAACTTCTAACTTTATATAGAGAATTTTCAGTTTTTCGTCAAAACTTCTTGGCACATGATATAAACATACATGGATGGCGGAAACTCGCGCGGGGGGATTATATAGATATTACAATTTATCTATACAAACAGTATTTGAATCTGCAATCCTCGTGACGTTGGGATCCGGCTTATTTAATTCTAGGATTATAGCAGTCTAACCACGAAGTTCCACGGGTTGGCGGCCATAGCGACGTACACATCGATGCAGGTCCCTTTAGCGGGCAGCTGCGGCGATGGCAAGGAGTTCCGAACAGCCTCCGCCCCGCCCGCTGCCCCCCCTCCATCCCCCGTAGACCCCGTACCGAAGATACGCTCTTTCTTCCTGTGCAAAGCTTCCAAATGGTTCGTTGGATCACCCTCCTTTTTCTCTTCTAGTTTTCCTCTACAAAATTAAAGAAATGTCATTTTAAAACAATACATTCTCATATGTTTTAAACATATTATGGAATGAATATGTATTAAATAAGTCGATGTTGTTACTGATGCATATGGATTGGTTATATACAAATTATTTAATATATGTATTTAAAATTTACGAAATTTATGGATAAAAAAAGTATATCTTTAAAATCGTTAATTAGAGTCATAATACCTTTGATTCGACTCTTGATGAAATATATATATATATATTTTTAAACATATTGAGACAGAAATCCATTTCTATACATATCAGTATATAAATGAATATAATCTATTTTACTACAAAGGTTTGTTTTCATTGAACATTTATTTAACAAAAACAAGACAATAGTGTCTTCAAATAATTCTTCTAAGAGATCAATTGGTTCTCAGTTTAAAATATGTAACTAATTATTTTTTTAATGTAAATAAATCAACTTAATTAGTATCCGTTGCGTCAACATTGTGAATGATAATATAATGCGAATATGTTTTTTATGATTTTAAAAGTAAATATTTAACGAACTAGATTTTAAAATTTTTTGGATCATTTTAAATACATTAATGTTTCGTTATTACCGACTTTTTTTCGAATTGAAAAGCAATAATCAAACGTACTGAACGAACGCAGTTAGCATGAAACTCAAAAATTTGCAGATTTCCATTCACAGGTATATCTACATAAATCTAGAAGCTATGAACTGTGTTTCGACTACGTTGAATCGTAGTAGGGACTCCTAAAAATATTCTCCTTAGTAATTACGATGTTATTAAGTTTAATCGGTAGTAATTATCATTTTAATTTAATATTTATTACTCCGTGTTAGTTTGCGTTGCAATTATTATAACGTTCAATTATATTATGCACGTTAAATACCGACGGTGAAAGTGTCTGTATACAGACACGCTCTGATTAAATTTCACAACGCATTGAAACGAGCCGACACTGCCTGAATATAGATTGCAAATTCGAAGGACCCAAATAATTTAAGGAAATTATTACTATTATTATAAGAAGCCAGCGTGGTGATTAATGCTTTAACCTTCTCCTTGTGAGAAGAGGCCTTTGCTCAGCAGTGGGCACCGATAGGCTGATGATGATGATGATGATTATAAGAAGCAAAATTTTATTTTATTATCATTCATCTGTTTAAATGTTTGGTAATATTTTTTTATGTCTTCATCATAACGGCATGATGTTTGTGTTTTTTTTTTTAACATAAAAGAAACAAAAATTTGTCATGTTCGACACAGTTACATTTTGAATAATTGTGTTTTATTTCTAAAGCTAAAATCAATTATTACGCTAAGGGCTCATAATGACCTTCTACAACATTTATAAGCCAGACTAAAAACACCATTAGGCAGGTTTTCAATATTATAGTGTTAAAACAGATTATATCAATCCTAACATTTTGAAATGGTAAATATGTCCTTAAGAATTTTCATGTGTAGAAAGACTTATCTTGCTTATTAATTTAAAATAAAAAAAAATTGGAAACTAACTTTAAGGACGCCTAAGAATAATAATAATATTTTCATTGTTTCATAAGACTTATAAGGTCGAGGTTCAAAGAGTAAAGAACTGAACACAATGTAGTAAATATAAAAATGAATTAATTTATTAATTCTGTGTCGTTAGTAATAAAAAAAAAACGAACTTCAATTTAAATGTCTCCTTCTTGGAACTCAAGTCAAATTATATTGACATATTGTACTACATAGTAAATTTACTAATGTTAATTTTTATATAATCTGTAAGGTGTTCTTTCGTATGGTGGAATGTTGAAAAAGTATAATGAATTGAATAATCCTTTTTTGTGTACGTGGATAGTTATTTATATGTAGCCTGCTATGACCATCCTTACATTTACAATATATATATATTGAAATTTTAGCAGATGCGGTAACATTACCTGTAACTTTTTAATATAATTTATTTCAACATTATAAACACTATAACAGATTTATAGCGAAATAATTTAGGCGGACTGTAATAAATTCAACTACGAGTTAAAGCTCAACAGCTTGCTTTGTTGGTCCCCAGCGAAGCAGAGGCAGGCAGCCAAAAAAATAATTACACAGAGACATTAAAAATGCACAGAGTATATATATATAATGTCATTGAGATATGTATATAATTAGTTTGGTTATAGAGCTGTGTGTACGACAGCGATACTAACAGTTGTATCAGCTCGTACTCCATGAGTATGCCGTCGTTGACCGAGGCCAGCATGTGTTGGGGTCCCCAGCGCGCGTACAGCTCCACGTTGGGCGGGGAGCCGGGGGAGGGGGCGGAGGCGGGCAGCGCGCGGCACAACACGCTCGCTCCCAGCAGCATGTCTCGCAAGCGGGACACCATACTGCCGGCCGCACGCTCCGCCGGACCCAGCCGGACCTGCTTCGCCTGTCACGGATATTACTTATTAATATTATTCATATCAGTCTCTCGTATAACGAAAACTTATCAATCGAATCTATATTTATTTGTATATTATATATATTTTTGACCTTAATTTATTTAACAGACTTAAAGTGCCTTGTCTATGGTTCGGATGTAAGACTTAAAGTTAACAATTGTCATGATGTATCTTATGTTATGTTTTAGTATTTGAACTAGCTGCTGAGAGTTTCTATAATTCCATAAAATAGAAAATTTGTCCAAAGTAAACAAAATATACCTGGTAGGGGTACTCATTGAGGGCGGGTGAGAAGGCCTGAAGCGGTACAAGGGAAGAGAGTGGAGCACGGAGGATCAGACCGCTGTCGACCAGCTGAGTGCGAACCGTGCCCTCACCGTCTAGACCACTGATGATGATGCAACGCACCCTGGGTACATACAAATAGGGACGATATTATCTATAAGAAAACGGTCCATCTTATAGCAAGAGATCTTGTTACTGTGGTCAGGCTCTGTATCAAATATGCTATGGAATAACATTTACTTTCCTAAAAAAGTATATATGTAAGAAAAATTTCATATTCTAGAGATGCCTAGAAGATTTTTAAATTTTAAACGGAGACAATTAAAACAGCTATATGACAACAATATATTATGTATAGCTCTAGATCAACATCTGACAAGTAAAACTATTTGTATAGAAATCCGAGTCCGAATCCTCACCAGTCACCAGCTAGAGTGCGCACGATATATAGAGCGTTAGGTGTCGTGGGGGGAGCGTGTGGTGCAGCCGGCAGCGGGCGGCGGTAAGGTCCGGAGGTGAGCAGCGCCAGAGCTGCTCGGACAGCCTCCGCCCCGCCCGCACGAGAGACCCACACGCGACCCTCCTCCGTCACACAACCCACCTCAACCTCACACAGCTTCTACACCGGACACAAATATTTATATTAAAAATAAACGGAACTAGTCTGTTGGTGTTTCGCTAAGTTTAAATGGATAATAGTTACTGAACAAATTCTTCTATTTTTATGTTGCCAATAACAGTGATTACTTATGTTGAAGTTTATGATTCCAAACTATCCAGTATCTGAGAGTTTGTGCCATAGATTGCCGTTTTATGTAACATCAGACTGTCTTATGATTATATAGATTGGTACTTTGCGCATAAATACCTGAGTAAGTGTAAACGCGCCGGAAATGGCGAAATCGTGTACGATCTCTTTGTTAAGGTTGAGATCCCTGGGTGTGGAGGTGTCGTAGAGGACGACGGCCACCGAGGGGTCGGTGGGGTCGTGGCGGGGGCCGGGCGCCGCCACCAACACCTCCCCGGGCAGACGACGCCTCACCAGCGTCGCGCCCGCCTCACTCGCCGCCAACTCCTCAGCACCTTCCAAGCGACAAAGGATCGCCTGTGACATACACCGAGTCACACTAAATAAATACTTCAATTGAAATTTACATAAAGATTTTTCAATCTAAACACAACCAAATCCTCTCGCATTCCGTTAGGTCGCTCCCGCTATTGGAGTACAAATGATTCTTATCCAGAATCCAGAGCACTATTTCGTTGGCAGACTAATCCGACATACAAAACCCTTCCACGACCACTATAAGCCGACAACAGTCTCACAACTTACTGTACAGAATCTAACATATGTATGTACCAAAGAATGCTTTTCTACTTGTAAAAAAAATATAAAAATAGTTATCAATACTGGTTCCTAGTATAGTATGAAGAATATCCGTATGACAGCAAACCTGCGCCGGTAATTTCCTAAACTGAGGTTCTAAGATCTTGATATTCTTAAAATAAACTGTGTCGTCGTCTCCGTGGTCTCCCAGGAACACGGTCGCTGTTTCGTCTTCGATTTCTAATATTTTCGCTCGTTGCCATCCACCGTCGTTCAGATTAACTGCGTACCTGTAACAGACGAGATAATGTAAAAGTAATAATAATCTAAATTAAATCAAATAATATACAACAACTCACCAAGCATTTAATATTATCATGGATTTATCCACAGTAGTTCCAGAATGTTCGTAATAAGTTGCCATATCTACTAGAAGTACTTCGAAAGCGTCCTAAAAATAATGTTTTTATTTATTTAGCTTACACGCTGCCCTTCCACTGTGCTTTGGGAAATGTTTAAAATTTCAAATGATATTATTCTTACGCTGTATTGTGGTCCGATAATTCTGAGCCAGACCTCTAAAGTAGAGTTTGCTACAGTAATGAAAACATTCCAGAAATCATCCTCTGGGAACTGCAATGGCGGTAGGTCGGTGTCGAGAGTATTATCCTGGTGGAAATTTTCTACTCGCGGAGAAGTAGGTTCCTAAGTAAAAAAAAAACCTTATAGCTATTCTCACAAAAAAATGTAAAAAAAAGCTATTGTAAATAATTATTTTTTTAGTAATATAATACGAACCTCGATATTAGGAAGGAGAACTAGAAGGTCATTTGCCACCCTATCCTTTAAAATATATGGACAGTTCTCTATGAGCTCCAACCAATTGTTTGGCAAATTTTCTCCATGTTTTTCCCTTAAATTCACATCATTCATTATTATTATTATTCTTATTTTCCGACGTATAAATATATGCAATATAAATTTACCTGTATTAGTGATTATTATTTAATTACATTTTACAAACAAATATAAATACGTAATATCTTCAAAGAACAATCTTTTATTAATATAACGTATTAATTTCCATCTTGAGAAAATAACATAAAAGAATTATAACATAGTACATTGCTTATGATGATATATTATTATCTCAAAAATGCCTTTTTCTAAGGGACCAACAGAATCTGGATATTACATATTATCAAACACATACTTCAGCTAAGGATTGAAATTGTAGAACACCATGTATAGTCAAGCGTTGTAAGTAAACAATGTGTCATGTAATAATTTGTATATGTCCCTCTTTATACCTGTACTGGTGAGGAACGTGTTTGGCCAGTAACCCGGCGGAATGTTCAGCGACCAGCGCGGTCAGTCCGGCCACAGCAGACGCAGCACTCGCCGTCACCAGTCCACCCGCTTCGAGACTCTCAACCTGCGCCAGAAGATTCACAGCAGCCAACTCGCGGGCCGCCTCCTCTGACGGCGACAGCACCGGATATGACATGGAATGGTACGTCCCCACCTGGATACATTATTTCTTAAATTAATAATCAAAGGAAACTAATGATAATACAGTTTACATATCAATCAACTAAATTTATGTTGTAAATAAATTATTTTTCTAATGTCTAAAAAGTTAAGTTCTCAAAAAAATTCTCCTTAACAAAAACACTACTGACGTCATACTTTCTATAAAACCTTCACATATCTTCCAACATCAATCCATTCCCAGAATTCTCTTTGGGTGTTATTACAACTTTTACAACTTGGTGAATGGAGGACATGTTTTCTGTAGATTAAAATCAGTTATTCTTAGTATCCCACCTTGATATTACAGGCATAACTAACGGGTCCTCGTTTTGGTCGTATATCATTAACTTTATAGACCGGCGGGGGCAGACCGAGCTTTCGACAAGTCCATTCCAATTTCTCCACAGCTGTTGAATCTGGAGGTGGCTCTAATTTCGGCGGAGGACATGCAACACTCACTGGATCAGTACTATCCTGGACAAAATAATGTAAACATATCATTTGCCCCATTATTTATTGATTATTATTAGATATTTAAATTATACCTAGACTGCATAGATACTATGATTCTGAGAGAGATTTTGAGGTTAATACATAATACATTAATTTAAGCTCTTTCAATAAATATTATAGTTAAATTGTGGTGTCCCTTTAAAGCAGACATAAAAAAAAATTAATTTACTACAACATCACCCTGTAACCACTTATAAAAATAGTTGATAATGTACAAACAAATAAGAATTATAAATTAGAGAAATATCAATACAAACCAATAAATTATTGTGAGCTGGAAGCTGCAACGGTATCAAGTCAACTGTACTCAATCTGTCACATAGTTTTGATAACCTTTGGGAAGCAGATACCTTTCGATTGGGTTTTGAATCAGTCTCTTTCTCATTTTTTATGGAATGTTTATACTGTGTATTAAAAAAATAAACTTAATTGTCAAATGACAGTACTATCCAACATTATATGTAAAAAATACTATGTTAAGAGATATAAAAACAAAGTTGTGTAATAAGTATACTATATGTTTGTCATATATATATATATGTCCCTACAATATGAATAAATTTATCTTTCAATACTTACATCATCTGATATTATATTTGACTTTTGAATGATCTGCGATGAAGAATTAACACTCTTTAGCACAGGCTTATCCTGATTTTCACTTCCTTTTGTTGATGTTTTGGAACTAATTGAACTATTCTTTGAGTCAATTGATTTGTTGTTCTTGTAATACTGTAACAAAAAAAAAACTTAAAATAATATAAAAACTATAGACAAGAGACATGATGACAGACATAGACAACTTCAAACATATATTTTCAATAACTATATATTTTTTTTTCAACTTTAAAATAAAGGATTCATTGACTTGATAATATATATTGTAATTTTTGTTTCAATTTTTTCTTACATGCCTATGTAGATGAATTTACTTTATTAAAGATAAAATTTTAATACAAAAAGATTTATAGTACAAACCTTGCCTCCATTGTAACTGTTGTTATTGAATGGTGTTGTCTTTACTCTGTAATACTGGTTTGAGTATTGATTGTTGTAACTCGATGTGTAATTAGATGTGTGAGTTGGCTTTCTCCAAGATCCTTGCTTCTTTGGAAAGCGGTTCTGGTGAAGGGCATAATGAATTGTATTCATTTTTTGAAACATCCATATATTATAGTGGAAAAATATTTCAATAACACTAAATAGCTTCAAACAACATACACAATCACAAATCAAATCTATACTAAATAAACTGAATAATTTTTTTTTTCAAAATTTCAAGAATAATAATATAAATTGTTTATAAATACATATTTTTTATCATAGATAAATGTTTCTATACAATTTTCCACTTGTTTTAATGTGATGAAGAACAATATATAATTTTATGAGTATCATTAAATAGTACCAAACCTGATCGTATACAAAAATGCATGAATATATAAACATAACATGTACTTCACCTATAAAACATTATTCTGCACCTTTTGATTTATTTATTTTATTTAAATCATTAGTTTTTTTACAGTTAAATAAATTTTAGAGTTCTTTAAATGAAAATAAATTTAATTGGAATCAACATAACCAACATAATAATTATGAAAAAAAAAAAAAAGTTATTACTTATTTATATATATCCCTTAAATGTTTTGATTTTAACAAAACATATATACTTTCTTAAAGATGTAGTATTAATAATGACACTAACATTTAAATTGTTTTATTGTATTTTATCAATAATATTAATTAAATAATCATTGCCAGTCTGATGCGAATTATCTTTAAAACTATTTGTTATATTTAATGAGATCTAGTAATGTTACTATGTCACAGAGATAGTTAGTTAAACCCAAAATAATAAAACTTACAGTATGATTTAATTTGATTATCTGCTTTTTGTTTGTCTTCTGACGTGCTACCATAGAAGCAATGTGTTGTGTTTCCTGACTTGCAATAGCATCAACAACCCAATCTCCATTCACTTGAGTTATTTTAAACCCGGGAACATCTTGGAATAATTTTTCGAGGGTTGGATAGCCTAACTTCTTGAAAGGAATCCATTCCCCTTGCAATTCCCTATAATCTCCTAAAAACATAGAAAATTTTTAGCACAATAAGATTAAACTATAAAATAAATATTGCCTCCAAAAAAACATACCCAAAATAATTAACACCAATTTGTATATTTATACATATATTTTTTAATTTGAACAGTAAATAATCGAGTACCAATGGAGTGATGATAAACATTTTAAAATATTTTTTCTAAGATTAAAAATATTTTAAAAAGCACACTTACTGTTGCATTGTTTTATTGTTATAGCTCCTTTCACTGAAAGAAGTGTTGCTCTAAGTGCCTGGATTACCTGTTCTTTATCAGCCATTCTCAACTTTCGCTACAATTGATTATTAATTAGATCATTGTTGGTTGCTTGGTCAATTTACAATGGAATGTAATTTTTTTTTCACTTATATTTTTTAAGATTATATATATCATTTAAAAAAAATTCGTTTCTATACCTTTTATTATGATTTGAACATGTAGTCGTCACCACACTGCGAAAGCAATCGTGGCATGTATTCTCTTAATTTTGCATTACATTTCGGACTTATTTTTTATATTCGAATCTTATAATTTCTGAAAAATTATGAACTTGATAATTAAAAAACTAGATTTTATTTGTTATCCAGTGCCTAAAAACTAAACAAAAATTCAAAGAAGATATTTCGCCATCATGAAGCCTATATTTGTTTATTAGAAAATGTAAACACCAATTCCCTTACCAATACTTTTATAGAACTTTCAATTTATTGAACGTGTAAATATTACAGACAAAATAACCACAGAATATCTCTATTTTTTGCGTTATGGGTACCTGTCCTTACTACCTAAGAACAAATTTGTATACTTCATTCGTTACTCAACTGAGAATATGTCAGATAATCAGGGTTGCCCACAGTAATTTCATAAAATCCCCAATCGTATTGTCTATTTCCCTTCTTTTAGGGAAAAAGTAATAATTTTCCCTAGATGACAGAAATGAAACAGTCAAATATGTAGCAAAACTTCGGTCGCTGCAAGAATGCATTTTTGACGAATGTCAGATGTTACTAGGGTCATATTCAGTGTAAAGTTCATTTTAATGTCTATGTTTTCTAATTATATTTTTATTTACGTTTATTAGCCATTACATCAGAAATACAAATACATGTATACATACTTGGTTAAAAGTTTATTAAATCAACCAGTCGGGAACGCATTCTATAGGTGTTTTTTAAGTTTATTATTTTTTAATAAATATGACAATATTAAAACACTCTACATATTTCTTTTGCAAAATGCTTTTTTTTGCAAAATAACTAGGATTAAATTTGGATCTGAGCCCTTTTCTCTTTATTTTTTTTCGAATGGCTATAAAAGATTCTACTGTGTTGGTATTCAGTTTATTTTTATTTTCCATCGTTTAATTTTTTATTACATTTATTTGTGTACATACTTAAAGTCCCCGAATTGAAGCTCTCCCTACACATCCCATACTGAAGTTTGCTTTTCCCGTAATTAAGGTAATTCCCCACAAATTGGCAACTCTCCAAAATAATTGACAATATGTTATATGAACAAATTGGATTGTAAAGATTGGAAAACGATTTTATCGCCACTTAATACTCTATGGCAACTGTAACAGACTGTACAGCCTTTTGAACAATTGTGAATCTCAAAATTTATTTTATTCATTAAAACATTTGACCAAGTCTTTGATCTAATTTAAAAATAATTTATTTCGAAATATCTATAATTATTTATAATTTTTAGTAAATTAACTGAATATTTTTTTCATAATTAATTTAAAAACATATCATAGTAATTTGTATCATGCATTCTAAAAATATTATTTAGATTCAGTACTTTTTTCCAGGTTTTTTTTTATAAAAATTGTAAAAGTATGAAAAGATTGAAAAACTTCTTTTATTACAAACATAAGTAATTTTGTTATAATGAAATACTATTTACATAATATACCTTCATTTTAATTACATTTCAATTATTTTTACAGTTAGTTACTACTTAGTTTAATTAATTATTTTATTTGCTTTTTCATAAAATATTTCCACTGTTTGAATCTATGGTTTTCGGGTAATGGAACCCAATATAAGAGTATTTTTTATCAGTAATTATATGAATTCTTAAAAGACAATTATATTAAAGAAGTCTCAGAAAGTATTTAAAAACGTTTTGTTATCAAACAAATATAAATTCATATTTTATAATAATTTTTTGTAGTTTTCTACACACACAATTACTGATAATACACCTCAAATATTTATATTTTCGAGTTTCAAAATGACGAAAACCATTTATTTTAAAAAATAGTAAAGGTGTCCCTGTTAATCTTACAAATAATTTTAATGTAATTTTTGGAAAAAAGATTTATCATAGCAATTCATTTTTGGAATGGGTGCTGTGATAGTTAACATAGAGCATACAAAACACTATTATTACAACACGGCACATGAATTACGCCATCTTGTTTTGTCTTTTACAATTCACAAACGTCACCTTTCCTTTGGTGAGCAAGGTGCGTTCACGTGAGGTTGTGTGGTCCCCAGCAAAAGGTCACACAATCCTCATAATTTCGTGAAATATCTTGTAAAATATAAAAAAAAAATATAAAATTAACAAAAATCCAAAAAAATAGTAAAATAATTTAAAAAACCAACGGGAATCATTCGCTTTTAAGTTAGTGTACGTAAGCGTGCAACGTGGTCTAAGGAATGCGATAGGTAATCGTAAAGAGAAAGTGAAGTAACTTTTGTACGGTTGATTAATGATTTTTACACAAAGGTCACAATAAAATTATTAAAATGAATCCTGGACCACCAAATTATCCAATGGCATCGCTATATGTCGGGGACTTGCACTCCGACATCACCGAGGCCATGTTGTTTGAAAAATTTTCTCCTGCTGGTCCTGTTCTCTCTATTCGCGTATGCAGAGATATGATAACTCGTAGGTCTCTTGGCTACGCTTACGTAAATTTTCAGCAGCCTTCTGATGGTAAGTAATATAACAAATTTTTAAATAACATTTTTTTTTATTCTATAATTTTTTTGTCTTAATGTAAAAGTAATATTTTATTCATAGAATTCTTCATATGCCTTAACATTGACAAATATTTATTTATTGAAAATTAATTACATAATTGTATAAGAATTTCCTTTAAGTAATACTTTCTAAACACTAACAAGATAGTGGGGCTGACCAGTGGCCTTGATGCATTGTAATTTGTAATATCAAGAATTGACAAACTTGTAAATTGGATTCTTTTCATTATAACAATATATATATAAAGTTACTAATATTTAATATTTCTGTCTACAATCACTGAAATTTTTCTTAAGTTCAACCAGTTCACAAAATTTTTAAAATATCATTAAATATCTCTCCCATTATGTCTAATTTATAGTGTAATTAACCTATTATGACTAAAAACCATTTGTATAATTACACAAAGTGATTATTTTTATCTATTCTGATAATTACAGCATATTTTTATTACTAACACTTGAAACTTGATATCATATATGTATTTGTAAAGAATGCAATGACTAATGTACTTTTTTTAATAGTTGCATTTATAATTTATATAACTAGAAAATGTAAAATTATCCATGACTCATAAAATTAGGTACTATTTGATAAAAATTATAAGTCGAATTCTATTTTCAAAATTATTTTTCAATTTTATGTCTGGATGTATGATTAAAATATATGAGCACAATATAATTCTCAATAATATTGATTTTGAACTAACAAATATTTATACAATTTTTATTTTTTGGTTTCAGCCGAAAGAGCACTAGACACTATGAATTTTGATATGATCAAAGGTAGGCCAATTAGAATTATGTGGTCCCAAAGAGATCCATCCCTCCGCAAATCTGGAGTTGGAAATGTTTTTATTAAAAATCTTGACAAAGCCATAGATAACAAGGCCATGTATGATACATTCTCTGCTTTTGGCAATATATTGAGTTGTAAGGTAGCTCAAGATGAAAATGGGGCATCTAAGGGATATGGTTTTGTTCACTTTGAAACAGAAGAAGCTGCTAATAAATCCATTGAAAAAGTAAATGGAATGTTGCTAAATGGAAAAAAGGTTTACGTAGGCAGATTTATCCCTCGTAAGGAACGCGAAAAGGAACTGGGAGAGAAAGCTAAATTGTTCACTAATGTTTACGTCAAGAACTTCGGCGAAGATTTCTCGGATGAAATGCTAAGAGATATGTTTGAAAAATATGGCAGAATAACTAGCCATAAAGTAATGTATAAAGAGGATGGCTCATCCAGAGGTTTTGGTTTTGTAGCCTTTGAAGATCCAGATGCTGCCGAAAGGGCATGTCTTGAGCTTAATGGCAAAGAACTTGTTGAAGGAAAACCTCTATATGTAGGACGTGCTCAGAAGAAAGCTGAACGCCAAAAAGAACTAAAGCGTAAATTTGAGCAGTTAAAATCTGAACGTTTGACTCGTTATCAAGGAGTTAATCTGTATGTGAAGAATTTGGATGACACAATTGATGATGAGAGACTCCGTAAGGAATTTGCACCATTTGGTACTATTACTTCAGCCAAGGTAATTCAAATGACACTTTAATATTGCCTTACATTATAAAAATGTTCAATATTTTAATATAATTTTATTTAATTTTTCAGGTTATGTTGGAAGATGGTCGTAGCAAAGGGTTTGGGTTTGTATGTTTCTCATCTCCTGAAGAAGCTACTAAAGCTGTTACTGAAATGAATGGAAGAATTGTAGGTACTAAACCTCTTTATGTAGCTCTTGCTCAAAGGAAAGAAGACCGCAAAGCTCATTTGACTTCACAATACATGCAACGCATGGCAAGTATGAGAATGCAACAAATGGGTCAAATATTCCAACCAGGCAGTGCTGGAGGTTACTTCGTCCCAACTATTCCCCCAGCCCAAAGATTCTATGGCCCTGCTCAAATTACTCAGATGAGACCTTCACAGAGATGGACTGCACAGCCTCCTGTAAGACCCAGCACTCAAACTGCTGCCTCAGCATATCCAAACATGCAAGCACCATTTAGACCCACTACACGTGGACCAACTCAAACAGCTTTGCGCACTTCTCTTGGAGCTAGACCTATAACAGGTCAACAGGGTGTAGCTGCAGCACCATCTATTCGTGCACCTCTTGTGCCAAGCGGTCGTACTGCTGGCTACAAATATACATCAACTGTGCGCAACCCACCAGCTCCACAGCCAGCTGTTCACATCCAGGGTCAAGAGCCATTGACAGCTTCCATGTTAGCTGCTGCACCACTTCAAGAACAAAAACAAATGCTTGGAGAACGTCTCTTCCCTCTCATTCAGAGAATGCACCCTGATCTTGCTGGCAAAATTACTGGAATGCTTCTAGAAATAGATAATTCTGAACTTTTACATATGTTAGAGCATGGAGAGTCTCTTAAAGCGAAGGTTGATGAGGCTGTTGCTGTTTTGCAAGCTCACCAAGCTAAACAGCAAGCCACTAAGAAAGATTAAGTTTATTTGACAAGGTGGACTCTTTTTTTACTATATTCTTAATAATATTTGTTATAAACATCTTTTATATGTATTAGTAAGTGTCCCGGTCAAAAAAATATAATAATAAAAATTGAAAAAAATACAAAAAATGTGGATTGCACTATTCCATGATATATAACTTTTATTATAATGTGGAAGTGCATATCTGCAACAAAAATATGCAACTATCACATTTCTATGTATGAAACAGTTTATGCTAATAAGCATTTTGACTTTCTATATTGACCAAGAAGTTGATTTAAGTTAGTCTTTATCTTTTCTTTATATTCTTCTCCTAGAAAGGAGTTTGCTTTTGTTCTTGCAATTTTCTGTCCTTCTTATTTTTGTCGTCGGTTTTACATTGGCTATACCTAGTATTGAAAGCTCGGTCTCTGATGTAACTGATTGTAATTTGTACTATGTTACATATTATATTCAAAAATATTCATAATATTTAATGATGTTTTATTTTTACCAATAATCATCCTATCTTAAATAGTTTTTAAATAAGTACATATTTCTATGACAGTGTTTATAATTATGGTGATATTTCTATTCAGTACGGTTATCATTATGATAAGAAGTATTAGTCTTAAATGTGATTTAGTATAGTAATACCTTACATAAAATATATACCCATGGAGATAAAAAAAATTAAATATTTTTGCTTTTTGAAAATTCGTATTCAAATAATTAGTCCGTCTAAACAATTAATCAAGATGGGTAGACAACTGCCACATTATGTGAAACTGACTAAAAAACAGTAAGTAATAGAATAAACAAATATAATGACCTCAGATAATTGGTAAAAATATTAATAATTTGTATATATAAAGAAAAAACGACAATGTATAGATCTAATCTTGTAAAGCTATTTTAAAAATCCGTTCGTTGTATCTTGATGTTTTTTTGTTTAGAGAACTTTGTCAAGTGAACGTTGAAATGCCTTGTAAATAATGTACATATCTTTATTGTTAGAAGAAAGACTAGAGGTTGCTAATTTCTTGTCAACAATGGTTACTGGTTTTTTTTTCGCTATATAATAGGAAAACCTAAATATAAAAAATACATGTTTATCTGATTTAATCGGTTTGATAGAAGAATATTTTTAATCTGTAAAAATATTTGTGACTATATATTTTTAAGCACCTATTAAATTGTATAGCAAATATCACTATAATACAAAGATTTTATAAAATAGTAACAAGATTTAATTAATTTATAATTTCTTGTTACACAAATTGATTTCATGGTTCAGTTACCTATTCATTCCAACTAGGTATATCTATTGATATTGTATTTTTTTATAATCTGTATCTAGAATTTCATTATGGTGCTGTGAGTGTGATCTTGCGAATTTCCAAATTTTATATATCCCCTAGTTCTTGCGTTTAAACGAAATTCTGCAACATAATTTTCATCAAATAAAAATGGAGGATAATAAAATGAGTCAATCCGAAGAGTTTCAAAAATTAAATGAAGAAAAAAATCCCAAAAAGAAAAATAAGAATAAAAAAAAGCGTATCATTGGAGATGGTGATAATGGTGGTGCTCAGTCAGCGGATGGATTAGCAATTTCTAACTTAAAAGATATTCAACAAAACATATCTTTAAAAGATCTTAAAACGGCTATGGAAGTCCTTAATTTGCAGCAAAAACCGGCAAAAACAACCGAGGAAGCTCTGCATAAGTCGTATCAATTTTGGTCCACTCAACCAGTACCTAAAATGTATGAAAAAGTTATAACCAACGAACCTATTGAACCACCCAAGTCCACCGATGAAATCCGTTCTGAGCCTTATTCATTGCCTGAGGGTTTTCATTGGGATACTCTTAATCTAAACGAACCTCTGGTTTTAAAAGAGCTATACACTTTATTAAACGAAAATTATGTAGAAGACGATGACTGTATGTTCCGATTTGACTATCAAACTGATTTCTTAAAATGGGCTCTTCAGCCTCCTGGTTGGAGAATGGAATGGCATTGTGGAGTGCGTGTAGTGAAATCTGGTAGATTAGTTGGTTTTATATCTGCAATACCAGCAACACTACGAATTTATGAAAAAATACAAACTGTTGTTGAAATTAACTTTTTATGTGTCCATAAGAAACTACGTGCTAAACGTGTCGCTCCGGTGTTGATAAGAGAAATCACTCGTAGAGTTAATTTGACAGGAATATTTCAAGGTGTTTACACGGCCGGTATAGTTTTGCCAACACCCATTGCTACTTGTCGATATTGGCATAGATCTTTAAATCCTAAAAAACTAATTGATGTTAAATTCAGTCACTTATCTAGAAATATGACAATGCAAAGAACCCTTAAATTATTTAAGTTGCCAGATACACCAAAAACATCAGGTTTTAGAAAAATGGAAGTTAAAGATTCTGATAAAGTTGTTAAACTTTTGAATGATTACTTACAGAAATTTGATTTAGTGCCAATATTCTCAGAAGAGGAATTCAAACATTGGTTTACACCGCAGGCGGGTATTATTGATAGTTATGTTGTGGAAGGTTCTGACGGAAGTATCACAGATTTTGTGAGTTATTATACATTACCGTCCACTGTTGTCTACCACCCAGTTCATAAAACCATAAAAGCTGCTTACTCATTTTACAATGTGTCTACTAAAACGCCATGGGTGGAATTAATGTTAGATGCATTGATTACGGCCAAGAACTCTGGATTTGATGTGTTTAATGCTTTAGACCTAATGGAAAATAAAGAGTTCCTAGAGCCTCTCAAATTTGGTATTGGAGATGGAAATCTACAATACTACTTGTATAATTGGAGATGTCCAAGCATTACATCAAATAAAATTGGTTTGGTTCTACAATAGTGTTGAATATAAATTTTAATCATACATTTTTGTATTTTACACACAACATGAATATGTTTATTTTGGATTATAAGGAGGTGTAATAAATTAAATAACAAAAAATATTTAATATTTATTTCATTATTTAATAAAATATAGTAAGTAATATGTATTCAGAAAATATACATGCAAATTAGACATGGTTTTTTTTCAAATTCAAATGTATGGGACTTTATTATCACATATATTTAATATCTTAATTAATGTGATAAAGTATTCATGTAATAAAATGTGCAATCAATATGATTTGTTTTAGCTTAGATATGTATGCATAATGAGTTGAAGAGAACAAAAAAATGGTATAACATTGGTTATTAACAAATATATTTTTATTATATATCCCTATAGAAAATTAGGACATATTTGTCTTGTATCTAATTGGATACAATTGATGTGCTTGTTTGTTGTTTCAAATTGATGTGCTTAATGCTTTATCAAAAAAAATCTGTTCCATAGATGTTGCTAAGCAGCACTAATGATTAACGGGAACTCTCATTTTTCATTTTATAAGAATATTAAATAAATAAACAAAGGGTTAAATTACAGGGATGTTATCATTTATTTAGAAGTTAAAAAAATTGACAGATGTTATTGAACAATTTAAGCGATACTAAAGCATTTAAATATAGTTTTCCATTATTAATTGTTCCAGCTTTATACTATGCAATTTATAGTATAATGTGGTTAATTTTATATTGAATTTTTATCTGTCATGTGTGTTTTTAGGTTGCCTATTTTGATCTATAATTTGTTTAAGCCTCTTGGAACAGTATGAACATTATTTTAGTTCTCATAAGAACTATTATTGAATAACGAACATCGAAAAAAAGTTTATAATGCTTCTCTGTGTAACTAGTATTAAACTTATTAAAATATCCCGCTTCTTTTATTTAATTTAGCTCCGTAGTTTATATTTACTACCTGACTACCGTTAAAGTGGTCCTCATACCACAAAGTTTCAGTGTTTTTTTTTTGGCAGCTAAAATATATAATTCATCATACTATATAATATAATAGTAAAATATCTGAAATTCATATTTCTTATTAAAAAAATAATCTCATATGTAACATGGTGTATGCCAATGGAATTGTTATTACTATATGTATAAGATTATTGGCGACCTTAACATTAATGAACGAGATAATAGTTTGATTGTGAATTTTAATGTATTTAAAAAATATATATATTTCCACCTTCTTGTTTTCTTTTTTACGTTAATAATTACCCTCTTACTTTTATTTTTTTTACAAGTAAATGGTAACTAATATGTTATTTTTTTTAATTAAATATCATAATTAATCCATAGATTCTAGATTCAATTCAAGATTTTGTTCCTTAAATTGTTCGAATCCAGTGCTCTATAATATGTTAAAAAAGTCGTATGTTTTTTGACAACTCGGTATGTTTTGACATTTCTTTTTGAATTGTGCGTTTAACTCTGTGGTTAGTGTAATTTATAAATCAGAATATATTTTTAATATCACTATTTATTTTTCAATGCATATGCGTGTTAATTCTTTATTTATCAATAAAGTAAACGGAAAAGATAATATTTCTTGATTATTTAAACAAATCATATTTTAAATTTTTAGGTGAAGTAGGGTTATCGCAATCATGGGGAAGGGAAATAATATGATTCCTAATGGCCATTTCCATAAGGATTGGCAAAGATTTGTTAAAACTTGGTTCAACCAACCGGCCAGAAAACAACGAAGAAGGCACAACAGAATTAAGAAGGCTAAAGCTATCGCTCCTCGTCCTGCTGCAGGCCCTCTGAGACCGGTAGTTCGTTGTCCTACCGTGCGATACCACACTAAAGTCCGTGCAGGTCGTGGATTCACCCTCCGTGAAATTAGGGTAAATATTAATGAAACTTTTACTTTATATTGATAATTGGACTACTTATTGTTGAAACAGTATGTTTGAGTTCATTGATTACAGAAATTTTCGAGCAATAAATGATTAGCGTTATAGTCACTTAAGGAATAACAATATTATTTGATTTGTTTAAAGTTTTTTATTGTTCACATTAATCTGTTAACCTAGAAATGTAAATATTTTTAAATATTAAATAGACTGATTTATATAATTGAACAGATTAATTTAGAAAATTTTCTTTTATTAGTTTCATACAATATATCTGTAGCTCTTTTATTCTTGTCTGTTTGGTACTTACTGATAGTTTGTATGTATATATTTATAACATTGATATATAAATGTATTTCTAGGCTTCAGGCCTGAACCCAGCATTTGCCAGGACTATTGGTATTTCAGTTGACCCCAGAAGACGTAACAAGTCTGTAGAGTCCCTGCAGATGAATGTACAGAGATTAAAGGAGTACCGTGCTCGTCTCATCCTGTTCCCTAAGGGCAAGAAGGTAGATCAACATTCTTAAATACATATCAGCAATACTTAACACTGAAATGTTTTAGATGTAGTTATTCTTATCTGCTATATATTTTATCAGGTTCTGAAGGGTGAAGCTTCTGAGGAAGAACGTAAGTTGGCCACTCAGCTCAGAGGACCTCTGATGCCAGTTCAGCAACCAGCACCTAAATCCAGTGCTCGTGTGATTACTGAGGAAGAAAAAGACTTCAAAGCCTATCAGTACCTAAGAGGGGTAAGTTTTTATATGCTTTTTAGTCTAATGTTATAACAATAGGGTTTTTGTTGTTTCTGTTGGAATCAAAGAATATAGTATTTAATATATTTATAATAATAAATTTGTACATTTATACTCTTAGTGTACTCAATAAATAATTTTATGTATATATAAATGTATTTTGAAATACAAAGTCATGTGCAGACAAATACTGTAGAAATAATTTACATCTCTAATATAATTGTTTCTTTTCTAGGCTCGTTCCATTGCTAAGCTTGTTGGTATCCGTGCTAAGCGGCTTAAGGATGCAGCAGAAAATCCTGATGATGTCACCAAGGCGCCAACAGCTGCCAAGGAAGGCAAAGCTAAAAAGTGAATAAATAAGGATAATCTTTAGAATATTGTTTCTATTCATTGACCCCTTACCTTACAATCATAAATTCTAGTAAATTACAATCAAAATCAAAATAGTAGTATTTTATTTAGGCCAGAATGTTGAGGGAAGTCAAGGTGGCAAGTGAGCAGGTTCATGTTAGACACTAAAAGCTGCTAACCAGGCAACTGCAGTTTTACTTCTACTATCATATGTTTAAAGGAGTGAAATGATGCTTCTACTGTGACTAAAGCTTCTGGAGTGTAATGGTACCATCCAGGTGTTGCATTGAACACATGGTCTTAAATTTATCAGACAAAAATAGATGATTATTTTTTAAATTGATTAACTGGACAGTATTTGACCATCATGTCACTTGATGATGAGTCGAAATAAAATGTGTTTAAACTTTGTGAACTATATCTCTAATTAGAATATAAAACAAAGAAAATATAAATCTGTGCTGTTCTCATCTGTTTTGTGAATTTCTACGATTTTTGTCATAAAAATAAAATAATTGCTAGAATGGAATCCAAGACTTGTTCTAACTATTTAAAATAAGACTCGATAAAATGTCCATCATGCCAGAACATCCAACATTACTCATGTTGTGGTCTGAGTGATATTGTTTTTAAAAATGGAAATATCCAATTTGTAAGTCAAATAAAAAAAAGGAAATAACGTAAGTCCTAGGTTACCTTCTGACCAAAACAGCATTTAAAAAGTTAGCTTAAACACCAATACCTTCACAATTTGACGTGAAATCTTTGATTGCACATTTTCATGAGCGCTTCCACATGTTACAGTCGACTATAAATTTATTTAATTTTTTTTATCACCTATGAATTTGATGAATTCCATTATTCTTAAAATTACTTCGATTAATACATCTGTAAATGCGGTTGTGAAGAGAATAAATATTTTGGATACATAAATTTCTAAAATATATAACATAAAATTAAGGATTTATAAGAAAGATACAAGAATGAGCAATGGGTAAGTTGATCAAACACAGATTAATGGAATTACTAATAGAAAAAAAAAAAAAAATTAATGCAAATAATTAATAACTAAACAATAGCTAAAAAAGGTGTACGCAATCTTAATTTTGATACCGATATTGATTTCGTGACCAGAGTCGCTATTAAGAATGATACAAATAATAAACCTATACCTATTATCGTCAAATTTCAAGCTTGATATAAAAAACACGACTTTTTATCATCCCTTCGGAAACTAAAAAGCTTAACACCATCTGACATCCGGTTTGTAGAAATAAATAATCTTATATATATAAATGACCACCTATGCTCTTACAACAAATCACTCCTTAACGAAGCTTTTGTTGTACAAACGACACAGTGTCATAGGCGTAGCGAAAATTCTAAGTACAAATAACTGACAAAGAATATCAGTAAAGAGCACAGTCCACTTAAATTTAAAAAGAACAAATATTCTTCAGATTCAACGCGACGAAAGTAAATTCATGTTAATCCAATAATATGATTGCATTGGCATTGCTCTCGGTTCAGCTGACAATATTTAGACAGTTTTGTTGAATGTCTGAGACTTTCTAAATGGGGGAGTTGTAATGCTTAGTCCCTTTTTGGTCTATTAGATAATTTTTGTAAAATTTTCTTGATGATACCACCTTTATTATGAAGCAAAACTTTCTTAAACTTGTACAAAATAATTACGTGGTTCTAATATATATAGTTTACCAAGTAAACTTGTTTTATACAGACTGCTATATTCTTCAGTTTCAATATATGCTTCTGTTTCTTTGCTATCTATATCGAGACCACCTTTGATAATCTATATTTCCCGCCAATATTTTAAAAATTTTGCAGTAAATAAAGTAAGCGATATCTACTTCGATGTCCTTTATATTTAAACCCTCAAGCCGTTCCTTTTGGGCCAAATTAAAACGCGTGCCTTAAACAGTTCGGTAATAGTTAGGTATTTGTAAAATATGTGTTTAGTCACATCTTCACATTAAAGTCAGTTCAATATTTGAGGGTTGAAATAAAACACTCGGAAATACCATTAAAAACAAACGCATTTATTAACTAAGAAATCGTATCATTAATATAGTATAGAGCTTATGTAACACTAACTATTTTAAAAATTTTATATTTCTTACACATTTATTATATGAATGAAATTTTATTGTTTTTCCAATACGATTCTTAAATCGAAAACTCAAATAGATGTTTTTACTTCTACATTTGCTTTTTCATTGGAGATTTCTTCTTTAGCATCTTCACCTTCTTCTAAATCAGCCTTTGGTTTTTTATCACTTTTACGAAATTTATCATACCTATAACAAGAGCGTTATATCACTGGTTAATAACATCTTGTTATATATTGTAAAAATGAAATTGCACCATATATTTTTACTGACTACCTTCCAAGGTCTTCGTCATCGTCACTAGCTTCATTTCCCTGAGGATCCACTTCTCTTAATAACTCGCCGATATCCTTATCCACATCAGCCCACAATTTATCTTCGCTTCCTATGATGAAAAAAATAATTGTTTGCTAATAAAATTTTGCTCATACATACATTTTATTTTATTTTCATTTACCAACCAGAAATATTTGACAGATCAGCTCCATTTTCCAAATTTGCGTTTTCAACAGAAGGTTCTTTTTTTTCAATTTTTTCCTTATCGGCTACTTCTTCAGAAGCGGCAACTTCTTTTTCATCTTCTGCAATGAGTTAACATATTCAACATATTTGTCTAATAGATCAATAATGACTCATTTAGTTTTATATATTGACCTAAATTAAATAGTTGCAAGGCTTCTCTATATTAAAATGCTCAAATATGTACATAATTACACTGGTAAATAACTTTTTGAAGGAAAAAAAAAATCAACACTTATATATACAATACAGAACTGAAATTGGATTTATAAGTCTTCCATGATCAACCTAGTGTGTACATATGTATTATATATTGTTAGTACAGTACCCTTTTGTTGGTGTAGCTGGCGGTGTATTCTCTCTGCGTGGCGGCGTAGTGTGCGCGTGTCCCGGTGCTGCACATACCGACCGAGGTGGACACGCAGACGGCAGTGACGGCGAAGAGCTTCCGCCTCCTCAGCACTACCAGCTTCCACACGCGGCAAATACACGCGACATAGCTCGCACCAGTGAACCTAATACAAGAACCATTACAAAACCAACTCCTTAAGTATTTAGGCAAAGTTGTGCTTAAACATGTTTACCTCTAACTTCTTAATATGCTCGCTACCAATATTTATCTCAACTTTTGTTTTTTTTGGGGCAGATTCATCTTTTTTCTCACCGCCGGAGTCATCATCTTCAACTTCTAAAAATAAGTAATATTATATATAATAAGGCAACCCCGAGGCTCTTATTGTCTTACATACATATAATACTCCACCCACCATCAACATCACCCACAGAGTCCAACGTCATGAAGTTATCCAAATCCACATCCATACCCTCATCAGCACTAGCTTCAGCCTTTGGGCTCGCCCGTCGAGCGTTAAGACTGGCCTTTTTCTAAAAATTTTAATAATTTACATTACCTGCGAAAACATTTTAGATTATTTGTAATGTATATAAAAGCCATACCTTAAGATGTTCCACGGAACAAATATGGTGTTCGTAAATCATGGGTGAGCGGAAAGTGATACGACAGATGCGGCAGAATGGCATCAGAAGTCGTTTCATGGCGCGGTGAGTGTCGGTGAGGTTATGCGCGTGTCTCGTGGTACGGTGGTTGAGGCGGCACACAAGACAGAAAGTGGTACGGGCCGCCAGCTCGGCGCCTGCCGCAGCCTCCAGGTCACGTTGCGCGCCGCGCTGAGCTACACGCATACGTAGCAACTCTAGCTTATGGCGACGAGCCACTGAACTCATAGCGGCACGATGCTTACTCGACAAAAGGTGTTTGGTGTAACTCTGGAGATTTATTATATCACGATTAATATTATCAAAAAGAAATAAAATTTTCTGAAGTTGGACAAAAATCGATAGTATTATCAGTACTGTGCATACAGTTTTAAGCGGCTAATACTTAATAAAGAACTTACTGATCCGCATAAAATAAAAGGCTCATAAAAGATTTTAAATTATTAATAAAACCTTTACTAGATACAAAAATTTATTAGTCAATTCTATTATGATACTTACTCCAAAAGTAACACATTTCTCTTTACAGTGAACACAGGCAAGATGAACATAGGGACGCGATGGAGCCGTATCTGACGCAGCATCTGGTTCTTTATCAGTATCCTCTCCGCCTTCACCTGCCTCACCTTCTGACCCCTCGACTTCTGGTGCCTTTATATTAACAGTATTTTATATGGCTGTTTAAATTTAACAATATAGTATACCAAAAGGATTACTCAAATACATACACTGACTTCTGGCGACTTGTTCTTGGTTTCTTTCTTCTCTTCTATGACTTCCTCTTTCTCATCAGCTTCCCAATCTTCCTCTGTGGAAGATGCTTCATCTTCTTTTGATTTAACAGAGCTAATAAGTAATAAATTGTATATTGTAGTTTTTTGTGAAATCAAGCAATAGTTATTGAAATGTCAATGTCATTATCAAATTTTGCATGACATTTTCGTACAGCTAGTATAGTTATCTGATACATTAATAGTGAATATTGGGTGCCAGTGTCGATTACTGTTTCTCCATTTGAAATGTCAGTCGTCCTTGTATTGAATAGTAAAGCCATTTTCTAAACTCTATTTGGCAGATAAAATGCTCTCATTAACTTATATCCCGTTCTCAAACTATTTACAAATATATCTATTCATTTTGAAACTCCAAATTTCAGTTCTTTCATAAACATTTTCACTACTGACATTCATCTTCATGTTAAACTTAAGTAATAGATGTATTCATAGTCTGTTATCCTTGACCATATTCTAGCAAGGCTTTTCTCATCTAAACTTTCTATTTTACCTTTGTGAATCAGGCTCACCTTCCATGGGATCGGAAACTAACTTAAACATTATTTTGCATTTAGCATTACCTTCGCCCCTTAGTAGTTCTAAATGTGCGGGTGTACCCCAGCGATCTTTCAGCAAATCGCCTAGAGGAGAAGGATCCACGGGAACGGGGGGCTCCCCGATAGAGGGGGCGAGTGCGCAATGTTCGTCCGCGGAATGAGCGTCGCGCAGCCCGCGGCCGGACGAGCGCTCGGAGCGGCTCTCGCGGCGGCCCCATGCCACTGGGCTTGCGATACTCTCGAGCCGGCGACCGCCGCCTGTCCTCGCTCGCGAACGACCGCCGCTCGCCGTAACCCTCCTGTCTACCGCCGTACGAGCCGCCATAGTGACTGCCGCCATCGTGGCTACGTCTATCGCTCGATGAGCCCTGCAGATAATTCTGTTTGCATCGCTCCTATGCTTATGGGAAATAAAATTCATACAAGTCATACAACTAAGTTCTTTATCTCCCTCTAGGCATTTATTTGTTTGATCATTCTTTTCTTCAAACATTTTCATATACCAGGATTGAACCAGTTGGTTAAAAGCTGTCATTTTCTAAGTGATACTAATCTGCACAGATTAGTGTTACTGCATGCCAATATTAAAATGGGCTCATATGTAATGATTTTCACATCACTTGTGTAATTTAATCTGGTTTAATCAATTCCTTCTATTGCATCTAATGAATAGGTAAACATAAAAAACAATTTTAAGCCTTTTTCTACATTTGTTTTGATCGATATCTTGGGTTTCCATTAAATCATGAGTTGCAACCAAATTAAATATTAAGTATTCTCTGTATTAAGCATGTGTTATTTAGAACGCCACTGTTAAAATGTCTTTTTAATTGGTAGACTTTCAGTCACACATTACTGTTTTATCAAGAATGGTAGAATCAAGTCTTTATATTCTACATTTATAGTATATATCTTTCTAGATATTCTCATATATTGTATCATCTTTTAACTCACATACTTTTTTTGCAAAATACTTATGCGGAATTTCATAGATATAAATTCATATCCTCCTAAATACCTTGATTTTGGTAAATAAATATCAACATCCTTAAATTTGTCTTTTGACCTAATTTCTCACAATCCAGATGTATTCATAAATTAATTTATATTTTGCCCTGGATTTTATATCAACTAACCTCCATTCTCATCCGTTTGCGTTCTGGAGAGCCTGATCGACCACCATAGTCACGATTTGAATAACTAGCTGAACTTTCCTGAAAGGTCAATGTTTTCATATTCTTTATTATAGACACTTCTGAAATCTGAATGTCTTGTGAGAACTTTTTGACATTAATCAACTGGTATTACCATATTTGCTTTCGATATATTCTGGACTAACCTTAAATTGTGGATGTAAATGCATGTAGGTGTAAAATTGATGATACCTACCTAAACACTTAATGAGATGTGTCGACTTAAGTAATGATAAAAATTTTACTTACAGTTCGATAAGTCTTTTTATAAGTTTCTTCTATGCGATCCCGACTTGATGAATATCTGTTGGCATTGTTACTGTTGTATCGATTTTCGTTATAGGTTGAGTAGCCGCCTCCTCGGCCCCCACGGCCGCCATCATATCCGCCGCGACTCCCGTTACCACGAAATGATCCTCTATAACCACTTCCACGGCCGCTGTAGTTACCCCGCCCTCCATAACCTCGTCCCCGAGATGACATCTAATTATAACTCATTAAATTATTACCTTAGACGTTAAACAACTTGAAGGTTATTAAAAAAAGTGTAGCGTATAACATTTGGAGTAGATGTTTAACATGACAAATAAATAAATTAAAGATATTACTATTATTTTTATATCCACAATATTCACGTCATATACTGAAAAGATTACAAATTAATGCTATATTAAGGTTTGAATGAACTAAATATAAAGACGCCGGTCAACGCCAAAATGGCCTCCAGATATTATTTGAAAATTGATATGTAACCAACAAGATCAATATTTTTAACTTTAAAGACATTATAATAAGTATTTTGCATTACGCACCTTAACACTCTTATATTAATCGGAGTATTGTGCAAGAATTCTTATATATTTTCAAATATACATCTATTACTCAAACGAATCCGTTGACGACGTTAAGTCAATGGCAATCGACATAGAGCAAGAGCAGTTTTCCCAGGCCACGGAGACAAATAAAGTCAACATATTGGGGTTACCAGGTTTCGTTAAAATAATCTTAAAATAGGTTATACCACGATGTTTCGTAGTTTTTTTTTTAATTGAAGGTTTAATAAATTTTAACTTAATATATTAATAAATTTTATATTTTATGGTATTAATAATTGAGATTGTTTTAATAACGTATTGAGTTGTAGCTATTATAACTATGGATATAGAGTAATCTGGGAATATATAGTAATCTGGGAAAGTGCGTAAGTAAATATATTTGTAATAAAGTTAGCGGATATAAAATAAAGTCCTTATGATTAAAAAAAAAGAAGCGTTAAAACTATTAGTTTTCATTAGTCTTGGTAAGGCAATAGAAATAACTTTCCCAAAATATTTTTTAATAAAAGTCATACTTTATTTACCAATATTCATTTTGTATACATACACGTATTGTAAACAAACTTCCTTCATAAATGATTTTTAAGTTACACTTCAGTTCGCATAAAATTATAAATAGTTCAATATTAATATAAAATAATTTACTTCTCTTATTTCAGAGATGGTTAGTATTATCTAGTTACTAGACTAGATTCTAGTATGACGTCTTTTTAGGAGATATTGACACTAAATCTCTTTTTTGGGATCCGTATAACCGAATATATTTTAAACAAGCTGGTAAATCTACAATAAACTTAGGAAAAAAAAAATCTCGGAAACTAGGATAGATATAAAATAATTCATTTCGGACACTATTATTTCTTTTACTTATACGGCATATAAAATTTTAATTTAAAAGCACTAAGTATATATTTGAAATGTCTTATTATTTGAATGTTGATTTTTAATGTCTAGTTCGATAAATATTTTAAGAGACTTGAAAAATAAAAGATAAAGAGCAAAAAGTTTATGCGTTTTTATGATTGCAATTAATTAATGTAGTTTAGGTCTTCTATCTTCTAGATTTCTTTTCTGCAAAGAGTTCATTCCAGTATCCTTGTAAATTGGACCGGGAATCCTGAAATAATTAAGAATAAAAAGGTTTTAAATTGTTTTAACTAACACTAGTACAAAGATCTGGAATGTGTTAAAATAACTAAAACCAAGTACTAACTTTTTTTATGGTAGATAGTTATAAAGTAAATCAAATTTGGGTTGAAACAGAGTAGTTTCTATATTAAGATTGTTTTTACTAAAAAGGGCCGAATTTTCTATGAAATTTGAATAAGCATATTCCCTCAACTGATTCAATGTTTTAAATTGTTATCTCACAGAGCATTTAAACATAAAATTGCAGTCAAAATTAATAAAGCTTGTTGCCTGCTTGCCTTTTTCGCTTCTCGCCATTCTAAATTTCGTAAACGGGCTAAACCCTTCAGGTTTCGGTCTAAAATGTTCAAAAATTCCTTTCTTGTAATTTTGGGAGCTGCTGTAGAACCATTATTTGGAGCTTGTGTTGTGATAGCCTAAAACATTATTCCAATTAAGAATACAATTTTTTACGAGCATATGTTACTTGACAAAAGTATTATTATTTTATTACATAAGTATTTAGTAAATTGTGGGATCTATCATAATATAAATTAAATACTTTTTTTGTTAAAAATTACTTTTTTATACATTAGTAATACATACGTTATCATCAACGAATTGATTGCTCACTAATTCCGAAACTTGGTTGTAAGCGCTCTTTGTATCATTAATTTGCTGAAATATTAATAATAACATTAGAGCATATTGTCTATTGATAATAATAAAAGATATAAACAATTTCTTTCAATCCGAAGAAATATAACACGTAATTGAAATAATCTCACATAAGTGTTACTTATTGATAATACTTAAAAGAGTAGGGAAAATAAAATATTCATATGTTATATATTTATTAAACTTGAACTTGGTTTTCGAATAAGTTTTGTTTTATTGAATTTGAATAAAATAATTTTTATGAAAAGTTTTAATTGTAATTATTTTTTTGAGCAATATATTTTGAGAATTAGGTTATCAAAAGTTTGATGAAAAAAGTTTTATTTGAAGAAGATAGGTGTAAAGGTGTTATGGAGAGTTAAATAAAACATTAACAGTCTGGTAATGTGAGCTATTATAGAAGAAATATATGAGGCGATTTTAAATAATATTCGTCTTTTGTCTTTCTGTGTGTGAATAGGAAAAAAGTACAAAATATATTTTTATTAAAAAAAAGTTTTGTAACCCAACTTACCTCTAAAATAAGATTAAATACTGTACCAAAGAAACCCCATTTAGGCTTAATTGCGACATTCTTCCCACTTTTTAATAAGGATTGTCTAATTAAACGGTCTTTTCCGATCGATTCATTTGCTAATGGCTGCAAAGTATAAACAATAATCAAAACTGTTAATTATATACAAAAATACTTAAATAATAGTTTCAAATAAGAAAATAAAATGATATTCCTCTTCCAGATCTATAAAAATTATAGTTACTTTGATGGTTTCTATATTAAATTTTATAAGACGTAATCCGGATTTGAAATTATGTATGTAGGAAGCAAATTGTTGACATAATATCTAAGTATTACGTATACTAACTGGTTGTGCTGCGGCTAATGCGACGACAACTATAATTCCGAGGACCAGGTAAGGAGACATCTTCTATTTTTTTATATTGCTGTTTGGTAGGTACTTCTGTTAGTCTAAATAAAATATTGAATGTAATTATCCAAATATATAATAGTGAGATCTAAGACTTTCGCGAGTTTTATTCGTTTAAATGAAACTAATATATTTCGGATATACTACGCGGATTTTATTATTTTAAAACTACATAATCCCGACGTTTCGGTTACTTTTCAGAAACCGTGATGACGGGCAGACGAGATGTGAATGTCTTTCAGTCGGTCCTTGTTATTTATCATCTATCGCCATCGATTTCTTAATTTTCTGGCGTGATCGCGGTTGCTGAAAAGTAACCGAAACGTCGGGATTATGTAGTTTTTAAATAATAAAATCCGCGTAGTATATCCGAAATATATTAGTTTCATTTAAACAAATATATAATATTTCTAATTATTAGATATATTATTTATAAATTCATTAGATCCAGAAGTCATTAAGTGGTGTTTCAAATATATTATGACTAGGTCACTAGGACACTAGGTCCTACTCGCGGTTTCACTCGCGACAAACTATATATATAATAAATTATAGCTAGGTAGGTATATATCCGTCCAGCTGTTTAAGCGAGTAACATGATCTTTCACAATTGTACTTACGATATAATTCTTTACACATTCAGCGGCATTCTACTAAACATATGCTATGTATTGAGACATTGTTGACAGTTTTAATGTTTTTATTTGTACTAAGAATATAAATAAGAAATGTTATCAAATTTACTTCAAGGATAAAATAAAAATAATTTGTCGGCGACTTCAGTAGGGCAGAAATTTAAAATATTTTCATGTGAAATAGCTACATACAGGAGCTTAGGTATTAGTAAGACATGAACTTCAGGTTTTTGTCCAATTAGGTTTCAACCTTATTTTACAAGTAATTATAATTTGAAGAAAATTGTTGCACTCTGTATTACCTATAGTGTACGTAACCCGAAGTAGTTTTTCAAATTTGACCAATAAGTTGTTCATAAATCAATATGTTAAGTCCGAGTTTGCTTCGTTACAATACCTACATACGAAGCGTTGCTTGTTTCTCATTCAATAACCTACGTTAATAATAGGTATATTAGGAGAAGATTTATGAATGAAAAACTTTAAACGTTCTGTTTGTATCGTGACGATATCAATTTCGATTAAACACGGAGCCTGTTTAAGAACCCAAATAAACTTTAGTCATATAGTAACAGTCAGGTGTATTTTGTTAGTTCTAGGAAGATCAGAAAATTAAAACATAGATGAAAAATGTTTTATTGTTTAAATTGTATATAAATATTTTATTGAAGAAAAACTAATGATTTCTGGTCAGTGGGTAGATTAGTATTTTTATATATCCTCTCAAAGCACTGCACCAAACAAAAAAAATACTTAATAAAGATTAAAGCTGTTAGGAAAAAATAAATATATATGAGGCATAGTAACTACATAAAGTAATATATAACACTTTGAAGTCACTCATACGTCAGATCCAATGGATGGTTGTCTGACAAATTACCAAATAATTAACTCAATTGTTTTAATATAAAAACCACAGTCAATTTTGTATTACTTCACGTATCAAATTTTTTTTGATTACCTCATTTAATTTTCAATAATCTTACCTGTTTTTTAAGAATCGTGTTATTTAATCGGGAAATATGAGTTTACGCTACACCAAACCGTATGAGCGCGAGTTGATGTCTTTTCTTGCAACACGCCATAAAACGTAATAGGAAGGTTGCTTATAAATGTGTGTTTTGTATTAATTCATGCTATTTCTTTCCTTAAATTATTAAAAATTCTAAGTGTTATGTAACCTATGAACTATACAGTGTTTTGACATACGTGTAAGGTGATTGCGAGTTGTATTGCGCCAGAATCAACTAAGGTCATCGATGGAATGGCTACACCGACTTTTCTGTGTCCTTTTTATAATTTTTGTTTTTCAATTGCTTCGATCAGGTTCGACTGTATTGAGAAATATTACGGCACCCGTTCTGCCGGTCTGTTTTACAATGCATAATCTAAAACCGTTAAATAATAGTTATCTAAGTACCCAAATGTATCGTAACAATAGTTCCCATACGTTGTTCTGTTAATATTCGAAGGTCAATTAACAATATTCTTTACATTCACTTGCTTCGTTACTAATGATTTGATATTAACTATATTTAATAAGGAATAAAATATTCTGAATATAATAATATATTTTACTTTGCATTGCTTCTAGGTATACTTTTAATCAATTATTATGTATCACGGTATATATAATTCGATAACTTTAATTAACATTTATTTTTATTTTTTTAGAAATGATTTTCTCACCAAGTTTAGATGTATATAACTCTTTACAGCATTATTTATTCCAGTTTCGTATCAACCAACACCGGTCCTGAAAACTATAAAACACTTTAAAAATATTTAACACAAAAACATTTACCGCGTCCTCGAACTATCAAATCTTTACACAATCGTCATAAATACCAATTGTATTTTCCCGCTTTAATATGTTTTGAACGCACGCGCACCTACTACGATAGCAGACTGCACTATGAAGCGGGATTGTTTACGAACGACCAACCTCACGGGGCCAAGGCCGTTGTTGCGAAGCCTCCGTTATGTCAGTCGTTCTAATTATGCAATCTTTACCAATTTAATGCAGTTAGATGACCCGCCGTTCCCCGGATTGCTCCCATTTGTAATTATCTTACGTAATTAATCACCCGTTTGTGATAAATTTCATAGATACGGTGTTAGCTTGTTATATTTGGTTTTCGAGAATTAAGTGGGTACGTTTATTTTTTATTATTGAATAGTATGTATATAATAATAAAATGTATTTATTAATTTAGTTTAATGTGATACAAACGGTTCTTGTTATTAACAGTGTTATAAACTACTTATTATCTATTTTAAATTTGATATTAAAAGTTGCTAGCCTAGCCTAGCCAAATTAAATATACGGAAATTAATCATTATTACATTATGTGTACAAATTTTTATACATAGTTACGCATTAGTACGGTATACTTAGTAAATTTACACTTAATACGAGGCGTTTCCTATTTTTCATCCAGTAACTTACGTTAAAGGTGAGAAGACTCGGGTGAACAAACAGCCCGTTTTTCCCAGGGCCCGACAACGCTTGACAAGATAAATTGGTTGAGGTATGTGTAAAATGGTTGCTTAACCACATGGAAAAGTGCTTGTGAATATATTTGTAATATCGATTTATTTAAACATGTTCTATAAGAAAAGTTTAAAAATTTGGATTTTTTTACTAAGAAAGAAAAAAGGAAAGTTTTCCTAAAAAATAAGGGAAAGTCACTATAGATAGGACGTACACTAATAAATTGAGTTCTAGCGTTACTAATACTTATGACCTCAACTATATACTTATAGTAAACAAAATATACATATTTTGTGAAATTATATTATTTGCTATTGGATTTTTTATTAGTATTAAATAAATTAACGGACTGAGGAATGAATTTAATTACATGAATATGCAAAGTTTCCTTGGTTAGATACACTAATTTAAAAAGAATTATCCGTGCTGACTTTCACTGGGTGACCCTGAGGCTACCCTCCCTTCAAAGACGTCCTAAGCCGAGGTCAGGCTTTTTAGTGGCATCTTAGCTTTTCTTTTCAGAGGCACCCCAGGCATTTTTGGCCCAATTTTCAGGGCTAGATCTCCACTTGGTGTTATAAAACAAAACAAAAGGCAGTAGTGTCTGAAGTATGCGAGGTAAAAAAAGTATTGCTACAACTGCTAAAAACTATAGAAACTGATGGGATATACAACTTATTGAATTATTAATGTCTTAAAATATGAAAAACATACACAACCATACAATTACATAAGTTATAGAATTTTAAACTATTTCTACTGGACAGTTGCTTCACATTACAAACGGAAATAGTATAACTCACTTTCACTGAACGCGCCTGTCGTAGTTGCGATACCAGGATTACTAATAGCAGACATTAATAAATGAACTGAGTACAATAATACATGAATTATAAAGTTGCAAAGAAACTACTTATTTACTATAGATACCGGATCGGTCGAAACAATATGACGATTGGACTGAATACGTTTAATGCGTTAAAAAAGTAAATAAACGAAGAAGTATTTTGATGTATGTAATTGGTTTTACCTTAATTTTCTGAGGTATGCAATATCTTCGTATTGAACATGTCCTAAGTATTTTCTAGGAGGGCTTTGGAATATAAATATTCAAATGCGTATCTCTAAAATGTACCTATGGCTCGGCCATCAATGAGGCCCCAGACAAGTATTTATAAAATAAAAAGCATAAAATGAAAAAAGTTTTTATTGAAAACAATAAAGGCGGGTTGTGCGAAACAAGAGCTTAAATTAACTAGTGTAACATACATAAAAAAAACTACATATTTAATATGAGATATAAATAATTTTTTTGCTTGATATGCAAAACCTTTACATAATTTTACACTATACATAATAGTGGACTAGGTTACAAGTTCCATTTTCCTATATTTCTTCCTCAATGTGGAGACGGGATCCTTGAATAGTATGGGGTCCAGTCGCAGTACAGAGCGCACTAATGGCATGTAGCCCCACGCGGCCGCGAACGTGTTCAGACACGACTGACGCTGGACGAAGTGCTCAGGGTCGCTCCAAGATGACCTGTATTATAATTATTATTAATAAAAACAACTTGATTGAAGAGAAAATGTTTACTAGTATGGAAGAGACTGTTTGTACAGTGACAGTTTTAAACTAATTATTTCCAGATACTATTAGCGTACTCTTACTACAACTTTGATTAGTCAAACTAAATACGGAGCTTTCTAGTACTACGTTCACATATCTTCGAATATAACAATATCAACGTAGTCTGTGAGTGGTTGCTTTTTAGTTTGTCGATGAAAAATGTATTAAGTATACCATAAGATAAAACAAATTTTACGTCACCTATATCTAGTGACTCATTTTGAGTATTTATACAAAGTGTTATAGACAATATTTATAATCTATTCTTTGTTAATAATCTATGTACTATACGTTCTCGGACCTGTACCGGTGGTGGGGACTCTTGTACCGGCGTCGTTGTGCCAGCTTGATGGGCGGTCGTCGCGAGAGGTGAGACGCGAGACAGTTCAGTAGGATGTCCTCACAGTTCCCAGCCCGGCGGACAGCGAGCCGGACCGCCGGGGACAGGGCGGCGTACTGCGCTAACAGTGACCTATGTGTCACCGCAGCCCCCGCTAGCACCATCGAGTACGACCCGCCCCATCGGCTGCTATAACCCCATGACCCCTGATGGAATTCGGATATATTTATGAGATCTAATATTTTAGCTGTAAAAAAATGATGTCTCAATTTAAACTTTGAATTCAAAACTCGAACTATTGTAGTAAATCGTTATCTGTTTTGCTTATGTGTTTATACCCACACATATACATTTTTTATATCTGACTTCAATGACAAAAGCACATAAAATTGCAACCAATTTCACTTTATTAAAAGATAACAAACGAAAGGAGTTTTTAATCTTCAATATAGTCTAAAATACCTTAGCTTCATCCCAAAAGTGATTCCTTGCTGGATATCCAACAATACGTTCTGGAAAGTGTTGCCACACGAGAAAGGCGAAGTCCAATTCCTCCGCTAAAAGCGGTGCGTCACCGTCCAAAGAAAACACAGCGGCTGTGGGAACCGCCCACAGAGGCTGCCAACGAGCAGACACACCTTCACTAAAATAATACTTTTAAACCATTGTTTCTGCAGAAGTACGAATAATTAACTTTATAAGAAAAATGTTTACCCGGGATAGTGTGTAGTCGCATCGATGACTACTACTGGTAGCGGATGGCGTGAATCTCCCGCTGTTCTTGATAGAGATGTCAATGAAGGTGCAGCGCGTTCGCTGTCCCAAACTAGAACCACCTGATACCGAGACAACAATAAATGATAAATATAAATCTATACATTCACTATACAATATTTTGTACAGTTTAATATGTAATGTATCTCTGTACCTTTTCACAGTACTGGCTGTTAGCAATACTGACGAGAAGTTTATGTAATGATGGGGATGTTGCCTGTACGTACAATAGTGCTGTAAATGTCGTTCCCGGTGTAGGTGGCGGAGCGGTGAGGGGCACGGAGGGAGCTGGGAGCGGGCGGGGAGGGGGTTCGGGAGCCGCCGGCGCTGGGGGAGAGGTCACACCGAGTGGCAAATGGGCACGGGAGTCCCCATATGTAGCCAGTGTACCAAGAGCTCCCGGAGAAGTATTCCAAATCAAAGCCTCACGTTGACGAGACGATCTATGAGTCATAATTCGTTCTAATAGTATCTGAACCAAAAAATAACAATAATAGGTTATAAAGTGTACATTTATAACGACATTAATAATCATTATGTTTACCTCAATAGTTGTGAAAACTATCTTCTCTATTGAAGAGAAATATTGTTCCCATAAGAGCTGTGTTTGTTGACGTAAAGCAAGAATACGCTCAGGAGGAACTGACCTCACCAACTCTGGTACCTGGTGTTGAAAGAAAAGTTTTGGCCATTATTGGACTTACTTAATAATAAAAAGTATGTCTTTTAGAAGAGATCTTTTAAAAGTGTGAGCGAATATTAAACAAACATTCGATATCAAATACTGTTATTTGATATCGAATGTTTGTTGACTTGACAAAACCCAGAATTTTTAAAAAATTGGTCAATTGAAATTTTAAAAAAAAGGATACATGGTAACCTGCAAAAGCAGCCGTTCATCTGCCCATATAACAGCACGACGCCAATCTATCCGTTCATCGAAAGGTAATCTCCACCCATTGCTTAACAACACGGGGACACAGCCAGCAGCCAAAGCTTCCAAGAAACGGTAAGAACCCAAACGCCTTCCTCGGGCAACGAGACAAAAAGTGGAGTTTGCCAGTAGCTGTTCATAATCAAATCTACAAAAATATGCATTCACTAAAAAAACTTTAACTTATTTACCCTTTCAAAGAATTGGAAAATTTTGTGTATGGTAAATGTAAATGACAAGCAATTTCAATCTTTAGCTGCAATCATAAATTTGTTTTATTTAAATACAATTTAAGATATTAAGAATTTATAACCAAATCTGTTATATGACAGAAAGTAATATTTATTTGGAACAAGTTTTAAAATGCTGTAGGTTTATTTTAGATTGGATATTTTTGGTTTACTTTCAAATTAAGTCATAATAAATGAAAATATACCAATACACGGACTTCAGGAACCTTTTTTGTTTTCATTCTTATATTTTAATACTCATTCTTAATGCTGTATATACCAATTTTATTATTATAGTGTGCTTGTCAGCGTATTCCCAACATTAAAGAGGAAAAATTGTGTGCAAATAATTAACTAAATCCTAAGAAAATAATAAAATTGAATTTATGAAATAAAAGAAACTTTTTCTCAATTTGAATATGTAAATGTGAGAAAGATTTATAATATGAATTTCATTTCATAAATGTAGATTTTGTGTGTTTAAACAACACTTTTATATTTTTAACTGTTGCAAGTACAATTTGCTTATGCTATTTATGAGAAGAGCTATTTTTAATACCTACTTGTCATACTCCCTATTATCTTCGTCACACCTTTCATCTCTTAAATCCTTCCAAGACTTCCCATGTCGACAAGTTGTGACTAAAATCAGATTATTTCCATCATGTAGATGCCATAATGAATTTCTTGTTTCACTACCAATGCCATGAACATATCTCTTCCCTTTAAATGCTAACAAATGTTTACGAGGTGCTGGAAATGGGTTTCCTGTAGCTGAAGGTGGAACACCACCTCTTTCTGGGTGTTCTTTATGAAATAGAGGTAATGAGATATCAAATCCATCACGGAATATTGTTTCTGAAGCACTGGCTCTCGCTAATATAGCATCTCCTGGATCAAAACCCAATGCTCCTTCTGCATAGTCAGGCCATGTGCCAGCATATAAATTAAATAGGAGATGGTTTCTTCCATTTTTCCAATATGGTAGTCGTGACAATCTTGATGCTACGTCTGGTATATGTTCAGGAGATAATGGATCAGCGTCCAACGTATCGACAGCAGGTATAAACAAACATGCCTCAGCAGGATCATGTGTGGCATATCTAGACTCCCGAACGACAGACAATACTTTACGATACGTAGCACTTACAGGACCGTCAGTAGGATAAACGTATACCTTAGGATCGCTTCCACAATTTGAAAAATCAAAACATGTTTGCATTCGACATGATTTTGTTGTTGCTCGTGGTAATCTTTTCTGGCCTGATGGAGATTCTGTTAATTCATCTAAAGTCGCAAAAGACGGCAACAGATCGTGACGAGCGCGTTGTTTTTTCTCACCAAGTAAATTGAAACCATTAAAATAACAATATATTAAAAATAAACACGAAAGTAACAAAAAACAATAACGTTTTTTTGCTTGCATTATTAAATGTTAACATCAAATTTCAATGTATGTATGCATATCATGTAACACATTGGTAATCATAATTTGTAGTAACAAATAAAAAAATATTAATGTTTATATTTAAATTTTAAGCACTGTAAACTTGTAAGCCAATCGTTAACTTAAAACAGTAATGTTGTATTGTTGATACCATTCGCAAATCGCATGTCAATGTCACATTTAAAATTCAATAGCACTAATTTCACTAAAGCTATAACGAAATTTAAATGTAATAGTGACGAATGAATATTAGGATGAGAAATTCATAAATACCCAGTTTGAATAAAGAATATTCTTTAATTATGAAATATAGTTAATAATTACTATACTTTTCTACCGTGAAATTTTAGATATAATTATTCTGAAATATAGTTTAATTGCTTGTACTGATTTAAGAAAAATTACATATTTTTTAATATAGATCAAAAGCTAGAAAAGCGTACAAAAAAAGAAGACCTTAAAATATTTCATAATTTTATATTACAACAAATATAAAATCAAATAATATGCTCCAAACGTTGACATTATAAAACATTATTCTAAATAAAGTTTATTATATCCTCATATAATACGTTTGTTTACATTTCTATTTAAGACCTATTTTACCCCTAGATAATTAATAATAATATTATTATATAATAAGACCAAATGTTATTTGTTCATCAGTTCTGAAATATGTTTTTCTGAATCTCACACATAGACGTGTATTTTTTTCACGTTTCTATAGAGAAAAATGTATAGTTACGTACTAAAGTAGCCATATGAAGAAACAAACTAGATATAGAACAGTAATTTATCATGTACAATATTAATGAATCAGTTGTAAAATATGAGCTTTTATCCTATTGTTAGATATTGTAATGATTTACTAGATTGTAGCGGTAAAATATTTAATAATTGTTACTATTATTTGTGTACAAACGCATTGTTGCAAATGTAAATATAAACTATAAGAGGCTTGTTTTTAAAAACGACTGTTAAGTTTTATAATGCAACAGTCAGTTAATTCCTCAGTCAGTTTGGTGGGCGAAGACTTGACTAAATTATGAATATATATTGGGTTTCAACGAGGGCTTATATTATTTAAGTAATATTTTGTCTAATGTACAATGTTCTAGTTATTTGCATTAAAATAACTGAATTAATGACTGTTAATTAGTAAAATTTGATACAGATGAGTGATCTTGAAACTTAATCCATATATATGTAATTGTGATAAAGAAATATAATTGTTTTATTGAAAGACCTGAAAGCTATAAATATTAAAAAGCCAGTGATAAAACGTTAATCAATTATCACAATAAAGATTATGTCACAAGTATAGAATCGTTTTATTTAGATACCCGAAAGTCGTTGCTTAATAGCAAGTTTTAATAAACTAAAGTTAATGCTTTTTAAACCAATACTTTACACTATAATTACATTGTAATATACGATCTGAAAATTAATAAAGACCTCCATTCCCATGTATTGGAGGTACAAAAATCATAGGTATTCATAAACATATGCGATGTACATATCTATTTTTGTACTTATTTGGGATTTGGATTTATTAGGTATGCATGTATTTTGGATACACGCCAACACTATTGAAGTACCTCAAGGAGGGTGAAAAAAATCGTCCAAAATAGTTTAGATAACAATATTTTTCCGATGAAGACTACAATAAAAAATGATTGGAAACTGGGAATAGTTTTAAAAGAGTTCAAAATGAGTGTTTACTAATTGCATTATTGGTCAAATAATATAATGTAGAAAACAACAACAATTTTTGGCTTAATGGTACTAATTTAAAGTCAAGCAAAAGATGAAAGCCTTAAAAAAAATTATGCTTGAGATCTCTTTAATTCCTCGTCTATTTTATTTTTCTTGACTTTTGCTGATCTTTCCGTAAATATGTGTAATATTGCACGACAGTCGGGGTATAATTCATATTTAGTTTTAATTATGTCAGTCTTAATTCTGTCTTTTACAAGTTTTTCTTTAAGCATAATTTCGAGGGCTTTTTCTTCTGTCATATTATTTAATTCGTGGCCTATAATTTTTAAATCACAACGATCAGCTCCATCGACCTGCAATAAGTTTTCATTGGATAAGTTTATACTAATAAGTATTATAAAAAATATACTATCACAAATTACAAAAAACAGCATATATGATAAATATACTATAGAAATAATTACCTTGCATAGAAAAGATAATGGATACTTAGAATCTACTTTGGGCCACTTTTGTTGAAGAACTTCTTTATTCCAATCGATTGCGTCTATATTATTTGAGAGCCTATGTGGAGCTGAGAGGAATCCAGCCCAAAGTTCCGAACAGAAATGTGGTGTTATCGGCGACAACATGACAATAAGATTCGCTAGGGCTAACTCGAACTCTTTGCTGTTGGCCACAACTAGTGGAGGTACATTATTCTAAAAAAATAACTAACATGGTATTATAAATTATTTAGTATACTTCAAAAGTACTATCAAAAGGTCAACAGTCAATACTCAATGCCCTTTAAAAGTCCTACTGTGGAAAAATTTCAATGTGTACCTAAGTATAGTAACTGTAACTCGATTTGTATAGTAAAATATTACAAAAAATATATAGATTTATGAAGTTAGTTATTTTGAGTAATGCGGTACAATTAGTAAATTTATAAATCATTATACCCTCAAAATCGCCGTCAAACTTTGCAGTCTCGATATTCCTACGCTAAGTTTTTGTGTATGCAAGAAATGATATGTTGCTGTAGCAATGAAATAATTTCTTGAATTCCATGTCCTCGTATCAAATTCCTCTACTTGGCTTCCCAGAGTAGTGTTATTAAATAATTCAGGATTATTTCGGTGTTTTAAGAATTCTCTAATTGTCCTCCACAGTCTATGCTGCCAATTTAAAGCTCCAGGAAGGGCTGGAAATAATTTGTGCTAGTATAAAATAAAATTTCAGAAACATAATTACTTAAAATGATGATGTTATGATTAACTTACTAGCATCTGACCACTTCCTACTTGTCTCAGGAGGAACATCGGAAAGTATCAATAATCTGGTGGTGTCACATCCATATTCTGTTAATAATCTTTGAGGGTTTTCTCCATTGAATTTAGACTTGCTCATCTTCTCCCACTGAGCTAACACGGTCTCTCCTGTTGCTTTTTCCTTGTATCCTTTACCAACCTGTTCAACTTCATCAGGTGGTATATATTTTCCTGTGGATTTTACTTTATAAGACTGTCCCATAATCATGCCTTGGACTAAAAGTTTTTTGAAAGGTTCTTGTGTGGGAGTCAAACCTATTGAGTGTAAAAAGTAACTCATAAAACGAGCATAATAAAGGTGGAGTACTGCATGTTCCTTACCACCTATGTAACAGTTTACAGGAGTAACCCCAGCCAATGACTTTATATTAAATGGCGCTTGTTTATTTTGTGGGTCTAGGTACCGATAATAGTACCAGGAAGAATCTACAAATGTGTCCATTGTATCACATTCCCTTCTAGCATTGCCTGAGCATTGTGGACACTTACAATTCACCCATGACTCAATACTTGACAGACTTAAAGAGGCTTCATCAGTTTTCTTTTCAGGTAAAACAACTGGTAAGTCTTCATAAGGTACAGGAACAGCACCACAAGATGGACAATGTATAATAGGTATTGGTGTTCCCCAATACCTTTGTCTGGATATAAGCCAATCTTTTAATTTTGAACTTGAATAATACCCACCAACTTTTTTACTTTGTGCTAGTTTTATTCCTTTTTCATTTTCTTTATTACAATTGATATCTATTCTTTGAATGTCTAAGGGAATGTTTAGACATCTGATTAGCTTGTAATCATCAGCATCAACTGATGGACTGGCTATATACACATCTCTACCCTCAGGATAGTTTACATCATCACATACATAAACAGATATTTCCTTTTCTGATACTGGGTTATAACACTTTAAATTATTTATTTCTTCATGACTTAACTCTTGTAACATTGCGTTATCTTTCTTCATAAATATGTAATCACCGTGAATAAATTTGTAGGGTTCCGAAGACCATATCTCTAAATGCTGAACTTTATTTTTAATTTTTACCTTAAAGCTAACCACTACACCATCACATTCTCCTATCCAGTGCTTCTGTAGATTGATAATATCCTTCCAATTCTCTAAAGAATCACTACTTAAGCCATCATATAGTTGTTTGGCATACTTAGTGGTTTTAATAAACCATTGGGTTAAAGTTTTCTTCTCAACTTTAGCACCAGACCTCCATGAACAACCATTGTCATCAACTTGTTCATCAGCAAGTACTGTATTGTCCACAGGATCCCAATTCACTTTTGCCTGTTTAACATGATTAAATAAATAAACTATAGTTCATCAGAAAAACCTGAAGATAAAACAAAAAATAATGCTAATAGACGTCATAGTTTTACACCTATTCTTTTTTCCTTCCTTTATTAAATCTTTTTTACAAAGTTAAAAATGACTATTAGCACAAAATTAATTACATTTATGGAGGTGACATGAATATAAAAATGTTGTCTTTTATTTCTTGATTTTTTTTTCATTCCATATTTTTGCTCCAGTTTTGTAATGGTAATTTAATATTAAATATATAATGTTTAGTAGCCAATTATTTTATGATTACCTAATCTTCTCTCACCTTACTTTGGTATGCCAAGCCATTTTCAAATAACTTTAAAAATATGTACTGAGTCCATTTATAGTAATCTGGATTACATGTGCTAATTTCTCTTTCCCAATCAAAATTCAATCCAAGTTGTAATAATTGATTTTTCATTGCCTTGATATTTGAGTCTGTCCACTTTTGAGGCAAGATGTTGCGTTCTAAAGCTGCATTCTCAGCTGGCAGGCCAAATGCGTCCCAGCCAATTGGATGTATAACATTTTTGCCTTGTAATTTTTGTATCCTTGCTATAGAGTCAGATATTGAATATACTCTGACATGTCCCATATGTAAATTACCAGATGGATATGGAAACATTGAAAGAATATAGACTTTATTTTCGTTTGTAATTAGCTTTTCATTAGCCAGCACTTCAGGAGACCAGTGTCTTTCTATGTTTAGTTTAATTTCAGTTGAAATATCTTGTTCCTAAGATAATTATTAAAAGGTAGCATTACATTAAATATTAAAAATATTGAAATTACATTGTTTTCTACGTACCCATAAACCAAGACAGCTTTTATATCTACTGAATCGATGGAACAGAAGTGTTTTTTCTTTTAGTAATAAGTTTCTACATGATTTCATAATAGACATACTTAGTTTTTTAAATTTCTATTCCGATTTAAAATATTAGTTTTCCTGTTTTGCCTTTATACAAAAAAATAAATACATTTTAGCAGTTTGTTTACACTTTTACGATATAGTTTGAATTTATTCAAGTTAGTTTCTCATTTATACTTTTAAAATGTATAACATAACCTACACATGCTAGCTTCATGGATAATGTAGGAATTGAAAACAAACAAATGTCAACATTCAAAGTAGGTAGTCAAAATCCACTACATTATATAAATACATAGAACATATATATATATCACAAGTTTTCAAAATACAATTTATTATTGAATAATATGTAATATTTATATTATAATAACATTCATTATTTAATCCATATAAATTCTCTCTTTATATTATTTCCAATAAACATCGATTCTTTAAGTGTTTATATGTATATATATATTTTATCTACTAGTTCTGCCTGTAGGTTAAAAAAAATAAAAGTGCAAATTAAATATATTTCCTAGGAACTGAAGGGTTATGGTTTAATGTATTAGATGATGCAATGGATGGATTATAGAGATTTGTAAAGATTTTCTTTTGCTATATGGCATCACAAGATAATTGGTGAAGTAGGGTTGAGAATTTAGTTTTAAGCCATAGACTACGCCTCTTTAATGAGATCAGTAAGTGAGTAATGAAAGGTTTTGAATAACTATTTTGTTTAATAAGATTTTGAGAATTGAAATTTGTTGAAAATATGGCGAAACCAAAAAAAGATGAAACAGCCGAAGAAGCGAAGAAAATCGTAGACGATGCGAAAAATTTTATTGAGAAAGCAATCGCAGATATTGGAAAAACTTCAGCAACAAAGCAACTTATTTTAGGAACTGCGTCAGGATGGTATGTTTGTAATTCTTTATCATTACTCTTTTTGTTTATTTATATTTCATTGTTCTGTTTTTTCTATTAGTAAAATTCAGTATTGTATCTACTTTAGTTACTAATGGTTCAATGAAAAAAATTATGAAGGTTTTTTTGTTTCTAGGCTCACAGGTTTTATGACTATGAAAATAGGAAAGCTTGCTGCAGTCGGTGTTGGAGGCGGCGTAATTTTACTTCATATTGCAAGTCAAAAAGGGTATATTGATATAAATTGGGATAAAATCAACAAAAAAGTTGATAAAATTACTGATAAAATTGAGAAGGAAGCCACAGGAAAATCTCCAGATTGGTTTGAGAAAGTATGTAGTACCAATAAGATTTTATATATTTCCTCTCATATCTGTATTTGACCAAAAATTTAAAAAGTTAGGTGCGTAATGGGCTCAAAATCAGACTTTCCTTTAATTTATAAGTTTTACATTTATGTTTTTGTTCCAGGTTATGTTATTTGTGAAAGCTAATTCATATTATTCAGCTGGGTTTACAGGAGGCTTCTTTTTTGGCATTGCATCATCATAAAATTATTAATACAATATTAGTTACTAGAGTGATCTTTATTACATTTAATAAATACAAATAATGTTCTGGTCAAATACAGAAGTGATGTTTCTTTTAATATGCACATTTTTATCTATAACTTTATTTCTGATTTTTAACATTACAAGACCTTAATTATTTTCCAACTTATTCTTTCTGATAGTGGAATAATATTACAATCTATGATTTAAATAAAATTTTTCCTTTGTGAGAATATTAAAAACATGTTTTTCATTCTTTACTTATTGATCTCTACATGTCATTGGCAATTATTCTAGTTTGAATTTGAAAATTACAAATGTTCCAAAAATAAAAAAACTTTGAAAGTAAATGATTTTTTGAAGGTGGAAAGGTTTGTGGACCGTAAAATTGATAAGGCAGAAGAGCTACTTAAGAAAAAGGAGAAAAAAGCAAAGCATTGGTACAACAACTTTGTAGCGGGTGATGAGTATCGTGCTACAGAAACCCATGTGTTTCTGGCATCATTTGTCGCTGGAATGGCCATTGGTATTCTTTGTGGAAAGTAGAGTATAAGTATTATTGCTAGTGTTTAGACTGTTCTCATTACCTATATTAGTATTAACAATTTTTCTCTATATGATATTGTGATCACATCTAAATTATTAATCTCAATAAAGTTTGATTGTTAGCTTGTTATTGTTTCTTATTTTATCCTTAGGTGGAAGTGAAAAAAAAAAAAGAATTATTTATATTAAAAGTGTATTACTTTACAGAATATGTATAGGTAAATGTCACCACAAGTGATGTTTGTTTGAGAAGATGTGTCTGGCTTTTTATTACCAATTTTAAGTAATTCTGGTTACAAACTTTAGACATGAACATTCATTATAAAGGTGGTATATTATTTTTGTAAAGTTTATATAGTTTTTCTGATGGCAAATGTTCTAAATATTTTATATAATCTTTTAAGTAATTTTTTTTTATTGCGAGAACTGCACTTTGATATCGCCTCTTTTCTACTTTTGTTAAATTTGTCCATGATTCATGATCAGCGTTTTCATTTACCAATTCAAATAGTTGTTGACCATTTCTGTAAAAGAAAGTTACATTTAAATCTGTTTAAATTTTTAAAGAAATTTTGTCATAGAATTATTACATGATATCTATCATTAAAATAATTTTAATCAGATGTTTTAACTTAAAAATGGTGAGAAATAAAAATAAAATCACCACTTACATAAGCTTTGGGGGGATCGGTTCAGATAAAGAAGTTTTATAATTTTCATTGCCCTCTTGGCTACTTTGATCTGGAATTTCGATCCTGTAAATTTTCCTTTGTTAAAGTATCTGTAAACTTGTGAATAACATGAAATATATAATAATAATACTTAGAAATTATCATGGGTTAACCAATAAAAGTCAATATTGGAATTTATAATTCATTATTGTTGGACAAGTAATTCTTTATCTGATACTAACTCTAAAGCATTATTAGTTTTTTCAGGGCTTCTTAATTGATCTATGTTTTCTTCAGTGTTTGGTACAAAACCATTTTCAGCTGAATGGTCTACAATATTATTTATATTATTTTCGTCAATTTCTGCTTTGGCTTCCTGTTCTTTGCTCTCAGTTGTAACTCCAGTTCTATTTGAAACACACAAAAAACTCTTTTAGTTGAATTTAGTCTTATTGACACCAAAACAAATTCAGTTTAATTTTTCTTGACAAAGACATGCATTGATAATTGCAAACATTAAAATCTTTGTATTTTATAAATGCATTTTGAGTTAAATTAAAAATAGCTTTTGAAATTTTTGCAACATATATTGTATTATTTTAAGTATATTATAACATCAATATTACTTCATAGCTTAATTGCTCATTAGAGTATATATTTTCAAATGTTTATTATTGTTTAATTAAACTATAAATAAGACCTTGAAACTAAAACTTTTTTCTTTAAATATGGAATTGCATTCTTTAATTGTTCTGCAAATTGCTTATTTATGTCCCTTCTAAGCTGTTCATATTTAGTAATGAACTGCTGCTTCTCATATGTACTTAAAGTTAGCCATGATTTTGTTGCCTCTTCTAAGATATTGTTTGTCTGAAAATCATGAAATATAAATATTGCTATTTATTATTATTACTATGCAAACAAACTTTACCTTCTATTTACCTTACTCTTATTTTCCTTTCGTTTCTTGCAATATATTTTAACATATAAGGATAAAGGTGAACTAGGTATTGTAAGGTCTGACTTGTTCATTTTATGAAAATCAAGTGTTTAATACATAAGTAATTATAAAAAGCTTAGCTGCATATGAAATACCATAACTTTCACTTATGTTTTCTTGATTGATACTAATATTTATTACTATACTTTATTCAGTTTAGCATAGGTACCTACTACCTAGATAGTAGACACATTTGAAGGGTACCCAAATTCTGAGTTTTGAGTTTTTACAATTTTGAGTTTTGACTTCTACAGGCTGTCAAAATATCAATCTGTCAGTGGTTAAGGGTTTATCCTTTAGATTGAAAATAGGACTTACCTACTATACTTATACCATGAATTTATCAACTCACAGTGATTAGAATCTTTGACGAAAATAATTACTTTTAAAAAAAATTATTTAAGTTTTGTTTTTAATATAATAATTGATTTATATTACCATAAATAAAAATCATTAAACAAAAGACTTCGTTTATATTACGGAAGCATTATTTGTGGTAGCCGCTGTTTGCTATCGCTGAACTCTGACAAGTGTGAAGTGACATACAGTCAACATGTTTGATGTTCGTCAATTTTTATTACATACTTACATTCTGTAATTACATTGTGTTTAGAATTTTAATATTAATTTATATATGTTATAATAAGGAATAATATTTTACATATTTAGTACTATAAACATTTTCTTATACTTCAAATTTGCGGAAATGGCGGAAAAACAGTAAGTTACAACTAAGTGTTTATTATAATTTTTATTAGGTCTACAAATTTTTATTACATTAATGTAATCAATAGGTGTATAGTTTATATTTAGGGTAAAGCTCTCGGCTATATATATTTTTATTTTAGGTATGGTTTAATACTCAAAGACAAAACCAAGGGACAACTATCTTTCCAATCTTCTCGAAATGTGTTTGGGTCAGATTCAGACTCAGGTGATGAGAAACAAAAAGCCCCATTGTCATTGAAGCCAAGCAGTAATATTAATAGACAGGTAATATGGTTTTCCATAATATTACAATCTTGATCTAAGTATGTATTTAAATTTATAGTTGTGTAGAATAATTATTAACAGCTGAATATATGGTGGCAAATAAATATATTTTCTTTTAATTGTGTTAATTATATTTAGTCATATAATTATAGGCAAAAATAACTCAAGAAAAAGCCCTAGGAGAAGATCCAACGGTATACCAATATGATGAAATTTATGATTCCATGATTAAAGAAAAGGAAGCTAAAAAGAGAAAACAACTGTAGATAAGAAACCCAAATATATAGAGAACTTAATAAAATCCTCAAACAAAAGAAAATTAGAAAACGAACGAAGGATTGAACGTCAGGTAAGGTTTTTTTTCTTAAACAATTTTTAAATTCTCATGAATCCTGATAATTTTAGTTAGCTCTTTTTTTAAAGATTAAACTAAGTTTATAGTTTTGTTTCCTCTAGATACAAAAAGAAAGAGAAAAGGAAGGTGAGGAATTTGCTGACAAAGAAGTGTTTGTGACATCAGCCTACAAAAAGAAACTTGAAGAAATGAGAATAGAAGAAGAGAAAGAAAAATATGAAGAATATTTAGAGTCCATAGGGGATGTAACAAAACAACAAGATTTAGGTTTGTTAATATATTTTAGCCAATGAAAAGCCTCTCCCTTTCTTAAATGTTTTAAATTTTTAAAGAAAAATAATAAATGTTTTAATTTTGATATTTTTTTTACAAATGCAACAAGATTTACTGAGTACAAACTTTTTTACTTTTTTTAATATTTCAATATAATATTTTAGGTGGATTTTATAGACATTTATATGAACAAAAATTGGGTTCTAAAAAGTCAGTAGAAACTGATAAAAAGAATGATCCACTGAAAGAGGGAAGCCCTGAGCCAAAACATACAGAATTTACGAAGACCAGAAGTAAAGATGACAGAAAAGGTAAAGAAAGCAAACAAAGAAACTATAGAAAAAGGAAAGCCTCACATGAGAAATTGTCTGAAGGTGAGATTGAAGATTCTGAGGGAGAAATAAACCACTGTAACCTCGACGACATCAGAACATTGAAGAAATCAAAACAAGATTCTGAAAATATTGATGCAGATTCAGACTTCTCAATCGATGATTCCAGCGATGAGGAAAGTAATAAAGAAATTCCACTACCTCAACAAGCAGAAGTTGAAAAATCAGAAAATGATTCTAAAAAGCTAGATGAAAACAAAACACCTCCAATAAATAACGAAAAACCTAAAACAGAAATCGATAAACCCAAAGAAAAAATAGACATATGGAAAAAGAGAACCGTCGGGGAAGTCTTTGAACAGGCATTGAAGAGATATTATGAAAGAAAAGCTGCAAGGGGAGCTCATTAAATTAATAGAAATGTAAATATTGCTTTAAAGAAATACTTTTACTTATACAATATATTAAGATTATAATTAATAATAATAAAAAACCTACTAAAAATAAGAAAAAACACGAAATCTGTCTCATTCCAAATACTGGTGGATTCAGTTATGATGATAACATTTGAAAGTTAAGTTAGCTTTTGTTATTTATTTATTAACTGATTTCAAAAAGGCAGTCGGTAAGCAAGTTGTTTTTTTATATATGGAATCCAATTAAACTGACATTATGATCAGATTTACGCGATTCTTTACTTTGAAGCGAACTAGTTTCCATTTGGTCTCATAAAAAAATAGCCTGTAAAATAACTCCGGTAGTTTTTATTTTATTAACACTAGTTCTATTTTATTTTTTGGTTCTGAATGATAATTAGTAGAAATAGTGATAGCGGACACGTCACAAACGCATTTATCTCAGTTTCATTAATTAATATAGTTGTAGCTAAAAACGTGTGTTTTATATAAAGTGTATCCCGTTTTTTAATTGGTTAAATTTTCAGCTCAAAGAAACAAATTAAAAAATAAATGAAACCGACTTTAATATTGTACAAAAATAAGTCGCATATTTATATATGTTTAGAAAGAATACAACAACCAAAGAGTTAAAACAATAACTTCGATTTTAAAATGAATAATCATATTATAAAGGCCAAATTTTCTTTCAAATATAAAATTGTTATGGTGCAGAGTAATACTCAGAAGATAAACCTAAAAATGTAAGAATATCCAAATTACGAAATGTGATAAAAATATTTTTTAACACAAATCTTCTAAGATATAATAAAGTAAGCGAAACAAATTATCATTAATAAATATATTAACTAGTTTTGTTCCATCAAAGACAATTGTCTTAAAAAAAATCTGTAAAAAAAAAAATAACTCAAAAGTTTAATTAAAGAAATCTTAAATGAAACAGATATTAACATTATTTAAAAGTTTTATATTAAGATGTCAAGACATTCTTCATCAAACCACTACATGTGCTTTGCAGTGAACTGTAACAAAAGAGATATAATTATTGTAATATCAACTAAACTGAGTCGTGATAATCACGTATAAATTATTGGTTGATATGTACTTGGTTTTTAAATATACTAAATTCCTATAAATTGTCCAGAACTACCTAACTTGATTAATAAACAACTAAATTATAATTTTATTTATATACAATCACAGGCCAAACAGGAGATACATTAGTACACATTACATCTCACCTCTAAATTCAGATACTGGATCTTTTTCACCTTCAGCTCTCATTGTTCCAGTTATATCCTCATTTTCCACCATTGGTAACACGAGTTGTACAAATTCAGGCGTGTAAGGTGGAGCTATTGCATCAAGAACCTGTAGTTTAACAAACAAGATTATTATATGAACGAATGATCAGTAACAAATACGATAATTTTAATATATAATACCTCTGTTATAAAATATCTTATAAGTGATATATCAGTGTCATCTCTCTTCCAACATTCTTTGATATATTGCAGCACTGGGACGACGCAGCCACGACTTAGCAAATTGACCATACGGTCTAACAGCATTTTCCTTAATTCCAACTAGAGAATAGATATTTTTTTTGTTAATACAAAGGGTATGTTTGTGCCATATAAAATTTCTCTGCACAGATAGTTTAAAGGTACATAATATTGAATTGAAAAACATTATTTAGATTCATTAATTTAACTAAATATTACATTTAGTTACCTACTACATTTAAGCTGGATATGACATCATATAAACATCATATGACTCTAATATTATTAATTGACTGGAATATTACCTGAACTAAAATCTCCAATTCATCTTGTGGAGATTCAAACAACTGTACTAGTAGCTTTAAAAGTCTGTGATGTAGTAGAGGATGGCAGGAAGCGACTTCGTCAAGCAGTGCCAGGTGGACGGGACAATGTTCAGTGCACAATTTGAAGTAAGACTTCTCGGTTACTACACCCTCCACCCACACCAGAACACCCATTCCTACTACTGGGAATCTAAATGCACAAAAAGTATTATTTTAAATAAAAACAAAATACAGTTTCTGTATACCACATATAAAAAACATTGGAGAATATCTTAAATATTTTAGACACTTAAAAATATGTCTGAAAAGATCAACTTTCTTTATATGAATTACATATAAAATCTTTAGAGATAAATATGTTCTCACATTAATTAAATTTGATTTAGAGAGAATACTAGCAATCAATAAAACTTAAAGTATATACATAATGTACCTTATACAATGGTAAAGGGCTGGTAGCTCAGCTAAGAGTTCGCTAGAACTCGCCGAACTACTGCAAACTGTATGAATTTTTTCAATAGCTTGCATTGTTGCCTTTAACTCATCTTTAATTGGTCTACCGGGGGCTGGACCTTCACAAACACTAGCAGCATATGCTAACAAATGCATATATTTGGGTTTATGTTCAGGATTAAGTTTGCTTCCTGATTTGAATAATGAGTCCACAAGTAGTTCTAAAAAAAGAGACATACATGATATAAATTATTATTCACAGATTAAATGATATATTTATTTTATAAATATTTACAATGTGACAAACCTAAGAAATGTGGAATCCGTAATAAATGTACAGGAGGTGGATCTGGTTGTGTGTACGCTCGAAATAGTACTGTTATGTCAGCTGGGTTTAAAGCTCCTCTGGATAACATGGCCGCCAATGCTGTACGAGCATTGCGCCAAGACTCGCCAGGGGTTAACGCTAGCGTTATGGGGGTGACATCGTGACCACTGAAATGTTTCATATTAGACTATGTTTATTTATGATAAGAACAAATATCATAGGTGAAAAAATTGTTCTTTAATCAACTTTGTTAACAAGTATTGAGTTTAGATCATAATATAGACTATAGAGTTCACTGATTGAAAAACAAACTCAATTTGTGTAAATATTTATATAATTTTACTTGATAACTAAAACTTTTCGAAGGATGAGCATATATCTCATACAACATAATAAAATGTTTTGTTATATTGCCTGTGAGCTCTAATTTTAAAGAATATTTATTTACCTTTCTTGAGCACATCGAGTTATTTCTTGGTTCAATCTTTTCATAATTGCACCCCCTCGTGGTTCTTGGGAGAGAATGTGTACAATGACTTGACTATAAACATAAGTGTGGGCTCCATGACACACCATTTTCTATTGATTAATATAATTGAATAAGACTTTTATGTGTGAAGACATATTATAGTTACGTTATAAACAACACATAATATACATTCATACTCACAGCACACTCTGTAACACTGTTCTGCCATTGGTCTGAACTTTGCAAAAAACCAACAATTGCCGACTTCAGAACTCTAGAGAACACTTCAATTTGTTGTGCTGCTGTAGATATACTTGTAATTTCGCCTTGAAAGCCAGCATCTGATATTAACTGTAATAATATATAACTTAAGATTCAAATATCAATATTTAGAATCCTAGAATTTCAGTTGCCATGAACATATTGAATTTGTCTGAAACTTAAATATTTACCTTTATAGTGAAATTCAGCATTAAACAGTCAGGGTACTCTTCCGCTAGTCTATAAATAAGTGACCTCCAAGTAGGATGTTCAATCATTTCAGTCAACCACGCAGGTGTCTATAAGACATAAAATTATCGTAAAATTTAACCAAACTAAAAATACTACTGCATATAAATTCTACTCACTTCACCCTCTTCTGTAAATATTGTATCAGCTTTTTTTGGATCGAAAGTTTTCAATATCATATCTTTCAAATGGTTCTCCACCATTGCTTGCACTTCAGTCACTTTTACTCCTATAGAAAAATAACATTATTACCATTGTTCAGCAACAACACTGCTGTTTTTATGTTTAAAATAGTACTACACAATACCTCCAAGTATAAGCCATTCAGCCAACAAGTTTGCCATCTGAGCAACAGCATTGTAGTTTATTGACAATTGCTCAATAACTTGTTCTGGATTTCCCCCTGCTTGAAAGTACCGTTTCAGCTGACCGAATATACCTGGTTCCATAATGTAGTCTGGGGTTTTGAATTTTTCAAGGCACTCTTGTAATACTTCTTCTGGGTTATCAATAACATCTTCAGTGCCATCATCCTGAATAGAGTATTAAAGATATTATTTTATTTAAAAATTTTAGCAATTGCTATATTCGTTTACAAATACAAACTTCGTAGTGGTTTTGATTTTGTCCCTCCCAAACACGTTCCTCGTCGTATTGGCTAGGCATAATGAGTTATTATAGATATTTATTTTAAAAACACTATATACAGGGCTAAGAAATGCTTATTCAATCATTACTAAAAAGTAAACAGTAATCACGTAAATATTATTTAAGTCAATTGTATTGGGCCTAGTGTCAATATAGACAAAATGACATAAATATATACAGATTACAGTGAAAGACCATAGTTCCGTTCTTCACAGATTATAAAGTGGAAGTGGCCTTACTAAAAATTCAGTATTGCCATTTGAGTTTAGAGACGAAAAAAAATATACGTAGGTTATACTTCTAATCTTTAATTCTTTAGCAATATAAAGGAAAGAAATCATTACTATGTGTATTCTCATTTTTACGTCAATATATTATATAAAACATTTATGCGATTTTAAAAATGGGAAATTAAAATGGAGTGATAAATAACATCCTCCATACATTTTGTATTGCTCGTATTCATCGCTAGTCACGAAGCTCGATTCACCCAATCTCAAATGTTCGTTACATTCCACTTCAGCAGAGCTGAAGACTGGCCATAATATTGTATTAATCTGTATCTATTGGATTCTGATTTATGACCACTTTTAGTGAGCGAGGCGCGCTCTAAACGCCATTATAGTTTTAAATCTTTAAAACAATTCATGTGATTGGTAACAATGCCGTAACTAGTCTTTTATGCATCCAGTGCGAGCTTTCAAAACTGCGCCACTGAAAAATGCTCTAACTGGGCTCAGAAAATAAAATGGACAAATGTGTATACAAAGAAATCTATCTATTTATTGTTTACCAAAATATATAAGTACCTACTTAGTATATTTCTTTTAAGATTAAAATTGTTTATTCAAAAATATTTGCTCAAATACAGAAATGAAACAAAGTAACCCAAGGCTCTCATTACTTTAAGATTGCCAAGACCTTGATTACATTTTCATATGACAGGAGTCGTGCTATGGCGCGTTCAATCGACAAAATCGCTAGGCCGGATAATCTTTCTTGACCCATCGTCGAGCGCAGGTACGTTTTTATTAATTTGAGCTTACTGAATGATCTGTCGCAAGAAACTACAGTCACTTGCATCGTTAAAAATATCTTTATAGCAACTACTACATTGGGAAACATTTCCTTTATATCCAATTCCACTATAGCTTTGAGAAGACCCACACTTGACTGACATTCACATTTATCAAATAATGTAGTCGCTTTAACTTGACCCTTCAACGTTTCTATTTCGAACCAAAATTCTGTGGCATTTATATCTGCAGAATATTTGATACTCAAATCAGCTGCATGTTTTTTTAGTTCTTCAACCGAAAATGTAATAATGTGTTTTAAGGTAAAAAAACCGAAAGAGTTTTATATGTCGCGTAGTTTTTCGAATCGCCATTTTAATTCAGAAATAATTGTAACTGTTGCTTCATTTATTTCAATATTGAAACTTTGTTGCTGAGTAATGGCGTAGCCGGTGTCTGAACTTTCACTTACATCGTGTCTTTTTACTTGCTTTCGTCGCTTTTCAGGAAAATTGTCTTCAATGCCATCTTGTTCACAAATTCTTTTTGCCTTTTCGAAAACAATGTCTACAGTCTCGCGAATATTTTGTATCTGGCTTGTTGGTCCCTTGATTAGTTCAGAAGCTTTGTCGATAGTCATAGTTTTAGACTGTAGAGCTACATTCACTGTGTCAACAGATTCCAAAATATTATCCCAAATTTGGAGAGTACGTGTGAATTTATAATTAATTTGGTCAATTATGCTTTTACCTGTAGAGTTTGTTTTCGCATTGTAATCATTGGTAGTTTGAATCGTTAGCACACACACCGGATTTGGGGTATTTGCGAGTTCAAAGCTTTGACGGCCCTAGCTTTAGAGGCCCATCTAGTGTTGGCGTGGTTCTTCAAAGAAATGTTTAAGTGTTTCATTAAAGTTTCCCACCTGACCGTTGAACTCGAAAAACACACAAATATTTTCTGGATTATTCCAAAAAAATTATCATGTCAGATGTGACACTAGCAGCGTGTAAGCCAGATAAATTCAAAGAATGCGCTGCACACGGCAGATAATAAGCATTTTCATTAATTTGTTTTAATTTGGCTTGGACTGCGCTATATTAACCGGCCATATTACTACCATTGTCGTAGCCTTGGCTACTAAGATCTTGATTATTCAATCCTACAACTTCTAATTTCTCTAAAATCTCTTTCAAAAATCCCTCGCCCGTTTTTTTATGAGACTGGACGAAATCTTTGAATCGTTCTTCGATTGTAACTTTCTGCTCGGATACTTTTACGAATCTCAATATTTGCGACATCTGTTCTTTTTGCGATACGTCTGGCGTACAATCATAAAGTATGGAAAAGCATTTTGCCGCACGAACATTGTCTAAAATTTGTTTTTTGACCTTAGAGGTAAGAATATCTACAAGCTCGTTTTGAATATAAGACATAAAATTTGAAATATTTCCTTTATGAAGCGACTCAATATGGGATCTAAGTTCAGGGTTGAATTTTGAAATCATATCCACGGCACTTAAGAAAACTCCAGATCCTGATTCTCCATTACGCTCATGAGAGCCTTTGAGCGGTAAATTATTTTTCGCGCAAAATAAAAGTATGCTGGTACACACTTTTAAAATATGTCTTCATTTATTTCTTTCTTGATTAAAATTTAATCAAAAGCCTTTTGTAAAAATGAATAAAGTAATGTAAACCAAAATAACTCTATGAACATTACTTGAGAGTAATATTATTACTGATGAAAGATGATACTCGTTTTTTAATATCTGCCTGTTGGCTAAGAATGACATAAAAACTGTTAAATGCGAGGGGATTCCCACTCTAACATGGATGCGTTCAGATATTAATGAATATTGTAAGCGTTCTTAAAAGGACAAGTTTACATAGAAACTATTTATTTAGTAATCTTTGGTTTAGCTCTGTCATGTGTTTTACTTGTTACTATTTTTTTTTATAAAAAATAAAAATATTCTTATTGGAAATTTATTTTCTATCATTTATCATTGAAAATACTTTTGTTTGAGTATGTATGAAACCAATAAAGGTGGACTTTACACGTGTTGTTGTTTCAAGATCGCTTGAAAAATGCGATATAGATAGTACAGTAGGGCGAGTTTACACCATGTTCGCAATAAAACAAAATGTACCTATTAGCTACCATGCATGATATAAAACTAGATACTAATCTGGTGATTTCTGCACCCCTCCAGAGTCTGCGCCCTGTGCCTGGGCACTGCTGGCACCGCCCTAGTTACGGCACTGATTGGTAGTAAAGACTTTTTCTCATCAGAAGACTGTACTGCTGTTGATAATTGATCGTATAATTATAACATATCTGAGCTGTTTTTTAAATCCTGAAAGTGTTAATTATCTATCATTTTTTAGTTCTAATTTACAATTTTTTTGTGGCATGCTATTATGCTTGTGGAGGATAGCTCGAAATCAAGTTTTCAACTCTATTTTTAGGATACATTTAATATGCATTTTATATACAATATAAGTACAAACTTTATGTGGCGATGGAATAACGAAGATCCTTTGTCTGATATGGTTATTAGATGAAAAGAGGTGAAAATTTCGGGTTGATTAATGTATGTTTAAGAACTCTGTTTTGTTTTCAGTTTTGTGTGGAAGAATGGAAAGTTTGGCCCACACACGTATTTTCAATTAATTAATCATTAAAATTGAATCGCCAACTTTATTGAGTCTTACTGTTAAGTTATGGTTGATTGTGGTGTTGTTGAGAGTTATGAGGAGGGTCGTTTTAATTACAATATGTTTATTAAAGTATGTGTTTTAATTATTACATGTTTATTACTTAAGAAAAAATTGTAAATAGTAAATAGAAATAAAAAACATGCGTAAATCATTAATTTGTAAACCATACGAAGTTTATAGCGTCCCTACAAGATACGTGTGTGTAAGAGTGTAATTGTCTTTACGACACTAATTCTGTACACATGTCTGGTAAACGTAAAATCCATTAAGATTTGCTATAGTTTAGAACTAAGCTAAAAATATTGGTTCAAGTAGTCTAATATTGTCATTATTGTCATAAGTAGATAACTTAAAAAAGTGAATTTTCATCAAGAATATTTCCACAATAATTTTTGGCCGAGATAATTTTATAAGTTATAGATACCTACCTGTATTGTCATAAAGTTATTAGATCTTACCTAGAACCAAGTTTCTAACTCTACACGCCCCAACTTCACACTTTGATCAAATCATGAGGCTTGACCGCTAATGGTCACGCTAGGATCAAACGACTGGTAAATAATTGTGGGAATTGAAAAACTTGCATGAATTTCAGACTATTCATCAATTTATTTATTGAATAAATATAACAATTTCAATTATTAAAACTAAAAGCCACTAAAATAAATAACAACAATAATTTAAAAAAAATATCAATTAATCATATCAATGGTTTCATTATTATTATAAAATTTTATGCTCTAACTACACTTATACAATAAGTAGTGTGTTAAATAAAGGCTAAATCGGGTGAAAAATAGTTCTCAGAGGTAAGCATATGAAAATAATTACAATGATTGCCTTTTTTGTGGAAATTTAATGACAGATTTCGGTGATATATAGCGATCAGAAATAGAGACTTACAGAAATCCTTAAATTTTGTGAATTTTTCAATGTTCGAGAATTAAGGAGGTTTTATTTAGTTTAAAAAAAGATTTCGTCAAAGTTTGTCTGTAATTAGATAAAGATAATTTTGTAAAGGTAATTTCGTTAGTTTAAAAAAATACTTATTATATTTCATGCAAATTAACCCTTGAGATATACATATGTGTCGAACGAAATATAAATTTTTTCGAAAATCTGTTTTAAGTTTTCTAACATACAAATTTCGAATCTGGCTATAAATTATAACAAATTTATAGCTATAAATTATAACTATTTGAACTAAATTACCCAGGTAGGTGTACTAAAATGTAAAAAAGCTTTTTATTATTTTTTTAGTCTATACCAGTTCTAATAAAGTGCTACCTCCCCATATGAATTTCGTTCATTTCGGCGAAAACCAGCGTATGGTTGATTTATAGTCTATTTTATTTAAGATTGAGAGTTTGCTACAAATTTAAGGTAATTAAGATAATAAAATCGTACGTAAACCAGCCAGCAAGTAATTGTACGTTACATATAGGAGAAATACCTAATGTTTAGTTTTATAAATTACACGTATACATTTACGCGTATGGGGCTAATAAAAAGTAAATATTTCGTAAAAAGTATAGATCCACTTCTGATTAATGGATGGTAGAATAATTAGTTGAATGTGAAGTCAGACAGTGGTTTAATTCCTTCTTACTTAGAGCAATACATTAACTCGTGCTATAAAACTTAAGTAAGGATGTAGGTACAACGATATCTCCCTTCTTATAGAGGTAGATAAATGTTTTGTGCTACAGAAAGTTCTACAGTAAATGTTATAACACAAAAAGTACTAGTGTGCTTTCCTGTTTTTGTAAAACAAATAATATGGCGTGTAGATAGTTTTAACTACTTAGTTGTATATTATACATATATATTGCGAAATATAAGTGCTTATCTGTCTAATTAATACTACATTCGTATTGCCTTAAACCTTATCATATTAGGAAAAGTTTCTTTTCGACAGTTTCGCTTAAGATTCATTCATTCATATATAATTTTCAGGGAAAATAAATAATACTTTTAAACTGTGTTGGTAAATTTAGTAAAAAATGTTATATATATTGGACCATAACATTTATTAAATGTAGGCACAGCATTGTTCAGATTTATTTTTAAGCACACCTACACATTTTGTATCTTAATGTTAACAAATTGTGCGAAATAAGGTTCTTATCAGCTGAAACTAGGCAAAAGGCCTACACAATTTTAAAATTAGGACCAGTGTAAACCTGGTTTTCTCGTGAAGCTATTATATCTATATACATATTGTTTACTTTAACATTACAAATAGCTATTATTCATAGGCCAGGCAATTTTTACCCTGATTATTTAAGAAAAGTGTCGAAAATTTTTTAAAATTGGTTCAAGATTAGGATACCGAGGAAATTAGTTAAGCTCGTATGTAATAAACCTGCATCATATTTTTTAAAATACAATAATATTTGTTTTTTGTCTAAAATTTATAAAATCGTATAAAGTTTGCCGTTTGGATTTTTTTTTAAATATTTTTTTGGTCCCTGTTGGTGAAATTAAGAAAAAATATAGATGTAATATATATGAATATATGTACATATTTGTGTAAAGTACATATTTTCTTTTCGGCAAAATAAGTTCGAAAACCAATTTTATGACATGATCTGCTTATAACCGAAAAAACTATACCAGTAGCCATTACAGCGAAAATTCTATTCATGTCCACGAGTAAATTAAACTGTTTTTTAAGAAACATGATGCAGTTTTATCTTCGAGTTGAAATATAGAAAAGTAATATGAATACAAGAAAGTTATCTAAAATGTAACCTGGTTTGCGTTCTTCTAATTTCATACAAACAGTTCTATTATTATCTTTTAAAAGGTCCCGTTAGTTACTATCACTATGAGGCTGTTTGTCAATTAAAGCATTGTTCTTAGATTTTGAATTATAAATTTCAAGTCGATAAAGATTATTTTCGATTGTATTTACAACTATTAGAATTAATTTCGTCTTGTTTTATTTGAATTTCAATATTTTTTCATACACAACTTTAATTTTAAGAACGCAATCCAGCTCGAATATCATTATACAATTGTTTCAAGAGCTCTGTTACAGACTACTGTTCTGATTTGACAAGGTACTACAACTGAAAAACTTATCACAGTTATTTTATTAAAATGAGTTAATAAACAGAGATATATTTTTAAATTTTTCCTAATGTAGGCCATTCACGTATTTTTAATTCTAATGTGTGATATTAAAAATGAGAAGGTTTAAATATCCTTTACGGCTTTTAAAATAATATTCTAACAATTATGTTTACCAGTTTCAGTAGACTTCATCAATATTTCGATGACTTTTTAGATTTATAATTAATTACATAATTTAAAATGTAAGACGTTAAACAGGAAATATTTAAAAATTTCCAACCACACAATTTGACTTACACAGCGGAGTTGACTAGCATTCGTCTTAAATTAATAAAGATATACAACAAATTTATATATATTTAAATTTATCAACAGAATAAATATTCTCTAATAGAGTGAACAATAAAACTTAAATTGTCGCAAACTGAACAAATAGTACTCTAAGTAATCTGCGTGTTTTTACAAAACATTGCCTTGTGTGTAGTGTTTACTATATAATATTTTATCGCTTCATATTTTTAAAGTATTGAACGCTTTTACGATTAATTAAGGTTGTAAATTCTTAAATTAACTATAATACTTATAGTAAGATTAGAAGCCTCAATCTACAGGTATTGTAAGCTATTTATAAGCAGTTGGGCGTTTTAAGCGTAATACTATATATTATCATAATTTATTACTTAGTTACCATGTCTATATCGAGTCTTTGGTCTTTATACATTACATAAAACGACTGGAATCGATGACTTAGGTATAACACAGTACATTAATCGTTGTTAAATTTATAGTACGGCACTAGAGTCAAGTCTGATTAAGAAGTTCGCCCCATTTTATGTCACGAGAGAATTTCTTACACAAAGTTAATGAATTGTATCGGTCGGCCGATGGTATCTTTGCTCATACATCGGGTCGAAGGAGGTGTAAGTCGACGGCAACATCTCGTCTTTGCGGACGCATGATTCGAGGGTGTCCAGGCTGTACTTCGCCTAGTAAGGCGGCATCCTCAGCGAGGGAGTCACCGGAGCCATAGTCTCTTTCATCAGCACCGTCACCCTCACACCACGACGGCGACCCTGAGCTGCCAGACCTCGAGCCGCCGGCCTCCGCCTCCGTTTCCACTTCTACGGAACAACTTCCGCATACTTCTGCAATATTCACCAAATTTTTATATTCACATTAAACATATATATCGCCGTACCTGTGATGATGAAAATTTGATCCACGAAGAGCCTATAAATAATACAAGGTTAGAACAAATGCTCTATTTTACATATTAATTTAAAATATCTTAATACACATGCATGGGTTAATGTATTTAAAAGTTTTAATATATTTTCTTATTTCAACCATCCATAATTTGATATATCATTCCAGATCAATATCCTGAACTACAGATAACAGTAACACATTTAATTGTAAATTATTACAAAACATGCTTTAATGGAATACAATCAAGTTACATGACTAACAACTAAATGAAACTGAATACAGTTCACTTTCACTTACTAAATACTAACATCAATTCCGATCAAGTTAACTCATGAACCATCTAGACAACTGAAATGTTTAAATTGAATCTTCAAAACAAAATACTATAACACGCATTGTATCACTAAGACTTCGTTTAAAGATTCTTCATATATGGAATATTATCTTAATTTATAAAAACGTCACATAAAATGTATTTATGTAAAATATAAAAAGGAGAGATAATATAAAATATCTACATACAACACCATCATTATGAGCATTCATAAGGCAGGAGTGACGGGGGACAGGTTGGTACACATGAGGCGGGAAACGTCGGAATAGGGAGAGAGAGAATCTATAATACGAGTACACATTCCACACATCAAAATGGGATGTTTCAGGACTCACGCAGCCGGCGGGGGCCGATAGGAATGGGGCTCTCCCAAGATGTCGGTCAGAGAGAGGTTGACGACGAATAGTCTTCATAAGATGCTGCAATTTTGTAACAATCGCATATTTATACCTATGGCAACGACGTGTAATTGGTTAAATTAGTCAATTTTCTTCTAGCTACGACATAAAATTAAATATTCCTGAAATACATTGATTATGATCTTCGATAAGTTGTCACAATTGTGGTCTGTTGTTATAAACATAGATGTGGATGAACTGCATCATGTAAGATTATCTATAATAAAGCGGCTAAGAGTGTTAATAATAAAGGTATACTCAATTAGATTAAGTCAATCACTATTAGAATGGTTACTATAAAATTATTGCCCACAAAAATTTACCTATGTTAATAATTATAAACAGATTTGAGTCAACATACAGTAAAACTATCGACCATACTGTTTACTTTAAAGGCAAAAAAGAATAAATAGAACTGCTTGTGGTCTCGAAACAAACAAACACAATATTTTTTTTTGTTTCCAATAATAACTTTCGTTATAAAAGCTACGAAAATGTATAACGATATTCTCTACCCTGAACACCATTCTTTTAAGGTTTCGATCTTACAACATAACGTTACGTCATGACATAATGATATTCATTCTGATTCAGCAAATGTTAACAAAAACAATTTGAACAATGTTTAGGACTAAAACACGCTCATCCGTTAATGCCTTCTTTATCGATTCATATTTTCTCGGTAGCTGTTGTATAGCATTTGGTAGCCAAAACAGTGTGGAATACGTAAACATGCCTTTTTCATGTAAATCTTTATCGCCATTGACATTCTTTGTGTTAACGATATAATAACTGTATGTTAATAATACACATATAATATTACTATACATATTAAAATACCTACGAATGTTTAAGAATCGGAGTTGAAAATATAATTATCAAAGTATTAGAAAATATAATATATAAACAACTGTGGATTTGGTCGGTCGATAGTTTTGCTTTTTTTTTGATAAAAGCTATGGTTATAATAATAAGAAAAAGACGCTATAATATACAGTTTATTTGTAAAATACGTTTGTTAAAAAAGTAGGAATCATAAATATACAAAACTAAATTACCTCTACACAATAAACGACGATAATATAAAAAATGCTTTACATTACCTGAACTGTCCGTGACGATCCGCGGAGGAGTATCTTCACGATCCGTCGGCACCACAATTACCACTTCATCGTCTCTCGGCGATTCTGTACAACGGCTGGATGATGTTCTAAAATAGCATACGCATAATGACATTTGTCGTTAACTTAATTCATGTAATATGTAGCTATTTGTTATTTATTCTGTCTTACTTCACAATTACTTTCTTCCTCATAAACCTAGTGCCTAGATCAGAATATCCTCTGTTCATGGGTCGTTTATGGGGTATGGGGGGCGCGGAGGTCGGTACAGGATGTTCAAATGTTCTAGAGACAGGTGAGTTTGGTTCCGAGCACTGTTTCTCCTGTATGGCTGGACGTGTTCTCAGCTGCATCTCCCCTGATGTTCCACTCTCAGCACCTCCATCAAGCTCATTACGCATCCTCCTCGACGACCGTCTATCTTCTTCATACATCTCTAATAAGTGATCCAACTTATTTTCTATATCATCTACCTAAAATATGTTTTTTTTTGTAATTAAAATATATCTAATATAAATTTAAAACCTATGAATACGAAGTAATTACTCACTTGTCTTTCAATTTTAACTACTCTGGAAGCTAGGCTAATCTTAGATGCGTAAACATCTTTAGCCTTTGAACCTTGCTTGCCAAGAATTTGGTCTAACCTGTAAATACGGTATTACAAGATAACCAATTTTACCTAGCAAAAATAATTGGTAAGCTTTAATAATGCGATGTAGGTTTAGGTAGTTCAAATCGAAAATGAAATAATTACGAAATGGTAATTCGTACTAGATTGAGTAGACGTTAAAACATTGGCAATAATAACGTTTTGTTTACTTTCCTTTGCCAAAACCAACAATAAAACAAGAACTCCTTGAATACCGGATTGCATTCTAACTATGAAAATAATAACAATGAATTAAATAATGTAACATGATTGTTTGAAGGACTTTGAAGCTTGAAATGTTTCATTCTCATTGTATTGGTTTTATTTGTTGGATGGCGGTGTTTACGTTAGTAACGACAAATAAATTATAATTGCGTTTGGTGTGTGCTTTGACATTTGTTTGAAAATAATAAAATTTATTAAGTAAATTAAACTTTATGTCATGCTAACTGTTTATATAGTTTCATAAATACGTTTGATCATATAATGACTTCATATATTATTCTCGTAATAAAATTATTGCAAATATTCTTACGTCTGCTCACTGTGTTTTTTAATGATAAATAATGATTAGGAAATTCAAAAATTCATTTCATGCAAAAGGAAAATATGAAGCGACTGAGTTAACTCGTGTTTGTCACAAAAAAGGCCATTAAAGAAAATATGCAACCATACATTAACCGTCATTAGAAAAAAGTTGCCTAATTTATAAGAATGTCGTAACTATTTGAAGTAGATAATAATAATTTTACATATAATATATATATAATATAGAGTGTTTTATTTAATTATCTACTTATAATTATACACATTTATTATGATGTTTTAAGGTAAGTGGAAACGGACAAAACTCTTCTAATTATTGTAAAGCACATTGAATCAAAGTTTTTTTAATTAGAAATATTTATATCAATTCACTATATATTTTATAAACTACAACACCGTTAAAAGATTTAAAATAATTTAAAAGTCAATTTTATTATCAATTTTGTGAGAAAACATAGAGCCATGTATAAAGATAAACAACAAATACTCGTCAGCGGCTGCACTTCCATCACGATACGTCCTTTATCACCCGACCTCACCTGTATTGCAGGTTCTTCGTTCTGTTTAGAAGATCAGCGTGCCCCGATGAGTATTGTTCTATCACGTCTTTCACGTCGTAAGGTTTCAACGCTTCTCTAAATCTCTTGCGCGCGACAAAATACTTGAGCTATACGGAAATAAAAAATTCCTCATGTCCAATTTTAAAAGGATTTAATTAAAACAAACGTCTGTCAGGAAGCAAAACTATTTGGTTGCTCGATTGTTTGAATAGTAGCCAAAATGTCTATTTTGTCGTATCGTGATGTTTTTGTTATAACATTATAAAAATATTTTTTTATTGACCTTCCGTTTTGTGACGTTCCTGAATATTGACGGCATTCAAGGCTCAAAATGTCAGTCAAATATGAAATGTTTGTTTCTACTTAAAACGAGATCAAAGGCTGTCTATGTTGATCTTGGATGAAAGAAGTTTGACAAAATGTGAACAATGTTTTACAATAATTATATGTATTGGCCGTAGTGAGAGATAGTCATGCGCGATATTGAAGGTTCTGATCTATACCGCAATCAATATTGGTAATGCTGATGTGGTAAATATTTATTTATACCTGATGGTGGTAATTTTATTTTACAAACACGAATTACCATGTTGTTCCACTGAAAATTTTTCATTACTACACGCTACTGATAGAATGTTATAACTTTTTATGTAATTGAAAATTTTCAGTAGTTATAATATATAACGTATAAACTTTATAATAAAAACTCACACAAACTACAGGAACAGCTACTTATTGAGAATGACATAGATATACTAGAGATATAAAGAGGTTCAATCTTCTACAGAGACTTAAAGAAAGTTAGTGTATGTTCCAGTCGAGAAAAGGGAAAGGTAACTTGTAAGAGGTGGTGCAAAGATTTTTAAAGAACTCACTGAATAATTTTTAACATAGAAGTACAAATCTATACGGATAAAAGAATCATAAGAACCATTTAAATGAATATTAATTAAATTTATATTATTACTATTGGTTTATACGTATAGATTTATACTACTGGGAGCCCTGCAGTACTACCTAGTCTGGACGTTTTTCACTCGCCCCAGCAGATCGACGTGTCCAGCGGAATACTGTTCTATAACGTCCTTTACGTCGTAGGGTTTTAACGCTTCCTTAAATTTACGTCGAGCCACAAAATACTTCATCTGTCAGAATTTCATAATTAATACTTGAATTCGATCTTCAGATATTTTTAATTCATTTATTATGATCTTGTTAATATAGTCCCAAAATATTTTGCAAGGACATATGTATACAGTTTTGCTTTTAACATTTGAACTTATACTTAAATATGCGAATAATATTAAAGAAATGAAGTCATGCAGTCTTTTATAAGCTCACGGCTTTGGCAACATTTTATTTATTTACCTCCCACGAAAATAAACCGATTAGTTTCGATCTTAAATTTGTAATTTATTACCCTAATAAGTATACTAATTACAAAACATCTGGCGCATCGGCTTTACGCGGATAGAAATAGTGTACAAGACCAAGGTTTGTAGTTTGGCTAGAAAACTAATTGTGGATCGCTGAAACGTGAAAGTGAGTTCAGTGTTGCTAAAGTTGGGTCAATCTGCGAACTCTGGATGTATTGTAAACATTTAAATAATTCAGTGAGGCTCGATGTTTACTTCGTTTTGCTCTTTCACCAATCTCATCAATTATGTAAAGGTTAGAAGGTGAAGTTTTTTTTTATTTAAGAACAACTTAAAAATTCTCTGCCTCAACGAACCCCATTTATTAGAAGTGATATTGCTTGTAAAGCGCCGAAATCTGTAAGGGAATTAGATAATACGTTTAAATTGCCCATAATTTTCAGAACATGCGGTGATTTTAAAACCGAGAAATAATTTATGAGGGACCTAGCGTAGGGCGGGAAGATGTGGTATTTTTTGTAACGATAAATTTCCATTGAAAATAAATAGCTATTAAATAATACATACATATATTTAAGAGTGCTATAAATATTATGTAGATTGTGCTATGTAAAGTTAAAATTTATTTATTACTAAATATCTATAATATTTTTTTTAACGCGGTCGGAGCCAAATCTCTTGTGTGGGATGTTAATGAATATTTGGGTTTAGAGAATTTTATTTTAACGTTTTCCAGAATGTTTAAACTCAACTCTGACTGTTACTGACATACATTTGCGTCATTACATTGAGAAATAATGTTGAAAATTATTAAGCATTTTCTACTCCTATAAAAAATTACGAGTCCACAATATTGATGTCTGTAATCTACCCGAGCACTTATAGTTTACCTTTTACATTACGTATAAAATATAATAAAAACATCGCCTGTTCTATTCCACTCTTTCATATTATAGTATATCTGCAGCGAAGTAAATATGAGTGTTCGACCGTGTGAAAATTAAGAACAAGAAATTGTTCACTCTTCCAAGATCATGTTAACAGTTTTAAATTTTGAGTTCTCAGTTTTAAGCTACTACAAATCACAAATGTCGTTAGTCTTTTATAAGCAACTTTTTCACACCACGACCTTAAACAACTATTCGACTCTATTTATACATAAAAAAACAATAAAAATTTCATATGTATTAGTAATGATGTTAATTTTTATTACTATTATGTTAATTTTACTTTCACGAATACGCCGCAGTAAACACTGGTTTTATTTAAAATGTTGATTTGTACACAAATTTGAACTTAATTGAAGTACTGACATAAGGCTTTTATTATATTAAAAGGTTTAATTAAACTCCTTTCAGTATATATTAAAAATAAAATATTTTAGCTTAAATTAAAATGACAATGTACGTACCTTTCTTATAAAACGGATGGCAGCTTTGTGTCGCGAAGTCAACGTGACGCAGCGCGGCTCCTCGTCCTCGTCTGCATCAAAACGTAATATTCAATTAAACTTCTGAAACAAGATAATGGACTCGGATCGCGGCCCCGGGGGAGGACTCAAGTACTATAATATAGATGTTCGTTTAAACTTCCTTCAACTCGCACAATCTTATTGCATTATTAGCACAACCCCATTTTTAACCAAACAAGCTCCACTTAAAGTCTTGATTTGAAACTTTTCATCTTTTCATCATTCTCGATACTTTGACAATCGGAACTTTTCAAAGAACAGTATGGTTAATTTGATGTTTCTTTTTATTATTCTTTTCTATAAATGTATTTTGTTTAAATAACAATCTGTTGAAAACAATCTTAAGAAGGCAATTTTAATTGTTTTATTTTATTTATTGTAGTTTATCATGAACAATTAAAGAACTTAAAATATTTAAATTGTATGTTAAGCTGTTTGGAACAGTGAGGAAGTCTGCCTAAATAGACACAAGAGTATGCTGCTTTTGTAAGCTATTTGTAAATACTCGTTATAACAGTTACAATATAAAGGCAGAATATCAAGTACATTTTTACATTCGTCGTTTCGTTACGACCCAATTTAGTCTTTAACGTCATTAGGTATAAAAAAGCGGTTCAGACGTGAAATATTTTATGAAAATTGGCACAGAGTGGTTCATTCCAAAATAATTAAATACTTAACTAGCGACTCGAATATAGTACTTATTCTATTTTCGGAATAAATACAACAATATATAAATTTAAATATATACATATATATATATAATTTTCTATATATTTTTAGTGTCGGCAGAGAGTTTGCTATGTAAAAATATTTAAAAACAATGCTTTTATATCATTATTTTTAATTATTTTTTATGTCAGTTTTGTGGGTTTGATTACTTATAATTTTTAATTTATTAGATATATTCATTAGGAAACTTAGATAGGTTACTTCATGTACAGGTTTTTCAAAATGTGGGTTTTCTATTCATACGACATATAAATACTGTAAACATAAATTACACTGAATAAAGAGTTTTAAATTATAATTATTTCGATACATTTGTAATAAGTACATAAAGGATCATGTTTATTAATATAAAGTTATGTAAATCAGTTCATCATCTACTAAATTTTAAGTAGAATCCGAAGAGATTTTTCTTATACACGATAAAATCTTCCATTACAAAAGGTTTAAAAAGTGACAAGCTTTACACAAGAATGAATCTGCTTTACGATGCTTGTTACATTGAAATGTCACACAAGGTTTGATAAATAAGGAAACAATACATGACAAACACACATACAAAGATAGTAAACACAAATAAACACAAGTGTTACGTTGTCATAAAGACGACCTTTACCTCATAAATTATGCTCTCGTTTGCGGAATTCATTGCTCGTGTTGAGGTGTTGTTCGACCGAGCGATAGAGCTCTTAAGGAAAAAAGAGTTTTTATACAAAAATATGCCTTGAAGCTGAAACACTACAAGCTTACGTAACAATGTGATTGATTAAAAAAAATCTTGTTTAAATATAATGTTAAAACATTAGATGTTAACATAACGTACCAGCCATCCATAGAATAGTTTTATTAATATTTTACACGTATTTATTGAAAATAGTTAAACAATATCAAATATATACATTTATATTATTTATAGGTTAATTATGGCATAATATTAATATTCACTTAATTACTTATTATAGGTAATTACTTATTAGTATCCTGACACAGGGTGCTCTCTAGGGCCATCGAAATGAAGGGCTTGTATCACATAGATTTCTAAGTCAAGCATTGTTAAAATGATACAATTTTGTTAATTAGGAACTAGCAAGCTAAGGATTCATACAAACATTAAAACGGTTTCCATAGTTTGATGTGATATACCGTCATGAAGTGGTGAGTTAGAGTACAGAACTACGTAATGAAATGACAACTACATTTAACGACGCTGTCTCCACACAATCTAATAACGTTTTAGTCATTTACTACTCGCAAGCGACAGTGAGAGCATGTCTTCAGACGAAGAGGTTTTCTTAGATAGAAAGACAACTATTTTTAGCCTCTTTAGCTCTTACCGTCGGAGTTTTTCTTGGAGAGCGCCGTCTCCGCCACTGAGTCCTCGCTGTAGGAAGGGTTGACGGCTCGATTGCGCCCTGATCGGCCATTCGTCGCGCCTGCCAACCCACACACACGCTCACTTCAACACTGGACCTATTCTTGTCGCATCTATTCAATTCAATGATGTTCCCAGTGTATGTCGTGATATTTGAATACCAAATTAATTGCTAGTTTCATTAATAACACGAAATAAACGTCACTTAAGGCAATGTCGATTCCTATCAATTTCGCCCGCCTGTCAGTTCGTTGTCGGTTAACGTTCATTCAGTAAATGTTGCTCCGATAGACAAGATAGTTGAGAATCTATTCAATATTTTAGAATTCTAGTTATTTTAAGCTATGATGAATAAATGGAAAGTTATAAAAAAGTATCACTTCATGTTTACATACGTAGAGCATAAGTTTTTCAGTCACTTTTTAACATTAATAGTGTTATTATCAACGAATTTTTAAAACGTGAACCATAATAAAAATTATGTTACCATATTAAAGTGAACATTAATTTCATTAAATATGATTATTTTCTTGTTCTTATACAAATTTTGTAACACAAAACAATAAACAACAATTAAGAAATTTAATGGCCAAGGAAAGCTTAATTCGGAAATTGATTAAAGTTCTATGATGTAGGTACGTTCTAAGTTTGGTAATGTTGTTAAATGTTCTTAATTGTTTTGTCTGCATTGATAATAACGTACATAATATGATATACATCAATTATTTACTTTTCCCTCAATGTTTATATAACAGTGGGTAGAAAAGTTTTTTCTTCATAGCTTCATTTTATTACAACAAATAGTTATTCATAAATATAATTACTCGTATTTTCATATTATGAGATTAAGATATTTTAAAGATCGTCTAGAAAACTGTTGAATACTTTATACCAATTTTTATTCATATATTAAAGTAAGTAAAAGAGATTTGTATTTTTGAGCTATTAATAATAATAAAGATATTTAATTTTTTAACGAACGTATGTATTTGTTTGTGCTATTTTTCTTAATATTGTTTTGTAAACAGTTATACTTTTAGCCTGTTTTTTTTTAACGCCATTGTCCCTAATGTACTTTTTTAATATGTCAAAAAATCTATAATAAATATTGGCAGAAAAAAATTAAATAAGCCTGAACTGTACAAGATTAATACAAAATATTTGAATATAATATCAACTTAACGTATACTAGGTTTGAATTAAACATATTAAATCATCTTTATTTTCTTTTTAATATTTCAGTAATATTTTTTAACCTCAAGCTTACCCTAAAAATCATAATGGAAAAGCTATTCATAATTTAATATATCTTGTAGGTTATGGTTACGTAGTGTTATTGAAGAAGTTCGTGTTTTATGTTACATATATTATATTAATTAATTGTCTGTGATAAAGTAAAGCGTTATTTGTTTCCTCCGTTTCTTGTTTGCGTCTTTACTATCTCTATACGATTTATATACAGAGGAGGAGGGGTAATATTCCTTAACATCAGTTTATTATGTTTATTGTAAATTTATCTTTACTTAAGTCTATAAAAAGCAATATATATATATATAAAGAAATTAAGTACACCTATTTAGATATAAATTTTTAATGCTGCAGCTAAGAAACACCTAAATAATGAGGTCAATGCAGTGGTTGCCACTTAATGTCTAAGCAAACTATCGATCGATTTGTTATCTCTTTCTTACGTAGGTATAGCTTTTTGAAGTTGTGAAATATAAACAAGCTCCACACATATTACATTCATTGAATCGTTTTTAATTGAAACACACTACCCAGGTATTTATTGCCACTTAATAATAGCAATTAGGAAGCGTTAACCTTTAAGCGCTTTTTAAATATTTCATTTTTTTTCACGATGAGTTGGAACAATTGAGCCTTCAACGATTTTGATATGGAATAATATAGCTAAAGGTACACAGAATATCTTGTGTATTTTACAATATTAACACTGAGGATAGTTGTGTTAATATAAAATAAGTTTAAGCCACTAATTTTTAATATAGATATGTTATTTGTAGAAGTAGAACATTGTTAATTAGTTCAACTGGAGTTGTGGTTGCTTATAATTGTAGACTGTCGCTGTTGTCTTTCATAAAGAGTACCACTACGTAAGCTTATGGACGGCTTTTGTTCCGCAAATACGAGAGCCTTTTATAAATGCTAACATACTACTTCATACAAACTATACTGAAGTGTTCTTTGTTTACCAAAATATCACAAAATATTTATTAAAGTTTCGTAGATACAAGATAATAACGTAATAATTAAAAACATATTATTCGACTGATATGACAATTATGCATTTGCATAACTTATTTTTTTTTATCAAAGGAAGTTATCGTAAAATCAAAATGAATGAATATATAAAAAATGTTCCAACAGACCTTTCCATGTTCCTTTCCAAAAGTTCGTTTTCATTATTTTCGTATTTAATATATACATTTTTTTTTTACAGAATGAAGGATCGTACTTTAAAAAACGTTTATGAAGTTAAATCAAATTGTAAACTTTCTGCAATATTGAAAACGAGCGGTACTTATCCATTGGGTTTGTGAATACGTTCGGTATTCCTTTGTCAGTGTTTAGTATTTAAATTGAAAAGTGAGATACGTGTGCAATCACTCGGATACAGTTTTCAGACGGGGATAAATTTTTCTCTGACATTTCAATTCGAGGTCATAAAATAACGCTGACACATTTCGAAGCGATGTCGTAAGAATAAGGCCAACTGAGGGTCAAAAAACAGTTTATCATAGAATAGCACTAGACTTGTAAAACGAATCATTTATATTTCAAATGTAGGTTATATTCCAGTTTCGTAAATATCTATTTTGTTTCAATTTCTTTAAACCTTAATGAGATCTAAGACTTTCGCGAGTTTTATTCATTTAAATGAAACTAATATTATCGGATGTGGTACGCATACGCGGATATATTACGGCAGACGAGATGCCCGTGATCACGGTTGCTGAGAAGTAAGCGAAACGTCGCGGTCGGGAGTATGTACTTTAAAAAAAATAAAGCACGCGTAGTATATCCGAAAAATATTAGTTTCATTCTTTAAACCTTTATATAACATATAAAATATTAAAAAATATTATATATCAAGTTTCGTTATATTTATTTCTGTTTATAATTTAGGATAATATGAGTTATTATGAGACTTAAGCAAACTTAAGCATATAGTCAAATAATATTAAGTATTACTAGAGTCTGCTGTTTGTCGTGTGTCAATTAATTTGTATCCTATAAATAATCTTATTTAAAATAGTCCTTTAGGTTTTAACCTTAGAGTTCATAGCATTTTATTACATTTCACTTTCGCATAATTTTAAATATTTGAAACTGAATTTTAATGTTTATGATGAATAATTCCAGGTCTTAAAAAAGGGTATAAAAGATATTCTCACTTTAGTATAAAAAACTTTATAATTGTTCTTTATGTTCTTTGCCGTATTTTAATAGACTTTTAAAAAATTTCATTATTATAATTATGACTTTTTGCAAGTTTTTATCTCTTGTTTGCATCAGCTGGATAAGTTTCGTAGCGAATACTTTAATATCTGAAATTGAATACGAGGCAATCGTTATATATGATATGATTTATATGACTTATGACAATGAGTTCATGTTTTTAATAAAACATTTACAGTTCGCTAAAAATATTTAAACAGTGTCTGGAATATTTAGTGTTCATAAATAAATAAGAAGTAAAAAAAATTACAAATTCTGTAACAACTGTGTGACGGGTCTACTGAACTAAATATATTCTCTTTTCAAACACCATCGCTCATTATATCTTTGTAAGAAATGCTAGTTCGGAATTGCAATTCAGAATTTTTACTTTTTTCCTGGGAAGTTATACGAATTTAAGGGGCAACGAGACATAATAAGTTATGAGAGACGGATACTTTATTTCCTTTTAATAACAAAGATTAATGGTTTCGCATTCGGATATTAACAAAATAATAGTCAGTTGTAAGTTATAGATAAAGATATAACTTCGAAACATACAAATGAATGGAAAGTAAGAGTTACCCGAAGAGAAAGTAAGCAAACATTTAGAAAATATTGTATATTACTCAAACGAAAATTTATAAATTTATATACAGTACATTTAGTTTTAGAAGGATTGGTAATTAAAATGTTAAAAGGGAGTTATTCACTATACTATGAAGAAAAGGGACAGATGATTTATTTAGATTTAAAATAAATAGCAAAAATCTTACTGTTGATTGAAAATTAGAAAATTTTGTATTTGTAATTTTCAGTATTGATTCAAATCTATGAGCGAAAAACCACTGGTAGAACTCATACTCACAGCATATAATATTAAACATACAGTAACTTAACTAGTGCAGATAATAGCTTAACTACCTTAACATAATTTACATGTATTTAAAAACACGTTTCTCATAAAACATACAGACATTTAGACCACACATTGAATGTAACTGTGTTCTTGTCTTCATACGTTCTTTAATAAGATTGTAGATTAGGAATTTAAATAAAATAAGGAAGATCCATTTTTTGTTCATTAAGTTCTCAATGACACGAAAATTTAAATTAAATTGAAAGTACTCAAATCAAAATTTCTGTCAGATTAATATTTCTATTAAGATTGAAGCTCAAGTGTGTTTATTGAGTTAATCATATTCGTAATAACATTCATATATGCACTTTTTATATTATCTGTAACTCAATATTGTCACACCGAAAAACCTATAACATTTTATGATAGCATGAGAAATATTATGTGTAGTATGCTCGTAGAGGCCGCCAGGTGAATATTATCAGAGGCGATAAAATAGAAGGATATTACAATTATATAACATCAGAGTTAATATTTTTGACCTCTGATATATAATATAATAAAATACAACTGGCCAGAAATGTAAAAAGCTATAGAAGACTTTTAAAATTAAATTCGTCACTAAAAGCGAAGAAATTAAAGTACCTAATAGTCAAACCTATTTATACTTCAAATGAAATATGTAATAAAGGTTCATAAACGCAGAGTATTTTTTAGTAAGTGAAGAGAAAATATTTTCATAAAGTTAGAACATTAAATTAACGTCTTTTTTAAAATCTATTTCAGACCATTTCTAGTAACATGTATGTATATAATATGTATACAAATGCTAGTACCTCTATATGATCTTTGTAACTTTTAAGTACCTAAGAGATTATTGTTTAGCTCATTCAGAATATTAAGTCATTGTAAGATTATTTACACTAAAATGATAGATTATGTTTTTCTTTCGTCTCGCGAAAAATATGAATATTTTTTGTAATAATATTTAAGTCTACATTCGATTGATTGTTTGATAGAAACAAGTCAATTTATCGTCTTGCTATTCGCCTGTTTCACGAGATATTTAAGATTCAATAACAATAGCTAATAATAGAGACAGGCGGACGTTGATTTATATTACGCGTATGTGTAAAGTTCAATTATTGTTAGTTCATGTATATTTTGGAATGAAAATATTAACTATTTTAATAGGGTTTTAAATAATTTACATGACCCTATTGGCTAGTTCACATGCATAACAAATGCAAAAGCAGTGTTACTTAGATATTTTTTGAAGATTTTGTAAATTTAATGAAATAAAAAAAGTATAAGCTTAAAAGAAAGCCATTCCAGTAACAATAGGTACGCTAAGTCACCTTATATTTTTTTTCTTATAAATTCGATGTGTAAACCGCGCACTATGATGCTAAACGAACGCATGGTATGCATTCCTTATAAAATAATCAGTATTTATTGATGTCTACCTTAGCACTTACGCGGAAGCGGTTATAAACTTGTAGAAGCTACTTTTGTTTACGTAGGTTTTATTTGAAGCTTCTGGTTGCAATGGTATTATTTGTCTTCAAAGCGATTTCTGAACTACGCGGGTGCATTCTTATTTCAAAAAGTGAAAAAAGAAAAAATAGAAGGGAGAATATCAGCAATCGTGACTTGAGCTAAAAGACGCAGCAATTTTTTCCGGATATTGAATATGTAGTCCGGTATCAATAGAGCTACGTCGTTTATATATTCGCTTTTCGTGTATTCACATGTCTGAAAAGTTTTAACTAGTAAGAATTAATAAGAAACGCAGCAAAATTTATCGACTGTAATTGTCATGCCATAGTGCCCTCTAAAAGATGAAGAATAGAACCTTGAAAGCAGCTTTTCCAACAATGTAGTAGACAACACGCATGGTCCCCGCTCGTTGTACGATTATCTATGGAACAGGGCAATATAATGTCACGCTCCATTTTAACAATATAATTATCATGTTGTTACAGAGCACTGCGGAAATAATCTGTACATTATAATCACGGGTTGAACTGTAGGTAAATTCGTGTCTGTTGGAATCATAAATTGTATTTAATATTAATAAACCGTTACCTAGTGTCGCTGTAACTGTTATGAAAACCGTCGTGCCGTCATGATTGACCTAAACTATCATGTGATAACATACATTAAAAAGCTGTTAGGTTATTATTATCTATTATGATATAGGTGATATTTGAGGCTAAATGTTTTTTTTATCGTATTAGATAAAAAAATATGATCAGCGTTTGTTGAGCATCAGTGTAAGTTGCTACAGTATACATGAAGTATTTCAGTGCAACTAGTTGTTGTTTACATTTTCTAATATGTGCGGTACAAAAGTTTGTAGAAGTTACATAGTATAATTGTGGCTGGTACTTATTGTTATATAATAAAATGTGGTTAATTAGAATAATTAACATATCGTTAAAAAAAAGTGTAAGCTTAACAATAATTAAACACTTATAGGAGGGTGAACACGGCAGCTGTGAGTGATTTAATTAACATTAAAAGCTTACCAAGGTTTTCAGCACTGGCGTTGACGTCGTATCGATGTGCGGGCTTTGAGTGCGGCGCAGGGGAGTGCAGTGAAGTACTTTTGTGCCGTCGGATTGTCGGCAACCGCGACACAAAGGACGCATTGTTCTTGAATGATGCACTCATCACCCGACTGTCAAACGTTATTATTGTCATTCATTTCCCAGTTTAGGTTAGAGATAACCTAAGTGCGAGTTGTTTCAATCAGCTAAAGAGGAACACGGTGCCAATTATACTACGTCTTGCTGTTGTTCGTCGCAAATTTTCGGGATTTAGAAGAAAAAGACTTTTAAGAAAGCAACAAATGTTATAAACTAGATTTTGCTCGCGATTCCGACCGAGTAAAAACTTGAATTATTCTCTGCTACTACTTCCACTGAATCCGAACTGCACTTCATGGTTCCACCGATATGGTTTTGGGATTTGGGTTGGAATCAATATAGGGATCGCGGTCGGAAGAAAAGGCAGCTTATGTCTTTTTCCGAGGCTCCATCTATCTTTATTCCAACATTTATCAAAATCGGTTTAGCGATTTAGGTGTGACAGCGTTAAAGACAGACAGAGTTCCTTTCGCATGTACAATTAATAAATAGAGTATAAAGACTATTCTAAGACATTTATTGAAATTAAGTGATTTGATGATTTCAATGACAATTCTTTTCACAATGAAATACTAAAGACTAATATTAGGTATATTATGTTGATAAAAAATTTTGTCAAATAATTCATTATTAGGTACCAATTCTAAATTTCTTATACTTTTTATAACTTCTAAATAAAATGTCCGATTGCCATGAAACAAAAAGTATTTTACTTCTATATAAATACCCTTGATAAAATTTTGCTTAATTTGGATAGCGATTAATATTAAGATTCACATTTAACTTTGTTTATTAATTTAGACAATTTAAAAAATTCTTTGAACACAAAAGCGGATATTGTACTAAACTATGATAGTCAGATATATACAATTTTCAGATCTTAATGGACGTACAAACTAGTAGTACATTTAATTGTATTGTCAACAATTTTTCCTTCGCACGCATAAATAGGTTTTTGATTTTACACCTTCGGTTACAAAGTAGCAATTTTATTACGGGTCTCTAATTTTTTGAAAATAAATTATAGACTATATGATTTCTCGATAAGTGGTCTATTCAAGACTGAATGAATTTTTCAAATCGGATAAGTAGTTTCTGAGATTAGCCCGTTCAAACAAACAAACTCTGTATCTTTACAATATTATTATAGATATGGGCCATAATGAGCACATTGTTCCAATAAAGCATAGCTTTCATTACAGAATCGTTGCCGAACTATATAGTACCGAATTTAAGCGTTATAACGTTTTTGTATTATTATATTGTGGCGTATTTTGCTGTTTAATCTCTGAGTTTGTTTATCACAGAATTACTTTATTTATATTTATGGATATAAGAATATTGAAATTTGTAAAAAGTCACGAGCAATACGAACATACTTAATTGTATGTTACTTTTTGTATATTAAAATATGAGCTTTGGAGTATTATGTATAAGCCTACCTTGTTTGCGGACTAGGGAGAGGAACTTGATGTATTTTCCAAGTAGCTATGCTCATAGAGTGCTCGTCCGCCGCATAGCACCGCCATAGTGCCTGAATGAGGGTAGCCGCTGGCTGACGTCTCCTTATCATATGCTTCTGACGTTGTTGTTGTTGGACTTTTAAAGCGAATCCTGATCCTAAAATACCCTAGAAGTGAAATAAAAATGTGATTCTAGATTTATTTTTAGTGAAAATAAATTTAATATCTATAAATTTTCTCAGCTTGTTGTATTTCAAGACACACAGATTCGATTGGCATCGCTAATAAAATTAGATCGGTAGCGAGATCATGTGTTACGAACTATCTATAAATATTTCTGTTACGAAAAATATAAACTTGGTTTCAAAAGCAAATGTAGTAATGTATAGGTAATAATTCTAAATTAACTAGATATATAGAAACTCACAGCAGGGAGAGCAAAGAAGGATATTCCGAGTAGGGCACAAAATGAAGCTATGAATTTTCCCTGCCAGGTTTGTGGTACCATATCTCCGTATCCCACAGTGCACAGCGTGATCTAGGAACACCAACACATTTCAGATAGTGAATGAAGTAACAAAGTTATCAATCCAATGATATCGTATAAATATCTCATACATCTGTAATACGTACGTAATCATTACTTTAAATAATCTCTAGTAAGAGATCCGAATAAGATAAGCCTTGACATCATTATTTTTTATTGGGATAGTAATGGTAGAAACAATAACTAATAAAGAAACTCACCACTCCCCACCACAAAGCTTCGGCAAAATTTTTAAACTTGGTGTCCGCTACATCTTTTTCAGCTAAATAGACCAAAAATGATGCAAAAATTAGCCCCAGGAAGCCTATGTATAGGGTGGTTATTAGTTCCTGAAAAGGTTGACACAATCAATATAATGGTTAATTTTATACTTAACAACAAGTACAAAGTAAATTATTTATAACCTAGCATTTAAAAAAAATACGACCTAAATATCGTCACACTATCAAGGTGTTTTTGATTTTCGCGCAGTCTTATGCTTCTGTGAGTTTCGTTTTCCGGCAACACGGAAAAAGTTCTCCTATTCAGAAAAAGTGTATCACACCAACAATGGTTTGTGTTTAACTCCAACCATTCATACTGTGAAGACAAACAAAGAAATCCGAGACGATCAAAACGGTTTCATGGTTCTTAAGGCCTTATTATTTCTATACAAAAAAAAATCTAATCCACATTTTTCTTTTAACACATAAAATATTTCAAATCTTTGATAAGAAAATAAATGTTATCCCACTCATTTTATGGAGTTCCATAAATTTTATGTAAGGGATTATCGCGCCACATTATACAAGTAGAATGCAATAACGGCAGTGATTTATAAAATGAAACCCTGCAACGTTCGGAAGAAAACGGACCAGTGAATAATGAAAGTCAGCTGAATTATATTTTGCTTATCAAATAACTTCACCAAAAACTGTTACTTTTATAAGCTTCTATGCTGTTGAAGTTGATATGTTCATAAACTGTAACATATGTAGAAGAATGCTGCCAATAATGCAGTGATTGGTTTCGCAAAACAATTTTCGAAATTAAGTCGGAAAATTACTTTGTGTCTGGATTCAAGTACCCAATTTCTTAGTCAATATTGCAGAAGGAGCGAAAATGCGGCCGGATTCGGTTTATTTACTCTGCATTGTGATCATGCAACTTTAATTTGAACCGTTTGTGAGTATATATATTGAGTCCCGCCTTGTTTGTATCTATTTGGTCGGTAAAGGAAATTGCGACCGTTCCGGCTTGCTAACTCATCGTACTTAGAAAGATGTATATAGGTTAAGACCTTTTATTCAGTAATGTTTAGCAAACAAAATGACAATTGCTCGAATTGCCGCAGTTCAAAAGATTCGTTATTCGCTAGATATTTTACTTGTTAACACTGTAGAAAAATCATGTTACTATTTACTAGTATTTTCAAATGAGATTTGAACAAATTACTTAATTTAATGAGTATCTTTAGCATGAAAATCAGTAAATCATTCAACGATAAACGTCTGTACAAACTTATCTCGCAAAGTAATTGGGTTAAGTAAACATTATGTCGATAATCCCTTTATAAAGCACAAAGCTAGTAAACGTAAGTGATGTAATAACGATGATTCTTGTAACAACATTGTTACTCTTTTAGTATTATATTCAATATTTCACGTGTTTCGTTTATTTTCATTATACTACCAGATTTCATACACATTTTACAAACTGTGAATTTTTCTACCGCGATATACCATTTTATTTATCAAAGTAAGCATCATCCTTGCTTAGTGATTTCCATTGGCAGCAAACTTGTTAATCACTGACGCTCCAATTACTCTACTGACTATTAGGAAATTTTGCATAAATACTTAAGTTAACTAAATAAAAATGTGTTTCCAGAAATTGTTTCTTTTATAAAAAATTTTTCTGATAAAAATATGTCTATTTTAAACGAAACCAAAAATAATATTCTAATCCGGAATTGGTGGACTTTAGATATTTTAAAAATGATATTAGTCAAAGCACCAGGTGTTTTCTCTCATTCTAGTCAAGTGAGCTGGAAAAGCTTAAACAAATGGTTGCGCAATATTTTCTTGAAGAACAAATTTTAAATACCAGATTTGTTACAGCAAAATAATTCGCCGTCTTTAAATAAGGAGTAATTGAAAAACACCTACGTACACTTTTTTAAAACGTTAATGGTAATGGAAATTTTATGCTCGTAAACATACATAAGTATACATTGGCTATTTAATAAACTAAAGTATAAAAATAATCTTATAAATACTCTATATGTAAGAAACTAGTAAAGAAAGTAATTTGTATTTAAATATTTATGTCAGTAACATTCGCTAGATGTTGAACTATTATTTTACGAGCTCGGACAGAAACGCTTTGAGTGGCCAGCTTTGAATAAACGCCTACGATACCTGAATAAACATGGCGCATTTAAGGAAGTAAAACATTTTTCAAGAGATATGCAAATGTAGGCCGCAATAGTGAAAACGACATGGTGATGTTAACCGAGTACTCACAGCTAAATTTACTATTCTACTTTTTTATGTTTCTAATTAACACGGCCTTCCAAAGACAATGATGGATACGTTAACCTCTAAATGTTTCATGAGATATAGTCATTTGTTTGCAGCACGTGATTATCCAGTTTTGTGTCAAATAACTTGATATTTTTAAAAGGTATAATGTGCTTCAGTCATTCCATTTTTATAGTTGGATTTAATTTTATTACTCGAGACATGAATTGTAGCTTGCTAAAATTGACTAACTATATTATAATAAATTATCAAGTATTTATTTTTTAGTCCTTGCCTGTCTATGTGCGTATACGACGGAGCCTAGTAGTTTCCACGTGCCTCCTCGCCGGTCCATGCGTACCATACGTAATATCTGGAAGAACCGCAATCCGCGCAGAGCTGACGCCGCGAACACCTGCCCAGAGGAACCCATGCCCAAAACCACCATCGATGCCAATATCGTGGTGACATCTATAGAAGAAAACGATTACAATAATCTTGCTTATCCTCTCAATTTATCTGTTTTGATAGAAATCTTGACAATAAAAGATCTTTAAGTGTGTCTATGTTATTATAAATCGTGTTAAAAATACCCAGGTATGAAGATACCCATCTTGGTACAAAGTATAAGCATTTAGATGTATAAAATACTAGTTTAGCTCAACTTTGTAAATTCTTATTTTATTACATCTTCCTTTATCATGTTACACGGATGTAAGTTAAAAATTATTGATGTTGCCAACGATAACGCCCACTGTCCTGAACTATTAATCTATTTAAAAAGGTGTCCAAAAGTACTTGATCAAAAAATAAAAATCTTTAGACCATCATGTATATGTTTGTATGTATGTATTTGTAACTCGAGTCAGAGAAGCAAATGTAAAAACAAGAATAACATTTAAGGTTCATACCTATAAATACAGGCTACATGAAATATTATAAATTCTAAAGTTCTTATTTGATACTTGCCTTTATTTTTGAAATGTTTCTGTTAAGTCTAGAATTACTTGGTCTTTAATTACTCAGTCGTACCAAAGCGACAGACGTTAATAGGTCAAATGTCAACTTATAATAAAGTGAAGTAAGTATAAGCTCGAACGAACAAATCGTGCAGCAATGTTGGAAGTAAGGTTTAGTCTCGAGACGGCTGGCTCCCCAGAGAGTGAAAAGGCGACGTCGTGCGCATGAAACACTGGCTCGAGGGAATACCAAAAATGGAAAGGTCAAGTAGGTAAAATAAAGGACACGTGGTAATTTGGACGTTGAGTTTTTACGAATGTTTTTTCCCCTTTCACTTTGATATTTGCGAAAATTCAGAACAATGGGAGATAAAAAAAAAAAATGTAATATTATTGTACTAAAAAAATTTGTCTTACCTATTATACAGAAAGGGCGCCTCAAGAATTTGAGGCGCCCCATTGATCCTTGGTATCGTGACCTGCATCCTGACGACCATAACCTAAAATGAACAACATATAAATAGACCTGAAAATATGTCATTAATAAGTTAATAACAAAGTAGGTGCAGAAATGAAGTTTCCGTAATTCAGTTACGACATTTTGCTCAACTTGGTTAGTGGGGTTTTGTTTGGTAAGTGAAGTCTCCCTAGTGCACTGTAAGGTAAACATAATGTATTATGTAATGGTTATACCATTTAATGTTCATAATTATGAATATGGAAGTTACACATCGTACGGCCTTTGAAACTGAAAGTCTAATATTTACAAGCTTTTTTTGGACACTACGATATAAAACTTTATATAATATTAATTTTATGTATTCTAATAACCACCACTTCGTCATAATATCCATAATTAGCTTTGTATTATAGATAAGATCAAGAGAATTATATGCTTTTAATAATATAGAAAGCGTACTTTATTAATATTCTCGTTAAGTCTATGGAGTTTTGTTGATGTACATAGAAACGGGTCATTAAACTAGGCTACCCTAAATAAATGTATACGAAAAATCATAGTGGCTGGGTGTGTTGTATTTCCCCTGTGATTCAGACCAGAATAATCAGGACCGTCTTAACCATATTGGCATCAGACTCCGAAAATCACCGCGTAGCGTAAAGGAAACTCTCCACGCGGATTAAAGAAAATCTAATAACATTTATTAATAAAAATAAAAATATATAATTTATATATTAGTGAAACAAGAGAATTCGCTCTTTATGTATGATATTCATACGTTGCCTATAAAGCAATATTGTGTTTCAGTTATGTGAACTTTATTCGCTACATAACTGGTGTGAGTGTAGTAGACGTCATGCTGTTCAGTCACGTATGAACTCGAAACGTTTACTACAGTGAGACGTATCCAATACTATCCTTTTGTCTATGAACTGTATTCTTTTATATAATTCTTTTCAAATTTTCTAACTATTTAATTTTTACAAAGATTTGAAGAAATTTCCACCAACACTTATTAATTTCTTTTAATGGAATATATTTTGCATTCGACAGAAGAAAACCACCTCGAAATAAAATTAAATGTATAAAAAAAGTAATTTTGTTATAATTAAATATCAAAATGTATGTAAAATTTTACTAATGTCGGTTATTGCTAACTTATAAAATCTAATGGTGAATGTATGTACATAGTATTATACAATATTTTCCAATTGTTAATTTTTTATTTTATTTTATTTTGTAGTTGGTAGAGCCTAGCTGTATTCATGTAACTACAGATTGAACATGGTCTAGCTCGACCGGGGAAGTACTACCCTGCCACAAAAGATCGGGGTGAAGTAGCCTTTAATGGCTGCGTTTCGTCCGATGAGTGAGAAAGCCGGTTGCTCTTTCCCTATTCCCACCTTTTCCTGTCATTTTCTTTTTCCCACCCCTCCCTATTCCTAAAAAACCAAGAATGGCAACGCTCAACATCTCTGTTGCGGATGTCCATGGGCGACGGTGACTACTGTCCACCATTCAGCCGCTGCTCGTTTGCCACCTTTCACATTAAAAAAAAGAACTAATTAAAGTCAGGTGACTTTTTTGTGGAGCAATGTATGCCATAAAATTCCTCCTTAAATTAAAACATAGCATTTAAAAATGTCCAGTCAAGTTTATATTCATTTGAACGTTTCTTTAACTTTCTGATAAATTTATGCAGATACGTTAACTTAGCTCTTAAATAAAGCTCCAGTTTCGGTAAAAATATCTTAATTTGCTCCAAATTTCTTTCGCTGAAGCATCATTTTCATATCCGCAACAAGCTAATAGTAGATGAAAATCAAATCTGTAGAGTAAGCTCAGTGGGTAATCATAATTCGTCCACTTTAACTTGAACTTTCATCGACTTTTGTCGATTGTGCCTTAAAGCATTAATCTAGCTTGTTAGCATTTTTTTGCATTCATCAGCATCTGGCCGTTCTATTTCTTTATTTCTACACTCGAGAGAGTCAGTAGTGCCATATCATTCAATTCACTATTAATAGTTTAGCCTTTCTGAAGATATTAAAAAGTTGTAATGATAATGACCAGATGGAAAAATATGTTAGAGATAATCGTTGATCGATGACTTTTGATGTTTATGATTCAAATAGGATTTATATTTTATTTCTTGTTACGTACCAAGAAATCACTTTTATTTTTATTTCTATTGGACATAGTTTGCATTATCTCAACCTCTTTTCTGGGCCGATATAAGTAAACTACATTTGCTTTCATGCAAATGTTGTTTACTTTTGCATGAAAAAATCTTCGTGTAAAGTTGTATAAAATAATGTTTTTATTTCAAATTTTTAATTGTTTTGTACACTTTTTTTTTTTGTACCAAGTAAAGCTGTTTCATTATTTTCAAGGTGTTTGTACAAAAGCCCTTTCATTCAGAGTAAGAGTAAATATTCCGGTCCAACGTCAACACTGTGCTGTTATACGGATGTGAGTGATACGTGGAAGGTTACTAAGGACATTTCGTATCGGCTTCAGATCTTCATCAATTGGTGTCTTCGCCGTATTCTCGGTATTTACTGGCCCGAGAAAATTTTCAACGTTAATCTGTGGCAACGCTGCGGTGAGATACCGATTGACCTGCAAATCAAAAGTCGCAAGTGGAAGTGGATAGGCCACACGCTCCGAAGGGATCCGGAACACATACCGAGGCAAGCCCTAGACTGGACCCCTGAAGGAAAGCGAAAACGTGGCCGCCCTAAGCAGACCTGGCGGCGGACAATCATTGCAGAAGCTAAAAACATCGGCAAGCCTTGGAACGACATGAAATGATTATACTAATCTAGAGTTAAATTTATTTCTTCTACATTGATGCCTAAAGAAACTAAAAATATATTTTTTTATGTCTAAAAATATATATTTTTATTGTTATAATACATACGCTTAATATGAAATTAAATATAGTGTTGGTGAATTGGAAAGCTTGATATTTTTTTAAATATTCATTAAAAAACGTTATATTCAAATAAATATAATATTTTCATATAAAATAAAATGTACCCATCTATTCATCATGGTTACCTAATTACTTATATATTGCTCAATTACTCATCGTTAAGCTTGGAAATATTATACATTGGTTACGTTTCGTAATCAACACTTTCTAAGAATTCGTAGATAGAGTGAACGAAATGTTTGTCATGAATTTCGTGGTTAAAACGATATTTTCTATGTGAATGTTTCACTTATTCCTTCTGCCACTGTGTGGGAATAACATGTGTATAAAAAAATAAAAAAAAATACATTTGCAACAATTTATTCTTATTAATTTGCTAAAACGAATGCTTTAAATTTTATGTGAGTTCCTAAAATCATATTTTCCACATTATATGCTTGGATTTTTACTAAAATTTAAAAATCCTCTTGGTGTAAAAAGATTTTTTTATTCTTCACATTCAGTATTCTAATCAGTATTATAATTCGTAAATGTAAAGACACTTAAAAGTATATATGTTTAAATAATATTAATAAGAAAATATACAATTATTTGTGTAGTTTACATTAAAGAGATTCAATGAATCTATCGATTATTATATAATTTCTTATATCGTAATAACATAACCTAGCTTTGTAAACTTATTTGCTAAGTTAGTCACATTTTTATTGATCGGACTGAAGTGGACGATATCAGTGATGAACCGTGACCGCTTTGATTACTTTGTTGACAAACTGAAATTATTTGTATTATAGTATTATATAAAAACTGATTACCTTAAAAAAAATTCTATAGCGAACCATACGACGACTACGGTCTCCATATAGAATAGGACGATGCCAGCTTTCGCCTCGTATTCTTCTATGGTGGAGAAAACAGACAGCGACAAACACATGAACACCATCAGGAACCTGATATGTAACAACCATTAAAGCAGTATGTCAGTCATATATATGTAGACGTTTGTTTTACATATATGTATAATCATGTACCAGTATATAACAGTGATTGTCTTACAAAAGTTCCTCATAGATCTTCCGGGATCGTTAATATATTGTACATTGAAGACACTGTTTAAAAATACATTACAACGTAATAAACTTGAAAAAAAAAAAAGTGTTGTTAAAGTATTTTTTGGTTTTCATCTGACGTCACTTATTATATCGACAAGGACGAAGATCTTTCAAACCGTAGAATATGCAGCCATCTTGACTATATAATATTTTAACGCAATAAATATATTTTCGTGTTTGTAAAGTTTGATTTTCATAATTTAGTAATAATATAAATTAATTTGCTACATATAACAAAAACGAATATGTACTGAAAACGATGCGACCCTGTTTAAGTTTTCTTGCAGGGCATTCACAAGCAAATTATTATTCAATTTATATTGCTGTTGAATTTTATTTCGAAACTAAAGTTAAAAAATTTCTAATAAACTTCACGAAAACAAATCAAATGACATCATGTTCAAATAATCTTTAGTATAAGTGTGAATAGATTCAATGGTTATTAAAAAAACATACTTAAATATTACGACCGTAGTAAAATAAAGATACTTACCATATGTGTTTTATTATTTACGGTTAATAAATTTTAAACGATAATCCGTCCACATTATCTACGGTAAAAATACACAATACAAAGTAGGTTAATGGTTCTTACTCACACAATCATATGATATAGGACGGCCTTAACACCACGTGGCCGTTCAAGGAAATTATAGAACTTGGATTGCAGGCGTCGGTAGCGCGCGTCGCGACGCGTGGCGCGGTAGCTGAGCGGCTTGCCCAGAAGAGACATCCGAGGCGTCGCCAGCCGGTCGCCGCCACGCTTGCACTCACTGCAACACACCGCACCCATCACCACACACGGCCACCCACCACCGGCTCCTACACAACACTACCGACGCTTACAACAACCAAACATCATTGTTATTACCACTCACTTTTAAATCCGAATCAAAGATATAACACTTTTCGACAAACTTAGTTCAACTTGCAAAACAAATTTGAGGGCTGCTTTTGATAGAGCTTTTTGTGATTCTTTAGCTGAAGTGTAACCCCATTGTCACGGGTCACCGGTTTCAAAGAATTTTTATACGAATTTTATCTTTGAGAGATTTGTTTTTGTGAATGACCAAATAAAATATAACGGTGGTTGTTTAAACATCGTACAATATTCCCTCAGTTGTTTCAAGCGTGTCTTGTTTGTCATTTGGCGTAGCGGTTTTATGTATTCAGTATGGAAAACCTGCACGTTCAATGTTTGTCTTTTTTTTGCTATCCCAATTGTTTTTACCGGCTAAAATATTTTGTTTACTTTTCAATTTTGAAATTACCCACAAGGACAATCAAAAATTAAATGACATTCTAAAAAGGTTTTCTTAACTATGGTTATCTTCACTACTTGATATTCAATTTTTTCAATTTATTAAAGTAATTAATGTGAATCTTAAGATATTTATTAATGACTGCACTAGATATTTGTTATACAATAACGCGTGCTCAGGTCGCACAACTACCTAGTTATAAGTCCTTGAAATAGCGTTGCAAAGTTTGGATAACATTGACAGAGGCAAAAGCAAGCCAACTAATAAATTCCGTATGTTATTTTAGTAAAATGACACCTTTGCTTACCGCCAACTATTAATAATGCTTTAATAGAGATATAAATAAAAAAGAAAAGTGTGAAAAAGTTTTTATAGTTATTGAGAAAGCTTTTTTATTTGTAATTTTATAAATAATATCTCTCTTGATACTTCTATATTCATATATTATATTCATATAATTAAAAATTTATTTCGTTATTAGGAGATGCAACAGATTATTTATATAAACGTTTATATAACTTTAACTTTGTGATCGCGGACGAGCGTTTCTGACTTTTAAGCTTTTAGGGAATGCGCGGAAAATAAAACGTTTGAGATATCAATTTTAACAGAAATAAAATAAAACATGTCAATGATTTCTTTTGTTGATAATGGATAAGCTATAATGTCGAATAATATGGAAGTATTTTTTTCTAACTTATTAGTGGGCTTGCATTATTAAGGCTATCTAATCTTAAAAGATCGGGATTTGAGATTTAACTAAAAAGTTTAATCCTTTGCCACGAAGGTTAATTATATTTTCATAATCCAAGTCTTATTAATCAGTACCGCGTTTTAAATTTTATGAAGGCAATTTAAATTTTACAATGAGAGTCCCGTTTCAAGGAAGGAGTTGAACCGTAACGTTTCACCGCTTTGGATGTGCTCGTACTGATTACACGCTTTGTAATTTTCTAGCGCCGCCACTGCCTTTGCTGGTTTAAATCTCTAATATTTACATTGCATGGTTTATGGTAGCGCGAATTAGTGTATTATGCATGAATTATTATGATTACTCAATCTAGAGTAAATAAACATTTTTCCTTTGCTCGCGAGATGTATCAGTCATTAGGTGGTGTTTAGCAAACAAATATATTCGGATGTATATTAAGTAAATGTTTGTGTTGTAAATGAGAAAAATATGATAAATAGAACGTTAGTGTTGTGTGCGCCTAATGTTTAATGTTATGTGATTTGTGGAGTTCCTTATGAATATTCATCTCATCCTCTTAATAACGATGCCGGCGCTCAGATGAAATAAATCTAATAATATTTCAGACAATCTTAAAAAGTCAAAAACAAATGTACATATACAATAATGATTATGTTACTTAGTGGTGTTAACAAATATTATCTATTCCTAACTGTTTCCCTGTTCATATCAATTGCATATCCTGTTTCGTGTATTTTATGCATACAAGTAGGTAATGAGATAATTTTAAAAGAATTAAATGAGTCCCTTTTCTTAAAGTAATCTCGTTAAAATATATTACAAGTAACTTATATAAATGAAAAGTTTCCATAGCAAAAATAAACCGTGGTTAGCGACAACCTTAACTTTTGCCGTTGTAGAACTGTAGTCCCAAATATTTGTTTAGCTGGCGGTTAGTTTAACAACTTAAAAAAAAGTTTATAAACGCTAAAAGGTAATTATTGTATGATGTAACTAAGAATTTGAACTTTCTAATTTCCTTCATATTCACTAGTATTGCTTTTTCTTAATTTGATTCTTCTAAGTCAATCATTAGACACCTGAAGATTAAAAAAAAAAAAAAATTCGATCGTAAGTCATTATTAGATTGTGTTTAATTATGAAGTAAAACTTTAACTATGGTAACAAATTTTAAGGTCTTCTTATTTGTTATCAAATGTATAGAAACCTATTAAAAATAATGACAAAATTTATTTTCTAATTATTGCATACATTTTGAAAAATTATTAACAACATCTCCACTTTATTTCCATTCACAATATGGAAAGCTTTTATTCATTTGCATCGCGTGGTATACCGTGATTTGACCTAACTTTCTCGTTAGGTCAAAAATTCAAACTCTGTTGAATTACGCTCCACATTAATTTGGTGGTCATGACGTCATATCTAATGCAACATTAATAAAACTGCTGGAAATTTTATATTATAAGAAGTAGTTACGTAAAATAGATGAAATCGATCGAAACAGAAGCTGTATTCTGAGATATCTAACAGAAATGACTTAGATAACATTAAGTACAATTTTTATGGATTTGAACCAGCGTTATCTATTGACAATAAAATACGACTCAGTTCTTAACTATGGGATTTTACTTGGACACGTTTTTTGTATACTGATCAAAATTGAATGTAATAATCTTTATAATATCTCAGTATTTGATTTGTCGATTTATGTCTTAAAAATGTGTGACTATAAAACCCATGTTATCATTTATAGTGGGCAAAAAAACTCTTACAATTCGATAGGGAATCTTTCAAAAGGTACCTATATAATTCCAGTATATCCGCATAACTCATAAGGTAGTTACAGCTGTAAGGTTTTCTTTTGTTTCGTGATAATTTTTAAAAGTAAAATAATCAAGGAAAATACCTCATAGTTTACCTGTAAAAAGATAAAAAAATAGATTGAAATTGTTCAAAGAGATTGTTAAGTTCTTTACAATGAATGAGGGATATGGTTTTCATAAAAAATTTTTGCTACATTCATTATTGTCTACAGTCAACAGATTTTATAAAATACCAATTAGTATTATGAAACTCAAATCGCAAAATATGAACACAATAAATTTTTATAAAGTGTTTTAAGTACTGACATGTTGTGTAATAAATAGGTACTTACAATTTTTGTCAGGAGTGCTCAGTGAAACAAAAAAAATACGTAAAATATTGTGTTACAAAATGATATTTATTTATATAGTTCTAGTTTCATGAAACGTTAATAATATAAACAATGATTATAATTGTGATTAAACACAGTTATTCCATGAAATATCGAAAAACGTTTTCATTATAGTCGCAAGGACACCTATTAAAAATATTTATAATTTTACTGTAGAGAGAAAAGTTATTTGAACATTTAAAATCAATTATTTAGCTGAAATATAGTAGTTTGGCTATCAAGTACATTAATAAGTTTTTGTCTATGGTTGTTTGTAGATGATATGTGATATTTTAATATTGGTTACTGTAAAAGTCATAAATATCACGATTTCAATTAAAGAAACCTCCGGACATATTCAATATTCACAATTTAAAACAATAGTTCTCTATACAACTTCTAATGCGTTTGATACAAATCATAATCAAACATTTGACGTGCAGAGTAGTGATTGAAAATTTTATATACGAGTTCAACTACAAATCTAAAACATAGACGCCCCTATTTCCAGCACGCTTAGTGTAACATAGGCATTAACTAAATCAATAAATTGTAGAGCATAAAGAGAAAAAATATCGCTGTTATGATTTTTTTTATTTTTAACTAGCTTTTATTTATCAGTAACATGAATATAAAAAAATATATTATATGCATGTCTAGTAATTTGTAATTAAATAATTTCGATACGAAGGCAATAAACGAAAATTGTAATAATATAGTTTTTTATTGTGATTACTTTGGTTTTTGTTGCATTTGAGTTTCATTTCGTTACTTGTAGTTTTGATGATCATGTTTAAGATTCACATAATGAGATCTAAGATTTTCGCGAGTTTTATTCATTTAAATGAAACTAGTATTTTTCGGATAAACTAAGCGTGATTTATTTTTGTAAAAAACTACATATGTTACCTACTACACTACATAGACGTGATGTCTCGTCTGCCCGTAATCACGGTTGCTGAAAAGTAACCGATACGTCGGGAGTATGTAGTTTTTTACAAAAATAAATCACGCGTAGTTTATCCGAAAAATACTAGTTTCATTTAAATGTTTAATGTTTATTGTATTTTGAGAATTATTATAAATTAAAACGACAATAATTTTTTACCGTTAAAAAGTTTTGCTATAAAACATTTTCAACGTTCTAGTCCTTGAATATTATCATATTTTTATTTTACTGTCTAGAAACTCTTTGACATGATAAAATAGTTTTCGTAAACTTTCATAATTACTTAAAATATTCATGAGCGTGCTTAGGCTTTTTTCCCAACTGCCATTACCTAAAAAAGTTAACTTTGATGTTTGTATGTGATTATGCCCAAATTATCATAAAACGACGTGTCGATTTTATGTATACAAAATTATACAACACTTCTGTATTAAAATAATTTTCAGTGATCGACATTTACAACAATGAAAAAATAATAAAAAAAATAACAGTCGAATACAATTTCCAAGTTGGATGGTTGCAAGCAATAATTGTGAGTAACTAAAGATCCGTTTCAATTTAAATTTTTTGCCTTATAAAAAATTACATAATACATGCTATATTTTCAACATGTAGCAACTTTTCAATATTTTAAAACGCGTTTTTCATGTCATTCCGATAGATAAATAAAGCTAACACAACCATTTCTTAACTAGTCGTTAAAATAAAACATTAAAAAACGGAACAATTGAAATCACTTAAAGTCCAGTTTCCTAGTGTATCTGTTAAGCAATTTCGAGTAAAATTAAGTAAAAACGGTCCGTGTCGTCTTCAGTGCTTGGATAAGGCAACGTTCAGTCTATTAACTCATATAATAACCTCAAAATACATATTCATATATTTTTTAACAACCAAATTTATGTGTAAAATGCTCCATTCTACTAATAATATAAAATTTTTCATTATATAGCAAAATATAAGCTTCTGAACAAAATCATGACAATAGTATAGATATATAATATTCAATTCCTATTTTAAACTTAGTTTATTGTTTTAAGCTACTTTAGAATTTAAACTAACGAGCAGAGACTTAAGGGCTACTCGAAGAAAGGCGGCCAGCCCCAACCAAGCTAGAATTTTTAAAAAGATTAAATAGACAGTTTTTATAAAGATTTTAAAACGTCGATTTGTATAAACGGGAACATTAATAAAATAAAAATATTTTTCACCTTAATATACACATACAAATGCATCGCTTTTGACGTTGCATATACGATAAATCTTTATTTATTCAAAACTAGTATAGAGAAATTCTTTTATATATGTATTTCAAAACTAAATTGCTATTTTCTTTCTAACATTAAAGTTTTGAACTCGGTTATGAAACACAGCTGTGCATCGGAAATAAATTTAAAAAGTCGTATTTTTATTCAAGTGCTAACTAGACACCTCTAACAACGAAGCTAAATAAAAAATATATATTGTATGACTAGATTCAGCTTTATTGCATGATAAGAAATTAAAATGTAATCTAATAATATAGATGAAATTTTAAACTGCAATGTAATGTTATATATGATGGTACGTCTATTAAAGATTTGTTATAAAAAATATTGCATTAAAATACATGCGTTCTCTTAATTAAAATTAAATTTAAAACGGAACATGAATTCAATGTGCTGGGTTCAATACATTTTCTTTATTGGAAATATCATTATCGGAGCCACAGATTTTCTAGTAATTAAAAAAAACTTGATATCGGGAATAATTAAGTTATATTACTAATTGTATGTGATCTTCATAACAACATTAATTAATATAACTGCTTTGGAATATGGCTATAAAAATATATCTTCCTGATCATTACAACTCATAATATTTTGTGGTCATGTGTGGGTCGTTGTTGCCTTTTATTAAGGATAATATTTGTGAATGTCTTGTTTGTTTCCTGACAATAATGTTTACAGCTTGTTAAATTTGGTAACGTCAAAGTTTTTTGGCGTTATGCAAAAATTATTCTGGCTTCTTTGAATATGTATGTCGTAACTAACTTAGTTTTCCTTGATACGGAATTAAGGTTTAGTCGTGCTTGTACTGGCTTTGCCTTTGGCGATATTGCATATGAGGGTATGTAAATCTGCTTCATTAAGTTATTTGAGGTTACGCGAACAAATAGTCATTATATGTTAAATAAGATTTTGTTAGGCTTAAGTGTATAAAATTTTATCATTTTACAATAAATAAATTAAATAAATAGTTAGATTTCATTTAAAAATGAATATGTGAAAAAAAAAATAGTATTAAACACGTTACACTCTAAATAGTCCTTTAATAGTAAGTCTATTGTGTCAAGGCACAGGCAAGCTTTCTTAATCTTAGACATCGATCTATAAAAGCGGCACGGCTTGTGAGGCCTACACTTCTAATATTGTATTTTGTATTGTAAAATTAATCATATCTATCAATATATACCATGGCGTATTTTTTGGATAGGTTCTAACACATGTACATAATTTATTTTTTTACATCTGTAATACATGGACTGGAAGAAGAATTGTCCATTTTTTCGCATCACTTTTTATATAAGCTTCATTTCTGTAAATGGATTTGTGCGTATTTAGTTCCTACATACCTTTGCCGGTTTCATTTCCCTAGAATACCTGAGTGCCAGAAGCTAACAGAATCAACTAGACGGCATCAAGTGTAGATCATAAATTGAAATAGAAAGTAATATTGTTATATATATGTAAATTGTTCACAAAAGAGCTATAGGTCTATAACACTGCGGGTATACTGCACCATGTCGCACCCCGATAGCTACGTCATTAAGTAACATAAATTATTCAATCACTTAATATTTGGTAGTACAAATTGCGAGCAAACTATTATTGCTATAAAAAACTTTATAACATTTGGTCATAACTGAAAAAGTATAATTATGCAATATCAATTCATCCATTCATCCTTTATTCATAGATTGAAATTAGCTCATAGTCTCTAATCATCTACTCGAGTTTTTTTATAAATATTTAATGCAATCATTGCTCGGATACGATAAAAATATAGAGAAGGTTATTTTTTTATAAGGGTCCTTTATGTTACCTACATAAAGGTAGTACTATGATTTCCTCAGAATAAATGTATTGTTACATTTTATTTATGAAATGTATTTTAAAAATCTTACAAGAATAATCTATGCTTCGGTAATGTTAGAAACTAAACGAGGTTTGGTTTTGTTACTATATAATTGCGTTATCCAACGTAAACAAATAGTTTTGCTTGTCTGAATTTATGTGTCTATAATATAAAACAAGATTTTCGATAACAAAACAATATATTATTAATTGGATTCCCTATTTCTATGATCTAATGTAAACAATGTTATATTAAATAAAGCAAGTTCAGCCCATCAGTTTCTGAAACATACAAATGTTCGGAATTAATTCGATTGACCTAATCTTGTATCTGATATATTGTATTATGTATTAAATTCAATCTTTAAGTTTCCCGTCGGCTTTTACAAACAGAACTTCTATTGCAACCTATGGTAGCTTCCTTACAAACTTACTGACTGACATGATAAGTAAATTAGACGATTCAAAGCCGCTTGTAAAGAACAATTCCAAAGTATATTGTGATCTCACTTGAATACCAGTTACTTAACATTTCAAATAATAAGAAAAATATAATTTAACCATTGAATTCTTCACCACAAAATACCAGTAAAGGAAAAAATTCAATCGAGTCTTTTAAATGGCGATTAATTACTCTCATTTACGGGATTTTGTTTTCAATCGTTTATATTCAAAAACGTTTGGCCATAGAAACCATTCACTGCTATAAGGAAGACTTCTTGATTGCTTTCAAATTTCGATAGGGAAGTATCAATATGCTTAATCGAATTTCTTTATATTACATAGCTATAATTTTATTTCGACTACAAATATAGCAAACCATTTATTTACTTATTTATTTATTTGATACAACCTGTACATAACGTTTGATTGGCTACAATGAAGATCATTTCATGTTACTTCATGCCCCAATCGCTCTATAGGTTAGGTATAGATTCTTTAAGTGCATTTACCATTACATCCTAATTCCTAATATGTGTAGGAAATATGGAAGGATTGCATTCTAATTGCGAGTATGGGAACTTAAGTTGTATAAATAAATACTTAATTAATTTCATTGGAATTCTATCCCGCCGTTCTAGTTATGTGAAATTATAGTGAAGGTCAACATGCTTTGTTCAACAGCTTATTTGCTATAGTTTATTTTACATTGGCGCAATAAAATATTTCACAATGAAATTTTATTAAAACTAAAAATCTATTTTCTATGGGTTTTTATAATGATTTTTTTGTTTTAAAATACATGGAGAGTCAGTATTGGATTTTGTACATAGAGAATGATGTCATGTATACAGGTAGATTAATCGTAGATAGATAGAAGTGAAACGAGAAAAAGTAATATAAAACAGATAGGAAGGAGGTTGAATTCTTCCTAGCGGGATATATTTAGAGTGATCTAATCTTGGTATAATCTAACTACAGCAAAAACAAAAACACAACCGTGTAAAACGTTAACGAAGAAAATGTTGGGCTAGTAAAATATATAGAATAAAAATAATCGTCTACGTTATATCTAAATATAAAAAAATAAGGAACAAAAATACTGTAATGTATTACCTATGAAGTATAGCATCTTCATGTACCCGTACACGCCTTGTTGATTTCATTTCACCTAAACATTTATGCCAATCAATAGGTATGTTATTGCACAGCATATAAAATGATTTTCAGGTCGTGGACGGTTATGATGATTGTGTTGAACTTTACCAACCACAGTGTCAATAAATAATTGTCATAGGTATCATAGTGATTTATTATTTGAGTATTGATTCTATATAGTGTAGTATGTTGGTGTATTGACATTCGCATATATCGAATTTACTTAAATCATGGAATAAATTATAGTATTTCAAGATTCTAGTGTTACTTTGTAATAAATAAATAAATAAATATTTTATCTTTCATTGTCGAAACGAAACATAATATCGTTAGCCGAGGCTAGCGACTGTACATTGAATGATTACCGCCAGAGGTTTTTTAAAATTATTATATTTAAAATATGAAAAATCTTTTGAACCCAACACTACGTTTAATGGTAAACTATCGATCCAAATATAGAAGGGCACTTTGTGCGCCATAAACTGAAGTTTCAGTTAGCATTTACCTATTTAAAAATCATAAAGAGACAAACAGTGCGACACAAAGAGCATGCTTTATTTCAACTAATCGTTTGAGTAAATGTCGTCCAGCGAGATTAAAACAATTTACTAATATTAACTCGTCATGAAAATATATCCCAACCAGGCATTACTTACATACCTTGAATTTCACAGCCAATCTAAACAACTAACAACTGACATCCATAAATATTTACATTCCGGTGTATAGACGTAAAACGCGTAATCGCGTGCGTTACGGGCTACGAGAGGCGAACGTAGACGTGCGCCGAGGGGACGAGGACGGCACGGCGCTGTGGCGGAAAGCGCGCGGCGCGTGACGACCGGCTCCGGGGCGCCGGCATAATAGCCGGCTGTAGGAGACTGGCCCTGGCTCCGAGCGCCGAGTGCCGACTGCCGACTGCCGACTGCCGACTGCGCCTCCGTGCGCCGCCGCGTCCGCTCGACCCGCCCGCGCACCTCTAATTCTAATTGCTGGCCATCTCCTACGATCCAGGTCATCGTGCCCCAACTCGAATTCACTGCGTTATGAGAAATTCGTTTGTAATTTGAATATTCTATATTCGCTATCTTTTTTTCAATTCGTGCTGAAATTACCTTTTACAACGAAAAAAGCTTCCGCCTCTATTGCCAGGCAATGTTCCTTGAGCTTTATGATGGATGAAAATTTCTTACTTACTTAAACAAAGTTTTTACCTTAATTCTCTTTTTGCTCCTTATTGCCTTAACAGTTTAGATTTTTGTCAGCTCTGTGATTATCAGGTACCTAGTTTAAATACATAAACAGCCTAATTTATTTGAAGTATAAATTGGCCTCCATATTATTATTCCCTAGATCGATATCATTTATTGGAAATGTTCAGCTGTTGTAGTGTCAGCCTATTAGTGGGCAAAGATGACAAGCCGCCAGGCACTTCTAATGAGAGTGCTTCTAACCTTTGTAGCTCATTAGCTAGAATGTGAGCTTATAAAAGAATACATGTGCTTCAGTTTATTTTTACAAGACTACACCGAACATGGAAATGGTTATGATTGATATTTATGATCCAATCATTCGTATCGTTCAATTTAGAAACGTTTATTAAAAGTGAAGAAAATTATATCTTATTAAATCATTTATTAAAAAAGTTCAATGTTATAGAAATAATCTATAAGAGACATTTCTTTATAGGTCGGTTAAAATTTTGTTTCTTAAAAAGTATATGAGAATCTCATATCCTAACTACCGCACGGCACACAGTCTTCAGACAGTGTAATCACATTTTGCGTGCATCCGATACGTTAGCGACCGTTGTAGACTAGAAATAAAAGAGCTTTGTTTACATTGTTTTAGTGAGCTTTAAAGATGGCAAAGGAGAAAAATAAAAACTCATGTTTATGCGAACATTTAATGGAACGTCTTAAGTTTTAACTGCTTTGTAATATTTATAGGCAAGGAGCTCAGCTTACTGTATAGTTATTATACATGAATTAAAAACGTGATAGTTAGTAACAATGGTTCTTATTATATACACTAAAAAACCTTTTTATAACAGTTATGTACATTATTGATTCCCATTTTATTTTAATGTCTTCTTGGAGGGGCATTTTAAGAGTTGAGATATCTTTCTGTTTTAACACTTTTTACTATCTTCCATTGGAAGTTAAGCTTTTCTATTTGAACTTCGTGCATTCTGTCAACGACGGAAAAACATATCTAAAACTTTCTATTCTTAAATTCTTGTCGTTTTACAATGCATTTCGTTTTTCACAACATATATATATCAACCAACTGAGTGCTTTGATATATTTAATATTACTCTTGTGATAAATTTCATTAAAAGATATTTTTTCGGAAATAACTCATTAAAAAACATATTGTATCTACCAGTCGGGAGTTACACTCGGCAGTCCCTTGTGATTTTATCGAATTACAAATTGGAGCACTTACGGTATTCGTTATTAACTAATGTGGTTGTTAAATTAATCATACAATAATAATAATAAATTATTCGCATACTTTTAATTTATTAAGCAGTAGAACATCTAAATTTATTTATGTCTCATTGGCGACAAGGAGCAGATGGTCCAAATAATGTATTCACCGTTGTTTATTGGCAATGTCGACATATTCAGTTGTAGATAATCTCATCCATTTAATTGATTACTTTGTCTCACGTGGAAAACCAACTGATATTTACAATATTATAAACCAAATTATTGTGACCGATGTTGTGATATCAGTTTAGTTTTTTCTCTGATACCTATGTGTTTGTTAATATTTAGGGGACTATTTAAATGTATTTTGTAAGTTGCCAGACCATTCTTAGGAGTCAAATATCCATCTTCCATCCGTCCATCCAGCCTACACGATGATTAAGTGCCTGTTATCACTTTGATGTTATATAATTAATAAATGATAGAAACAATAAGAATATTTTAGACAGAATAAATAAGTAAGAAAGTATTTTTGGACATCTAATTCAATCAAAATCAAAAAACAGCAATCAAAATGTTATCCATCATACATTTGAAAATACTCTTTATTTTCAACAACATTCGGGATGTGTAGGTTATTTATACTTCTCACACTTACAGTCTAGAGTGATCAATCAATGACTAAAACACAAACACCTATGTTTTGTGTTTCGTATATACTACAGTACCTGTAAACGTAAATTGAATATATGGTAGGGCTACTGCCAAAATATTCAACATATGAGACAACATGCGTATATTTTCCATATTATTCGTAGGTATACCGTTAAATATGACATGTAATCATGAATATTTAATTTTTTTTCCATTTTAACTAAATACAGTGTTTTCTTTTGTACTTAAAGGTATGAGCAAATATTTCCCACCATTGCTAATGTTAATGTAGTTAACACTAATAATTTTTCAAATGTTCTGTTAAATATAACAAATGCATTATGCTTCAAATATAAATTTGAGAAGACACAAACCCACCAAAACACTAACCATATAAAAACATTTATTATATTAGTGCTTTAATACTTCTTCGGACATAAAGTTAAGAAAATAAAATTTTTTTGGGTAATTTGGAGTTCCTTTAAAAAAATATTGTACAAATTTGTAATATATATTTAAAACTTACTATGAAAATTAATCTTGCTCACTAATATGTCAATTGTGGCAAAAAATAATATGGGATGATTGAAGCCATATACGCTCAAAACTTTTTGGTTTCAATGCAATCAGATTCCTTTAACATTAGTAGACATTCTAAGTCATTAAGTTAATTAAACTTTTCTTAACAGAGTGGCTGTTAAAAAGATGTACATTTTTATTTCTAAATGGACTTTTCGATTTATTACCAGTAACAGCGTTCATGAGAAGAAACTCTCATTATGTCTATTGGTTTATAATGAAATTTTCTTACTCACCAACGATCAAATTTAGCTTGGGTAAACGTATATTAGTGAAAATTTGAAAAAAACTTATGCTCGTTTAGTTAGTTTGGTAGAAAAGGTAAGTCCTATATAGTTTTCCTTCTCTTCAAGATAATGGATAAACAATTAATAATAGTCGAAAACATAGTATTTAATTATTTAGTTTTTAATTTCAATAAGTAAACACGTAAATACATATATTTTCTCACCGTATACGTATACTGTAAACAACAAGGACAGTAATAGAATGAAATACAGATGATTGCAGAATACCTACACACGGGGTGAATAGGAATCTAAGGGTGAATAGAAAAAAAAATGTATGCTACCAATACCCATTACTTGAACTAGCACTATTTATTTGAAATAAAGTGAAACACAAATTGCCAAAACAACTTTCTGAACCGGAGCGTTTGAATTACCCTTAATTGAAGTATTATACTCCTTCCCTAATTTTATAGAATTATTTTGAATTTTTGTTACTTTTATATCGAAACAATTATTTGTGAGTATCTTTTTTATTCTAAAATTATAATAAAATAAAGTAAGCTGAAAGAAAATTTAACTCTTAAAAGTCTGTTTTAACATAACTAATAAAATATTACGGTACAAGTTGGTTTTTTAAGAGATATTAATTAGGAATAATAAAATATGTGAAGAGACAGCGAATAGACTACAGGAACAGGGTTGTCCTTTCATTAAAAAAATAATATAAATAACTTATTTCTGACATTATTATAAACATCTTCAATTATTGCCCCAGACATAAAAAGATTTTTTTAAAGCTAGTTAGTTAACAGAATGGACTGATTAAATTTTCTAAAAATTCTGGCTTTAAGCCATAGTACCACTGCTTACCTACGTCAAGAGAAAATAGGTACATATATTCGAACCTTAGTTTACTTCTAATACTACCGAAATATTTTTTTATCGAATTGGTGCGGATCGTCCCTATCAACCCGATTGCATGTTTAAATAGGGATGAACTATATTTTGAAGAAATATATAAAAACTGGGTCTACGATGATCAAATTTCGAGCTATCAAGATTCTTTAGTAAGCAACTTAAGTTATAATACCAAAATCAATGTAATATGTACCATCGTGATTAATGTATCCATACGTGATTCAGTTCCTATTCACCCCGTCTAACGGTATATGACGTCAGCGGTCAATTGACATTGACTTAAATGTAAAATCTCAAATCTCATTTATTGTCATTATGACATTTTACCGATTGTGTATTTTTTTTACTACAATTGAAGTGAAATAGACTTAATATTATTTTGAAATTATGAACTAAATCAAAGATCTATAATCATAATGGATCAAAATAGGGTTAGAAGAAGTGATTTAGATGTAGACAGTTTTGGGGGTGTAGAACCAGATTATGACCGAGCTCGGATGAGACGACAATCTGGAGGTTTTGTAGACTTAGGTAATGAATCACAATATGGGACAGGTGGGCATCAGGCTTCTGGCGCTAATGAAATTTTCGCAGATGTACAGGTTTGTAAATATCAAAGTTTTTCATATCAGAGTTATTCAAGATGTTCATGTTAAAATTACCTTTTATGACTTTCGTATGACTAAGCCAATAATTTTGACTAGTTATTTGTCTATGCAACAATTTAAGTAAACTGGAAACCTTAATGAAATTTTGTTATATTTGTAGGGTGATGTGCCTTGGTGGAAATCAAATTTCTTTATATCACAACCAGTCCTGTTTGGGACATGGGATGGAGTTTTCACTTCTTGTTTGATCAACATATTTGGTGTAATTGTATTTTTAAGATCTGGATGGATGGTTGGTCAGGCTGGATTAGTTAATGCAGTTTTAATTGTTATCTTCACAGGTATGTAACAAACTTTGATTAATTTTCTTTATTGCATTTTGTAAATATACAATGTTTTGTTTTATATAACTAACTAAAAAGTTTTCAATATATCCTTATTTTTTTACAGTATTTGTTGCACTGATCTCAGTTTTATCAGCTGTGGGAATATGCGAACGATGTAGGATAGAAAGTGGTGGTGTTTATTTCTTGTTGGCTCATACATTAGGATCCAGACTAGGTGGGGCTTTAGGAATGATATATTGTTTTGGACAGGTATGTTATGGCAAAGTCAATTATAAATGAATTTTTATTATGGTTATAAAATTATTATATCAATTTAATTGTTTTAGTGCTCTTATCATGGGGATTTGTAAAATACATTTGATTGTAGACCTAATAAACCTTATTATGAGTGGATATTTTATAAATTTTCTATTACAAGCAATATAATATTTTACATATATTGTGAATATATGATTTTATGATACTTTTAAAAGAAGAGTACTTATATTTTTATATCATATTCCAGGCAGTAGGATGTGCGCTAAATGTATTTGGTTTTGGTGAATCCATGGCAGATCTCGTAGGCACAGACAATACATGGGCCGCTCGGGGCTTTGCTGTTGCAGCTGTGTTACTATTAGGCACTATAAATGTGGCTGGTGTAAAATGGGTTATAAAACTGCAATTCATACTTCTAGTCATAATTTTGGCAGCAGCTTTTGACTTTTTCATTGGATCCTTTACAACAGTGCCAAGTAGGTTTAATTAAGTTTAACATAAAATACAGTTATAAGAAATTTAATTTTAATACATAATTTCTCTCATTGATATAGTTGTAAAATGTCTGTCGTTATTTTTATTTAGGTAAAGAATTTAAGGGTTGGTTAAGTGGGACAATGGCAAATAATACTTGGGCGGACTATCAAGATAATTATACCTGGTTCAAATGTTTTGGAGTGTTCTTTCCAACTATAACTGGTATATTAGCAGGGATTAATATGAGTGGAGATTTAAAAAATCCATCAGCAAATATCCCTAATGGTTCTTTAGCAGCAATAAGTACAGGGTATGGATTTGACAATCTAGAAAAACTGATTGATGTTTATTATGTATGGCTCTGTTAATGCTACAGTGTTGAATTACATGTAAAAATTACATAATTTTCAGAACTTTCCTATATTTGATGTTCATAATAACATTAGCAGCTACTGTCAGTAGAGATGCCTTGTTGAAAAATTTTTCAATAACAGCTGATATATCAGCAGTAACAGTACTACTTCTGGCTGGCTTGTATGTCAGTTCGATGAGCTCATGCCTTGGAGCTATGTATGGGACTCCAAGAGTATTACAGAGCATTGCCAAAGAAAAAGTTATACCAGGATTGGATGTTTTAGGTCATGGGGTAAGTGGGTATAGTTTTTTAGTCAATAAGTGCACTTTATATGATTTATTCATCACCTTTTTCTTCCACAGAGAGGTCCCAACAAAGTACCCATATATTCAATGGTTGTAGTAGCAGTAGTGACTGTAACGTTTATCATTATCGGAGACATAAATAAACTTGCACCAATCGTCACAATGCCTTTTCTTATTACCTATGCTAGTATAGATTATTCTTATTTTGCTCTCGCCCAAACATTTGATTTGCAACATAAACGTGAAATGAGGTATGGTTCCATCATTTTATTTAATTTTAATTGCACTTATTACCTTTTATTTCTTCAATCACTGGATCATGCTTACATATTCATACATTTTATTAAATAGTATTTTAAAGTACCAATACCTTATTCCCATCTAATTCTATGTGATATTAAAACTATTGTGATTTAGATTTCAGGGAAATTCTCAGCGGGATACCCAAGTATATGGTGCTACAGGCTCTGATCTCGACCTGTTATTCCCTGAAAGGATAAGGCATAAAAATGTTGGGGTGAGTTTTGAACTGAAAAATATAAAATATTGGTCTGTCCGATTAAAGCCTTTTGTTCTTTGTTATAGGACTTTACTCCATCACCAACTGATTCAGCTATAATGAATGGACGAATGGCAAATGGGGATGGAAGGCGACCCAGTATAAATGTTCATTCGAAAAATAAAAATTGGTATTCACACCTGTGCAATAGATGGCTGTCATTAGTAGGGGTAAATATTCTATACTAGATTTATGCTATTGTAATTTAGGTGTAATCAGTTGGAAAGTCACCCTTCAGCACTAAACATTTTAATCCAAAAGTTGTCTTAAATGTGGAATATTCATATTAAGTTTAACATGACATCATTTATTAAGTATATGAGTCATTTTATTTTTTTATTTTCAAATAAATAACAGTTTTCCTATTACAGGTAGCTATAAAATTATTGTTAATGTTATTGGTACATTGGATATATGCACTGGGCTGTCTGTCCATACTTTGGCTACTGTGGCTGTACATCGGTGCCGCTAACCCCGCAGTCAAACCTGGAAGGGCGTCAGAGTTCAGATTCTTCTACTGGCTGAAGATAGCCTTTTTGCAAGCCATTGGGTAAGAAATATAATTTTAAAATGTAATTTACTTTTTTCATCTGTCTTGAAAATTCTCCAACTTTAAATATCATAAACTACATCCTTAAATAATTTGGGAAATACACACACATAGTGTTCAAATGCAATAGCACCTAAAAAGTCAATTGTGAATATATGTAACTCATTTTACTCACATAAGTTTCACAAACACATTAGGACAGCAACTCATTGGATCGAACCTAATATAATATTTTTCATTATATACGTTTGTTTAGAAAACGTCCATTGGAATATGAACAATTAGTAGTAACTCCGGTGCATGTTGATATACAAATGGAGCAAGAAAGATTGAATGATGATAACGAAGACTTTGCCTCAAGGAGACGTTACCACCAGTCCACAGCTGTTCAGAGCAATCTGGTCAACATACATACTTAATACTCTTCTGGTTGTATTTCTAACATTAATACAAACAACTCTATTGTAAAGAATTCATAGATTTAATTTATTATGTTAATTGCAACAGTCCTTATAGCAACTTAGTCATTGTCAATAAGTTTCAGTTAAAACATAAACAATAAATATTATAATATCAATTTTAATTATGAAAAATTTCATAGCATTGTCGCTTATTGGTAATATTAATGTGTGTTTTTATACCGAGGCTTCCATATTATAATATTCATGATTATATAATAATTGTAACTTATAAAAATATTATTATAGACACATAAAAGTAATAGTTTTATGTCTTCATGATATATTCTTTTTATATCTTGTGCTGTTTTAGCCTTTCATATCAGGTAAATATTGATAATAATGCACACTAAACATTTCTTGATTTACTCTTTCATTCCAAATGCATTTCATTTTCTTAGGACTTTCTTTTATTCAATGAAATTTGTACTAGATTTGAATTTATTTATTATTCTTAACATTAATATATATATCCATACTTAGGTATTTATATTCAATGATATGTTAAAAATGTCTTTTTAATATGGTTATTTAATAGTAAATTTAGCTTTGACTGACATTTCACATATTTATTTGTTAAGACATATCTATTAAAAATTGAAATTTAATATGAATTTGTATAAGATTTTTTTATATTTAATAATAATTCTTTTTAATTTGTAATTATAAATAAACTCGTAGAAGCTGTAAGACTAAAAATGCTTATTTTAATAAAATATTTTAAACTTTTTAACAGTTTTTTTTGTACCGTTTTATAGAAGAGCCACTTATGGGAAAGAAAATGAAAAACTTAAAAATGAAAATAACTCTATAAATTTTTTTCTTACGAAAAATTATTAGACGTTCATGATAAAATTCTATATGCTAAAATGAAAAATTATCTCTTACAGTATTTCTTTCATGTTATGCAATTTTCCCATCTTTCGTATCTTTAAATGTCTATCCATCTTGGTTACAGTTATAAACTATTAGTAGATATGTGAATTGTAATTGTTCTTTATATTTCTCCCCAATTATAAGGTTTGATAAAGAAATTTTGAGCAACGTTAAAATCCTAAGTTTTACAAATGTTAAAGACTTTAGTCATTAGATTTGCATTGTTAATAAATATCAAATCTTAAATAAGATATTAGATTGTTTGTAGTACATTGCAAATCTAATCTAGAATTTAAAAATCAAGGGGTTTATAATGATATCTATGATTTTCGCGTGTACACATTTAAATAAGAGTAAGTTTTTGGGATACTACGCGTTTTTTATTATTTTATTTATACACGTTCCCGACGTTTCGATTACTTTTTTGATAAATAAAATACCTAGGACCTTTACATGTTTATTGAACCCTAAATATTTTTTTATACGTTTGCCTTTGCATACATATGTATAATATACATATATATATATATATATATACGGTATGCCATTGTTATTTAGAAAATAATATTAAACCATCACTGAGCTGAAGTTCAATTATTACATACTGAATAATTGTGCCAGTTCTTAATGAGAGCTTACATTACTGAAAGCAATTTTTACATACTTTGATGGATTAAATAAATTTATATCTGTATAAATTATGACACATTCTATTTCGATTTTTTTTTCTAAAATAAAGTAATTAAAATATCAGACTCCAAAATGTACTTATTTTTGGACTGTGAAAAATAAATATCCACTAGGTAGTTTTTTAATCTATGTCGCAAATAATTTGACAAGTGACAATAAACTTAACGCAAAATCTTTAATCTATTGTCATGAAAATTTGGTATAGGCATCATTGTGGACAGTTCTAAGATGTTTTTGAATATAAGTATAGAGGAATAATTTATTAAGAAAAACTCAGTGCTAAGGCTTATTAAAAAATTATTTTTATGTTTCCGTATCTTATTTACTCAAATACAATTTTAAGGTCGTATATCACATCAAACTAAAATGGCTGACGATTTGAGAAATTATAATTTACAATTGCAGCAGGTAACTTGTTTATATTGTTGTGTTCAGACAAATGGTTCTGTGGGTTTTATGAGTGAATCTTATGAATTCCTTATTCTTTTCAGGTTGAGGCGGCATTATTGACAGACCCTGAAAACGAAGAGTTGCTGAAACTGAAATCGGATTTGGAAGAAGTAATTGAGTTGACACGCGATCTTATAAAAACTCAAGAGGGTGAATCCAAAGTGCATAATATTCATAGTTCTAGTAATAATGATGATGTTGCAGCTTCCCTGCTGGCTGAGGACGACAACGAATATGTAGAGAAGCCCAACTCAAAGTGGCACCCTGGCGAGAAATGCTTGGCAAAGTGGAAAACGGATGGCGTGTATGTACCTTTGTTTTATCTTAATTATACATACAACACAATATTATGTGGTCTTTTTTCTAACTGATGAATCATTCTAAGTATAATTGTCCATGGTGTAATTAATATTCTTAATTTCAGGTATTATGAGGCAACTATAGAAGAGGTCTATGAGAATAATCTAAAAGTTAGGTTTGATGGCTATTTAAAATCAGAGATCATATCAATTCTAGATATTAAAGCAATGGCATCTGGATCTAAGCGTCCATTAAGTGGCGATGAAAGCAAGTAAGTAAAGTGTTTGATCTATTATTCTTAAGTCAGCAATATTAAAATATTTGAAATAATTTGAAATAATATCTGATAACAAAATTTTAAAATTTTATCTTTCTACTAATTAAAGATTGGTTATTGGTACTGTTGATATATAGTTTGTCTGTATTCCATAAATAATGTTGAACTTGTTTGCTGAAAATCTTTAATATGTTATATCGATAATCAGGTAATATCTTTGCTTTACCAGTATTTGTTACAAATTTACGGACATCCATGAAATAAACTTGACTTGTGTATTTTTAGATCTGGCAAAGGTTACAACAGAGAGTATTTAAAAAAGAAAAAACAAAAGAAACAACAGAGATTTAAACAAATTGAGGAAGAGAGGGAAAGTGAAAAGAATAAGTGGCTATCCTTTCACACAAAGGCATCTAGAAAGCCTGGTGTCAGAACAAAAAGTATATTTGCATCCCCAGACAATTTAACTGGCCGTGTTGGTATTGGAACTTGTGGAATTTCAGGAAAACCAATGACAGAGTATACTCCGGGTGAAAAGTGGAAGAAGGGTGGATAATGTTCCTTTTTAGTTAAATTTTTAGAATAAGTTAGCTCTTATGACCTATCAATAAACGAATAATTACTTAATTTTCACTGATTGTCTTTAATTTTTTTGTTATTTTTACTGTTCAAACGAAAAAAACTATTTCATAACAGATAATATTTGTCTTTGCTTGGTGTACAATTTAAAATAAATTTGTTTTATTAGACTATAATATAAATTTGTTTTCAACCATTTGGAATTTCCCTGCAGCCAGTGTCTTCATTTGTGATGTCTTTTAAAAACAAAATGTCAGATACATAATAAGGGGGAGTTTAATACAATAGTAATGTTATGTTTTTAACAAATACTAAGAGTTGGGGAAAGATAAATTACATTTGTTTCATTAATTAAGTAATTCTAATGATTACTGTCGTTAATATACAATATAAAAATGTAAATAAACCCTGTAAGTAATTTAAAATTGAATAGAATCTGTATATAGAATGAAAAAATTATGGTCACATGTAAGATTGGAACCTGGAATCTTTGGAATATCCTTGACCTAAAATCTTACAACTATATCGTTGGGGATAGTGCAAATCTGATTAACTAGCTTTGGAGAATTCCTCGTATCTGCAATAGAAGCAGCTTTATAGATGAATAAAACTTAAAAATTTTATAAATTTAATGACTTTAAACGTCATTTTTTTACAGTGAGTAATTATTTACGTATTTAAGAGACGAAACCTCTCAGCATTCCATGGATTCACCGTGCGGGTGCCGGGTCCATCGCGTTGTAGGGAGAGGAGCTTCAACAGTGCCTGGGACTTGCGACCCAGGTGTAGGTTTAAGGGGCCCCTATCTAACGCGCGTTAAACGCTCACCTCCACCATCCTCCTCTCTGTCTACCAGCTCCTCTCTCTACCTAACCAAATTTGAAACGAACCTGCTAGGGCTGCCTTCGACGCACGTTCCAAGAGTGAACTGATGTTAATTCTTAACAGGCCTAAGTCTTTTAGCAGGTTGTAAAGAGAAATTTGGCTGTTATACATCTAGCTCCTACTTCTACCGCGTACAAATTTTCAACGAACATATTCTTAGTGAGCTCGTTATACTTGTTGACCTTGATGGCATGGTCTTTGGGGATGTTGGTTTCCCAAGGAACCGTGAGCTGTATTAGTACAAAGCGCTTTAAAATTCGCGAATATAAATATCTTCTGGGATTTTATATTGCTTCTCATACGTATCCATCATTATACTCCAATCCGAAGCTGCTTTAATAATAGAGTAAGGCTTGACGTTTGATTTTGTAGCCCTAGTGCCTTCTCTCACAAAACCTATTGATCGTTGGTTCGTGGTTATTTCTTTTTGCACTCTTGCTACCGATGAAATAACCGCTTCAGGTATGTTTTCTAAAACCCTATCGTGACGACGCGAGTACTGACCGTTATCTAGGAGTACCCTACTTCCCACCAGCAATGCTAAGCAGTTCCAACTGCCTTCCCCCAGATGTAGCAATTGAGATAAAATTTTAGCAGTGCTGACCAATCATGAATTAAAGTGCGCCATTTTAGTGCTAATGGGATGCAAAAATCTCCTATGTGTAGCCACTCATTCTGCATTTCTAAGCTCATTGCATGAATCTTATATAATAAATGTCTTTAATATATCCGTATCTTTGGCTTTCCTACTTGATCTTAACCCTAATCTGTTACTTTGTGCCCCTATCATAAACTATTTGTGAAATTGAAGTCTCGATTCTAGCTCTAGGGCATTTTGGTTTTTTTGGGAGTGATGTAATAACGTCATCCTGGGATTTCCCCAGGATATGTATGTTTCTTGAAAACTCTTAGGTGTTTATAGAGCTCCGATGGCCTTTTTAGAGTCATCCCAAAATTATTTCGATCCCTGAATAACACTGACGAATCAGCCGAAACCGCGAGTCCGAGCCACAACTTCAAAACCTTTACGACGCTTGCATCTAATTTTGTCAGAAGGGTCTTACTAAAATCATAGACGAGGAAAGGCCAATTCAAACGTGATATTAGATAATTATCGTAGATCTAAGCTTCTTTGACGTTACTAATCGGTTGGTTATCGACCTTGTTAAGATCGTTCAAAAAGCTATCTATTATTCCTTCTAAAGATGGAGTACGACCTAAATTATCTATCTTACGACCGAGAAATTTTACAGGAGCATTTTTCGTAACCGTAGAAACGCATTGACCGCTTAACGATAACCCCGGATCGTACGAGGTATATTTTGTATTTCGCCTATCGAGACACATTTTTATTACTAGGTGTGAAAAAATGATTTTAAGTCATTAAATTTATGAAATTATTAATTTTTAACCATCATGATTGACTAAACAATTCAAAGTACTCATTATTTTGTGGAATTTTAATTTTTTTTTTTAATTATGATCTACCTTATAACCTTTTCGTGAAAAGAATTTTTGTAATTTTTTTAATTTGTTAATTTATTTTTGGAACATGAACATACGAAGGTAAATATAGGTTTAAATTCGAACATTATAGTTAATTTATAGTTATTGGTATTGATATTATAGGAATAATATTGTTCAAGTTGTTTACATGTTAACCTTCCGGCTTCAACTTCATATTCATGCTATCGCTTATTCAATTAACTTCCTATCATATAATGCACATTCTCTTTTTAAATATCAATTTGTAATGTCCCAAAATATAAATAAGAGGCAAAATTAAAAAAAAGAGGGTAAAAGCAACCTTATTGTAATAGAAACATTAAGCTGGAAGATATTATCTAACAGAAATGGCAACCAAGTTTATCTTTGTGGTAATTTGCAGAACGTATCAGAGAGTTGTATAATAAAGCCTCGTAAACGTCAGCTGTGGCTAGTTGAGAAGAGTAGACGGAGAAAAATATACAGTCAGTCGTTTTATCTCATCTACAAACTGGTAAAATTCTAACCATCTCCAAATCTCCTATTGAAAGAAAACAATTAGCTGATTATACCATTCTGTATTATACGGCAGTTGATTTCCTCTTAAATAAAATTTTACTGATAGTAGCTTATTTGCATGCGACTTTGAATAAATGCTTAGGTCAGCTGATGTATGTCGATGGAAAAACTGTTAGCTAATACTTTGAAAGTTATTCCATTGGATTAAGGCGGGAACATTTATTGTCTGTGTAAATGCATCACCTGACCAGGTTTCCCTAAACTTACTGGTAGAAATATTGTTTATTTACTATAACTATATAAATACTCAAACGGGATAAATAGCTTACAAAATTTACTTATAATTTACCCTTTTCAAAATTATATGTTCATCTACGTTGTCTGGAATGTAAGAGAAGCGAAGTAGCGATCTTGGAACTGTAATTCTTTTTGAAAGTTAAAATATATTTTGCTAATCTGTAACTGATATTTTCGGCATGTAGGTAGTTTTCAATATTTATTCGGGCTATTATGTAATTTTAACAGATTTATTTTTAAAACAAGCGGTTGCCCACGGCTCCGCCCGCGTGTTGGTTGCTTTTCGCATAACCATATATATATCTATCTTGAAGCAATAACATACAGAAAGAGATGATAACAAATGATAGACAACCACAACCAACAAACGACTCTGAATATTCGAACCGCATGGTAGTCATTACACAACGGAGAATCTTAATACCGCAATCTAAGTTGATGACTTATTTTATCAACGCCATCTATCGAGCACAGTGTTCAACACATCAACCTTTAATAAAAATTGCACCCAATAATGATATAAGTCTCTTTTTAACGGAAGGATTGCCAGGCCTTCGATTATGATTAAATTAATTTACTCAGTTCCGAAATCGTTGCAACTTATTCTAGAATTACTTTTAAGTCGAAAGTTGCCTCCATGAAACTATTAGTAGAAACATTTACCTCCCAGGACTTTAGAATAATTAAGTAGGTAAATGAGTCTTCTCTTATCTACACAAATAAATAATATTGAAGTGTGTTTGAAATATTAAAATAATTGCTTTTTAATAAGAGCGATAACGCGGTGCGTAACTACTCTCGGTATATTTACAAAAACAACTTTTTTTTATCTATCTCCTTGTTCTGGGTAATCTTTAAAAAAGCTTAACCGATTTTGAGCGGTCCTTTACTTGGGCGCTGTCATAATAAGACTTGTATTAGAGAAATTTTATAGTTTATTTTATTATAACTAATCAAGGTGAAGGGAGTCGTGTCCATTTAAATTAAAAAGTGAGCCAGTTAAATTAAAAACTCGGTAACGATAGCTACTTTTAAATACTTCGAGTTTTATAGGGTCTTTAAGTAAACACGTATTTTCAATCTTAGAAGCTAGCAGTAGAATATATAGTTTGTGTTTATTAATACATCTTACAGGTGTATTTAAAAACTGCTATTACATTACATTATATTTCTAGTCTCTACCTACTGCTCTAAAATTGTAATTTTGTTGTATGTTTCACGTTGTAGTAGGTAAATATATTTTAAATAGTTCCCACATTTTCTGGCTGTATTGTTCTAAACTATAACAGATTTAGTAATCAATAACCAACCAAAGTAGGTAAAAACATAAAAAGATTTTCCCACTGAATTGTTTTCTTTGAAATTTTACTATTTTTTTATATATATTCACAAGAATACTATTGATAGTAGAAGAGTGATCACGTGATCTTTAAATCATGATAAAATTATAACAATCTTTCGACTAGGTATTTGATAAAAAAAAACCGAAAAATTATATTAAAGTCTGAATGATAATGGTTTTTTTTTTTCAAATTATCCATACTATAAAATTTTTTCAAATTCAATACTACGTGTTAAACAATCTAATACATAACAAATAAAATTGTCATATGATGGAGACCTGTTAAAACCAGAGCATAATGTTTATTTATGTAGGTGAACAAAACACAAATGCCAAGGAACCTATTCGATTGAGTCTGAAAATAAATGCTTTGCGGTCAGCGGAGGTAAGCCAGGAATGTCGCCATATATCAGCCTTAGGTTCTCTCCTGAGGGTGTCTCACTTCAGCTAGATTCTGTGATTGGTAATTTAACATGCGATAAGTGGACGGAAGACTTCAAGTCAGTATAACAGAAGTTCTACTTTAAGTAATAAATAAAAAGTAGCATGCCCTGAAACTTGAATCAATAGGACCAAACTTTATTTTATGAAAGTTGTTCCTTATAGATAAAATGTTGTTTATAATTAATAGACAGGTATAAAAACATGATTTTTTTATATATGTCAATAGACCGTTTTTTTAAAGTAATCTTAAGAAAGCTCTCTTATTATTATTTGTAATACATACTGCATGTGCCAATCTAAGAGTGTAGATTTAGGGCTATTGATATTTAATCCTAATGCTAAATGCTAACCTTGAATGATGTAAGAAAAACTAACCCGTAATTTTTTATGTATTTTGGAGCATCTCTATGAAAAGACAACTTTATAATATAACTATAATTTTTATGAATTCCTTTTGGAATGCAACTTTCTTTCAAATTTGATCTTTTTTTGGGATTTCTCATTTTAGGAACTTTTGTTAATGAAATTTAAATATATGAACAATTAATTACTTAAATGAAACTAGTGTTATTCGGATTTACTACGCGGATTTTATGATTTAAAAACTACATAATCCCGACGTTTCGGTTACTTTGCAGCAACCGTTGTCATACATTGGACAGACGAAGAGGAGCATCGGTACAAGGGTCAAAGAACACATCTCAGACATCAAAAACAGGCGCGCGTCGAAGTCAGCAGTGTGTGAACACACAATGGACAAACCAGGCCACTACATTCGTTTTGATAAACCTCAAATCCTCGCTCGGGAAGACAAGTATATATCGAGATTAATTCGCGAGGCTATTGAAATTAAAAAACATCCCAATTTCAATAGAGAAGATGGCTGGAATCTATCAAACACCTGGGACCCCGTTCTTAAAAATATAAAATCCCATGTCCGTAACCACACCGCAGGACCTCAAGACACCGTGAGCGCATTCTGCCGGCATCCAGAGCGGTACGCCAGAAAATTAAGAAATCGATGGCGGTAGATAATAAATAACAAGGACCAACTGACAGACATTCACACCTCGTCTGCCCGTGATCACGGTTGCTGCAAAGTACCCGAAACGTCGGGATTATGTAGTTTTTAAATAATAGAATCCGCGTAGTAAATCCGAATAACACTAGTTTCATTTAAATGAATACTCGCGAAATTCTTAGATCTAATTAATTACTTCAAGCTAGTATATAACTATTTTCAGATAAAGCGATTTCCATATTTCACTACAAGTAGGAATTTATTAAGAGGCTATTTTTTATCAATATTTTTTTTATATTTAAGTATAATAAAAACATCTAAGTCATAGTAATATTAAACTAATATTTTAATAAGAAACTACTCTTTTATTTAATTAATGCCAGTTGTATATTAAGACATACAATATGTTTATTTGTCATAAGTAATTGTTAGGATTTTGAAATATTTCTCACCAGCTCTGCTTAATATTTAACTTAAACTATCAGAGTTATTTAATTGCTGTATAAAAGTATGTTCTTTAATACTTTTTCCAACACTGTAATTTTTTTCAAATGATATTGTTTTGGTAGTTTTTAAATTTCTCACATATGTATTTATGTTTCAATCGTTTATTGGAAATGATAAGACAACAGAAGTCAAGTTTTTCCTTTTTGTAACTTGAAGCGAGAGGCTATGAAAATATATTGAGCATTGTGAATTATTAAGTGCCCAAAAAGTATGCATCTGTTAGAATTGTATGTAGTCTATAAAATAATAAAACTGACATTTTAATTATTATTTAAATGTAATGGGATCCTTATTTATTAGTAAGCTATTTTTAACCTTTGACTGTCACAAACGGATAAGTTTTAGAGGATTCCAACGTATAACTTAGGACCTCCATATTTTTGCATGTCAACGCAAAACCCCGAGGGATGTCTTGAACCAATTCAGGAAATCAATTAATTCTATGTCAACCAAATTTTTTTTCTATAAAACAACCACTACAGAGAGACTCGCTGGTTTTGAGGTTTCGTAAAATAGTTAACAATTGTTCTTAAGAACATAAGTAATTGTTGAAAATTACTATAAAAATTATTTTCTTCTTTCCATCTTTGCAATTCTGTTCTAAACTAAATTATTATATTTTTAACTTAATTAATTTATACAGTTTTAATAAAATTAAATCTCTTTACAATTTATTTAAGTACCATTTTAATCTAGCGGGATATTTGCTGAGGAGATATTCTTCAATTGAACAATATCAGATTCAAACTTTTAGCTTTGAAATTTTATTATATTTTCAATTGTAAGCTAAATAATGACTAAAATTTTAGAAATTTTAAATCAAAATGTAATGACTGTTAAAATTTGTTGTATACATGAACAGATCTTCTCTTAGCCACCTGCATGGTATAAAAAACACATGAGTATATTTATATTCTGTAAAATACAGATTTCAAAAGACTTTTCAAATATTTACCAGGTTATTCAAGGGGACAGTGAAATCTTCTTTGTTTGTGGCAGAAAAAGATGTCGTATGAAAAAAGCGATCGAAGTAGTGAGGAAAAGAATTCGTGGAAATCCTGTCCGAAAGCAAAAGATTTTATCTCGGGAGATGAACATAGTTCTTTGAAATATTTTGAAGCTTATACTGGGTTTTGCTTAATATAGGCTTAAAAGAAAATAGGGTAGTAACATAAAAACAACTGCTTAAATTTTATGCACAGGGAGATCATACAAAAGTGTTTAGGACGAAATTTTTACTACTGATCAATATTTGAACAAAGAATTGACCATACTTATAATAAGGTGTTCATTAACCAACTTAAATTCTAGTTTGGTCGAATATTAACTATGAAGAAGTGACTAAGCCATGTTCTGTGAAAAAGGTATCAAAAGGTACTTCTTAAGACATATTTGTTAAAAAGGTAGACAAGTCCCTTAACAGCACCAAGTTTAAAAAGTAAAAATGGTCTTTTCAGCAAGAATCGTCACCGGGTCATAAACCTCAATCTACCCAATATTCGGACCGTTGGACTTTCTGAACTTTATCAGCTTCATCTAGTCTTGTTCTCAATCCGCTGGATGATGATTTATGGTCACTGTTAAAGAGTAATTATGTTTACGCTAAACGCCATGAAAATTTGGAGCTCTTGAAACAATCAGTGAATTTTTAAATTGTAAGTATTTGCAGCTATTGATATTGGATTCAAGATTTAAAGGATACCGTATAGCCAATGTTGTCTTTACTTTTCATAGAATATATATAATTAAAGCTTTAAATTAATACAATAAATTGGTAATAAATGTTACGTTTAATAAAGATATATTTTCTTTGGAACAATAATTGTTACAAAACTAAATATATAATTTAAAAATGTTCAAGAATTTTATATATGTTGTCAGTTTTTAAAACATTCTGTTTTACCTACAATTTACTTCTCCTCAACATTGATGTCATCGTCTACTGAGAAATGTTATCGGGCATCTCTTCGAATTAAAGGTTAAAAGCTATATAAAACAACGATATTTTTTATCTTTGTTGTATATTTACTAATATGACGTGCGGGAAAGTTTAGAATCTTATAATTAATTATTTCGAATTCCTTTAAAATTAAAGAAAGATAATTGAAGCAGAGACATTGCCATAGTAAAAATACAGTGTGATAAATGACACAAGAAGGAAAAAATAATTTAGAAAAATATTGATTAAGAGAAACGATATGTAACGCCGACCACTATGTATGAGAATTATTTTTGTCAGTTTAAAATTGTTGTATTTATACCAATCAAAGCTTTAAATTGTTTTCTTCATTATATATTGTTCTATAGTTATTACTTACTATATTAATATCACTGATTTGGTCAATATTTATTTTGTTCAGAAGTCCATTGGTTCCAGAGGCAAATTTTTAAAATAACCCATTTATTATAATATTTAATCATCGTTATGAGTCTGTTCTCATCATATGGTGAAAAAATTAAGCAGATATATATTTTTATATTGCTTTTCAAGACATTCCTATTTTAATTACAAACTGACCAAATAAGGAATCAAAAACTATAATATCCATTTGAATGTATAGTTACGTAGTATATTGGAACCCGTATATTGTTTAAAACTCACATCCCAAATAACAAGACATATTTTCAAAGTAAGAGGATGCATATTATTTAAAGTTGTAAACTTGTAATGTACGTTCTAACTTTTAATTAATAGAAAAGAAAAATACGAGTATAGTAAAATGCAAGTAAGTCTACTTTCGAATATGCAAATGCTTGTTTAAGCTCGATATTCTTGAATTCTTTTTGAGTTATCTGTATATTATAATGAACTTTGTTCTTGTATAAAACTATCATTAATTAAAACAATTAATGACAAATTTATTTTATTCATTGTTGTCGTAGTTTAGAGTTTAAATGTTTAACTTCATATAAGGTCCTAAAATGTATAAAATATTATTTATTATTTTTAGTATATCAGGTTATGCAACAAGATAATTAAAATTTTCTCTAGGGATATTACTGCTATCAGTGCATAACTATTCTTATAAGATTTTACTAGTAGGTTAGATGCAGGCGTCATAAAGATATTGAAGTTGTGGCTCGGGCTCGCGCTAACGGCTGATTCATCGGCTTTATTCAGGGATCGCAATAGTTTTGGGACGAGTCTAAAAAGGCCATCGGAGCTCTATAAACACCTGAGAGTTTCCAAGAGATATATCCTGGGGAAATCCCATGACGACGTCGTTACATCGCTCCCAAAAGACAAAGATGCCCCAGAGCTAGAGTCAAGGCTTCAATTCCACAAGCAGTTTATGATAGGAGCACAAAGTAACAGAGTAGGGTTAGGATCAAGTAAGAAGGTCAAAGATACGGATATACTGAAGTCTTTTATTCGGCAAGACGAGAATGATAAATATAAGATCCATGCAAGTTTAACACCTTAAACTTACACCTGGGTCGCAAGTCCCAGGCACTGTTGAAGCTCCACTCTCTGCAACGCGATGGACCCGGCACCCGCACCGTGAATCCATTGAATGCTAAGAGGTTTCGTCTTTTCTTCTCACATTTATAAAACTCGATAAGTAAAAAAATATTATCAGTAAGCTTGTTATTTACAGGGATTTAATTCAAACATTGTCTTTACCTAGTAAGATATTTTAATGTTTTTGTCAAAATAAGTTTACTAATAAAAAAAAAAACTTAGTGATAAATAAATTAAAAGTTATTGATAAGTGGGATTGTATAAAAATTACCTGTTTGTCAACAAAAAAAAAAGGAGATAGGTACCATGAGTTAAATCGATCGCTGATCGTTTCACAATGTGTTTATTTGGTTTACAAGGACTTATCAGAGGCCTAATTACGGCCACGAAACCACCTGTCCGCTATCATAACTGTACATAGGCCTTCGCATATACTTCGGTGCGTCTTACGCGTGGTCCCACCCCCGCTGTGCTATTGGCTGTCAAAGTGAATGCGCGCGCAGGGCCCTCCTTGCAGCCGGGTGTGAGAGTATGGTACTCCGCAGCAGCCGGTCGTGGTCGCGATGTGGAGAGACAGTGCTCTCGCGACGCCGCTGCCACAACGTCGCCACCCCACGAAAGCGCGCCGCAAACTCTCGCCGTACACGACACTCGTAACTTAGCCCGAGTTCACTAAACTGACTGGCTCTAACTTATAAGTTATGGTATGAAATTATTGTAGTTTTATATTAGTGTTTTTGTTGATTGGCACTTTATTATTGGTGATGTGCGATGGCTAAGCGACGGGGTTATCAAGGCTATGGAGAGCATTGTGCACGATTTTTCGCAGTATGCGCCTGGGCATGCGCCCTCGTAGTGACAACTACGGCTGAGCCACATGCAGACGTTGATACCTCCACCGGCCTCGGTGATAACACACTTACCAATTCAGGTATGTGGTCCAATGACATATGTATGTCTGTACACAATATCCAGTCTCAAAATTATATTAGAGGAAAAAAACCACATACAATCATGTTAATATTTTCTTTTTAAGTTTTTCAACTATAGAAGTAACATTTTAATAGATAAATAGTAATGTAGAGTGAGTAATTTTTAAGTAGGAAAATTGAAATGTTACGTGCATTTTTTCGCAAATTAAAACTTAATATGTTTCTGAATATAAAACACAAAAATATGCAACAGTTGGACATAAATTTGTCAGAAGTAAAAGAAAAAAAACATAAAATGTAAAAAATTTCGAGGTCATCTAATTTAAAATAAAGATCTGCTTTTTTAGTTGAAGTTAAATTATTTATACATATAGTACACAGTTATAACAGCGACACCGGACACATTGCATTAGCTATTGACAAAAAAACGTGTTGAAGAACTTTATTTATATTTATGATTTTCAAAATTCTGATTAGTAGACATATAATTTTTTTTCATTTATTGTCCTTCGTAAATATAAATTAAGATTCTAAGACATATTTTATTTCATAAGTTAATGTGAAGATTGATAATAACGCCATTATTAAACTTTCATTACATGAAACGTGGTCAAGTTTAAAGTTTTGAACCACGATAGAGGTTTTTGAAAAGAACTAACTTTGACCACTAATTAAATATTCTGTAGAATGTATTAGTAATAATTGTTTTTGAAATAATAGAGCTAGAAATATTGGAACTATTCAGAGTTGTTACCTATTTTTAGGTTGTTAGAAAAATATATTTTGAACTCAATATCCGCTATATGACCGTTTTTGCACATTTTTTGGACATTCATTAGAATTAAATTAACACATTTCTTAGATGTAGTCATTACAAGAAACACATATAACACACGTACAAGCTATATAAAATCATCTGAATGTAATCTGATAAAATAGTCTTTCGATTATTCCTTGTTTCACTACTTTCTAACTTGTAGCATGGTATATGGATTTGAAAGGTGTATATATTGTGCACCTTATAATGTATAGCTAGTGACATTCATGGTTCAACAATCATTATAGTCAACTTCTAACTTTCTTGACACACGTGATGTTCCGAGGGTCTCGATTGACTAATTCAGTAACTAACTATTTAAGATAAGGGTGTTAAAATACAAGATGAATTTGAAAAAATCCTTTTGAACTGTACAAAATTCTAAGTCGAGTCTAAGAAAGCAAAATAGTATTACAAACATTTATTATATTCGTCATAATAATTATATTTTTAAACTTATTATAATCATTTATTAAACTTTATCACACACTTGTTATACACATATATCTTAAATTTTATGACATAAACTTTAACTTATTAGTATACCGCGATATATAAATATACATACATATGAATAGATAGCAAAAAAATATAAGACAGATAATATTAAAAGAAAAAAACAGAAAATAAGAGAATATATATATTAAAAAAATATGAATACAAAAGTAACTGTATAAAGCTAAGGAGCTTTTTCTCCCAAAAACACATACCAAAATGATCTATTTTCTTATCAAACTACACTACTATATATAAAAATAACAGTACGTTAAAACGACTCTGTTAATAAAAACTAAAGCTAAATATTTTTAACTAATCATTTAAAACCCCCGGGCAGTCCCTCCTATAATTTTCAACTTTTAAATTTTATTTTGGTTCACGTACAATATTATTATCAGTTATCGTTGTGTCATTTGACCTGTAAACTAACCTGCATACAAATTACTACGCTCGTGAGGCTCCAACATGTAATAAACAAAATTGCAAATCATTGTTAACCATCAAAATAATACAGTTTTCATTAAATCTTTTTCTTTTAAAGTAAAATTAAGGGTCTGTTTGCTATATTGAATTGCTTTATTATTGCATCTCCATTATATATCATATTTACGTGTCTTAAATTCGATTATAATATTGTAATTATGTTACCTTAAATGATATTATTTGCAAATATAAAATTATTTATCTGTCCGTCTTTGACTCCAAAAAGACTGACCATTCTTTTTGCGATACTCTTTTAAAGATTATAGTAGAGAGATATTATAAATTAATATAGTGGTAATTTTTTACGCCTACCAAAATAAAAAAAAAAACAATAATCATTGATTAATTCTGACAAAATCATAACATAAATACGAAAGTTTACCAGGATTATTATGAAATAGGAAGAGTAATAATTAATATGTATAGTCCCTTATTACATCAGATTCGGTGGACGGAGATAGAATGACTCCTTTCACATGAAAACTTAACTATTAAGTGTAGATATCGTCAATTATTTTTATATAAGTGCATCCATGTTTTAACAGATACAAACGAATTCCATTGTTACAATAAAATATCCATGTTTGTCGACCAAATTGATTAATTCTGTTATCGGCATTCTGGCATAAAACGTAATATTTATATATTATGTAATTTTCATTAAAAAGAGCCTTGTTCATAAATAATTTTAAACACATTTTTTTAAAGGCACTTCAATAAATGAAAAATAAAATGAAAATCTTTTCAATTGTTTTTCAAAATGGGAAAGGTTATATACGATAATTTAATTTTATTTAATTATGTCTATTATGTAAATAGGTTCTCTTTTCTTTAGTTTTTCTCAATTCATTGGTCTTAGCGACACGTATATTATTTTTGTAATCTGTATACCTTATTTTTATTGCCGTCTTCATTACTGAATGAAAACGAAGCTAAAGATTTGTTCCTTTTTTGCTTATAATTTTATGTATTATACCAAATTATTTCTCAGAATAATATCCGAAAATTAACAACTGAAAAATTCTATTCTTTTTCTGCTTACATATCATATTAAGAAATAACGAATCTTTTGAAGTTCTCGTAATTATTTTTTTAGAATAAATCCATTGTATGATATTTATTTTAATTAAATCGTTGTCTCAAAAGTAGAACATTTTTTTTTCTATTTCTTCTTTTACTTATTATAACAAAATAGACTAATGAATATTTAATGTGTCACAGATTCAAAAATATATTTAAGAGCGGATTAAATCGACCTTTGAAGCTAATTGTAGGTTATTTTTATTTAAACATAGATTTATAAAATTATAATGCATTAATTCTTCTAAAAGGATTTCTTGTCAATTAATTACTTTTTCTATGTTTTCAAACATTTTTTTCTATCTTTATTGAAATTTTATGAAAAATGTAGGATTTTTTTTGGGATATTTAATAACAATAAAAATAGTTTTAAGCTTTAATAATTTAAGATATGTGTACTTTTAAACTCGAGAGGCACAAAATTATCAGTTTTTTATATACATATGTCAATATATAAATTCTGAGTAAGTACGAAATTACATTTATGTACAACAATTATATATATGTACAAATTTGCCTTTGCTTTAGTGTATTTAACTTTAACTAATTTTTAGTAACTATTAGTTCAATCAACGAGCGATAATTCATTATTTAAGAAGTAAGGTGAAGCAGTGATGTTTTAATTTTTTTTTTATTATCATCAACATTTTAAGTTTACGTAGTATCATAGTATTAGTATATGAGAAGTACAATTAACTTATTTTAATGAGGATTATCAAAGCTATTATATTAATTGTTCTTAACAGTTTGTACTCTTCTATTAACTTTACAATTGACCCTGAGGCAAGTCACCCCAGAATATAGTTTTATTGCAAAAATTACTTAGATTCAATTCTACGACGATGACGCCCTCGAATATGCGAATGCATTTATAGTGTAAATTAGAAAAAGTTATATTATTATTATGTACTTTCTAAATACCAAAGTGTTATATTAGTATTAGTGCTTATATATCAGATATGATCCTGGATAACAAAAAATATGGCTTTAATTTTCATTGAAAGCAGTGATAAATAATTATAAAGTAAGCAATTATGTCCCATTTGGTTGAGGCGACCTAAATGTACATTGACATAACAATGAGGCGTTCATGGTTTGTTATGTGCTCAGGTGACAAAATTTACCTCCAGTTAAAACAACTTCAGCTAGACCAAAATCACAAAGAACGTCATCGAAGTCAGTGTTAGTTTAGGGAGGCTGTCCACAAAGTGGGTAATGTTTGATTTAAAATCTTAGACAAAATTTATGCTCAAACAGCAGTAAAACAGTTTTTAATTTAAAAGAGATTAAGGGTTGCGAATATTAAAATTACTCTATATAACATTTGTACTGTGCCTGAAGTATATTTTCGTGGGTTACGTTGAATCACATTGGCAAAAAAAAATATTATTTTCGGAGAAAGAAGCAAGTAACGCCTTGAAAAAATGAAACACAGTATACATTCACAAACTAAGCTAAATTACAAATGATTCAAGTATTCTATCTGCCTGCGAATGAAATGTTTATTAGAGGAGAGTCGAGAGAGAAACCAATTAAATGTTAGTTAGAGGAGAATCTTCTATGTCATGATACTATTTTGGATATTAGTCGATGGAAGTGTCGAGATTTTTATATAAAAAAGTCTTTTAGTACACTGTACAAGAATAATGTACCAACGTCAGGAAATAGAATAGGAGATACACTTTTTAGAAACGCGTTCGAGGACACTTTAAAAAATTGCTCACATTTAAAGTAAAATGTTAAAATTTCGTTTAAAATGCTATACATATATATACTATGAAATTCTAAATACGTAATGGAAAATTTATATAAAAACTGATTCAATAATATGTATACAATACTGTTGTATTTCTTTTATAATAAAATTTATAAGAAGGTCAAGTTAATCAAAATTTTATTGTAATAGAGTTTACAAAAAAGTTATATGTGTTTGCCATTAAATCAACCATGCGAGGATTTAAGCTAAATTTTTCCCTATCTATGTTAATAAAGTTGAAAGGAAACAGTTTAATATCTTAATCTATAAATAATATTATAATATAAAGGTAGATTTTGTTACTAGTAATTTGTCGGATCATAAATTACACATTCAACTGAATTATACGCTGGAAGCATTCCACAAGTTCCGACTGCGAACCATTTTCATTTCCCTGTACGGTCATGTGCATCTGGTTAACTTACAAAATGAGACGAAATCATATATATTTTGAATTTTAGTATACAGAAATACATTGGTACGACACTATTTTGATGGACGTATATTTTTTGAATTAATGGCATTAATTAAGTTTTTTAATTAAGTATTATTGTGAAATAGAATTTAGTTTTTGTTGTATTAGTATCATTCAAAGTACAAAGAACACGAACTGTCTATCCGATTACAATCAAGTCCATTTAACAAAGATAAAGGAAATCCTCCAAACCTGTTTAAAACGCTTTTTTATAAAATATATGGACATTGTATTTTTAATTATAATAACTATATTCTAAGTATCTTTTGAGTAAAAACAATTTTTACATACAATGTTTTGATCATGGTTTATGGTCAGAGAATATCCGCGCGGAAATAACAAAAATCTGCAATGAATTAGGACAACTTGTTTACCAAAACAATAAAAATATTTCTATAATTGGAAGAGAAAAGATATTTATGTCGGAATAGAAGTCGGAAATTATTTTAATTTAAATTTTCTTTCCCATAAAACAAAACAAAATCGGCAACAACAATTCTAGATTTCAGACAAGCAAGGATTTAAATAAAAATAGATTTATTAATTAAAATTAAAAATTTATTCAAATCTTATTTATTATTATAAATATAGAATTTTTAAAGCTAATTGTTAATAATTTCAAAAGGTTAAAACAAACTTTATATGTTAGTTTGACAAATGTTATTGCTATTGTTATTGTTTGTTATTGCTATAAGTCTCTTTTTAGTGAATCTTCTCAACAGAATCAGTTCATTTGAAATCAAAATATTTCAGAATAATATACAACATATACCTATTCCAAATATATTCACTACGTGTTATTTTTCTCATTTCAACATCCCTGTATTCTATACAAATGACATATTAAATTTACGTCACTTAACAAACAGTAAACAAAGTTTTGTTCAATATACAGTAACATTTTAAATATTAAGTATTTGAAACTATACTTTCATATTTAACTTGTTTAATATGTATATTATACGATTACGATTACGATTACGATTAATAATAATATTATACGATTATTACTATTAGCTTTTATTTCTATACTATTACACTATGATCGGCGTTCATAATCAGAGACCTTTATTGTGTTTGCCAACATTCATTTATTTGCCATTTTTGACAGTTCCTATGATTCCTATGGTGAGTCTGCTGTTTTCTTCCATACTATGATTATGTTTTTTCCTACCTATTTTTTATGTTTTCAATTGTTAATATTTGTTTATTACACTTATCATTTTTTTTTATTTTGGGCTATTAGTCAGTGTAAGTGCTAAAGAAGCTAACGTTTGGCTTGGAGTAAAGACCCTTTTATGATTTGAGCAATATAAACATATGTATAATGATGTTCAATACGCTGCTTAGAATGAGGTTACGAGTAAAAAAAAACTTGAAATCGTCAATATTACAAAAACTTTAAAGAAATGTCGAAGATAGAATGTTGGCAACAGTCAATCTTTAACAATATCATATATCACCCAAAGGTCTTGTGATGAAAGAAAGATGTTGTTTATATTTTCAGGAGAGATTAAAGATATGCACTTACCTGGCCATACTTCATATTAAGACTCTGCAAGGCTAATATTAATTTCCCCCGGCCTAGGTTATGTGATCCTATTTTTTCAGACTTCAGCTTGTCACTGTATTTTGCAAACAATACCAGAATTTTCATAACCACTAGCAAAGATATAAGACATACTGTTGTGGCTGCAAAACTAGAATTCTAAAAAACGGGAAAACGAGATATTTTTTTAAAAGAACAGAAATAATTGTAACTGTTTTAATTTTATCATTATAGAAAAAAAAATATGACGTACTCACCTATGAAATTTTGAATGACTTTAAGCAGTTTGTTTGTTAACATCTTTTTCAAAAACTGATTTTCTATAAATTTAGATAATTAATCGACCATTTGTATTATTTTTTAATTATTATAATTTTATACTTAATTTTCATATTTATAAAATGGTTGCTTTCAAGACTTTCTCTCAGAGAACAGCAATTTTTGTGCACATCCAGATAATTAGTCAGGTTAGGCTAGGTTTTAAGTATTAATGTATTTTATCTTGTAGAAAAGAATAAACAAAGCAACATTGAATTCCATTTAAATGAACGTAATGGTGCTTATTGAAAATAATTATTATATATATAAAAGGTAGTGTTATTATTATTAAGTTTAGTATTTCAATAAAACCTAATTACGTATGATCGAGTCGCCGTGGTGACCTAGAGGTCCACCTCTCCACCTAGAGGTCCACCAGAGGCCCACCCCTCACGAATGAGGGCGCAAGTTCGAAACCTGGAGAGTAGCAATGTAATTTTTTCCGAGTTGTATATACTTTTTAAGAGTATTTAGACATTACAGAAAGGCTGAATAGGAAAACATCGTGAGGAAACCTGGAGTAATAATATCAAATTATAAATTTGAAATCGCCAATCCGCCTTCAGCAAACGTTCTGATTAATGCTCTTACGTTCTCCATGTGGGAAGAGGTCTTTGCTCAGCAGTGGGCACCAATAGGCTGATGATGATGATGAACGGTCGAGTGTTGTACATAGTTCAGAGGGCGTTTAAAAGAGACTATTTTGGACGTGCATGACGTTAGGTAGACAAAAAAAAAAATTGTCAATTATTTTCTTATTCTTGGTTATAAGTATTTATTCGTAGAGGTGTATTTATTAAAATTGAAATATGAAATGATTGCTACTTAATATTGAACAACGGGAGTCCTGAAAGACAGCTTAAGTTTTTCATTTTCCACTCGTGTAATTGATATTTCACTATTACAAAGTGACTGATATTTCGTTTATTTGAATGAAAATAAATTTGTAAAAGTAGAATAACTTTCAAGCTTTATAAAATCATAAGTAAAAATAAAATGTCTCCTTAATTTTCTTGTCAGTTTTTGATTGGCTTAATTTCTTAAGTGTTTTTATTAAAAATGTATTTGCATATACTGTTCTTTATATTTTACTATATATTATTCTAATAGAAAAAAACAACATTCAACTGAGCAATAATTTGTATGTTTTTTTTTTTATTTTCTAAGTTTTTAACCTGATAATTATATTATGGTAAGTACTTATGTGAGACTTAAGCAAGTTATATTTTTATTTAGTTATAATAAATTCAAGTATTGAAATAGTTTGAAAATCTATAATTTTTTTAGTATTATAATTGAATTTTGGATGCTATGTTTAAACAATATATAATATAACTTTTAATCACCAGTATATTATATCCCAGTGTGTCTCAGTAACAACATAGTACAATTTGTTATAAAATTAAGTTATTCACTGGCTTCAAGTCGACGACTTACTGGAAACTTTTCAAGTGCAATTGTTCTATCGGTAGCGGTGGCTTTTCAGGGAAGTTCCCGGCGTGGAAGCGATAACAAGGTAATGAATTAATCAAGATTTCACCTCGAACCTAATATGAACTATGATTTCAACGAACGAACAAAAGGTGCGAAGGCGTAGCGGAATCAAACTTGTTGGAGTTAAATCACGACGTGCCTACATTTGTAGACTTCCTTTGTTACTGAGCAAGTAATGAAAGCGCTGTCTGATAATAATTTACGAATAGCAGAAGTGTCGCTGTTTAATAGCGAAAATGGGGTTCTAGGAGCATTCCAGAGCGGGCGGGTAGCGACTGACATCCGAGTCGACAGCAAACTAAAATAATTATCATCATTGTCCTGGCCACTGCGAACGCTTTAATTGTTCATTTATATTTGCAACGATGATACCTACAGTTACGAACTATTTCGCCGGCATCCATTTTACACCATCCGCTTCGTTGTCGCGTTATAGTCGACGTTTAATGGTCTGAAAAATGGAAATGAATTGCTGCATCTACAATGTCAATGTTGCGTATCAGCTGTATATGGGAAATGTGTTGTCAGTTGCTATAATTTTTCGATAAATAATTTTAAGTGGTGAGAAATGCATAACGGCTATTAAAGTAACATTTGTTTTCTGTAAAAAAAAATTTTATCTCTCAATAGCGGTTGCTATTAGCCTATGTTTAACAATCCTTGCATCTAGATGAATTTATAAATTACACAAAATTTCATTTGAATCATCTGTTCATAGACTGAATACGACTTTTATGTTACCTACGGCAGAGGTAACAATGCTGTTCAAAGATATCCTTTCAAATGACATATTGGAAAAAACCTTGTATAGTGAACAAAATAAAATTTTCTCTTACCAGGGGGAGACTAAATAGTTATTATAAAACAAAATTACAATAGCCGTTCACGAAGTCCTCCTACGGAATTAATTTGTATCAAGAATTTGTCGAGATTTAGCTTGAGCTTAGAGCGAGTGTAGTTCGCAGCCGGCGAGCGTTAACACTTATTAAGGGGTGCATCCCTGCGACAGATGTAGGGGCGGATCCGCCATTTGCGTAATGTCAGGAATGGTTACACTCGATTTAATATAACTCTGACAACATTTCATTCTCGGGAATTTTAGAGTCAATTCGTTTTAAAGGCCACAGCGGCACAACGAAAAAACCGTAAGCCGAAACGTGCTCCGAATACATTGCTAGAGCTTGGATTTCTTATCGATGGCAATTGAGACGAGTAGGTACTTATGGCTTTTCGAGTGGCTCGGCTTCGTTTAATTTGTTGTTTCAGTGAGGAATTTTTATTAACGTTTCCCCTCACTTTACATTTTTCGAGGATCTGTCGTTAGAAGTCAAGGTGCGGAACTCGTATCTATTTCGCGACGCGTTTTTCTCGCGATCACTTGAAACATTTGTTTTCATTATTTATTTATAAAGTTGCGTTCAGCTTAATAACTTAAATTTATATCAATTCTGCAGTCAGTGCTATATAAATTATTTGGAATTCTCTACTTAATACAAAAGTAATTATTTGGATATATTAATTTTATTACCATTTAAAAATTTTATAACACGGCACAGTCTGTACCTGAATGGCTATGACTCAATAATTTTAATATAAAATGTTGAGTATAAAACGGAAAAAAAGAAAACGTTGGCATACTTCATTAAATTACAGATTCAACAAATGGCCGTCTTTTCTTCCAGAGATTTCGTTTATTTTCACATACAGTTTCAGGAATGCCGGTTCTATGTAAATTACATTTATAACAATCGTATGAACTTAAATAATGGATATAAAAAGTTGTCTTACAATAGCATATAAGATAAAAATTATAAGTAGGCAAATTATCCAAAGAAGATGAATCAGAAAATATTGATTAGTACTAATTTACTAATATACAATTTAAATACTTTTTTCCTAAAACAATTCAAAATACAGTATGGACTATTTATATTTTGTTATATATTTTAATTGAATACCTATTTTTGTCAACGTTTTTATAACTGAAATTATCGACCAATAAGCATTGCATGATAAAACCTAATGAATACGTCAATGTTAATTGAAATTCGTATCATATAACCGAACATTGACATATACAAAACAACTACAAACATTAAAATCAAAATCCCTTAAAATGTATTCCAAATATCCAATTCTGATTAACGATAAGCTACAAAATAGATTTACAAACTACAATGCATAACAAGGACAGATTTCACAAAACCAATATATTCTGTATGAAATTGTTCCATTACTAATTTTACTTGCAAATATAATCACATTACGTCCAAGCCTCTGTATTAGCTTTGTGACGGGATTCAGAAATTAATAGCAACACAGCGTGCGATCGGAAACTACGAAAACACAAGGGGACCACTCAGCAGATGCTTATCTACACTCGCTCACCGAATAGTGATTCCGTCTCAACGAGAGTGCGTGATTGCAGGAAATTATTGTCAACTTCCACAGTTTATCTTGATGAATTAGCACACAACTAACCAGAATAACTTCTACTTTTAGCAGTTTCCTGTTCATCGACTTAAGCTTGGCGTATATCATTAATAAAATCCAGAATTTTCTTATATTATCAAGTGTTACAATGTCAATGTATATCTGAAAAATATTTTAAATTATTGTTAAGGCTTATTTAATTATCAATCACTGAGAATTGATAATTTAATATACGTGTGACTTATACAAAATATAAGGAACTGGTATGTTATATAAAAGGTGTGTTCCTGAATGCAATACAAAAATAATAGTAAATTGGTAAATAGCATGACCAAGGATTAAGTTAAAAATGCGAATGTACATACATTGTACTGTAATTTAAATCGCTTATCTGGCAGAAACCCATTGTCATCGTAATAAATGGCTACAGCAACATGTGGCGTAAATATTAGATACTAAATATAATTAATGATCGATTGTAGCTTGTCGAGCACGAGGCCCGGACCCTCCGCAAATCTTTACCGACTCAAAATAAAAGTCACTAGGGACCACCGCGCCTTTTAATTTGCGAGTGTTAGGGGTGCGATGTGAGCTACCATACTTATAACGTAACGACCATGATTTCCATTTTAAGTAATGCTATTAGCGTTAATTTATTATATTTCTAATCATACATACTGTTGCCCTATCGAATATTGTTATCAGGATCTGAAAAATTTGCTGACTCTTTTTGCAATGAAAAGTATTGATAAAATTATAATTTTGACGCAATAAAATTCAATATTTTCGAAGCTTAACAAATTGTAAGATCTTAAAATGCTTATGAACAAAAATGCGGAACAGTGATCAAAGCTCCATATCGCTGTCATCTTATCAAAATATTAGTAAAAAATTTAAATCTGAAATATTGTCTAGAAACATATTTAACGTTTTAACGTACGTGTATATACATATATACATATACACGTACGTACGTAGTTGTTTAGTTGTTGGTGTTAAAGATATCGATTTTTTTAATTTTTAATTGATTGCCAGTGGCGATAGGTCCCGTGCAAGACATGCGTCCGTCTCTATAGTAGTACTACCGTGATCATTGTTGATGTCGTTTGTGAATCAAAGCGCCCCGAGCCCAGCCACCGGCCGGTTTTCCCTTCACAATGTCAATTTAAAATTCACGTCATGTCACTTCTCATATTAGATCTTTCCATTTCATTTTTTAATTTGTTTCCGTATCATTTGTTATGACTATTTTTAATTAAGGTTTCTGGTGATTAAAATTGATAGGATTTTATGTAAAATCTACTTTCCTTTTTTGGACTAATATTTAGATTTTATTACGATTTAATACTTAATATTAATTAATTATTATAATCGACATATTATATTTGTATAAAAAACGTTCTATTTTTTTAACGGAACACAAAAGGATATTAGGAGATATTACGTTCATATAATTAGTTTTTTTGTTTGGATAATTTATAGTATCGATAATCCGAAGCAAATGCTCCATGATAAAAGCCAGTGATATGCAAGTGGCCGTAATGTTTATTTGATGCGTGTAATCGCAACATGATGTATGGGTGTATCGCCTTCGTCGCTCGGTCGTCCCGCCCCGTTCGGTTTATGATGATTATTCCCTCAAATGATGATTTATTACGGGATTTGGCTACCACATGGTCCATTTGAGATAGATTTGCTTTATTCATATTATAATTATATTGAATCCGATAAAAAAATATTCTCTTGTTATTGGGAAGTCAATGAAAAAGACAAACTTCATGTATATCTTTCAGTAAAACACAGTTGGGTTTGAATGTGCATATGTATGTAGTTAGTACGTTTAATATTCATTAAACCACGGACACAACGCAAAAACCACTAAACGAATTCCAATGTTAATGTTGCCTTTAATAAGCTACTGTTCAGTTCAAATTAATTTATATCGTATTTGAAAAATGAGTAAAATATATTTTTGAAAATTTACATACAAATATTAGTTTTTCCGATAAATCAATTAGTTTTTTTTTGTTTCAAAAAATTGAGTAACAGAAAAAGGATGATAGAAATGAATAAATTTTGATATTATAAATGACATTACAGATACAATTTGAAAGAAGGCCGTATATAAAACTTTCATAGCTGGCATTTTCGGAATTCTCTTTAAAGTAAGCAACTCTCGGCGCTACCTCTGAGATGCAAAGCACAAACTAAGTTTATAACAATCCGCTTGGATTTCTTATTTTCTGATCTTGGGTTTTATTTATGATTTAATATAACATCTTTATTTCTACTTTTCTTACATTTTCTTCAATTTCTTTGAAGATCTTTCTGCATGTTTTTGTTTTTAATAGTATACCTGTTGTTAGCTAATTAATTATCTCCCAACTTACTCATTTTAAACGTGAAAAATATATCGTGCGTATTTACACTCAAACTTATCTATGTAATTCGTTAAATTTTGTTCATGTACTTTGTTATATCCCATAAATAACATTAATAAAAAAGCGTCTTCTTTCAAATCCAGCACAGGTAGTTAAAACTCGATAAAACTATAGTTAACCTCGAATTCACCTTCAAAGTCGCTTTCAATATTTAGTTTTTTATTCGATCATAACTAAAAATATGTAATTGTATTTTATAGGTGTAATTAAAATCTTTCCTTAAGCTCAAGTGGCTATTAAAGTCAATCAAAAACCTTTTCCTTTTACAACTTGGGTTTGATTTCAACTCCATAAAGATGAATAATGTAGAAAGAAGAGCGATTTCTTTCGACCAAAGTCTTAACCCCCAAGATCGAAGAGTCCTCACAAGTCGATAGTGTTTTGTATGATTCTTATATAGTTTAAGAATAAAAGAATTATTAATAGAATATTGTCAAAAAACATTTTGATCTTATTCATCTAAATCAAATTTTAATTTGTTTCCTTTTCTGTTTATTTGATTATTTGCATATCTCATCGTTACATGAAAATTGCAATAAGATAGATTACAATTAATTTGATGGTAACATCAAAAGGTAAGCCAATATTAAAACGGTAAAACAATTAAGAGTATTAAAAGTAACGCAGCTTAATTGATTAGTATGGGCAGTATTTGGGGATGAAATTGATAGTTAGTAGCCGAATATCGTACACGAAGTACGGAGCGGAAGCGTGTGTAGGCCGCGGCAGCCAGACGTAGGGGTGCGACGCGCGTCCAGAATACATAATTGACTGATATTAGTTGGTGTGGGGGAACTCCCTTGGAGGTGAGCACAAAACTTGAAACAAAGAACACGTGCCAGCAAGGCTCCTTTTTAAGTTTTAATATATAAACTTATTGGATATGGGTTATATTTTTCTAAAGCTTTCTTTGATTAAACTAATCTATTCTACTACTATTATTATTAAGTTGAGAAATTGTAGGGATTTATTTTTAGTGAAATTAGACCGGCCAATGAATATAAATATTTATATAAACTTTTTTTTTGGTAATAGCACCCGGATCCCATAGTAGCACATAGCTTTATATTACTTTAGATTTCATTATAAAAGAATTAAAATTACCAAACATTTCTTGGACTATGGTTAAAATACTGATTATGGATTACCTGGTATTAAAAAGCCTTTAGTAGGTAAAATATGTATAAATAAAATATTTATTATTTTAAAAGTATATGTAAGTATATGTAGAGTTTAATAATATGTACAAACAAATAAAGAAAAACAAAGTTATTTTCTTAGAAAAAAAATTAAAATTGTAGAAGAATAAACTGAAACGTATTCGTTTTGTTGACATTTCGTTATAACTAATATGTATTGACTGGTTTTTATTAGGTTTATATCAGATTAAACAGAATGGATATAGCAAAATAAATATACATCTAGATGAATGATGAAATTTATATTCATGTATATAAAATATTATATATAGTTTCGTAGGTACATTAACATTGTGGGTTTGTATAATTCAAAATATAATGTAAATGTTACCGCATTGTATATACAAGTATTGTATAAAATCAATTGAGATTTAAATGAGATAGAAATAACTTTGTAATAAATCGAATGTCGTTAGAGAATGTCCCTACTTCATACATGTTGATGAGGTTTCAATTCATTATGCATCCCTTATCAGAACAATCTAAAGTTTTATTTCAAATCATAAACAAACGTATGTTATATTTATAATGAAATGTCTATAAGAAAAGATCAGGAACTCTAAATATATAAAATTTTAAATCAAAATACATTAAGCGGTTGTCTATGATAAATGTATAATTCGCAAATGTTGCCAATTCATAATTTGTAGTCCACTGCAAAAGTTGTAACGGAGAGTGTACTTAGCGTAGCGAAGTATTTAGTCGGAGAAAACTGAGATTGAATTAAAATAAATTCCATTAGTATAATTGGAGGTAGAGGACACAAGTACTTGAATTTGTTTAGGTGAACATTGATGCACAGTTATATTTCAGGGCTGTAGATATTGAGAAAATTAATTGAAAATTTTAAAGTTATTAGTTTAACGTTACTGCAATAATATAGTTAGTAATTAACCCTTAATAAAAAATCTGTATAATTTATACAATATTCGTGATTACTCTCGAATTGTAATTTTATTACGGTAAAAATATAAATTGAGACCAACATTGGTGAGAAGTAAAATGGGAAGCTTTGCCTGAACACAGTTTCAGCTTACTTTGTTATGCTAATCTTCATAATTCTTTAGGCGGGCGAAGTTTTAGGCAAGTTGCTTTTTTGGAAATAACTTTTAACTTTGTTGTAATTTGTGTGCGTGCCAGGAATGTAAGCTGTAATGAAGTATATTATATTAATGTAAAAAAATATATACATTCCAAATTATTTAAACGTATTTTATCTAAAAATTTACAAAATTTTATTACAAGAACATTTCATATGAATTATCTTTTATTCCTCTTTTCAAGTGTCCATTACGTTGAGTGATAAAATTATGAAACAATAGTCAGAAGCTTCAGGCCATGTTTGTTTGATGTGATAATTAAAATCGACGCTGAGAACATCTTTTCTTGAATTTAACCGACAGGTTTGTGAATCTCCCGACTTGCTCAAATTAACGAAGAAAACTTCACGATCAAGTCCGTCTACCTGAGAACACAAAGTAAACTCCGAGCCTTCGTAACTTATCCATTAACTTAAGTAGAATCTGTAGACAGCACAGAAGAATAGTGTACTTACTTCCCAGTTTTGCTACTTTGAACGCTAAACTTAATATTTTTATTATAATACTCAAACGACTCTTTCATGTTCTTTATTGTTATCAAAACAGACATATTGTTTGTTGTTTTTTTCCTATGAAACATTGATTAATGTTACCTTGGAGTTATTTTCGTAATTTAGAAATTATAGGACATACGTGACAGGAATTCATCGCCGTTTCGAAAGCTTAGAATGTTAACAAACTTGCGAATCATCCTTTATATTTTTTGTAACAGTATTCAGCATGATGTAACGTAATATTCACTATAATATGTGTATGTATATTTATATTTTATAAACGTAACGAACACATTTCTATTGATTTGTTCATACTGTTTTAATTGGTGACTGCAAAGAACTTTGAAAATAAAACTCTTATCAAAACCGTCCTTCTATTGTGAAGGTAATAATAAAAATCTGAGTGTAATTTTACCGAAATCTTCATTAAGTTAGGAAATTTCCAACAATCTTCTTTTGACTCGGGGTCTAAAATGAAAAATTATTTCTTAAATTTTTACTCCACTTAAAATCTGCACAACGTTGTAGTCGACGACCTCTTTATTATTTATGACAAGGAACACGAAACTCATCTCGAGTTATAAACTTCTTGGAATTTCTCCTGAAGTAATACAGAGCTATTATTATGATGTCCCCACAAAAAATATTCGTCCTGGCGGGTTAGGGTCGCCATGGGGGGAGCCGCGCCGTCACAATATAGTCGAGTTGTGGAGTCCATGATGAACAGACGTCCTTAACTTAAACAAATATTTATATGGCATAAGATCACAAACTAAGACAAACATTACATTAATTTAATTTAATATATGAATTTTAAAAACTTCAGGAGGATCATGTTTTTAATTACGTTTGATTACTTAAGTACATAGAGTTACTAATTATACATCTTTCTTAAAGCTCAATAATAACATTAACTATAAAAGGGCAAGTAGTAATATTCGTTTATAATGTAAGAGAAGCCACGGGAAAGTCGCTTTCAGGTACACTCAAAACTTGTAAAGTTTACTCAAAGAAATTACAAAGGTTATTATTTCGAAGTCTGTTCTACAAAAACTGGACGCGGGATGTTTGCTAACTTCCTCAGGGGTGATTTGGGACGGTTTTAAAAATTTTAATTATATTATATTAAAAAAAGGAATAAATGGAGCCTTACTCAAGTTATGGTTAAAGTATACATTTGCCAAGACATATATAACTCCTTATTAAATTTAATCATCTGTGACATCTATTTGTTACACATATGTCTCAAATAGGGTATGAGAATAGGAAAAGTTTCTCTGATGTTTTTCTTCCAAACCACTTAACAAGCTGGCGTACGGAGATATGTTTGTGCCTTGCTTGCATTATGACACCGTGTTGCTATAAGATTTAGAGGGAATAGAAGTGAGGAGACTTTTTGGCGCCAGCTTCGAGCGTTCTTTGTTATAACTATAACATGCGTGTAAGAGACCGGGCGACAAAATGTTACACCATCGATTACATTACAATGAAGCCATTTTTATTCTGAAATCTCTTTGAATAGAAATATTATTATCAAATCTCTTTTTTAAGACTACACGTCATACTACAAGGAATGGGTCAATTTTAAATGTTCAGTCTAATATATGTTTGTTTTTATTTTGAAAAACTAATATAACGTCTGAAAATTTACGAATGAAGCTGCTTGGACGCGAAGTTTTTAATGAGACATATATTTTTTTATTTACATAAAATATATTTAGAGTTGATTAATGACCTTATTGTATAATGATTGCTCTATTTAAAATTAAGTAAGAGAAACTTTGACAGTGATTTCAGGAAAGTTAGTGTCATAAAATCTATGTTCGCTACCATGTATTTGTAGTTTTGGCAGCCAACTCTGAAATTTTCCGATCTAAAATGTTATTCCACATGTTGTTGGTAAAAATACCTCTAGTAGTTTCCGGAGCTTTAAGGAACTATCTTGTAAATTGAATATCCAATTAGTTCTTTCTTTGTAAAAAAACTTATTCAAATTGTTAAAACTATAAATCTGTACAACAATTAAATTGGTAAAATATTTTTAAGTTAATCTTTGAATTATTTCGTTTATCAAATTTATAAAAACAACGTAAAAGAAGCTACTAGATTTAGTTTTAATAAAGCTATCGAAAACTGGTTTTCCTATAATGATGAAAAACGCACAATACCTTAATGTAGGAGAAACGAAGTTAAGAAGCACAGCGGGCGATGTCTCAGCAAGGAGTAATATACGCTAACGGGCCGGGACAAGACAAATGTGTTTTCTCTCAGCTCATAGTATGAACGCCTCCCAAACCTCATTTTCCCATCCTTGCATCAAGATTAAAATCAATATCTTATAACATTTTGTAATTTAATTTTTTTACTATCATCTTAACAGTTGCGGTAAGTTTTTAAGATTAATCGATTTAAAAAAAAAATATGAAAGAAACAACAATTTATTTTATGTGATTTTCGATAGCCGCTGTAATCTTATATTTTGAAGATTGAACGAAATATTTAAATTTTATACTTAATATTTTCAAATATTTCATCGTAGACCACATATTCTTTGATATACGTTTTCATACTTCAAAAAATCAGATTCGAAATCAGCGCTGAATTGGGGAAGAAAGAGACGAGAAATTTTATATTACCAATATAAAATTTTTATATTTGGTACGTTTCTTTTCAACCACGTAGCGTTGCCGAGCATAGATGTAATATGAAGACAAGCGGTGGCATTCACGTTCGAGCTAGTTAGCAGCGCAAACTGGCTCGTCGTCGCCGTTCGCACAAATTCAATTTGCTTCGAATGCCGTGCTTGTGAGAGTAGACACAGGATCGACTGTGTGTAAGTGCACTAAGAATTTTAATATTTATGATAATTTGTTGCCAGTTTCCGCAGGTTTTTCATTAATTTCAAAAAAAATTAAAATAATAATGATTCTATTTAATTTAAACCTTTTTTTATTATTACATGACTGATTTTTGATATTTTCCTTGTTTTTGAATATGTTTTCTAATATAATCTAAAAAAATTATATCTATATTTAGTCGTTAAAATCACTGCAATCCAACTGTTACCATTTTGAAATTATTAATGTCAGTTCATATTCGTAAATGAAAATGTCACTGGGAAGCTTGTTGAAGATATTTTACGTCCTGAATTCTGGTATTTTCATCAGATCTTAATAGTCTTTGTAAGTCCAAATATGAATCACAGTCTATAAAATACGGGAGACTGAAAAAGTTCTTGTCAATTTGACACTTGTTATAAATGAGAAATTTAGATTTGTTATAATTTTTCTACTCAGTTATACCAACATAGTATTCATCTCTGAAACTAAAGGATCCATGTCAATAGAAAGCTTTTATTCAACCATAAATAGACCTCCGATTTATGATCTCAAGTTTGTTTTGTGTATATTACATTTTTAACGAGACTAAAACCACAGAGTGCGTGTGCATCGTATTGACTTTGAATTCCATTTGATTTGACGGTGACCGTCTAGCGTATCGGTACCAATATTTGCATTTGAGTTGACGTATTCCGAGTTCCATCCCCAGAAGTGTTAATAAATTCATATGTTGAACACTTATATTTCTCCTGCTATTTATATTATGAGTTTGCATAGTGTTAAACTTAAATTGAACTCCATAATGTGCTTAACCATTATTGACAGAGTCTCCGAGAATGTAAAAACAAACTTTAAAAATAAATTGCGATGAACTTTTATCGATTTATGAAAATGTATGCATCTACAAAATATTTGAAAATAAGGTCCGACCTATTCTTAAGTTATATTTCGTAGTCTTCTTTGTGTTAACTTGTTTTATTTGTACTTAGATTTTAAAATATTTAATATATATAAAATAAACCTAAGATGTATGTTTTGGGATAAGTGAATACAGTTACGTCAACAGGCTTAATAAGAAGGTCATCTAATCGATATGCGGATCTGGTTTAGCTAACTTGGCAAATCGCCCGACGTGCACTAAATATAAGTTACCTCAATTTAATCATTGTATACGTTGAATTTGTTTAATAATGTGTGATGATATCAAAAAGTTAAACGTAAAATCAAGCACGAGCATTATATGGTGACTTGCGTTTTATCGAGTGTTAGCGAGATTAATGGGTCCCCGACGCTAGCAATTACACGCGCTATGCGGCGACATCATGGTTTTGTTGTGATCACCGAACCTGTGTTTAGCAATGACACGCCAAGTCAACTGTTCCGTGTTTATTTTAGGATGGGCACTGATTCAATTACAACAATATGCAAATGGTGCAGCTTTGAATTGGATGGACTGTAACTGCATTTGGGTGTAATATTTTTATATCGTATTATGTGATTTCAATATTTTTGTTTCATATTGTGATGAAATATAGTTTATATCTATGTTCGTATTTATACTGAAGTGTTTTTAAAACAATTTTTAATGTTTTAGAAAAAGGAGCTTCACAGCAAATATATTCATTAGGGATGTAAATTAACATAATTTTCATCTAGACACCATGTTCTCATACATATGAAATATTCAAAACGGTTTCATGCTTCTTAATTATATGTTTTTGTATGTCTACTGAAAGTTTTATATGTGGTTAAAATTTTATTTTAACATAAACTCAGCTTGCATTTTAAGTCGTCGACTACATTTGACCCCGATGTTTTATAATTACGTTGCCTTTTTAAGCTATTGAATTTAATAACCACGACTGTATCACTTCTAATTCTTATTTTTCTCCCTTCTGTATAACACCATATTTTTGGGTATCGTAAAAAAAACTAAGATATATTGAAGATATGGCGTAATGAGAGCGATTTAATAAGCCACTTTAAATGTTTGAAATATTTATGCAATATTGTCCTATATGGGTGGTTATACGTTATGCGACAATATCGATGCCATCGGCCAGCAACAGTATGCGCCGGTCACGTCAGCTGCGAGCTGTAATTACACGCTAAATGACGAACAACTAGTAATTTAGTTTGTCTACAAATTTTACGTTAGGAACCGAAATATTTAACAGAGTCCAAAATTGTATCTCATTTAGCTCCACGAAACTTTGTGATGCAAATTTTGTATTAGTAAATTTTGTGTGTTTTTAATTAGTTTCAATATATAGTTCTAAACAACGCTTACCAAATCTAAGAGGCCCATCGGCTCACTACGTGACAAAATCGGATAGTATTTGTTCCACTAAAACCGCTTTTTCTCACATTCGATGGAGATACGAGATAGTGGTCCTTTGGAACGAATGACCGGCTAAATCCTTAACACTCGCTGAATCTTTGAGTTGCAAGATCTATTTTCTCGTCGCTTTTTCCTTACGTCTGTTTGAAAAGTCATTTAATATATTAGAGCCCTAACTCATGATATATCGTTGAAATCTATGTTTGTGTGGGTGACATTATTGTTTTACTATATGGAATTAATTTTCACTATCGTTTAAATAATACAGAGTAAAATTTTTAGAAACATACATTCAATTACAGATTGACCACGTTTATGTCACTTTTATGGGATCTGATAAAATAATTAAAAATCAAACCTTATATCAACAACCAATTCTCCCTACGAAACTGTAGTTACACATTTAAAAAAACTTGAGTACTAAGCTTTTATGTATGTACATATCTACTTTTAGTATCATAATTATATATAAATATGTACATAAAAGTCATGGATTTCATAAATATGTCTCACTCTCGGTATGTTCAATGATTAAACCCGAAGTAATAACAAAAATGTTACGTTAAAGAAGGCATCGGGAAAATGCCTCAAGAGGCTTGAGACAGGTGCAAAAATATTTCGTGATTTAATTTGGGATTTAGGGACCGCTCTATCGGATCTATTGAATCTTTTCACCTCATTCGTATAACAATATGTACTTTAACGGGAAAATTTACGCAAAATGTCATTAACAATGTTGTGTCGATTCATCAAACAAGCCGACATCGCCACACAAGTGGATGCCGCGCTCCAAACAATTACATAAAATATGTGTGGTAGTATTTTCGAGCTACAAATTGTTGATCAAATATCAGAAAACTGCTGTATTTTACGACAAATGGTTTTCGAAATAACAAAATAACCACAGTAAAGCGCCCAGACAGTGAACAAACGCACAAAAACAGAATCACGCATGGTTGGGCGCGCCGCGAGCCGCCGGAAAAATGAATGGTTATTTTGCAATAATTGCTAGACCCTAACAGTTATTGCACCTTTTGTGTACCCACTACCTTTACATACATCCTGATTTAATCGAAAATTCAGATTAACTTGTTAAACAATTGCAAACTATAAAGTGGGAATTAAGTGTAAATATATAAGATATATTTTACAGTGTACGTATAGTATAGCTGAAGGTATCCCGTCTCCCGAACAGACGTGCTGCGTAGAGAATACCAAGCAGCCGAAGCTCGGCCTTAGCCAATATTGTGCTGACTCACACACCTCCGGGCGCCGACTAATATGCCCCTTTATCCTTTTACTTCCTTTTATCTACCTCCCAAACTTTTTAATTAACAATGTTATTAGACAGCGGAAATAATTTATCATAATATATTTTACAATATCGCAAGCAATTAGGATTGCCGGTGAAATAAATTGAGATGTATAACAAAGAGTTTTTTTCTGAAACTTTTTACCGTGATGCTACTTTTCCTCAAAAGAAAATAAATTATGAAAAATTAATGATTTGAAGATTACTTCTTAAAAACTTGGATCTTTAATACATTTATCATTGTAATTTCAAATGATTCATAAACAAATGAATATCACATGCTTTGAATTGCCTTTATTGATACAGAATTTATAATTCTGTCATTTGCATTTCAGCAATAATAGTCCATACTGATTTGTTTGTGTTATGGTTGCAATTATTTTAACGCTTTTTACATAAGATGTCATAATAATAAATATTGTGTCTATTCAATATGGGTTATATGTAAAAAAATCATATTTTGTGAGACACAAAATAATAAACATAGTCGCAAGGAATAGAGAAAGTTTAACCGTGCGTTAATCCCGTTGAGAATACCCAGCGTTACTTCACGCTTCTTTATCGTACTGTTGAAATCGTACTTCTTTGTGAGTAATCCCTCCACGTCCCGAGGATGTCGCCGACGAAGATAGAGCACGATCTTCACAAATAATGTCACATGCGATTCGTTTCATACGACGTGACTCGCATCACCGCAGCGGTTGCCGTGCCATGCATAATGGAATAAATATGCTGCGGGTATGCCCACACATGGCCGTCGAATTAAGTGAACGCTATTTACTGCACGTGGCGAAACTTGCTTCTTTATGTTCCGCCAAGTTGCTTAATAAATATAGCGGTCCTTCCTCATTACTCTAGACATCTTGTAACATTTATTAAAAGTAATCACACCTTAAACTGGGCTGTACCTTAAATTTTGTACTTAAGAGGTTATAAAATCAAACGAATCATTTCTAAGTTAGAAAATATGTAATTTGAGATAAGGTGGCATCTCATTCCAGATAAGACTCAGTACAACCCACGTCGAGAACCATCTAACTCGTTACGAGCCGCCTGAAGCGAGGTGTGATACAAAATCATCAATCTTACCCGAGATTGTACTATTAAATGCCACTTCGCTCTTTTTTCCCTTCTGAAGACCAGAAACAAATGTAAAAAGTTGTGTGATAAGTTCAATTTGAATTTGTAAAGCTCCTTTCAGCGTTTCTCGCCAGTTTATCTCAGCAAGGAAAGAACGTGAAATACAAAAGTAAGAGATAGGAAATGAAGAGGCGGAAAAAGTGTCGGGCGGGGAACGAACGCGGAAAAGTTGGCGTTATCCGAGAGACAAGTTAAATCGCAATTTATTAGGGCGTACGAGCGGGCTTAGTGACGACAGTGTCTACGTGCCAGGACATTCCATGTCGCCGCCGGTGTCACTGTCTGCCCGTCGGCCACCTCTGCTAACTTACGTTCACCAAAAACTAGTCTGACAATAATACATGTTATGTTTTTCTACCCATATAAAACACGTGACTCTATGCTCAGATTTTGCGTCGTAAATAATACATTATAATTGATTAATTATCAATTACTTAATGAACAGATGGCACGTATATAAGTTTAGGTTTTGCTGAAATGCTGGTGAGACGCTCCATTTCGCAAACTCAGAAAACAACTTAAATAATTTATCTAATTACTTTACGATATATCGTTTAATTAAGAAATTGGTTGCCCTGAAACTTTGCCAAGTTATGATAGGTGTAAGAATAAGAAGGAATCTCTCTACAATTTAATTAGTAGAAAGTAAGTTTCAAAATCTTTCCAAAATAAGTAATATGTTTGTTGTTAAGTTTTATATTGAATTAAATTATGTAACGTAATTAGTTGTTTAATAATATGCAGAGTGAAAGAAGCTTGCAGTTGCACCTGTAGATATGATTAGGGTATGTACGTGCTCATGAGAGGGTTGTATTATCGCTCGTTTTCAGCCCCAAGTCTTTATATTCACAAATCCTTATTCGTACCCAACATTTATCTATTATGTTTACTAAGCCGTAACAATAACGTACAACAACAAACTTTGTTATTAATTTTTGTCACAGATTGGTTTCACATGGCTATAAAAATTATTAAATTCTAACATTATTTTGTATCAATATAAAACCTCAGTTCTCTTTGTAAAGTATTGGAAAAGTGTGCTACAAATCTCCATTCATTAGGTAGAATGGATCACCTCCAAAACAAAGGATACTGAAATTAATAAACAAATATTGCAAAGAATAAATACTTCCTTATTGCTGTAATAGTAATAATTCTGCAGTAATACGTGTGAACAATGAATGTGTTATAATTTTTTAATTATATAATTGTTTTCGTTATTAGTGGTGTTAGTTTATATTTCTTTTTTATTATATCAATGATTTGATTGTGTTATACATAATATTAATTCTCATATTTTATGAAATGTAATATTATTAAAATTAGTAGTATTAGTTTTCATCCGTCAAGTATATACAACGATGAAAGCAGACAATCTATTTATTCCTGCAACAAATTGATAGAAGTTCCTCACTGGCGCCACTTCCACTCGCAACTTTCGGAAACAAACTTTTTAATTAGTCTAAGAGGACAAACAAGTTGTCTTCTTGCTAGCGATGCATGTATCTTTATAGCAAATAGACGTTAACTTTTTGAAAGGCTTAGCAAAATTGCTGTTCTAAATTTAAAATATATTTTTTAATTTTAATTCTATATTGTCAAACTCTTGCCAATACATACATAGGATACCTAACTGGTAGTTCATAGATGGTTTCACGGGAATTCAATAACATAACAGTGGATTGTTTGTCTTATGGCGAGATGCTATAATGAATCGTCAACATGCCGGCTACGTCGCGTTGTTTCCACGTTATGAACTTCATTATCATGTTTTATTACCGCTATCGTCTATTTTACCGAACTCAACACAAGTGGGAAAACATTTAGCTTTGTATAGTGTAGCGCTAAGTGAAAATTAATTGTTCATTAGACAAAGAGCTCTTAAGAATACACTTACTAATATACCTCTTCTTATCATCCAACCGGACATAGAAGTTTAGTGAAAATTATCATTTTCGAACTAAATATAACCTGCATACTTGGTTAATACATAGACCAGAACTTATGAATTTATATGTCAATATTAAAATCAGTTTAAATTCGTTAAATAAATAAGATAATTTGTATGATTGATATTTTCTATTATTTAATTGATTCTAAGGGTCATAATTTTAAATATAACCATTCTATAAAAGTTTCATTCTCATTAAAATGCTTTAAAAGCCTTAATAGAATCGGATTGTTTGTTATCTATCTAATATCAATAAGCTCCATACATCGTATGTAGGATAGCTCGGTGGCGGGCGACGCCAGCAGCCAGGCCGCCGGCGCCACAATTATACAGCCTCCGTAAATCATAAACATCAACCCCCCATTTAATCCAAATAGTCAGTCGTTAGTCGAGCAGCGTGTGTCTAATTTGTCTCCTGAACACGAGATTAATTAACATTAATTACATGACAATATTACAAATTATTTGTGCATGCTTTTGACACAATGATAAAACTACATAATTTTTATATGCGACCACAATTTTAAACAGTAAAATATGTATAAATAAATAAATGTTATTTCACTGATCCAATAAAAATATATGTCTCTATAACATGTATCAACTTGTATGCTGTTTCATTCATCTGGTTTTATTAATTTTTAGGCCATAGTGTGCACCGGTTTCCTTAACTATATGTGCTCTGGCTGTAACAGAATGAAACATAAATTTTTATAGACCTTTCTATTTCGAACACTTTTACTTTTAATAAAAATGTTACGCCAACAACGGATGATTCGTTGGAATTGTTTCATAAAATAATAAATATAATACTAAGTTTTTAGTTTCATTGCTACAATAAGTAATATTGTAGTAATCTGAGATATTTATTAATGTTAACTTTTAAATTAAGTCTGTTAGGAACGGATACTTTAGCCTTGCTAATAAAGAGATTATAAAATAATGTCAAATGACTTGTTAAAACAAAAAGTTTATGTATTTATGTGACTCTAGTAACCAAAGAGCTGTCATCGACAATATTTTTAAAGTGCAGCTAGCATCAATATATTTCGATCAATTTGCATTAATTTCAGCCCGTTTCAGAGTGCTTCAGCTCTCACTCACTTTTATTGCTATTAGTTGCTGCGGTTTTATTTATATCCGTTATGAATATAAAAAGGATATCTTTAAAATATAAAATGCTAAATTACACAGTTTTATATTCTGTAGCTATCGAAAGTATTCTTAAAACGGATTTTGCAAATGGCGATATCAATTTATTGCATAGCATGATCTTGGATGTGACATTGAATATTATTTAATCGTTTAGGTAATCTCAAAGTTGCTATAAAAGTAGGTACATTGTTTGAAAAATTTGTGGAAAATAGCCTGCGGAAAAATTACGCAGCGAAGCGACGGCCACATGGCGCACGACGATACGCCCTACATAACTGATGACTTTCCGATGGTTATTCATTCGCCGGAACCCTCCCTCCCATTAAATACCATACAAAAACATCTTTATTTTGGATAAATGTAACTATGATATATGGTGTAACTTATATTGCAGCTCCTCATCAATCGTGTACCATAATTACTAGACCATATACGAGAATAATATTTCTCTAAAGTTTTTATTAGCGGGTCACTACTATCTGTCTGAACTGAAACTAAATTGGAGTTAAGCAAGAGTAATATCCAAAGATAGCAATTTATTCTTAGAGCGCAATCGAAGAGGACAGATGAACATTGAGCGAGCACTCAACAACAAACTTGATCGTTGAAACATTGCAATAACTCCCGTTTTGCAGTTCATTCCAGAAAACTTTGCATTTCGAAATAAATCACATCAACTTGCATTGCCTGTATATTTATAGTAAGTAGGTACCATTATCAAATATATATCATATATATCATATATATATGAGGTTTATTAATGAAAATGTCATACATTAGGAATTATTTTATCTTAACTGTAACAATTAGACAGTATTACTCATTTGGTGACCAGAATGTGTTGAGGTCACTTATTTTAGAACTATCGATTTATCGCTTTGATCACTGTAGGTTAACAGGTTGTGAAGCAAAATGTTTTATAAAAATATTGTAGGAGTGTAATGAGTCGTAGAGACTGTGGTGCACTCAACCAAACAGTGGCAGCACAAAGCAATAGCAATGACGGTTCTGTCGCTTGGTTGAATCTTGTTTTCGCCACCCAACCTTTAAATTGCAATAAAATAACTAATGATACAAATAATCATTCCTTTCAAGCGTATAAAATGACATTCCTATGACAATAATGAGTGACTTTGGTTAGTAAATTTTATGTATGAGAAATATTTTTTAACTAAATATTAAAAAAGCTTCTTTGATCTTGCACGCATATTTAAATTTAGCTTTAGACGAACAGGAATATATAAAAGACTTATAAAACGTTGATAGAATCTAAACGAAAATCGTCAGTGAGGTGCTAAGTAGCGGAGTTCAGAGGGCGTCCCACGGGAGCGAGCGCAGTCGGGGGCCTTTTGTTAAATATTTTATGAGTCTTGCAACTCAATGACAAGTCACGAATGTGTTTCTTTGGATATTCGAGTACTTTTAGTTGACTTTTTGGCAAACTATCTTCGCCATTTAATTTTTAAGGTAAGTTCCCCTCATGTGACAGCTTGAAGGCCAACATATCTATCGCTAATAATGTTAATTTGAGCTGTGTTAGATTTTATTATGAACAAAAATCTCAAGAGCTTTACATAGTTTTGAATTTATATACGAAATATTTTATACTAGCTCTTATCCAGGTTCACAAAGTCCCGTAATTTTTATAAACTTCTTTGTAAAGAAAAGGGGATTACAAAAACGTAATCCTGACCCTCTGCTTAGGTTGAAAGCAAGCTCGCCAAAAAAAGGTTGACAGAAATTACGCGGCAGACGGTTAAGCAGTCGTTTCCTTCACCTCAAATACAAATTAACTTTCCTTTAACCTCCTAAGCCTAATATTGCTGTTTTTAATTATCTTTTTTTGTTCATTTTTTGAGTCTTCTATTCCATAATAAGGCTATAAACTGCTGAAAATTCTTCTTTGTACATGCATATTTCTATAATAATGCTTTAAAAGTAAGTATAATTCTAATATTATAATTACAATGTTTACAATCCTTACAAACGAGTAGTTTTATTTGATATCTATTGACTGGTTTTGTTTCTATGAATGTTATGATGAAGCCATTGCTAGATGAGAAACGAACAGGGGAAGAATATTTTATAGACGCAGTTAGAAGTCAGATATTTCAAAGTACCGTTTCATTCGTTCGCTGAAGAGTTTCTTTACTAAAAATGTTCGGAGGCCCTTTCAATAAATTCTTTTCAAATAAATTTTCCAAAGCTGTATGAAACTGTATCTTAGTTTTTTTATTTTTATAGCGATAAATCTGTAAGAGTGCAAATGTTTTTTTAAATTTATGTGCTCTAGGTTTGTTTATAATACAAATGATTTAATTCAACTTCGTTATTATTATATTAATAATATTAAGAATATCGGGTTTGTAAATGATATATGTAAGACATGAAAAGAATGAGTGTGTAGGAAGTTTTAATATCTATTCCGATTAGATTCAGTGTCAGGAAAGAACGTAGATAGCGTCGGCGGAGCTGGAAGGAAATATTAGATGGATCGGGCTTCGAATACAAATATGGGAAGATAGGGAAATCCGATTTACCAGAAGTCCCAGACGTGTCGTTTTATCGGACTCTTTTTGAGATACATATCACATTTTAATAAGACAAGATATACAGTGTCTCTAAAGTTGTTTTAGAGCTGATTTACGATTCGTTTTTATTTGACTAAAGATTTTAAAATATAATATTTGCATAAAAATGTATTATCTATTAAGATAGTGTTGATAATAATTAATAAAAACTACAGTTAAACTTATAGGACCTCGAGTAAATTTAACTTTAAATGTCCGTTGACGCTTGTAATACCCTGTAATTAAATTCTGCCGGCTTTAGATTCGTCCCACATCTGCTAGACGTTGTTCCAATGTACACGTGTGGAATTCAACAAGTACAGAAAATGTGTATTGAAAATGCTTGTATTATTGTTTTTGTAATACGTTCCTTAGAAAACATTTACTGTTTTCAGAAGAATAGTAAAAACTAGATTTTATCAATAGTGATGAAACTAAGTGTAATGTTCTGGCTATGAAGCTGAAACTTAAAAAAACTTCAATTATAGCAACCCAAATGTATTATTTCAACTTTGAAGTATATTTTTTTCCAAGATTTAACAACAGTCAGTTTTAAATAATTACAAATATATACACCAGAAAAGTCATAAACTTTGGCGTCCAAACAGTATCATATTAATCAAATCATGATTTTCCCTCTGTTAACAATTTTATTATTAAATTCTTTTCATTGTGACTTTCATAATTTCTAAAGATGAAGTCTGGAGACATCCTGCGCGGTTTGTTCCGATGAATTTCACAACTGGAACTGGTCTTCGGTGTCTTGTTCCGCTGCGGGATTGTTCTCACTAATTAAATCTCGCTGGGGACAACGCGGTTTCAAAACGACCGCCTCTTAATTATTGTTACGACTCTTAACACTTGTCTTACCATCCCTTCGTTTAATTCAGAAATTCTTTAAACTTTTATGGTGTTATAAATTTATTTAACGTACTATGAATGTTAGGTCAAAGTTTTGGAAATAGCTCCGTGTTATAATATATCACAATTTCTCTAAGCCGAACTAATTTTAAACTCACTTTAGTGTTTGCATCATGACTACGTATTAGACGTAGATTTTATATTGATGAGCATGTATAATCAAAATTTTAAAAACGTTACTTATATCTAATCGCTTATTAAAGTTCGTGAAAAATTTATTTATAAAAGGGTGTTTATTTAAATATGGAAAGCAAAACATCTGGCTTAACAGCCGCTTAATTATCCATAAAATAAAAGACTTTCTAGGATCACATAACTTGTATCCAGATTTAGATCATAAAACACGTATACGTTTACAGAATAAATTCTTACATTATTTATTTCAGACGCAAAATATAAACTTTTTTATGAGATATAAACGAGAAGAGTGATTTTATATATTTCTTCTCGCTAAATTAGTTGTTTGCGGTTCTAAATTTACACAAACAGATAAAGCCGTGAGCTCGGCAGTGCGGGTCGTGGTCTCCAGTTAGCACAAAGGGCAGGAGCTGTACGGACGGAAAGTTTTAATATCCCTCCGATTAGATTCAGCCGCAGCCTGGGACGAACGGAGGGGTTTCAACAGAAATATTTTACTATTGAACACAAATACAAATTTCCGAAGATAAGTCGGAGACGCACCGGATTACTGGACGCTACGTTTACGTTTTATTTCCTTTTTCGTCGGTTCTACGAGTTTCACTAAATCCTGAGAAACTGCCGAAGATTTACTAGTGGTGCTTAGGATTTTATGGCGTTTTGATTTCTCTTCCTTTTATCTAAATTGCCGTGTATAGATTTTGAGTATAAGATAAATTTATTGAAGACCATATTTTCTATTTATCTCTATATTTATCTAAAATTTTAGGTTGTAATAAAATTGGATATGAATCAGTTTGGTAGATGAAATGTTTTTATGATAATTTGATTAAAAAATTCTAAAGGTAAATTAACATAAAATTTTGTAATAAAAATTCCTACTTCAAAATTGCCCTCCGTAAAGATTATTTTTCGGCTGTCCGACCGCGTCTATAGAGTGAGGGTGAGTCCCGTGGCGCACGAAATGGGGAAGATTCTGAATCCATATTCGATCGACAGAATCTGCACTGAGCCGAACTGACAAGATGCCGATCTATTTTGCATTTATATAAACAGCTTCCACCTTTAATATACGGCAGTGACAGTTCCACTGCTTCGTGGTATTTCTTATTTTTTCGCAATTATTCCGAGCGATATTTTACTTTCATAAGCAATTCTGATATAATATAATGTATAATTGTCCATCATTTATAACAGGTTATTTGTCACTATTTACTACCCATTTATGTGGTGATACTGACAGGAAATGGGAGGCGGGAGGGTGCGGACTGGACCTTCATCAAGTGGTTGACTGGTATTAGAGCGTGCAATTGTTCCACTGCGTTACATTCCACGGCTAACACAACACATATTTCACTCACAGATTTCTCGAATTAGCTGAACATATTAAAGTTTTATTTTAGTTTACATCCTTTATTGTTCTGTTTGCTCATGTTCTGAATAATTTACGCCATTTTATTGTAACACTCCTTCTCTTATTTCACACAATAAATAAAATCCCGAAAGACCTGTTTGTATAAGAGGCATAATTACAAATCACTCTTGGACAAAAAAATCTCATGTTTATGCGAAGCGGGTACGTGCCGTAAAAATAATTCGACGCTATTCGGGGATCGTTTGTAAAACGTCACGCGTAAAACATATTATAAAGCCAATAAAACGTGTTTACAAGGGTGAGTGGAGCGGTCGCGTTGCGTTGCCTCGCGATATCCGTAAACATTTTAGCGTTGCAATAAATTTAACATTATCCTACTCACAAGACATTCTGTTTTCTTCCGACCGGAGATCAGTTGGTTTGCGGGTGTAATCTGGTTGACTCGGATTTCCTTATAGGGATTACGCAATTATGTTTCTTTGGATATTCTTCGTTTTATTATAACAATTTTATTCCTTCTGGATTTACAGAGACTTTGTTTATTTATACAAATAATAAACATCAACATAAAATTATATATAACATACTTTCGCCAAATATAAAATATGTGACTGGGAAAAAATGTTCGTGTTTATTAGGTACATATTACTTTGTACACATTTTTGAATACATAACTTTTAAATATAAGAAAATATTTTAAATATGTATATAATGAAACTTAGGTATTTATTGATCCCGTCCGACAGTTTCAACCAAATAGTTGAACATGTGCTTAAGTTATTTATGACATATTATAAGCAAACTTAACGTATAAAATGCAGTAAATTCACGATTATTTACTAACACAATACATTAATCAGACCGAGTCTACACTGCAATGCCCTTTTGCAACGCTGATCCACTTTTCTACGGATGCGAGATTAAAGGGGAGAGTAACAAAATGAGAAATGGAACGATTTCAGGACGCATTGTTGGCCGACCGGCCGTTGTCGGATTTATGACAAAGAACAGCCGGATGATTCAATCAGGCTAGTTCTTTAGTTTGTTATATTCATGTTACAGTCGGCATCTACGAGACTTATTGTTATGAGCCCGTTGTCTTTTTGTATGATTTATACATATTTAGGGGGCTTTGTGGAGATATGTATCTATTTGGTGACGTAAATTGGTTTTATTTTAAGTAGTCGCTCATAGGAAATATATTTACACTTATAAATTAGTTTGATGCATATAATTTTTTGAAATAAATATTTTTTTTATATTATCATATTATGCTTTATACGAGTTGTCTCTTTATATTTTACTTCATTTTAAAAAGGGAAAACTAAATATAGATGGTAAAAATGAAAAAAGAAAAACAATAGTGGATTAATATATGGAACCAATGGATTACGTTACAATTTTAGTAAACTTTTCGTTATGTCTGTTGAAGCCGCAGTATTAATATGTAAATTCTTACTTGTGTTGTATCTGAAAACTAATGCAAAATAATTTAATATTGTGTATAAAATATTGGACCACATGTATCTTTAGGTTTTTCCTTGGATTAATAATCACATTAGGTGGATTAGGAATTAGTAACATTGCTACACGTTATAAAAATTGTCAATGTTTAAATAGAGTTTATTTAAGAGAGTATATTTTAATAAAAGAGAGTATTCGTCAACAATACATGAAAATTGAACATTAAATTATATAACTTAATAATTATTACCATACAAGATTAAGTTATTACCATTTTTCGCAATCGAATTGAATTTTATTTGAATGAGGTGAAACAATAATATATTATTAACATAAATAATAACTAAGTTTCTAACGTAACTTCGTATTTTATATAAAAATGTTAATTTAATATTTAAATGAAAATTTAAAAGACTTAAGTCTTTTGATTTCTAACTTTTGATTAGTATTCTGTTAATCATAACGTGTAATATATATCTTTGTAATATCGGTAGTTCATAATCACAGATATCTAATAAGATATAATAACATGTTACCAATGCAAATAGATTCAGAATTATTTTTTTGTTTAAAATATTATTTTTATGTTATGTCTACATTTAAAACTTCACTAACCTCTGCTTTAAATTAAATAATTATTAGTATTAACAAGTTTATTAGTATTAATAAAAAAATTAAGTCATTTTGTTCCTCACTGAACCTTTTTAGTTTCTATTTTGTATCGACTCTGGGTTGTTTGGTTTTATTGTAGTTCTTATTTTATAATTTTTCTTTATATTTTTAGTTTAACGTACGTACTTGAGTAAATTAATCGTTGTTTCCTTTTAATGTCTAACTTGAATATTTAAGAAATATAATTACCTTGACTTACTTTTCGAAAACTTGTTTTCAAAATTACCCACTAACATTTTTCATTTATAATTATGTTATAAAACAGGACTAAAGCCTTACTATTCCTTTTTAACGGACTTCTACAATAAAAATAAAATGTAGTCCTATTTATCATATTCTATGATAGATCGCAGTAGAAGAAAACAATCGACATTATAAAAGGATTATTTAAAGTCTTAGCGTTTTTTAAGCGAACCTTGCTAAATAGTCTTGTAAATATAAAAAAATTAATACACTTACATACATATATATTAAAGAACAAGAAAATAAATTAATAAAAAAATCAAATTCACCAAATAAAGCCTTCACTGAATTTAAATGTTTTAATAAGAACATACAGAATGAAAATTTTCTTGACATGAGCGGGATTTAATTCAATCTCCGGAGTATCGCGTTCCGGTTTCACATCATTTTAAATTTTCCTATACTCTTACTATTACTACTATTTCATATTATTATTTAATTATTAACTCAACATTGGTATGACGTCAAAAATAAACAAGAATCCATTAATGATTTCGATAATTTAAAACGCAACACAACAATAAATTTAATAATTTAAGAGCTGAATCTTCCTAATAACGTGGCGATTGCAAAAAGGGGCAAAGTTTCAACAAATAGGTATTCAGCACAGGGGTGTAATTTACAATTTAAATATTCTTAATGTCTCCAAGTCGCTGTGGGTTGGAAGGAGGGGGGGGGGACACTTCCACTACATCAATCACTCGTGGACGCTGCGCCTGAACATTTCTAATTATTCTCTTGCTTTGAATGCGCATAACGCTCTTTATTGACTCGCGTTTGAATCTCTTTAAGTGTCATATGATTTTATTGTTTCCCATGATATAAACTTACTCACGGTATCTAATGTTTTCACGTGTACACATTTAAATGAAATAATTTTTTGGATATTAATATATATTATATTTATATCTTCATAATCCCGCGTTTCGATTCCTTTACAGCAACAGTGTTCATGGTTGGTCGTAGCGTACGCTAAATAACGCAGTGGTATCTGAAAACTTAGTTTCATTTAAACTCATATTTTCTATTAGGATACATTGTCAAAATTAATAAGAACGTTAACATTCCAAGTTTTCAGTACGGTTATATGTATATCTGTAACAGTATTATGGGTAAAAAAAGTGTCAAAAAAATTATATTAGAACAAAAGTTTTTGTGATAGGCAGCTAATTAAGTCAGATTTATTACTGAACCAGTTTTTTTAAATATATATAAAATTCTGAAATAAATTTAACTTATACTGACAAAGCTTATACGATAATGTAAGCACAAAGTTTTAGTTCCTTGCACTACATTATTATCTTAAAGAATTTCTCAACACTGATATTCACAATTCCAAAAGGAATTTACAAAAGATTTTACAAATTCCTTACAACAGACCTACTTCAAAACACCGCTTAATTTGCATACGTATAAGACACTCACAAGGAATGTTATATTAAAATACGCTAACGTGTACCGTCGGCAAGTCAGTTGATTACATGACAAGTTGGATAATCTGCTCCCTTTTTGCAGGTGTATTTTATTACTGATGTTGTCTCATATACGAGAATACGCTCTGTGTGTTTATCTATTAAAGTTAATTCAAACGCGTTTTGCATATTTTGTCTGGTTATGTTGTTCACAAATGTAGCTTCAGTAAGGAGAGGCTTGTCTCAAGAGACACTTCGACTCGAGAGCCGCTCCGTAAGGTGACAAGCCCTGTCTAATCTAATATCTTATTAGTTTTATAGACAATATACTTTATAGCGTCGTTCTAAATGCTCTGTTAATTACAATATGTCAATAATATTGTATATGTTTTTGTGACGTAATTACATAGAATACATGTGTTAATTTATAATAAAATTTTACTATTCATATTTGATATTAAGCAGTCGCCAATAAGGGATCGTATTTATTCATATCCATAGTATTTCTAAACATTTTTGAGTATGTTTTTGTAACACTCGGAAAAGCTATTATTGTAAGTTGATCAGTGTAATTTAAATTAATGCTAGAAATTTGTTAAGTCTACGGGCTACGCTATACGTAAATCTATACCAACAATCTGATATCTTCAGTTCATTGAACTCTCTTTATTATCCATGCGTTCTGTCTCAAAGATGCAAGCCCTGATCCTATTTGTGTATATCAAATAATATACAAGTTATATTAGTTACTGGTATTATATAATGATATAACAAATTTTAACAAACATATTTGAATTATAACGGTACGATTCTATAAATATATTGTAACATTCAATTAAATGTATTTTTATCGTCGAATACATTTTTTTCTTAAGGAAATAAACAAATAAAATAATAAATTCCATAACCACCATAAAAACCGCCATTCACACGAGCCTTAGAATGAAACTAATTGTTATCGGTTATAAATAACGGATTCTTCGGATATTTGGGATGACATTGGTTTTTAATAATTTTTTACGAGCGTGTTAAATGTAGGGATGTGTTGTTGTTCATTCCTTCGGAAATGTGACAAACATTTTATGTGAAACGTTTTCGTGTATTAAAGCAATGAACGTTGCCAACACGTCTGGGTACAATGTACGTGTTTACAAGAAATCACAGGAAACACCAAAATCTACCATCCTCCTCTCATTTCATTTTTACGTACTGTGAACGTTTGAGGCCGGTTTGAGGGTAATTCTTGTACTAGTGTATTAGTTCATAAACTACTATTGATACGAATAAAAAGATGTTTAAAATGTAGATAATACAATAAATATTAAAATATCTTCATACTGAAAGAGTAACTCCCATCGCCGTATAAAATAATGAATGATTAAAATGAAAAACTTGTTTCCTGTACGATTTTGGCTAGATATCTAATTTATATATCAACCAAAGGCGCTCGTATCTCACTTACATCTACACATCGAAATTACATCGAATTAACTGTGGGAGATGGAAGAGAATAAAGATTTTTATTTAAATGATATCGTCTGACTAAGCCGGTTGGTCGATAGACACCAGTTTCTATATTCACAGTGTGACTTCGTAGGCGTCATGAATACCTATGGCATCTCGCTGGCATTATCTGCGTATTCGGTAATGTATTCAAATATGTATCAAGCCCGCACCATGTTGCCGTTGTTATTTTATATCATACGCGTGATACTACATCGACTTTATTTTACTTCGATTCAACAGTTATTTATCGCCAATAGTGTGATTGTCTTTGTAAATAAACTTTATGGTTCAAACGAGGCATATAAATGTGTAGAATATTCAAGAATCTCTACTTATCAGTAATTTCTTTTATAAGGTATGTAATTCATTGCAACATACAGAATTCTTAAAAACATATTTAGTAATATATAACAAAATGCGCTAGCGCACGTATTATTAGAAAAATTGTCTCACTCGGGAGTCATTTCTTTCCGGGCTTTCAGCTCTCAAACGGATATTGATTACATGCTTGTAAGGAATACAAATGCATCAAGCAATGTTATACGTCACACAAAACTATCCTTTGTGCTGACAGCCCACATTAAAGTTTTCGTGGGTATAACTACTAACTAATTTAGGTATTGTAAAAATATATAGTATTTATTTTTCCGATCAAAAGTATATGAATAATTAATTCATTAATTTTTATTTTTTATGCATCAATAAGTAAATATTATTCTTTTATTTAATGATCTAGTATTTATTATATCAGTAGAATGAAAGAAATACACGTAACTAGCAGGTGCACTTCAGCAAAGAAAAATGAAATAACACAAAAAGGAAAAGTCGTGGCTAGGAGGGAAGGGGGGTATACAACTGGGGTGAGTCTTTCGTGGAAAAGCCAGTTTCCTTTAGTGGAAATAGATAACGATCCGCTCCCGACGACAGACGTATACGTAATACGTAACTGCACTAAGCATCGATCTACATACTTGTGCACAGTCGCATATCAAAGATATCTAATACGGCGGTTTTCTTTGCTTGAAAAGAAGAAATAACACTCTTCAAGTTTTATTTTATGAAACTATTTGAACCAAAACTTGTTCTGCAGATAGTGATTACCAGTTTAAATTATTTATTAAAATAAATATAATATAACATTTTTCTTTAACTATATAAACGTAATACTCAGAGCAAAATCTTTATGATATGATCTAAATTCTAAAACATGAACAAAATTAAGAATAAAGTAATTATAATGAATGTAATAAAAAATAATTAGATCTAAAAGCTAACATTAATGAATCGTTTGAGTTAAGTGGCTTTCTGTAAACAAAGTTGCCTTCGTAGCAATTATGTGGCAGCAGCACTCCGTAGTCAATATTTGTATCTGAGTCGTAATGATTGTTCTGCAAGGGGTGCCAGTCGCCAGGTATCCGTGCCGGGGCACACTGAGCCTAAGGAAACATACAAACATATGTCATCAATCGATTATGGTTATAAAAATTTAATGGAACAAAAAATTCCTAAAATTTCTTTACGGCCTACTATCTTCCACTAAAAATTAAGTTTTTTTTACTGCTTATAACTTATTTCGGCATATTTTTTGAGATTTAATTATCATGCTAATTATATAATATTTAATTTATAGCGATGAATTTTTCAGCAAATTTCATGTCCAAAGTCTATAAAAGATCTGGTTGCAATCAACTGTAAAATCGTAAATGTTTTATTCAAATATAACATTTATTCTTGCTGTATCTGTAACAAAATTAACTGGATAAAGAAATGAAATATTTGAAATACTTTTTTCTGTATAATGTGCGGTAAACAATAGCATTAAAACACATTTTCCGTTATCAATAGTGTGATAGTGATACAAAAATATATCTTCTCATCATTTGTATGTAATATACCGTATCTCTGCTCCGTGACGGTGAACTCGCTCGACGGACTCGTGACCTGCATCTATTGAACTTGTTCAATTTGAATGTGACAGGCAAACGACATTATTTACCTCAAAATAAAATATAGGTTTCATCTATCATTGCTACACGTTCCATTGTCTACTTGTTTGGATAATCAAATCTTATTTGTATTCGTAATACTTATATTATACGTTAATAATATATATGACATATTTAAATAATATAGCTTGATTAATTGTTCCCTAAGTTTAAGTACCAATTTTTAAATATTGGTTTTCTTTGCTTAACTTAAATTAGCATTTCTCTATAGTATCAGCTGCTGGTAACGAATCGAAGTCCTTGTAATGAATATATGTAGATATTTTGAAGTATATATAGATAATTTTTTATCTTATGTTTAAACTAATAAATGTTATAAAACTCATATTATTTGATAATATTTATGTATCTCTCACAACAAAATATACAGACACAACAAAGAACAAAATTACATTCCGCCAAAATTACAATAGCAGATTGAAATGGTTGGTCAGGTCTAAATTAAATTTAGATCCAAGCTGACTATTGAACGTATATTTGACTTCTAATTTTCGTAAAATATATTATGTTTCCTATTCTAGTATACGTACTTATTTGAAATGTTTTGTACACAAACAATAAACAACTACCTGTGCTATATTATTCTTTATTTGAAATAGTGATAGATACTATCAATAATTCGAAACTATTTATAATAACGTACAGACAAGAAAGTTTATAATTTTGACCTGTATGCGATCTAGGTTACTGAATTTTTATCTTTGATTTCATTTCCAAACGGTTAGATCGCCTTTTACTTAACGATGAAGAAGCGAAAAAGCTTTGACTACATGTATGTACATATATCGATAGTTTCGTGCCTTGTTTTTATCAGTCTATCTTACGAGTATTGTATTTCAAAACTAGAAAGTCAGATTATCGTTTTTAAATAAATTTTTTGCTACTGACTTTTAAGTATTATAAAAATATGTATTATGATTAATATCTAAAAAAATATATATATTACAATCTTATTTCAAGAACACTAAATGCTTGAAAATAATTATGTTACTTTGCAAGTAATACGCGAAATACAGCGTAGTGCAAAGAGAGTAACAAGATGAAGTAGATTTATATATCAGTCTAAAGAATATAGTAAATAAATATAGTAAAGCATTACGTCTCCTTCTGCGTGTGCTATTTTATGTGTACTATGACGGACTACGAGGAATAAGATTTGATATTAAATTGAATTTGTACAATATCTGAAGATATTTTTCTAAATTCTTCTGCTATCCATTAATTAATTACATTTTTTACTCAAATAATATTAAACGCAAAGCCTAATCACAACTTCGTTTGCATGATTTAATATAGTTTTTCCGTTTTAAACGATAATGAAGAATAAGTTTTTGATGTTAAATGTTATAATATTCTCGTCTCTTCATTACGGTTATTGCATTGTAACGGAAGCTTCCACTTAGAAATAAAAATGTGACCAGTAGAATTTTATTCCAGCATTAAAGTTATTCAAATACAAAACGTCATCTCAATTGTTCCAGTGTTTTAAGTTTACTGAGTATCTGACATACATTGAATTTATAGTACTGTAATATTTGTTAGTAATTTTTGTAATACTCATATTTAAAATGGGGCTTAGTCCATATTTCTTTAGGTCTTACGAGTAATTTTCTTTAATAATGTGTAATTGTTGAGGTGAATTGGTATTAAACAGAATAATTGGTATGCGACTTTTGTTGAGCTTTAAGCCCGGTGCATGACGGCTAATGGGCGACATTACCATTCAAGTCGGTAGGTTAGTGGTAACAGGCCCAACCGCCTTGTGAATATGCAAAGTGGGCTACGTTAAATATTGAACTACCCTGTTGTGCTTAAGTGTGCGCCTAAATTTTGCCAATGTATGCATTTAAATATAATTTGAATTTTAGGTGACATTTGTTATATATATACTATATAAGTAGGTAGGTATATATACTTCTTGAAAAATTTACCCACATTACTTTTTAAAAACGCAAAGAAGAAAATTCAATCGAAGTTTCCGTCTCAATATTTGTTCAACATTGCCGTGAATGTGATTCTTAGTTTTATTAATTTTAAGAAAGAAACAAAATTTAAATTAGAATTTTAAATGTTAAACTATGATGTTTCTTAAAGTATTAGTTGCTAGATATAGAGGTTAAAGAGGTTAAAAGTAATAACAAATAATTTGGTGAAATAAAATTGAAAAATATGTAATAAAAAGAGTATATAATATAATAAAAATCTCTATGTTTATCGCAAAAGGACATGATATATAATACTTTTTTATCTTAACAGCAGTTTTTACATTTCAACTATACATTTTATAAAAATATATGCATAATTTTAAATACGTAATAAGCTAATATAGAAAAAGAGCGCAGACATGTCATTGCAAAAATAGTAGTCAGAGGCTCCCTTGGTATTGTACCCGAAATGACACGTGAAAGGCGTCGAGAGTGCCGGGTTGCTGCCTCTACAAAAGGCTTACAGATGCGCGTTCCAGAAGATTTTAATGAGGCAACGACTCTGTGTGATTTTATCGCGTATGCCGTAATGAGAAATAACCAAGCGACTCCTCTTTGACTGCACTCATACGCAGTTGCTATCAGAAACGTTACAACACATCTGTTTCGCGTGAACTTGCAATCTACGTCCATAATACAAGTGAACATAGGTGTATTATTAGCTTCATACATTTTTATATACCCAGTTATGTTTTATTCAATATTTTGCATTCAACGTTTTAATACTTAAATTAATCTTATAACTGTTTAAATCCTCATTATAAAATCTTTCATACTTTGTAATAGCAATAAAATTTAACGAGGTTTGAAAGTTAGAAGGTCCGGATATACTGTCCAATTCTCATCAATGCAAATCACGTTGTCGACTCGTCAACCCAATTACTAAGAAGTGAATTTAAATAAAGATAAGTATCGCCCTCGAGGAGACAATGCTAATAGGAGGTGGAGGCGTTATAATAGGCTCCAACTGGGGTCTGGCGCATCGCGGTAGGTGCTTTAATTAGATCTCTCGATTTACGCGCCCGCCAGCCTTAAAACACTTGTTCAATTAGTGATCAGCTTAAGAAATCTTATTATGTAAAACACCAACACTTTTGGATGTGTTTGATGGTACCGTTATTTCTTTATTGTTGTCATATCTTCATTTATTATTCAAAATAAATGGTTGAGCTTTATTTGTATATTTGTTCGTGTATAACATTGGAATTCAAAAAAATATTTCATTAATTTTCTATACCAGACATAATAGTAATTTATTTTTGGTTTTATTTATAAACTTTCACGTCATATCTTTTGAATAGCGGAGATTGAAAGGGCGTTTCTTGTAAGCGAGTTTGACAGTAGGGCGATAGGGGCGGCCCGGCTTGTCAACATCTGCTACCACAGTTCCGTCTAAGTGACCATGACATGACCCTGCATTTACGGAGACGCGTGTCATATCTTAACTAAGTCTTTTTAAAATAAGATTTATGAAAATATCTCACATTCACTACACTCATTTAATGATATAATTTTATATAAAAGATTTCATATTAACGAGATTATTTATCTATAAACCAAATAATGAAATTTTATGACATTAATGAGACCATCTTTCAATTCATGTCACATCATATGTATTATACTATTCTCATTTAAGGTTGAAACTGTGTTGTGGTCGTAATAAAAACAAATAGTTATTCCGACTCAATGCGTTCACTGAAGGATAATATGTTACTTTATTTCTATTTTCTGTATTCACTCAGGGTTTATGTATCTCGAATAGTCACGTTCGTCCCAGCTAAGGGTAGGGCATACAAATAAGTGAAAGTCCGAAACGGTCCCCACTCCACACCATGTTCTTTATCTCCGGATCTCTTAAAAGAATTTGATCGTGTATGAGAATATTACAAGCAACATCTGTGCCAAGGGACAAATAAACTTAAACATTCGGTTTACTTTGAGGCTTTCGAAATTGGCGCTCGGCTTCAGGAAAATGGAGTCTATTGCATCCGTCTATTTACCTCAAGATTTTTCTACTATCATTTTATGGATAATGTTAACACATTTTGACTCAACTCTATACTTATTATATTTTTTCTTAGTAGTAAGTACTTATGCTGGGCATGTGCTTGAAAAAATAACGATATACTGAATACGTGAATGTAGCACTGAATATTACTTAGGTAACGTTGAATTTGGAATATTTCCAATGCTCGTTTTATTAAACGAAAACTGGATGCGTTGCGTAATAAAAGTACTGATCCTAATTGATTGGATTTACGTTACGTTACGTTACGACGTAGATATGTCTGCACATTTCTATGTGGTGGAGAAAAATAAAGTGACATATCATTTCATGGGCTATGCAAAAGAGTTTGAATTTAAATTTATAAAAACAATAATTTTGAAAATTAAAACAATAAGTTTTTGACAATTCCGATATTTAGTAAAATCATGCATAGCAATTATCCGATATTTTCAATAACATAAAATTTTCCCTAGGGCGACAGTATGAGACCATCGTATTCAGAAACCCTCTTGAAAAAAAGATACGTTATTTATCATTGTGTCATAGGAATTATAACGAGGTATGCGTATCCACAATCAATTTAGCAGGCGGGGAGGCTGTCAATTTGCGGTCGGTTTGAACCGCGCTCTACTCTCTTGATGACTTCCGAGTGACCGCCTATGATTTGCATAAGGGCCGGATTTAATATCAGATTATGTCCCAATTGGGTTTGCCTGATGTTACAAATTCGTTGCTAGTTATTTATACATCCATTGTTATGAAGACAAAAATTATATAACCATCTTGGACAAAATTTATAATGCTTATTAATTACTTCGAAACGTATATACATAAGCAGATTACAGAATATTCAAATGTAATGTCTCAAATTGCAATAATTATAGATACGAGTAAGAGAGCTCCGTCTCAGTACCGATGACAAAGGGATTACCCTCCCCGCTCAACCGTCTGCGGTTTCTTAATTAACCCCTAAATACCCTTGTATGCGCCAACGTGCGGTGTGTAAGATTATTGCTAACGTTACCTCGGTTAATTTTAATATAAGGTATTATTGAAACAAACAGAACTTCTCGTCTCGTCGCTCTCATTAACTTAAATTTACTCACACACAAGACTCATTGTTGGGGTTGTGAGATGTTCAGAGTGTCTTTACTTAATTGCATGTAAATATTCGGTAGGTTATTCAACATTTATTTAACGTACGTTAACGTATTGACAGAATTCATTATAAGAAATAAGTCAAGAATAAGCAAACAAAAAAAACGTTTGATATTAAAAATTACCAATAATATGATTTATTATTCTCTTTTATTCGATTGTACTTTGATCTGGGGGAAGATATTAAATAATGTTCTCAATTAATGAGAGAAAAACACATCCTTTGAAATATGAGAAGCAAGCCGATTACAAGATTAGGGTATGTGTTTATGCGATATACTCTTCGAAAGTATTAGGCATGCCATAATGAACTTAAAGAGACCGGGTGTAATATTACGGCTAAGATTAAATCAATACATTCATACTTCGTCGGAAGTATAGAGATAATAGGGTGCGTTGTGTGCCAATGCGCGATTTACATCAGTTGAGTCAGCGCAACCGGGTAGAAAATGGAGCATCGTGCTTAGCTAATACGATCAGGCGAACAAACACGCTACACAGCTTTCATCTTCACTCAGGTATCTCAAGTAAATATATGCACGAGATAAATTCAAGTATTATTGCTGTGTTAACACCACTCATTAGACACGGAAGGAGTAATAAGGAAAGCATCCATCAATATATAAAAACAGTACATAGACAGCTTGATGGGATCTGTAGCGTTTTTTAACTTGATAAAATATTATTTGCTTGTGAAGGAAACGTCACGATAAATTACACGCAAATGTACCAAGGGAGTTAATAACATATTTGAGTAGCAGTTATGATAAACCGCTTATGATACTAATCCCATAACAAACATTCATTTTATTGATTCATTTACATTTTTTATTTTGTCAACATAAGTACTTTCCAAGAAAGTAATGGTTAGCTTGAAGGTGTATAAAAGAAAAAACTTTTTTTATTAAAAAACATAAGCATTTGTTTTAATTTTGATACTTTATAAAGAAATATCAAACTATACTTAACATAAGTTCAACGTGGGAAATTATTGTTGCTCTACACATAACATAGTTTATACGAATGATATAAATTTTGAGTTTGGTTAGAATTATGTTAAATTGATTATGTTATAATTTATTTACATTTGTAAACAATTATCTCTAAATTTCTATTTCTCTCTACGCAATTGATTATATTCAGTACAAGATTTAACATAATGATAGTTTATAATGATACGACTATCTATAATTTATCAAACCACTTGTAACTCATACTGCACCAACGGAAAAAAACCGACCGTTATAAGCGTAACTTTAAATTGCTTTATTTACATAAGATTAGTCGTAATAGGATAAAAAATTGGTTCAGAAATTATTTATAATATATATTTTTTCTACTAACCTACCTTAATATACATACTTAATATACATATTTATACTTTATCATTTTTTAAAAATGATGTTACTTGACAAAATGTTAAATAAAATTAAGAAAAACAGTTTGAACGTGGATGTGATACGTAAACAGCGAGAACTATCGCCCTGAGCAAGTTTATTCTACAAACAGTGCGGTGCGGCGTCTGTATACTGAATTTGTGACGAGCTAACTCCACGACCGCGTCTCGTCGTCTCCTCTTACAGATACTATCCACAAAGAATGACAAATGTTTACTCAGTAACTGATAAAAATTACAAGCTTCATGTCTACATGACTTTCCCTTACTTAATGTTATGTAAACATTGAAATTCATTCCCTAATACGAATTCAGGCGTGAATTTGTAAAAATAACAAAGAGAGCTAATTTGGAAAGTCGAAGACAAACGCATTTAAAATGGGTAGAGTAGAGCAGCAGCCATCTATCTCGCAACTTGATAAACGACGACATTATTCCTTATCGCCCACTCAATTTGTTTAAAAGCGTTCTGCTTTGATAATTTGAACATTACAAATCGTATCTTTTGACACAAAAATGTCCCTATAACTGTTACGTCTTACCAGTTTCATAAGCCTTAGGGGACGGTGAGCATAAATCATTTGTGAACACGCAATATCTTTAAGTGGTGTTAGACTTGGCTGTAAATTTTTTCAAGCTATTGTTTATTTTTCAGTTGTGGAGGAACCGGAATTCACCGATGTCATCCAAAATGTGACAGTTCCGGCCGGCCGTAGTGTGCGATTGGCATGCTCCGTCAAGAATCTTGGTTCTTACAAGGTACAGTATGGTATTATGAACATATTAAAAACAATCCTACTTATATGATAAATGCGAAAGTTGGTGGGAAGTACGTATATGCAGATGTCTAGATGCTTGATGCTCTTTCACAAAATGTACGGGTTAGACATCAAAATAAAACATATGTTAAAATTTATCACCAAATTTTTGTGTAGTTCCTGCAAGATCACGGCATAACAGTTGTATTTTGTGAACTCACGTGACACTCATTATACTTGTTGCTGTCATTTGGTTACCATATTTATTATTTTAACACAATGCACATTTCTTACAGCCCAATTCTAAAGTACACGCGGGTGAAATCTAATACTATATAAAATTTATATACCATACAAAACTTATAATAGCGCTTTACGGTGTATTATTTCATTTTCTATAGAGTATAAAAACTGTATAGCTATCAAACCACTTAGGTAACAGACGCCACCAGGAGCCGGCGAGGCGACAATAGTCGTCGACAAAAGGAAACATAAAATAAGTAGCATTTTATCATTTGATTTAGAACGCGCCGTCGTAATAAAATGTCCATATAAAGAGAGAAAAAGATGATTTAGAGCATTTACACCATTCACACCTTGTTACTTTATACATAAAAAATACTATGAATTTATAACTTAACTTCAAAATGATTAAAACATAGATAAATAACTAATACATTAAAGTTTAGCTAAAAGTTAATTATGTCATCATAAAAATCTTTATGAATTTATTTTATTCAGTCTTAATAGGAGTATGATACTCTTTACTTAAAACTACTACATTAAGCAATTATAATATATACAAACAAAATTACTGTAGAAAAAAAAACTGAGTAAATATTCCTAAAAGTGGAAGGCGACAGGTACAGATAGACTAAGCAAAAAGTTATGCACGAAATGACACTTAAATTTTTACTTTCATAAAATTTTTCATTTTAATATAAAAAAAAAAACAATTTTCAAAAAATAATATTTTAGTATATTAACAAAAAAGTTGACAATATTACAAGATTTTCTGCATAATAATTACGTTAAATGTTATCAATACGATGGCAAAACTAGTGTTTATTTCACAGACTGATAATGTTTTATGAACTTGTAGTTATTTTATAGTTTGGTTATTGAATTGTATACAAAATCTCGTAAATTTAAAAATTACTAAATAATGCTATCCTCACTCTTATTTTAAATACATAGCATTGATATTTGGAACAATTAAACTTGCGAAATTAGTACTATAAACAGAAAAGTGGAAATACTAAGAAAAGTAAACGAGATTTGCTTCCATATGAAAATAACGTCCATGTGCTCGAGAGATAATGTTTCGCATATATTTGGGTGGTATCTCGAGCTATCTGAAATACGAGAACAATAAAATCAAAGATAGTGTACTTCTGCTTTTGAAATAAAGGCTTAACGGAGGGAGCCATCACTGTGGCCTTGTATTGACAACAAGAAGCGGATTTTCCCGAAAGCCTCGCCTGTGCCATTAGTTTTCCGCATCGGTTAAAAAGATTTGCCTCTTCGTCCGTCTTTTTAGAATTATTGAGTCACGTGAAATATTGCGATGAAATGACAAAATATTTCCATTTACGTACTAGCTCTTACGTTTTTTCTCTCTTCTGTAAACTACAAATGAAATAAAAACGGCTTTAGGCATGAATATTGCCTTCAAGAGGCAATGAATATATTGAAAAAACAAGTTTATTGCCTCATTTATACGTATTTTGTAAGATTAAAGTCACGTATCATAAGCCAAATAGCAAAAACAGAAGCTATATATAATGTAAACCAATCAACGTTCCTTTAGGATCAGCAAAAATACCAATCAGAGGGAGGGACATGTAATATCAACTAAACTCTACAATTGTTGGACGAAATCTAAGCTATGTTATATCATATTCATACGAAAATAACAAGTGTATTTCCTATTTAAAGAGAATGCTTGAAGGTATGTGCACGTAGTCTGTTCATCGGCATGAAATGTCAGATAGTCGGCACTCGCAGCAGCACGTACGTATGTGGGTTTGCAATAACATGCCGCAACGGGTCACAGTTATGTTATACTACAATATGCGCACAACGACTGTTCAAATTCTGACATACTTCTCGTGTTTTAATATGAATACGGGTTAGTAAATGCTTTTTTGTACAAGACTGTATTTTTTTTATAATTAAAATTTTTGTACAACGAAAAGAAAAAATTTATATCATCAGCAATGTTTTTAATCGTGGACGGTTCGCAAGTAATAATGGATAAGGATTTTATAAAGTAAACTAACATCACTACTTACATCAATTCCAAAAATAGCTTATTGGCTGAAGATCGGCGCAAAGTTAAAGGACCCTCGACACAAATCCGTAGTCGAAGAGATCTCTAAGTGGGCTTTTAGGAGAAGTCAGCTAAGCCGTCTCGCGCAAGATGTTCACTTATTTCTGTGTGCGCGATTGCATTACTTAGTGGGCGAACGCTTTGCCACATTCACTTTTCTCATATCACTTCCTTTTTGTTTTACACAAATATTAACTTGATTATTTTTTTGGAAACAAAATCATATTTTGATATACGTGTTATGCAATTTAAGTGTCAGACTTAAGTCTCATTACTAAATTTAAACTTTTATTCTCTGTGATTGTTCAATTTGTTAAACAAACGAAGGTTTAACGGTGAAACAGGAAATAGTTTTAAATTATTATATTCTTTAAATCACCCAAGTTTTGTAACAAATTCCACACCATATCCTGGTAGTTTACTAAAGAATCTCTCTCAAATTAATATTTAACTCTTTACCTCCTGTTGATAAGAGGTTGTTACTGCTTTTAATTTTCCCGCTTATCTTGCTATTAATACAAAGAGTATCTGAAGTGGTAATAAGTTTTAGAAGAAATTAAGATTATAAAGAGTGATTAAATCTTCGCAAAAACTGCTTACGCCTCGGAGCGAAGAAAGTATAGATAATAGCAAGACGAAACTCCTTAAACGTTTCATAATCAAATCTGTCGTAATATTATTAAACACGTCTACGAATCATCTCCTCCGGCGATGGGGTCCGTCGTTAAGAAGGTTCGTTCGTGCGGGGTGCGGTACGGTGGAATGGCTAAAGTTTGCAACGAGTCCATTATAAATCAAACGACGCCTTCCAGGCATATCCTGAGGGACACCGACGTCTCCCAACGAGCCTCACAACTTCAACTTTACCTTTTACTGCTTCTACAATTAAGATAAAAAGAAATAAGGGCCAAAATTCAAGGTTATGAGATAACGAATTAATAGGGCTCTTATAACACAACTCCTTAACCGTCGAAGTTGGATGAGAAACATTTTGCTCAATATAATCGGGTCATCGCTTTGAACTCTCAATCATTTGCACGATATATTTTTTTCCTATTTAAATAAAAATGAGTTTTCTAAAAACATATTCAATTATTGTTGATAGGGTAAAAATTTTCATTTTAAAATAATTAATTACTGGGGAAATGAGAATTTTTTTAAATTCATTTAGTCGGAGTAAAATTTTTCAGTAGAAATATCAATTTACCCATAACCAACTACATTTTATGTGGACGAGAGCCTCTGCCGAGCTTGTCCCTAACTCGTTTAGGATCCACAGTTAAATGAAATTAGTTAGCTGCGCCCGTCATTTCAAATATACCATTTGCATTTATGATTCCATTTCCACATACATTGAATTCTTTGTTTCTTTCGGTTCATGTAATAAAATAGATACTTAGAAATGTTCTGTTGGGATTTTAAAAACGATTAAGATACCTGTTTTTTAAGTATCTTTAATTTTAAACATAAATTTGAAGTACCGATGTGACTAATACATGACTGAGTTAAAGAATTCTTTCATTACGTTGGTGACACGTTTTATTATCCGAATAACGAATTAAGTTGGCACATCATGGATTGTTCTGAGCCCGTACTAGTCCAAAAGAGAACAACTAAGTTTAACATTCAAATCTTATCTTTTAAAGCTTGTAAAATTTTGACTTCCCTCGACTTTAATCTATACTGTTGCAATTATAAAGCAACTTTCACTTATTATAGTTTTTATAGCGTGAAATAACAGCTCAAATCTATTTCTTTTTCTAATAACTTATAAAAGTGATTTTTCATATAAGCGAAGTGAAACTTTCAAATTCTGTATTATTTGCATTTAATGTCTTAATTAGCATACACGCCTACAGCTGAGGCAAATTAATCATGACGGTTAATTAATTCAAAATATTGACCGAAGCGATAAGACCGAAAATGGCGTGAAGCTCCTAATTCAATGACGTCGCAGACGGACATGGCCATGATTAGATTAGACGCCGGCCACAATTACGCAGATCAGATTTACACCCGCTGCCGACGCGCCCTCGTTTCAGACACCGCTGTTCCGGTTTAGCTTGATGAGCGTTTAACACTATCGCTTTAACTAAATTAACGATGTTCATGAATAGATTCGTTAAGTTTACAACAATCACTCGATTTACAATAACATTTTACAAAAATTAAGAAAACTAAACACTTATTAGTAGTAATCGAAATTTCATAAGAGATAATTTGTTATACTGGTTATGTTTAATAACCTGGAATTTCTGGTTGCGATGGAGTAATGCCGTCGTCATTAGAGGGGTAACCATCCCATTGCATAATAAAATGGCCAAAGTTTCCTCAAGTCCATTATAAATTAGACAGCGGCTGAGAGCCGTATCACTTAAGATAGGTAAGATGTGACCCGGCACGAGTTCTAACAAACTTACCCTATATTACTTCCACAATCTTGATAAAAAACTATCCATGATTTAAAGTTACAGCTGAATTAAATGATGCAGAGGTTACGTGCAACTTTTCATTATTAAAGCTATTGAGAAATGCTTGTTATAACCGTACCGAAACATTTATCAAGGAGACTCAAAGATGTGGTGCTTATAAAATATATAAATCATATTATAGCGTGTTGTAACTGGAATATTTTAACAGGTCATTGTTTTAAAGTATTATTTTGATAGTGTTGATATCTAATTTATAGTGATTGGCTTAGTTTCAATTAGTTAATTGACTTGTAATTTAAAATACTGATCAAAAAACAAAGAAATTTTTGTAAACAATTGGGATAATAAGATGACAATGTAAAATTAAATTAAATGTAAAATTACGTTGTTACTAATTTTAATTTGTTTCATCTTAATTTTTTATGAAGGTTGTTATTTATATACAAAGAAAACATGTTTTTTCATCTCATGTATATAATTTTATGTATTTATTTTATCCGTATTTTCAATTAGGTAATATTGTGCCTTATTAAAATCGGAAACAAGTATATTTGTTAAAAAAAAAACATAAGCAAAAATGTTTATGTATCATTCAATAAAAATCAAAGACTTTGGAGTCAAACATAGAAAAAAAAATCAAAATTAGCTACAAAATAACATTGTATAAACTTATTATTCATATTTAAATTTGTTTTTAGTTATTAATTCCTTCAAAAAAATAAAAGTAACGTTTAAATAAGTTTTCCCTGTCTTATCACTATTAAATAAAAAAATATGTTCTGAAAAATTTTACTATTCAAATGTATTTTCAAATAATTTGGTAAACTTAAACATAATTTTATACTTCAATATTAATAAAACACATTTAAATTATACACTTTTTTTATCCATTGCACGTATTTGTTTCGAACTGAAAATTAAAAGTAGCTATATTGTTTTCAGTATGACAATCTCAATGAAATGCATTTTGAGCGGTTAATGTCGTGGAAATTGGTGTGAAGCGGGGACAGGACGGGATGGGACGGGATGGGTCGGGATGGGATGGCAGTTCTGCAATTACACAGATGTCGCGACGCCCGTACCGCGTCTAATGGCGACCCGTAAACGTTCAATTTCGCTCGCTATTAATGTTGTTTCATTTGTTCTACAAAGCCACAGTCTAGGGTTACTGTTTACACTTTATTAGACTATTTGATAAACTCACACTTTAATTAGCTATAAAAAAATATATGAAGCTGATACAATTACTAATTTATTAATAACGACAAATTATTTTTAATATTACTCTCATAGAAAGTAGGGAAGTATATAAATAACTTAGGACTTTATTTATAGCCACAAAAATTAAATGATATAACAAAAAATCTCTTTTTTAGTAAGCAATAACTGTCGTAATATTGATCAAGTAACAAATAACATGAAAAAAAGATGGTATTATTTATAAATAAAACCTAACCTATAATAGTAGATATAAAGAAATTGTAATAATATATTCTATTTATAAGTACTCTTATGTCCATAGCTTACTTTAAACATATTATTTGTTTTAGAAATTATTACAACAAGTATTGATTAAATTATGACATGGTTTGGTAAAGTGTTATTTTTAAATAATCGAAGATAAATGAAATTTTTAGTTTTAGGACCACTATCTTTTTGTTCCTACCTGTTTGTATAAAGAAAGGTATGAAGAAAAAAATTTAATCTGAATTTTATTATTATGGACTAATAGAAGTATCTACAGGAAACTACTCATTTACCTGAATTCAAAAGTCATGAAACACTAGTGAATTAAAATAAATGTAAGTAATTAATTTGCAGATCATGAATAAATCATTTATTTACGGTTGTTAAATAAAAAATGGAATTACATCAATGATAAATGATAGCAGCATGTCATCGAGAAATTCAAGATCATACCTGGACTTAAGGCTTTCATTTAAAGGAATTAAATGAACATAACTTAAACTGACCCACTGACTGGACTTCAAGTCTTTTATTTAGAGGAATTAAATAAAAATAACTTAAACTGACTGACTGACTATTTTCCAGTACAGTAACCTCAAAATGCAAGTTACTTCGAAAATAAAAAAAAATGATATATATATTATTTTCTTTTTAATAAGAAGTAATACTACTTATAACGATACACTAAATGTTCTCTCTATCTGATAAGATAGTATTATATTAGTTTCATGCTAAATAACAAGTATAAAATATAACGATAAAATTATTGGTAAGCACTTTTCTGGAACAAGACGAAATTTAAAATACGCATACATATTTAAAATTCATATCATAACCCCTAATCATTATTGATGACTCGAAGCAATGTACGGATAAAATAATATAGATTATAAAGATAACAGTTTTCTATCTCTCCTGAAAACCTTAACGCCGTAAGTCTTAGGATGGAAATATTTTGACTCATTTATAAACCAAAAAATGTAACATGTAAAATATAGTATGTGGTGTACACAATATTGACTTTATAAAATAACACCCATTCTAGACAAGAACTAAAGTCGTTCCATTACTTTATATCTGCTAAGGACCAGCATTGAACGTACGTCACAAAATAAAAAAATACCATTATTGTAATCAACAATTGTTTGCTACCGAAGTATGAATGAAGATAGTTACTGAATCAGAACACACATATAGATTCGGTCGAGGTGACAGTTGATATCGGCCAGATCAATTTCTAAATATGAATAACTTCAGATCTCTAAAATAAATCGTTTTTCTGGAATGATTCTTTAATTTCCGTTACGTCACTCGTCAATTTAGATTCGATTATAATTCATTGAAGCAGAGCTGAACATTTCATTCTCCATGCTTGTCACATTTTCTTACAAGAAAAACTGATAAACTGATAAGTCAAAGTCATTCTCTTTTCAATCAGCATTAATTCAATTTATATTTATTATAATTCCGATAAATAAGAATTTGTATTGTTTCAGATTCTCATAACTCGTATTCTAACTTTTAATTTCTACGTCATCATAATTTTCATAAGTTAAATTATATTATTAACAATTGCATTTTTTTCCGTAGGTTGCATGGATGCACTTCGAACAATCAGCGATTTTGACTGTACACAACCACGTGATAACCCGCAATCCGCGTGTTAGTGTCACCCACGATAAACACCGCACGTGGTTCCTCCACATATCAGACGTAAGGGAGGAAGACAGAGGTCGATACATGTGCCAAATAAACACAGTTACCGCTAAAACACAATTTGGATACCTCCACGTCGTTGGTGAGTCTAAAATTTTGTGCTTATCCCTACTAATATTATAAATGCGAAAGTGACTCTGTGTGTCTACTACCACTTCACGCCTAAACCCCCGCACCAATTTTGATGAATTTTGGCATAGTGATAGATGAAACCTTGGAGAACGATATAGGCTCACTTTTATCTCTATCCCGACCTAGTTCCTCATTCCAACCCCGATCCCAAAACTGCACGGGTGGAACCATGAAGTGCTGTTCGGGTTCAGTAACCGTAATACACAACAAGATAATAATTTATAGATATTTATTTGAAATAACTACTAAATTAAAAAAAAAATAACCACATTTTATATAAAAATTCGCGAAGCGTAATTGCGTGTGACATTTTGGGTCCAATTAAAAAGCTTCATCACCTTAGTTATTGGTGTTTACAGTCCCCCCGTCCATTGACGACTCGTTGAGCTCGAGCGACGTTATCGTCCGAGAGGGCGCCAATGTCACTCTGATGTGTCGCGCTAATGGCTCTCCTAAGCCCACCATCAAGTGGAAACGAGATGACAATTCAAAAATCTCCATCAGTAAAGGACACTCCGGTTAGAAACTTTGATTTACAAAAATGTGTAACTGTTGATTTGGTTATTATAAAATGGTTTTATGTTTTTTAATTTAGTTTCCGAGTGGGAGGGTGAGGTTTTGGATATGGCGCGAATTTCAAGACTAGACATGGGTGCCTACTTATGCATTGCTAGTAATGGTGTGCCGCCAACCGTTTCTAAGAGAGTAAAAGTTAGCGTGGATTGTGAGTCACGTTTCAATTATATATTCAATTACCATTATTTCATTATTTTTATGATTATTCATTTTCCAGTCCCACCTATGCTATGGATACCGCATCAGTTAGTAGGTGCTCCCTTATATTACAACGTTACTTTAGAGTGTTTCACTGAAGCTCATCCAACTTCGTTAAATTACTGGACACGAGATGACGGACACATGATTCACGAAAGCCCTAAGTACCATATGGAGAATACTGTGGGAGTCCCGCCCTACAAAACCCATATGAAACTTCTCATCAGGCATATTGTTACTGAAGATTACGGGACTTATAAATGTGTGGCAAAAAATCCTAGAGGAGAATCGGATGGTACAATACGATTGTACAGTAAGTAAAATCAAGTTATTAAAATCAAACTAAATAAACAATAATTCACATAACACATTCATAATCTTTTGTCTTTAACTACTTAAAGCAATAATAAAAATGACATGAAAATGTTATGAAGTTAAATGAAAGTCTGGTGCAAAAAATAATTTTATTTAAAACAAACAAATTGAATCAAAGTATTGATATATATATATTTAATCTTTAATGAAATTCTAAAAAATTATTACTTTTAGCTTCTTCCCCACCAACTACGACACCGGATCCGAGGGCCGTCACTGTTCCACCACCATCGCGCCCACCACGACGTGATACGCCAGTAACTGATAAGGGTATTGTAACTTATGATAGTTTACCACGTTAATTATTTAAAAGATCTCAAACATAAAACGCTTTTCCCTAAATTTATAATCAATGCATGAAATAATGTTCAGTAATTACCGCTACTTTACATTTTTATTTAATATGATATATTTTTCATAAATTTCACACAGCGTATAATTTGTGTTCACTGTAAACACATTATAATATTAATAAACTACGGTACAAAATGAGTTCATTAATATTCGATATCGATAGCAGTAAAATGCATTCAAACAAGATTTTTATGTCAGCGATTTTCTTTATTAAGAGATAATAATACCTTTACGACTTGTATCCCACGAGATCGTTCAGTTTATTTTCATTGTTTGCTGCTGTTTCAGTTATTATTGGTGGTCGTTATGTGTGTTTATAGATCGTAAACTATTACGATGGTTTGCTTGTCGTGAAGTTGTTAACTGGCTTCAAATATTATGTTTCTCATAAAACATACAAATCGTTTATAAACAAACACTTAATGGAGCAATTTACATATGTTTATACATAACTCTCAGACTGATAGTTGTTGTCTGGTCGTAACATTCAAATAGTGCTATTAAACAAATGTAACTGTTACTAATAATAAACTAATGAAATTTGGAGAAGTCGTAACTAAAATCAATTTGTAATTATTATTTAATGGGGAGTTTGACCACGAATATAAGTTTATTATGGTGTCGTAATATCAGTCTCAAAAGTTTGACGCGCATCGTTACTACGTCTCCGACATTATTGGGAAGTTTGACATTTTCTCGGATATGTGTGACGTAAGAAACTAGTCGCCAGAAAACGACATCTTGTGCTACAAGCTATTATAATTTTTCTTCTGACTCCTTCATTTCAAAATCTTTTATCTTTTATTAAAAATATGTTTCCGGTTACTTAACTTTTAATATAGTCATAATAAAATATAAATAACTTTAATGTCTTTGATTGTAAGAATACATTCATTCAATGCAATGGAAAAGTAGTTTATTCTGCAATAAAAGTGTCTAAATGTTACGATTTTTTTTTTTATGCACGTGAACTTGAAAAATCCATTTAAAAGTAGACAATTGTAAGTTTTGCGGCGAGTTGTTTTTGCGGCGGCGACGCGACGCAGATAGGACATCGACCGACGTTTCTGTTTTATTTTTTGCTTCCATTACGAATTTACGGACGGGGCAGCTACTCGACAATATTGGACAACTTTTCAATATCTCGCCGACGGTCGCTGGCCCACCGCCTGCCCCTTCTAATATTGAATCTTTTTCTGTTCTAATGAGTATTATATATCTCCTTATGATTGAACCTATAGAAAAAATAATATTTTGTACAATTGCTTAATGTTTTTATTATAGCTTATGTAGGATGGCCCGATGACAGATTTATTCAAATGAAAATATCCCTACAGTCAATAATAATGTAATAATATGAATTTCTCAGGAAAATTATCATCTGCTGAACATTTTTACAGTCTAATATAAATTGTTATTGCATTGCTTTGTTGTAATAAAGAGAAGCTATTACTCAATGAAGTACCTCTCCATCAGGAACGAAGTATCAATCGAACTTGAACGAGATCGATAAGGGGAAGCAAAAGTCTGACGAGGGTGGCGGGAAGACACATCTCAACTGGGTAGGCGGTGCATCACAAGTTACAGGTAAACATTTTTAGTGCCTTTATAACTGTCTCTAAATGTTTTTTTTTACTAAATACGCTATACATTGTTAGATTTTACAAAATTTTGCAAGAAAATATACCATTATCAACATACATATTCCATCTAATTTAGCCCTCCAGGCGATGTGATATGGAAAATTGAATAAAAATCTTCCAGCATCACGAAGTTGACACACATATTAAAAAAAAATACCGTTACATGTAGCACATAACAAAGTTATTGTAGCCATTATTATTACTATCGAAATTGTTAATTTTCTAACATCCGTCTAATACATATTTAAAAATGAATCGAAATTCCAGATAACGCTGCAAGAAGGAGAAGCCATCCAATGAAGTTACTCGTAGTCTTTGTATCAATTTATATCAATGTATTTATTTAATAGCACACAATGTCATTACCAGATACAATTCATTGTAAGCACATTTGCTTAACACTTATATAGCTGATTACATCATCATTATGACTTATATCAACATCACTTTTACAAATATTATGCACTTTGCACCTCTGGGTAAAAATATAGCGTAAATTATTTTAAGAAAATTTTATAATTTTGCACAAACTGCTTGGCTATCAAAGTATATGGGGTATATAAAAATAAAGCTTATGTGGCCGTAAAGACAAAAATTCAAGACTTTAAGTTACATTTAGTCGCGTTGGTAGAGACGTTAATTTAATTAAGATAAATTTTTCTTCGGAAACAGGTAACGTAGTTTTAATAAATTAGGAAATTTGTAATCTCATAGAAGAGAGGGGATCTTAAGTTGTAAACAAATATATATATATAATAGCATATTATGTAAAAATGTTGTTATTGATTACATATACTATATATTTACGTAATGTATAAATGTTCCTTAAAAATGTCTCGATTTAGCAGAATCTTTGTGGACAACATGAGAAACTTTATTTGAAGGGAAAAAAATATTAAAGTAAATTAACTATTATTCAATTCAATTAATATGATTCTATCAAATCTAGTGAATGTTTGTTTGTTCATTAAAATGTTCTGCTAAACCCTGAATCTAAGGTGTCATAAAGCACGTGTATCGATTTTATTAATAACGTGTAAGAAGCACTATCATTATAGTCGTTTCTATTAATAGATTAAGACTGAATATTATTGAATATTATTTATTTCAAAATCATTTACCGCTCATTTAGTCATTTACGCTGTGATAATTTTAGTACTATCTTCCCAAGCTTTCAAATATTTCAATCATTTCTTTTGCCTATAACTAGTTATGTGTCAACATTTTTATTGTTTTAATTATGTATCCTATTTAAAAAAAGACATTCTTTTCAACACATTTGTGAAATTTTGCACTTAAATTCAAAATTTATTCTGTCAATTATGATACCTATTATGATAAGTAAAAGTTGAAGTTGACATGTTGCCAAATTGCTAAGTTTTAAGAAAAAGCTGCATAGAGATATTGTTGTAAATATAATCCTTAAGCCAAAAGCAATGGAGTGTGTTTTTAAAGAATGTAATAATTATTATTCACAATGTGCATTGTAAGAAATGTAACGTATTAAGGACTCCCGTGTTTACACGTGATGATACAACTAAGTAGATTATGGAGAATAAAGCTTGTTTTAAATATAACCTCTTTTTCTTCTACCTCATTTTTATAAAATGAATATTCATAAATTAAAACTTAATGACATTTTTACCTTAAGTATATGAGTAAGGACTGCGGATCGTTTTGAGATTCGTTTGTTATTCGGTACAAGAAAATAAAATATGTATAAAATGTTGATGCTTTAATCAAAATTTATGTTGAAAAAGTTTTTATCCATCATACTTTGATGGACCGGAATGCTTACAAACAATTTGGGGCGGTTCTTCAAAGATTACGGCTGGCTTTGGGGCGCCGAAAAAGCTCCAACTACGTATGGCCACCCGCCAACTCCTGTAAGCCAATCTAACTTCTTTTAAATGTGTTTTTGATGTAAAGAACACATTATACTACGCGTAGCTTTCTTCTGAATCGTCTACAGAATGCAAAATTAATCGTTTTTAGCTGCTATTTACGGGGACATTAAATTTTTTAAATATTTTTTAAGAAGTTTTGCTAGCTTTGTTAAAATTTATTTTTTTATTTTTAAGTTCTAAAATAAATACAATGACATATTTCTCTTTTCGACCTATTTTTGAAAATAAAATACCCTCAAGCTTATTAGCGGTGTGCATTTTAACAATGTCCATAATGATCTATTGTTTTACCATTTAAATTTACAAACGATAATAGCGTAGGAAAAAAAATACAAATTTTACTAGAAATAACTATGAAAAAAATATTATGTCAGATTAAGATAATTCACTTTTAATTAATTTTTTCTTATTTTCAAATTAAATCATAATTTTCAAAGGAACTCAATTTTAAAGTGTTGCCTGTCGACTAGCACAATAAGTTAAATAAAAAAATAAATAAATACATAAAAATGAATTTTAATTCAATAGGAAGAAATAACATAGAAATATTAGTTTCTGACTACAATTATTTTATTTCAAAGACATTGCATATAATCAAAAAAAAAATTTGTGAAATAAACAAAAACAGACCAGCCGGTTCGTTTGGCATTTTAGCACGATTAATTAAATGTGAATACAACTGTAACAATGTTATTGAAACCATTCCTATCATGAAAGGCAATACGTGTAATTGCAATGTCATTACTTAGAGGGGAATGCGGAAGGCGTGTTCGAGACTCCATTGCAACCGGATATGATACGAACAAACAGACTCAAAGTTCATTGTTAAGTTATAAAATGATAGCACTCTATACTGGTTATTAAAGATGAAATTGATATTCTTATAGACAGATTTTAATACTTTTTATGTATAAAATATAAATTCGCTGAAAATAAGAACTTAAGCTGCGATAGATCTAATTTAAATTGTAAAAGTCGAAGGAGAAGAGGTGATTGTGTACTTAATATTCATCATTATTAATTGCTCATCATTTGGGTTCGTATATAGTAATGAAGACCCTCTAAAAAGTAGTATTAAGGTCATATAAATATATTATGCAATTCGTATCAAACACTACATGCAAGATAAGAAATACAGACACCCAATTTATGTTGGATTAAAGTAATACAACTTGCTTTTGTAAATTGCACATGGTATAAAACTTTTCCTAAGATATAAGCATTTAAGCAGTGAAAAGTAAAGTAACGCTGAGGGAAGCTGTGCGGAAATCTAAGACAGTTAGGTATTTGTCGGAACATTCGAGAAGACTAAGTACATTTCCACAATTTTGTGTAAAGGAGTATTTAAATAGATTCTTACGGAACCAATAGGAATGTTGAGCTCAATAAAGAAAACATTGCGAAAATAAAAAAAAAACTGTTGCTAGTAAAAAAATAACGTATATGATTTTATCCTCACTTTTTTTTATATTACATAAGAAATATAAAATCCATAACTACATTATAAAAGGATCAATCTATGGACCCAAAACTTTTTAGTTCTGGTTGAGGCATACACATGGCAAATCTAAAGCTTGATAGATGAAAGGATAAAAAAATCGTTATATATTAACAAAACCTTCTTTATGTTACATTATCCGCGTTAACTTTAGAATTGGGTGCTAAAGGAAATAGAAACATTAGTAGTAAAGAAAAATGTTTTTGCAAATAATTTATTTCTAGCAGAAAAATGTGATTTCCATTAAAAAAATATTGATCCTTTAAAATGCTACTATTTTCCCAATACACGAAATAAAAGCTTTCAAAAGCAGTTAAATACGCTGTTCTACATTTTTCATATTGATTTGCTACCTCCAAGGATAAAGTATGATGTTGTGTTACCTAGTCCGCTATAAATTGACCATCCGACACATGAACCAGGATCTCAAAATTAACGTGTCCAACCAAACAAACATTTGTATTAGTATAAATAATTTATACACATATTTCTATTCCAATAAGGTTTTCTATAGTACACGGTAGATTTAAATGGTACAGTACCATTTAAATAATTTATATATTATATATTTATTTTTCAACCGGTTACTGTTTTTTTACAATAAATTAACATTTTTTTGTCAATGACATGCATAGTAAGCTTTAAAATAGTGGGGTCCCTATCAATCTAACCACTCAGGTACTAACATCAATAAAACACGCTATAATTTCCATATCGAATTAAGTAATTCCGCGAGCACAACACTGTAACATTATAATAGAGTATTGTCATCGTCTCATGCTGCACACAGAAACTGACATAATATCCAGGAGGTAAATTAATCCGGGCACGGGCCTCATCGGCGCCGGTCATAGCCTCCTCGCATACTAATGCTATTGTTTATCGAAGGGGTAATCTCTGCGTACCAGCCGTTACTGTCCACTCTCCAAATTATAACGGATCACTTTCGACCGCTTCTAATCCGTATACCCCGATCAAGGCGCTATCACTCACGTTTCCCTTTTAAACTAATTTAATTGGTTGTTATATTGCGTAAACGAAGCCCATATATGTCATACTAAAATGTCTATCCTGCTTTGCAGCCATAAAAATTGCAAAAATGTATTTATATTGCATTTATAAAAGAAGAAGCAGTAGTAAGAAATCGAAATACATTTATTCGTATATATTTTTTTATAATATTGAAAAATTATTATTGTTATAAAATGTCTGAGAATAGCGGGTGAAGTATTTGTTAAGGAAATGTAAGAATTTTAAACTACTTTGTATCTCATACTCACTAATAGTTTTACGACTGTTCAAGACTCTTTTAACTGACGTTCTAGCAAATAAATTGACCATAACTCAGTTTTCCTAAGCTAGAGGCTCTGTGTCATCCGTTGCTTAAAATTAAAACTCACGTTTCGGTTCCATAACATTGTACCTTCATTCTATTCTTTCTTTATTTGATTTAGACAATATGAAGTTATTTATCATACTTTTTTTCTATTTACTAATTTTCCATTTTCATTTGTTTTTATTCTCAAAAAGAAAAACATATCAAATTTAATTTCGTATTTAAAATTATGAATTTATCGATACATTTGTAATAAGGAAGTTAAATAAAATTCCAGCATTATGAACATATTTCTTCATACATTATGTTAAATTCCTTATTGTAAAGAATATTTATGATGTGCTATATGAATTTCAAGTGAAGGATAGGTAGTTTTCATTACAAGTTAATAATATTAAACAGAATTGATGTACTTCATCCAATAATATTATATTCATTCCGTGTTGAATTTCGAACTACTAAATAGCATTTTCTGATATAAAACACTTGGAAAATATTAACAAACATGACATTGTAACATATTATGTATGTTACGTTCTAAAAATCTCATCTCAAACTGAGTGATAATAAAGGTAACCCTCTACAGCACCTTTATTGTTATCGAATAAAAATAATCCCGGATTTTGGGATGATCGTAAATTATGAGGGAAACAGCGAGGCGCCCCGCGTGCTAACAGCTCTGACGCCTAAAGTGTTGGCTTTCTCGACATACCATTACATCCACTGTGAAAAGGATATTGTCTTCAAGGATTATATTTAAAATATATAAACATATTATTTGTTGATTATAATATATAATTGCATAAATGATAAATTTATAATTATTGTTTGTCAATCTATTCATAAACTTGAAACGTCGACGAATAGGTATCGTTACAATATACAAGAGCAATATAATGAAATGTACGTTATAACAAAAAGTGTAATCATTCGATAACAAGGGCACGGGACGCATATTTTCGTCGGTGTGAAGCGCTGAAAAGCCACCGATACCGACAAAAGTGGCAACTGAAACTAATGAATTATTCATGACAACGGGACGGTGCATGTTCTATCACTGTTTTATCTATTGCGAGGCTTACCCACACCCCGTCGCCCGCAAGGGTTAACTACCTTGCTACCACCAATTCTCTACCGTTTGAGAAGAATAGATAAGCTTCCGCAAATAAAAATTAATTTAGTGTGACCATTTACGCAATTATTATGAATCTGGGACTGTTTGTATATTCATGTTGTACTGTTTAAGTGTTCGCAACGTTAATGTTACATCATTTCGTTTGTTAGGTTTGTGTCATTATAATTAATTTAAATTGTATTGTAAACTATTGATTTTTATTAAGTTAATTAAAATTTTAAAAGAATTCTATGATTTTTTTAACAGAGACTAACTCATGACACTGTCGTAAATTTTCTTTGAATCAATGTAATATAATAAGTGTAACATAAACATTTTAGCCTTTTTAGAGCAAAACAATTCACATAGCAATATATCTGTGACAGTCACCTTATTGCAGGTGGAGACGCCGCGACGCCCGGCGTAGTAAACAAGATAAAGCTGGTCACCTCGCCCGGAACACGAAATGCACGTATCTGCACCGATTTCACTGTGAGCATAATCTTTACAACGTTCTACGAAGATATATTCATGCACAAATATACATATCTATATATTTTGAAAGATATAAAATGAAATTAACCTTTTTTCTTTTCTCATTGACGTATTATTATTCCTAATGGACCCCGCATCCGCACGGTGAATCCATTGAATGCTAAGAGGTTTCGTCTCGTCTATATGTAAAGTTATTTTTTTAATAATAGTCTTAAGACTCGTGACAAATGAAATCGATTATACTATTTTGTATGCAAACTAATATAAGTGACATATTACGTTTTCAATACCAAAACAACATTCGGTAAAACCCTAATCTATACATTACAAAGAGTGAATTATTTATTTTAAAATATCGAAAATATTCCCACTTGTCTAAAAATGTTATAAATCAAAGCAGATGATAACTCAAAACATATTTAGACTTAAGATATGCTTCATAGGAGTCGCCTAGCAGTCTGAATACTATAAACAACTTTTGCAATTAAACTTTTATTCGGAGGTCGATATTGCTCTGCATTCCGTTTTATATTTTGCTTATCAACTTAGCACAAGTTGAATCTCAAGTTACGAACAAAATACACACATCTCAAGTCACGATAAAATTCTCCACTTCGTGGTGGTATGTCATAAATTAATATATATTTCTTTTATACCGTAATAATTTTCATTAACACATTTTTTAATAGACGATGACAGATTGAGTATTTTCCTATTTATCCAATGTCACTTTAATTGCAATGTAAATAACTTTACAATAGATTTGAACATGATACTTCATGGTGCTTTTGTCAAAATCGTTCTGCCAACTTTTGTGATTTCCCAACAGGAATCGGTTAATTAATTCAAGTAAATTTAGTTGATAAATTAAACATTTTTCATTGTATATTATTCATCATGATTTTTATTAAAACTCCAAAATATTACATACATAAGTGTATAAATCTATTGATTACCACAACCATCGTCTAAAACCATGTTTTTTTTTAAATGGCAACCTAACTTATATTAATTATTTGGATTTAAGCTATTAAAAAACACCATAACGTCATTGAAACTTTAATTTTTATAAAAATATTTATTTTATATGTATTGTATTAAATTAGAACGGAATTAGTATCTTAATTTTGAAGGATTTTACAACAGTTTTATTTTTTAGAACTGCAATACATACCATTGCCAAGTTTACAACTTCGACCATTTACATTTTTAATGCACCGATATAGATAATAAAAAGTTTAAAAAAATTTAATTTCAATACAGTAGCTCGCTGTTTAAGCTGAAAGTTTTCAATGTTATCGGTTAAGTTTCCTAACTTATTACTGATTTTATGTTTTGCAAATGTATAAAGTTACATAGAATTTTGATTAGGATTTAGAATTATACATTCGCGAAAGTTGGCGGCGCTGCTGTCGGTATAACAGCACGTTGTCCAACGTAACGGAGCTCGGTTCCTAATTTTTGTTACGCTCCAAGAACTTACAGTGTACCAAATTTATTGAAATAGTAACATTAGTTTTGAGTTTCCTGTGTTTTTTAAATTTTAGAATGATCTCACAGTATCGTTTTAAAATTTGCTAGTTACAACCAAATTTTAAAAGTAAAATAACTAAAAAGAATTGTATGACATTTAATACATTTAAAAATTAAAATGATTAGCGGTTAAGATATATTAATATTATTAACTTGATTTTATTTTTTAATGAAACTAGAAATATGATAAGAATATTGTAGAGTAATCACACGACGATATGTTTGTTATGCTTGAAGTCAATTAATAACGAATAGTCCCTTACTTGGAAAACTTCAACAGACGACAATAATTTATTCAGTGACCAAAAGAAATCGCACTAGCGCCATACTTTTTTTTACAAAATAAGCATATTTGCATTAAAAAAATAGCAGTTTTATTTTTTACTGCCATAAAATATATAGATTTATATCTGTTCATGTCTATATAAATTAGCGATTTCGATTCCGCCGTCGAATAGGTTCGCTGGTAATAACGTTGTTCATTAGTATTACCGAATAAGCTTTTCATCCACTAATAGTTTGGATAGTAATAGCCGTGTTTTACATTTCAGTAAACTTGGTAGATTTGTTGACGTATGCTAGATATAGCTCTATAGTGAGGGACGGGGTGAAACACGTTCTCATTATTCAAATGCATCGAAGCAAATTATGGTAATCTGTGAAACCTGTTCTGTTTCAGTAATATTAATATACAAACTTTGATAACGGTATTCGTCAACGATATGATACGTTTTATATTATAAATGGTAATACAATCTGTGGTTGATAGACATTGAATATAATTATTACAATTTTGATATATATATATATATATAAATTTTTTGACTTTAATTGTTTTTGAATCAATACTTAATCATTATTTTTGATCATCAGTATTCATAATGAAAGTCCATTTCGCGCACAATACATATACATGAACTGCATAACGGGGGATATTTAATAAAGAAAAACTATTTCCTCCTGTCAAGTCACGGTGACTTATTTATCGACGTGCCGTGTTAAACGCCCGTGGCGTGCCACCGCTGACACAGTGACAGATGAATTTACGAAAAACATACATAATTCGAGAGCAACTTAACGCTTTTACATCAGACATTAAAATTTATATTTTTTAGTAAATGAAATGTAATTAATATCATTTTATGTTTTATACATTTTTTCTATCTTTTGAATTGAATTTGATATCTTTTAATAACATTTAAACTTTATTATTTATTACAATTCTGAACATAAATTGTATAAAAAATAACTTAAATGAAAAAGGCAGTGTAATCCTGTTTGGTAAATCGCTTGACGTGGCACTACTAAATACATAAGTATTTATGGAAGGTTCTCATTAGAGTACGCACTTGTGGCCCTTCAACAGCACTTACCTGTTGAGGGGTAGTATGGCAGAAGTATACTTACATATTAACTTTTTGAATACCAAAAATGACAGAGTAACGCATATAAACCAAAAAGTCTGTTATTCATACTGTTTGTATATAAATGTTAAAAAGATTGTATATGTTCACGTTTCAGAATTAAGAAAGCCATGACGATTGTAACAGTCAATAGTTTTTTTTTATGTAACATTTTTTAATTTCTAAATTTGATATTATTTTTATGCGATCGGAAATTTAATGCGGCTAAAGTAATTTTCCACGAGTACAGAGCGGAAATTACCACATAGTGAAGTGACGTGTTCAACAAACGTCACGTAGCCGGATCCGAACGCGCAGATCCTTATATCTAATTTCCGGGAGTTTTTGTTGAAAAATAAGAATTAGCTGACGTGTCTAACTGAAGGCTTAATATCGATAGACATCTCATCTGTCCACTACAAAGCCAGTTGAAGATCTGAAAAATTATCTTCAATCGACACTTCAAGCAATAACATACTTCTGTCATATGAAACAACATTGAAATGAAGCCAAAACAAAAATTGTAACATTTCCAATATACTCTACCTGACTATACTAACTACCGACATTATAACGATGTTCCCTCACTTGAACTCGTTGAGAAAGTTGAAAAGGTGTTTTTTATATTTAATATTTGCGGGTGAGATCTGGTCGTGGAGTGATTCGGTGTCACTCGCGGAATCACCGGAGCGCGTCTAACGAACTGTCTGCGCTACGAGGGGCTCCGAGGGGCTCTACTGGCTTATAGATATTTTGCAATACGCCTCCATATAAAAATATTTAGCATTTATTTTACAATATTAATATATATATATATAAAAAATTTAAAGGTATATATTGACTTTCCTTTTTGGTACTTTTAATCGTTGTTTTATAAAATTTTCTAACAATGTTCTAAAACATTAATAATATCTGAATAATATTTGTTAAATTTTAAAAACATTTTCCTTATTCTTAATACACATTCATTAAATTTGTTAAAAGATTAACTATTAAAACTTCACACTTTATTCACAGACGTGATGTAAAAATATAGCATAAAATAGGTTATGTTGAGTTGGACACCGACGGTTAAAGCATTGGCTGGTTAATGTGCTAAGAAGTGGAAAAAGTTTCAGGTAAGCGTCTTCTTAGAACGTGAGCGGCCTACTGATCAAAGTACCTCTTTCCTATGAAACTTACTAAGATAGTCCTTCAGATATATACACTTTATACGATAAAAATTCAAAGTCTATTCCGAATAACTTACGGCATCATTGTCGTTAATGTTTTCGCAATATATAAAGAATTTGAATAAACAAAACAGTAAAAAAATATTTATTTACTCAAGTTTGTAAAGAAGACTTTAAAATAAAAAAAAATCAAAGATACTACGCACCTTATATAACTGAGACGGCACAACTCCCAGTCATGGGACCATCTGAGATGAAAATATAATAATAGAGGCGCATCAAACGTGATGTTATTAAGGATTTCCGTGACCAGAGTTACGAACGCGGAACTCACGCACACTCTAAAACTAATCCATTCACATGCAAAACCATCGTAAATTTCATGTGACACCCGCTGAGCAATGCATGTTGTTAATTTTAAGCTGCGATATATGTAATTTTTAATTACTAGGAAATATGTGAAATGTTTTATCTAAATCATTATAAACGTAGATTCTTATTAACGAAAATTAATTTAATTTGTCACATTGTTAATATGGATCTATAGCATAAATTTTCCTCAAATTTTTTATTTATGAAAAAGTCACGAGAATGATTTATTTCTTTCAGCAGACAGATAATAATTAAAGACAGTGCCTATAAATGTGACTCATTATAACTAAAAGTTGAAATATTTAATGCACAATTTATTTATATATATTTTAAATAACACATCTAGTAGTATTAAAATTATGTCGTCTGTTGCAGTAGTCGGTAATATGTTTTAAGCATTTTTTATTCTGCAATAAGTCAATACTAATTCTACTTAATTATAAATTGAAAGATAGTTTAACAAGCTCAGCGACGCATCTACAACACCTCTTATGTTGCAGATGTCCATTAGCTACAGTAGGTACTTCTCATCAGGTAGGCCGTTTTATTTGCCCATTTGGGACATAAAAAAAGAATGTTTATTTAGACCAGCCGTGAATAAGACCAAAATGTTCTGATGTACTAATTATAGGGATATTCTAACACAAAAGTTATTTTTGTCCATAAGATCTCATAAACCAAGAGTAATATCAACCTCAATATATCTTTTAGACAAAACTTTTTTTTGAGGCTTTGGATGTTACGATTTATTTTTTTATTTACTTAAAAAACGGATACATCTAAACAACAATAACACATTATTAAAGGTGCTCATCATCAACTCTCTCGAGATTTACTGTGCCCCGATATCGTCATACGATTGACAATTTAATATATGTAACTATAAATTAAACTACTACAATTACTTAGAACTGTCGCTTAACTCTTACTGAACCATAATTGAACAAAAAGAAATATAACAAATTATTACTTATTTACTACAACTAAAATACGAGCAAACGAGATTAAAAATCTTGTGATCACGGTTGTTGCAAAGTTACCAAAACGTCGAGAGTACATAGTTAAAATAATAAAAAACGCGTAGTAAATCAGAAAATATTAATTTTATTTAAATGAATACTAGAGACAGTCTTAGATCTTATTCGTATATACTAGTCTGTGTTATTCTAAAAAATAGTCTATATAAGTGTAAAGAACTATCAAAATCTGTTAATGCGAAGTGAAGAAAAACATATCCATCCAAATAAGTAGAGTTTCCAATTAATAATATTACCTAGATTATTTATTCAAACCCAATAAAGGCTCCCCTCATTCAAGCGAAACTTCAGGCGGTATGTAAATTTTGTAGTATTTAAACTTTTAAAGATTCATTTCAAAGCCTTAGTGGACTAACTTAGTAACTAACCGACTGTTTAAATTCAAAGTAGACATGTAAACTTCAGAAGTTAAGTTCACTCTTTAATCCAGCATGATTTCTTTAGTTAGCTGTAAAAAGGAAAATACTTTTATTTGTTGTAGAAAAGAAGTAACGCCCGTCGGCGCCTAATCAAGGAGTTGGCCGAGACTTGCGCTGCTAACGAACAGGTGTACCTATAAATAGTTTCCAGGGCGATTGCTCCAGGCTTTAATCAGCGCCGCGGCTCCACTTTACCGCTTTTCATTGACTCCCGACTGACCTCCCAATGCCGATTGGAAACCTACACTCGGGGGAATTGCTTCTAAAGAAATTTGTACTAAAACGCTTTATGTGGCTAACATACGATAGTCAATTGAAATGAAATAACTCACCCTCTTACAATATTGACGTGTCTATAACGTTACACGACATATGTTTTAAATAGCCACTAAGTATAAATGTATCAAAGTATTTTTGTCTTTCTTTATTTTAATTCAATGAAAATATGTACATATTTAATTTGTTATGACTTTGGAAAAAAGCAATTTTGAAAAGTAATATGTACTTAAATGCCTGAAAAAATGTTTTTAAATTCATAATAACTTATTCATTTATATAGAAGTAAGTAAGATTTTCACTAAATAAAGAACGGAGTCGACTATTCCCAGCACGTCGCAGGCGCACGCGTCTCGTGCCAAACTTTGACTGGGTCGAATTAAAAATGTATGCAATGCGAGGCAAATGAAGTCAGGGCTGCAACTTAAAGACAGTACAATAAATTAACATAATCAATTGATAATTAGCGAAACATGGTTCTCCCATGAACGAAACAGACAAAATAACGCTTCAACAGCATTAATATTTAACCAGTAAATTTAGAGAAGAATCATTCATGTGTTATTATAATAATTAATTATTTACGCACCATTATCAACGATGTACGCTCATTTAAAACTTTATATGACTGATGGTTATAAAACAAAATTTATAATTATACGATTTGAAAATATGATTATTTTATATTGAAATTAATATTCCAATATATAAATTCATATATTATAATTGTAAGAACACGACGTTATTTCTCACTTTAAGTATTATTATGATTAAAATCGTTTCATCTTGATGGAATTACTTTTCAGAGTCAATATTTGATGCAAATGTTAGTAAATCAAATATAAAAAGTTTTCAAAGAGATGTCGGTGTTACCAAAGATAATTTGATCTAATGAATTAATTGCGTAATGTATTATATATATTGCTGTTAATTATAACTGGCAACCCTAAAGATATATTATGCCGCCAGTGTGCCAGCAACGAAGTGCACTTGCAGCGACTTTTCAATACGTAGTCGACTCCGTTGCTTTTAATTGGGTTCGCGCCGCTCCTCACGATTTGTCTCGTGATTCCGCCACAAAAATGAACAACCTCAACACTGTTGTAGCTAATTAAAAATGTCAATTAAGCCCTCTTAATATCAGACTATTAATAATTCAATCGATAATTAATGAAAAAAATGGAAGAGTACTTAGAATTAATTATACTTTCAAGTACCATGTAATTGTTACATATTATATTAATGAGTCTGTATAAGATAATTTGAGAAAATTTAAGTAGACTTTATAAAATAATGTAACAAAGATAAAAATATATAACTTAATGCATAAATAAATGTTTATACTAAAATCAATGTATATTTATGTATTAAATTCATACAAATATGTTCCTACATTCGTCACCCGATCATATTTATCAGATCAAGCAAAAGGGGTTGCTTGAGTATTTTTTGGGAGATAGTAAATCATGTATATTTATGCAATACTGTTGTCAGGAAACCTATTTATATGGAAAGCGGGTCCCTATCGACTGACCGCAACCTTTATACCAACGTAGGATGTAGAGTATTTCACAGTAATGAATACTAATAAATCAAAAAGAGCAATAAGTAAAGTTTTCAAGAAAATTAATATAAAGTTGTGCAATCTTATGTGCATTGGTATTCAGAGTCTACATTCATATAAGGGGAAAACGAAAGATTTTAATGAAAGCTTGCCATTTCTAGATATGTACAGAGCTGTTACAACTTCTTATGTGATTATTGTTTTAGAAATAAGATAAAAATTTACGCAGCTGATAATTATCGTGTAGAATTACAATCGAAAAGATATTTTTCACTGATCTATTTTTCCCAAAAATTTTTTTATATTTGTCAAAATTTTCAGACGTATGCGTGTTACGAACCTTTTTTTTATTGTAAGAAGAAAATTTCTTGTTTTAATTTTATTATTATTAATTTTATTCAAATTACGATTCTTATAAAATATACAATTTCCATTAAATAAAACAAATACCGCCAATAATTTTGTTTCCTAATATTAAATATGAATATATTTGAGTATTAAAAGTGCTCTATACCGATAGCCACGAGGAAGATATAAAATATAATAACTTTATCCGCACAAGTAAATCTCGATCGCTTAAAATCCTAAAGATCGCAGCAGTCGCAACAGCTGGTTTCTTAAGTGCTTCTTCTGCGGCTAACGCCCGCCCTGGCCCTAATTATTTGTGCTTCCGATATTTCATTATAAATTGCCTATCATCTTTATCAAATACACCATTTAATTGATATATGAAAAAAGATGTATTTAGTTAAATAGTTTCATATCAATAAGAAACTCTCTAGTTTACTAGAGAGTTATATTAATAGTGTTTACTAAACATTTTTTTGACATATATATAGTAATATATAATTTTAATCAGTCCATTAATCATCGTCTAAATTGCTAAATGGTATAGCAAAAATTTCTTAACAGAGCATTTGAATAATTTTCATGTGCCGGTCTCATTAAATTCTTGTTATTTGTTTAGGATCAGAGTTCAAACACACCTTCACTCCGTCGCTATAACAGATTTTACGCTTTAAATATTTAAGGAGTTTTGGTTTGCCACGTTTATGACAACAAACAAGCGCTTTTTATGAACTGACAAAAGCAATTTTCGTCAGCAATCAAAATATGTATCCGACAACATTATTACACTTTCATAACGACGAATCCGAACCATTTAAAAATAATTACCATTCCGCAGCGTGTACATTGAAAAGAAACGAGGAAAACATTTGAAATTATAAGTGCCATTGATTATACCGTCGGATGTAATACGAATTCGTTAATATAAACCAATGAAAGGCCACATGTCGGTTCGCAGTCGCGATGCACATTGACTAGGGAAATTTTCATTGCAAATTCTGCCATCGTGCTACATATGCTGAGGAGCTGCTACACAAACATACACGTTATGGATGTCAAACTTAAACGAACCGAAATCGACCCCGTGCTTTCGAACAGAAGCTACTTTTAATTTTGTAGGGTTGTCAATGACGGTTTTTTTTTCTTATTATTTTCAAGATAGTATATAATAAAAAAAAATATAATTTATATCCAAACATTACATTCATTATTTTACATCGAAGGAAATCATTTTTTTTTGTATAAAATTTAAACAATAGACAACCCTAAATAAGGATAGGTAGTAACGAACCACATTGAGAACGTGAGCTTCTAACGAAACTATACACGTTTAAGATAAAGAAATGAATTTAATGTACAATACAAATATGAATATGTCAATTATTTATTTTCCACAGCAAAATGAACTTGCAAATAAAATATAAACATAACAGTCGAATGAATTATCGAAACGTTAATATAATTTGCTGTTATGCAAATATTCGCGGTGTATTTTCCACTGGACCGATATCTGAATCGAGACCACGTCGCGGGTGCGGGGCTGAGGGGGAGGAGGAGGGTTTGGGGGCTTCTAGGGGGACCTGCATACCGGATGTTTCGCTGTCGTCACAGGAAATTGAGAGCACTGCATAAATCCATCGTACAAACCAAATTTGATTCGCCCTAATCCGGATATTGATACGAAACAAGTACCGCCGCAAGGCATTTTAATCATTTTTTCCCCGGATTTCTTTGTGAGATTACTCGAAGACGTCACTTCATTTCCCTACCATAAACATGTTTGTGAAATTCTTGTGGGACCACGTAAAACGCGTCGAATGTCAGTAGGGTGAAATATTGTCGGGAAAATTGAAAACGTGCAGGTATTCACAGTTACTTCAGTGTCCCTTGGATGTTTCACTATTTTCGTATGTCCTGGACTTTTATTAGTATTATCACGAAAACGTTACTTTAAGTTAGGGATGTGTAAAAATTAATGGACCAGACTTTTAGCAAACTCTTACTTTAAGAAAATTAAGGGAACGATATTTATTATATAAGTAAAGTCTCTAATGCTATTTATTTGTGTAAATTTCGGTATTTGAACAGAATTTTCAATATGAATATTGCTGAGGGCTTACTCCACCTGTTTCGGTGATTAAACGGCTTTTCTTGCAAACAGTAGTCGTCAAGGCGGCGGTGCCAAATGTAAATGTTAGCCTTAGAAAACCTTTTGCTGCAAAACCGGGAAAAATTTACGCGTTGGCGCTATTTGACGTTTATTTATCGTAGCCTAATAACGAGTAAACAAAGATTTTTATTTATTTTTACTAGATTTTATTGGTTTTATCAATAAAATAGTGGTGCGTTGATTGTCTTAGTGTCACACAAGATATTAATTCTGGATATAATTTTTATAATTTAATGTAAAATTTTTGTGATTCATATTTTTTTTTGTTATTGCGCTTAATGGTATTTGAATGTAAATGTAAATGGTGTAATATATAATATAAAGATAAATGATTTCGTGTTTTCATGACTTAGACATAAGTATATGGTGCTAAAGATCATTCTAAGCACTCAAAGTGATTTTATCGACACGGAATGGAACTAGCTGCGAGCTAGGGTAAATTAAATTCAATAACACAAGTTAGGGAGTTGGAAGCTCCCTCCGACCGTCCTCAAATAAGTAAAGAAGAAAACTTTCGAAAAACTCAGCTCAACTTGTTCTGCTGTATGTATTAATGTAGCTAGACAAACTACAATAAATATGCATTGTGAATGTATACGATGACCCTTTTCCTTAAAAGTTTTTATTTACAATTTTATTTTATGAAGAATAATACCTTTTCTTCAATAATTTAGATACCTTTATAAAACTGTTGTAATATAATTAATTTATTGCAATAAAATATACATAATCAGATGAAAGTAATAAATCTTCAGAAAATGTTAAAAATGGACAACATTTAAGTTCAAAATATATAAAATAAATATAATGAAAGGTTTGGTGAAATTTTAAATAAAAAATTGGATCCCTAAAGGAACAGTATCCTAAAAATTCTAACTGAAAATTATAAAATAAATTTTGATATCATTTCAGTATAAAAATGTATTATTTATAGAAACTTTAGGATATTTTGCATTTATAGTGGACTTATATATAAAAAATTATGCAATCACGATTATCCTTAAAACTCTAAATAAACAAGAAAAGGAATTATGCTCTGAACAGTAACAATACAGACGATCTTGTCATAATTGTATACTTAAGTATAAGACTCAAGTACGACAATAATCTTTTTCATAATACACAAAAGGAGGAAGTGCAATGCTGTAAAGTTAGCCGAAATTCGTCGTATTACGTGAACGCGAAGTGCTCAAAGATATCCGAGCAAGTTCCGAGTGTAGTTATGGTTTGTAAAGGTTGTAGAGTTGTCGTTTTGTGCATTATTATTCGTCGCGGGTCCGACAGTTTACTTGTTAGGGCATTGTCAACTCATCCCACTCTCTAGTGCCTATGACTGAAGTGTTAAGTATTCGTTAGTTTACCCTCTAATTTAACGCCGAGACAAAGTTTTCACATATACGAACGAGTTAGTCGAGTATCCTGTTAACCAAACACTAACTAAGAACTTTGATGATTTCAAAATAATTAATACTCTATTATATTGTTATATTTACACTCATATATATATTGATGAATATTTTGTTTATTCTCAAACATATAATATATATTTATATATTTACTTTTATTCATATAAAGCAAGCTTCATGAACAAGTAACAAAAGATGTTTACAGTAACAATATAATTATTGTAAAATGTTAACATTCCTGAAAAATCATTGTTTAAAAACCGTTTTAGTTTTGAAAAATACTTTCTTTTCATTATTTATATATTTTTTTGTTATTCTTCATAGTTTCTTCTTAGTCCTGTTAGATATGATATATCTATCAGATTTGTAATTTTTTAATTATATTTATGATTTTTCTTTATTTTTTCTTTCAAAAAGCTAAAATTTTTAAAGCAATCTTTCAAGGAAAACTCATGCTTATAAGACATAACTACTCCTAGGACTTTAATTCGATCTTTCAATGATACAGATATACATATGTAAAAATTTAAAAAGTCAATTATTCATGAAAAATATGTCTTTTACATATCAATATTGCAAACTTGAGAATTCAATGCTAATAAGCTATTCGGAACCTATTAATATATAGTGAAATTGGCTGTTAGCCTGAAATCTCAAATGCATAGTTTTCTTATATAATCTCACTAGTATATATTATTGTAGCGATGTGGTATGATACAGAGCATGTAATAATTTAATTTGCATTACTGCTAATGGCCGGTGTAAATAAATCAATCTATTACCGGCATAATGAGATCAAGTCATAAATATGGATTGGTTGTGCAACCACCTATTTTCAATAAAAATGTTCTTACACATAGAAACTATTACATTTCTACCAACTTACAAGAAATGCATATACTTAGCTAAAACCAAGACGGACAGTATGGCGCTCATCAAGCAATCATTATGCTGGCGCCATGTTTTTAAAACGACTTTCCATAGCGCATGACCCCTGATCCAAATTAATCCCTTACTACAATATTGTTTCATAAAATTAGAATAATCTATTTCGGAAAAAATACGCTCAGTTTTATAAAAGTGAATTTCTGAATTTCCGAGTCTACAACATTAATTATTTCAACCCCGCCAGCGCGGTATGCCGTGACTGCCGCCGTGATTTTGCATATAATTTTCTACTCAATAAACGCTACGTTTATTATGCGTCTGAAGTATGAATGAAACTGAAATTCAAGTCAACCTAATAATAATAAAATCTACAAGCATCCTTATCGATATACAAGTACAAATTGAAATTGATGAATTTATATTTTGTTCTTGTAAATTATGTTGTCAGTATTAGTCATTATAGATGAATGATGAATCGATATTCAAAAACAAAAAAATATAGTATTGAATGGATCTGTGATAAAACAAGTTATATTTAGTTGCAAGTCACGGACTAGATTACCATGAGACGTCGCACTTTCGATCTAGAAGACAGTTGTTTGATACTTATTTAATTTTCTAATAAAAGGCAGCTTGTATATAGAAGGTAACATAATGTTATAAATATAGTTTGCCAAACTATACAAAATAAATTAATATTTATAAAATCAGTCGCAGCTTTTAATTTGACTATTATTTTCCTCGAAAACTAGTACGTAAATATTACTAATGCAAATTTATATTAAAATTATATAATAACGTGATAAATTAACCTTGTAGTAGAAGAACAAATTATTTTTGATTGGATTACAATAAAGAAGCTAAGATTAGTTTTCATAAAAATATCTTACAAGTGAATTTATGATAAATTTAGAGAGGAGAAAAGCTCGACTTTAACCACGTCAGATACACGTGGTTCCTTAATCATGTGCAGAACCTACAAAGGTATTATTTTCAAAGACTCCGCGAACGTTCCTACACACAATATAAACTACTAGACAGCAAATGTAATAAGATTAATAAGAGAACCCAAAGAAAAACAGGTCCCATCAAATAAGTGGCAGTGGAGTTAGCGAATTGAATTGAATAAAACACACAAGTCCGCTAACGAGCCGGTGTTTACCCAAGTGGACACTAATTGGCTTAGCCAGTGGCCGCCGCCGTACTCAAAACAAAACAATCTAAGCTTAGCACATGAATAGATACGGTATTTTTACAATTTTTTCGCACTTTCGTATGAAACATTTGCATATCTGTTTTGATCGCCTTCATTGTGAGTATTGTTGCCAAGGGTGTGTCCTATTTTACGGTTTCTTAAAAAATTATATCATTTTTATATTTTCGGTGTATCTAATACCTAAACCTAATCTGATCAAATCTGATCAAATCTACTCTTTGTATTTTGTGCAATAAAGGTGGAAAGAAAAATAAAGAAATTTGTTATACAAATTCTTTAAAAAGGATCAAGACGTTGATAGCGTTTCTTTATTTTATTCATGTGTTCATGAATATTGTTGGGTGAGGTTATATTATTCATATTTATATAATTATTCATAATACGTTAGATATGTCTTTATTTTACCATATCCATAATATTTCTTTGTAAAACAAAAACTGAGTCACGAATACTTCTGAATAAGAATGCAATCACTGTAACTCGAACACTATTTATTTAAGACATTTAACTTTTTGTGTCCAGTTACTTATTGGTCTTATCTGATTTTAGTTTTTTTTTTTAAGGAAATATTATTATAATTGACATTTGTACAAAAAGAAGTTGTATATTATACTTTTATAAGCTAGGTAATTTTGGTATTTGCCCCGAGGCAATCGTTAAACTAGGTACACACTTTGAATGAACACAGTAAAGGAAAATTTAAATAAACACACTCAAGTTTACCGCGACGAAATGAGCTTGAAATAAAAGCAAATATTCTTATTAATGTGCGGCATTTATTATGACTGTATACATTCGGTGTACTTGTTTGAATAACACAAGAAGAATAATTTACAAAAAAAAAATTACAAGTAATTTTAATTAATATAACATCTATATTAACAAGTAAAGTAAGAGTAATTGTTGAAGTGTTAATCCAAGGATAGTTGGTACGAAGGCTGCACTCGACTCTCGACTCCCGGCATATCTGCGGCTTGTATCTTGTGTTCAATTTGCATATAAATTGTGTCTTCCGGTCAGACACCCCGCCAAGACACACGTCCTTGATGTATCCCCGACCAAAACTTTATAATATCAACCAAATTGCATATTCGTTTGCATAACTTTACCAATCCCCAACTTAATGTATGAATATTTTATAAACTTCGCCCTAAAAATTATGTAATTTATATTAATTGCTTCATTTAAATCTAAAATATTAAACGATGACCAGGATGAATACATATTTTATGATTACTAAGTCAAATTAACGTCTATATTAGTCTTCATCAGACCGTCCCGTAGCGGCAACAATAAAACGATGGAAAGAAACTAATTTTTCAGCAAATCATCTCCGACCGCATGAAGCCATCAATATTCATTTAGGGGCGCGCCTCCAAAACAAACACCTCCTAAAGTAGCGAAACATCATACCTTTGAAGGGAACACAAGCAACTATGACGTAGATGTTGGGTCGCCGGCGAAAGGGCCTAACTCAACTTGTATAGATAATTGCTTGGTATTACATCCCCCACTACTTCAATAGATCATTAGACATAAACTTGTTTCGATATTAATATGCATCTTGTGAGAAATTATAATTATCATATTATATAAACTTGAAAAACTGTCTGAAACACTTTGAATTCACTAATTTCTGAAGATTTTGTGCAATCGTTCTCAGTTCCACTTACAATTAAAGCAGTTAATTAAGTAATACAAGAAGATCAATAAAAAAATTTAAAAAAACATCGGATATCTTGTTTTATGGCTTGAGACTCGCATAGGCTGGCGAAACTCGATCACACAAATATGTGTATGTATTTTATTCTCAGACTTTTAGGACATTTTAAAAGTTTTGGCTGTCTCCCCGTAATATAAATCCTTAATGGAGTTAACTTTTAAAAGTTATACAAGTAACATATATATTTTAAATAAGTACAACTCATTAATAAATTACATATACATTTTTATTTGATAATGGAATTATGTAAAAACGATTCATCCCATTATAAATTAGCTGTAATCTGATATGTAGGCACATCCATCACGTCAACGAGGTTATGAATGTTAGAAGTAGATCAATTATAAACAAACCATCAAAGAAAAACAATATTTTAAATAGAGTTACTGTTCGTCATATCATGGTAAATTTTAATTATTGCCAGTAATTTAAAGGAATAATAAATATTGATAAGAATAACATAAAAGTTTTTTTATTTATATTTTCTTTATTTATTAAGATAAAAAATTATTAAATTTAAATATATTACTGTAGCAACGATTGATAATTATGGAAAAATTGTGCTTTACATAAGAATACCCTGGCATGCCAAAAGGATCAAATAAGATTTTTTTTTTTTGTATTTCTATTTAATTTTTATAATTCATTATTTTGTACGAATCATATATAAAGTCTCTTTGTTACTTACCATTGGTCCACTTTTACACTTTCGTGAATGCTTTGTAAAGTTCACGGAATAATGAATGTTTTTTTTGCCATTTCGCGATGACTAGCCATGAACTCTTTTTATATTTTTTTATGTTCCTAACATTGAAAATCAGCTAATGACCTTTTATATAATCATTGCTTATGTTTATCACGCATTGTTATCAATATACATAATTATAATAAAAAATCTTACAGGAAATCTTTTACTAAATATAACTATGAATATTAGTGGGCTACATATATTACTGGGCTTTTCGCCTACTCATAGAATCCATCGCCAAAAGAAACCTCGGTCCATTATAATGTTCCTAATCGCCATACGGATCACCATACATTTTCAAATCGATCATTCTTCAATTTTAATAAGAGTATCCAGAAATTCTCTTTTTAACGTTAACATTTTAAATTTTTGATGTTATTGTTTAAGGGCAACATATAACTTCAATCAAAACTTAATAAAATATGGCCTCAAACAAAAAGTACTTGATTTCCAAAATTCTTTTATCAGATAAAACTTATCATCCCCCAAAATAAGGTGGACGACGTTGGCAAAGCTCTATTGATAAAATGATTATTGAAACGAAGGCACTGTCGGATTGGTTTAGCCAGCGCACGTACGCGACCGGCCGTCATTACGAAGGCTCCGCGCCAAATTGCGACATCCGCAGCCTTTAGACGCTGCACTCTGCGCTAACCGACGAATTCTGACCAGTGTCATTATAATAAATGCTTTTCCATTATAACGTGCAAGGCTTAGCTTGATAAATTATGGTTTCATTTGGAATTTTGTATCGCAAGAAACATAATTCAGTCTTTTTTTTATATTTTTTATAAAAATTTAATTCTTTTTCATACAAATATTGTAATATATTATATATCACCTAATATTATATTTATACATCACTTTCAATATTAAATTCTTTAATTCTCCTTGACTGCGGTGGACGCACAAACGGAAAACTATGTTCTTACATATCTCTATGTACTTTTGTAAAATTGCAAAAAATTACAACTTTGATACTTTTTAAATAACATTATATAATATGATTAATTATTCATACCATAATTCAGAGAAATGCCAAGAAAAGAAAAAAATTATACTAAGAAAAATTTAATATATTTTTTATCAATACTATATTATTATTTATTTGTCAATACATACGAGTGTTTAAAATTTCACTTCTTAATGAGAAACAGGTTTACTTTGATAAATTGTACATGTACTCTAGTACCTCTTATTGGTACATATGTTACTGTATAAGTAAATAAAAAAGAGTAAAGTACAAGTATTGTATAAGTAAATAGAAAATAGAAAAGAGTAAGTTTAAAAGACAATCATGTGTTTAATGTTTAAATACTTTCTGTTCCGCAGCTTCATATTCTATCAAATTAATAAATGTTTAAACTGTAATAAAAAATATAAAATACTTTTTTATTTAAAGATAATTAATGCAAACAATAGGTACGTACCTATGTACCAAGCAATATCTTTGAGCTTCAATTATATTTCAATAAAGTAACTACAATTTAACCTTAGAAATTTTGGTGAATTTCATGCTATTAATATGACCGGAAACGATTTTGCCAGGTTTATATTGTTCTTGTTATTTGTTTATTGTTAAGAAATACAAGTTCTGGTTGAACTAAAGACCGGATAGGCTTTTGGCCAAAGGCAGCCGACATAGCGACAACCCTCCACGACGGTCCCACGGCGTTGTTCGCTACTCCGTCCACAGTAACAAGCCACTGCTGTTTATTTTACCGCAATGAATTTTCTAGAAATATTTTCCTCGTTTTTTAATTTTGAATACATTTGAGTACAATCCTCTGTGGCAGTAGCGCGCCCCCGGCAATCTCCAAATTGCCTCTTTATGTGCAGATGTTCCGACCCTCGGTTTTTCCGTCTTTTGAATGTCGTTTGCTGTTAAATAACGTAGTCTATTATTGTAATTTGAATATTGTATGTTTTATTTCGGCATGTTAGGAATCACTGTACCAAGTTGTCTGCGGTCTCTATACAATCATCTGAAGCGCAGATGCTCAGAAAATATTCATTTGAATAAGTACCTACTATTTGTTATTTTTCATCCTTAACCTTGAATGAAGTAATTATAAGAATCTTATTGTATTCCCTAACCTTTTAGAACGAGAACCCCAATTTTTGGAATTAACTCCTAACGAGAATATTTCTTTGAATTCGTTTTCGCTAAAGACCACAATTATACGTCTTACAAGATTCGAACTCATTTATTTTCCTTACGAAAATAATTTTTCGTGAAACAAATTAATTGTTGAGCCTTATACTTATTTTAAAATCTGAATAAACTTGGAAAAGATTTCGCGAAAAAATATACGAACCGAAGGCCCGCGGCTACCGCCAAATTACGTCGTTATTTACAAGTATTTTCATCTTACCGGAAAAGGGATAATGTCTGCACGCGATATATCATCGGTTTTATAAAAACTGTTGCTTTTACAAGTGTTCATGGTTTTATTATGAGGTAAATTAAATTATTTCCGTTTTATCCTGAGTTTCATATATGTAAAACAATAAATCGAAAATCGAAACTTTAAAAATATTTTTTTATTAAATATTTATATTAATATAATTTTCACTACAAAAAGCATTCTTCTTTTTTCTTTTCCAGCACCTAACCTACATACAGACTGTTGACACAACATGATACCATCAAATTTCTTTAATTAAAAAACAGAAATTATATGGACAGCCAATGCGCCTAATATTAAGTGAAGGACTGAAAATGAGACAGTCGATTTTGGACTGTCGGATTCCTCTAATAAGATAATAAAAAAAAACTTAATAATTTAAATTGGAATGTCAAATTATATGAAAACGTCAAAAGTTATCACAAATTTAAACAAAAAAAGAATTTTATGATAATTTTATAACACACATACACACACAATTGTTTCATGAAATTATTTTTCACAGACATTTCAAAATTCTAATTTTAATATATGAGTGATGTGTGAGCCTTTTTTATTATTTATTATAGTGAGTTTCTAAGAGCTTTTGTACAATATGGAGAACGGTAATATAACAAATGATTTATTTATTTATATAATAATGCAGATGAATAACACATATTACCATTAGTTATTTAAACAGTAATCCAACAGAATTTCAGCAATTTATGACAAAAAACTCCAAGTTTAAATGCAATGTGCTATATAAATAAGGTTATTTATTTGTCTGTAAAAATATATTGATTCACTGAATCCGTCGAGATGTTTGCGAATCCATTAACAAAAACCCATTCGAAAAATTATTGGTATATATATATATATATATATTAATGTATTTGTTTTTCATTAAGAATATTTTTTACCTACAATACTATGTTTTTACAGTGTAAAAACTTTGGTGGACTGTTTCTTTCACACTCTCTACATTACACATATTACTGAACGTGCTTAATCCTATACACAAATTAAGAGTTTAATCCTTAATTTCACATGTTTGCGATTTTGTTGGAAAAAAATATCAGCTATCACTAAATTTTAAAGAAGAAAACAATCATTACTTCATGTCGGGTCTCAGAAATGTTATTCCAGCCTTATCGGAACACAAAATCGACGATGTCAATTAAGGTTCAAAATAAACCTTAAATAATTTTAAATAAATGGAAAAATCGAAATACTGTTCACTCATACGTATCTAAAACCTCAATCGGGTTACCAAATCTTTAAAACTTACATGTTTTAGTTTACTCAAAACCACGATAATTACTGAAACTTATAATTAATTTTTCTCTACAGATCAAGAAGCGTCTTAAATAGCTCTGCTCAGTACAGATCTTTGATCTAAGTATGGAAACTGTTTGGAGCTTAACCTCCCTCTCAACACATACATTTATGTTTCCTGACAGTTCCTTTAACCTACCAGATCTAGTAAAATATATCTATTTGCTCAACCAGAACTCAAACTAAACAACAATCATACAGATACCTGTAGAAAACGGGACTTAAAATTTTAAGTAATATACGTCAATATACTTTCTTTCTTTTCAATACAAAATGGTATGCGAAGATGTAACATTAAATTTATTCTTTATTCCGTAAGAAAATTATCCGTTTTCAGATTTGTGAAACAGCATTGTATGCGATTGCACATTTCAAATCAATTTACCATAAAGCTGGTACGATATTTTTCTAATATGCATAATTTGCAAATCAATACTTTGTCAGCATTTACTTAAGGATGTAAGACATATATTGATACTAGTTTCTACCCGTGACTTCGTCCGCATTGGATAGTTTTTTTGTATAGTAGTATGAAAAAACCTGAGCTGTACTTTTTTGTACGTATGTTTGAATTGTGCCGAGATGGGATGAGGCCATACTAAGTGTGATTGTCATAGGTTAAGTTAAATTAACACATTTTAAGAGGAAGATAGGTTACTGCAATACATTTTTATATACGATGTTTTTTGTTTTTTGTCCTTGGCCAGAAAAGTAATTTTTCCCATGGTCAAAAAATTTTTTCCCATGGTCATTGTTTTCCAACGGTCAAAAGTAACTCATGTCCTTTCTTAAGTCTCAAACTATCTCCTTACTAAATTACATTTAAATCTGTTCAGTAGTTTAGGAGTAAAAGCGATCGGCCCACCTGAATTTTTCCATGAAAATGCGTCATTTTCCCGGGGTAAGCCTATGTCCTTCCTCGGGTATCAAAATATCTCTATTCGAAATTTCGTGCAAATTGTTTCAGTAGTTGAATTTAATTGAGTAACAGACAGACGGACAGACAGAGTTACTTTCGAATTTATAATTTAAGTATGGATTACATTAATATCTGAATTAAGAATAAAATTATCGTCTTTTGTTATTATTAAGGAACTCTATTTGTTTTTACATATAAAAAAAATGGTTGAAGTATCCCGCATAAAAAAAAATTACAACTAAACTATTAACCACGTAACCGCAGTGCTAACACTCCGCGAGTATTCATTTTCATCTCTTTGTTTTGTTATTCAATAGTCGACCATGACTGCACATACGTGCAACACGTGTGATATTTGCAGCTTTCAATTTATAACTCAAACTAATTAGGGATGCGTTAAAACCCCGAAACGTGATGCTAGTTTTATATCATCAAATAACAAAGCGTTAGACATGGAATAAATCATCATTGTGATCGAGGTCACAGAGCAGTCTAACAAGTTTTCAATCCAATATAAAACAACATTTCATAAATAATCACATATTGAGGATGCACCTACTACTTTATTTCAAACAGTAAAAGTTTGTTCTTCTATTCTGATATTGCTAAAGATGTAAAATTACAAAATTACCGTGACATATATTCAAAAATATTAAATCAAACAAATTTACATAAATAGAAGTGATTTATTAAACGCTTTTCCCGCAGTCACACGTCCTTAAAATAGGAAATAAAACTGAAAAGAACAAAATTCACATAAAATAATATCCAAATAAATTAATCTAAAATGTTACATGTACAAAAACGTTTCTTATTTCGCCTGTATGTATGTAGCGAATTTCCATTATAATAAAATTTTATCAAATTAAAAAAATAACCATGTATTATCTTTCATTTCGTCATTATACTGAAAGTCTTTTAGCACTTAATCTTATGCCAAAAATGCCTTATATCATTTTTGAAAAGACACACTGCTAATATTAAGCTTAGCTAAGCACCAATGCACCAAAAACCGTCCTTCTATTTTAGAGCTACGACGCTACAAACAAATACACACACGCACTACACACATGCATTCCAGCACACACACACACTACTACCGCATCTCTTTTTTATGATAAAAAAGAATATACTTTTAAGGTGCAAAGTAATTAAAAATAGTAATTAGGATAGCACTTAATCAATTAAAGGTGACCATTAATTTTTACACACTAATTAAATGGAAGAAACGTAACAAAATTTTAGGTTTCTTTATACCTATATTTAAAAAAAGACGCTAATGTTTGGTTTACTTAAATAATTGTAATATTCAAGGGCTAAACCCACAAATAAAACAAATGAAATATGTAATCTCTTGACATTCATATTGAGTATTTTTGTTAGTAATTTATTTTAAGTCTTTACTAATACATTTTTATTTAAACGTATAAGTAACCTGCTTTGCTCATTTAAAAATTATTAAAAATATTGAAATAAAATATTACATATCATTCTAGCGGTCGACCGCAAACAAAATTTAAAAAATGCACCGATTAACTTAATTTAATAACTTTTATTTTTGTCAATAAAAAAAGTCATAATTTATATACTTTTCTTAAATATATTACATGTATTAATAAAGTGAAAAATGTACCTTTAATACATTTTTGTGTTATTATAGAAAATATTCTAATTTTTATACATACAATCTCTAAATTCTGTAAAAGGTATATTTAAACTTACATCGGGATCTTTGGAGTATGAACATTTGTGAACATCAAATGCTCGTTGGCATTTGTCTTTATCAGGAGTGTCTAGAGAAAAAAGTAAATAATAAATCTGTAGCGTATTCATTTAAATAACATGAGCATCCATACTATAAGACCTTTCAAAATGTAATGACAAAAAGAATTGGAACAGTTTCTAAGTCACAATTTCTATAGATTAAAGTGCAATTAGAATGATAGGAATATATTTCTTAAAACAATCTTATTAGGACAGCTTATACTGAAGTATATGATGTATTTGCTATAAATTTATCATACCCAAATGTTTGCAACCGTTTATCATGTTCAGGACTCTGTCTGTGTATTGGTCTGGTATCAAACTGACCATCATATCGTAATCAACGTTACCGTCGTCGTCGACCTGAAAACAAAATAATACATTAAGTAATTTTAAATGTACTAATAGCTAATATTTCGAGACTTTATCAAATAATATGTGTCTTTTATTTTATATTTATTTATTCTATTTTTTCGTGTAAATCTTTCACCACCTACAGGCTACAGCTACTCACTGAAACAATCTAAGATAAATCCGGTTTCTGTTGTATTGTTTAATTTTTTTTGTATCCTGTTCATGTTTCTCTTTTTATTTTTCTTTCGTGGGTTTGTTTTCAATAATATATATAAATTCTTAAAAGGAAACTATTTGTTTTATATATTTACATATATAGATGTATATATAAACATAAATTACTCTTGAAAAACTGCTACCCGTATCGAATTGCTTTCATTCGAGCATTCTTATTATCTTATGCTAACTTATACCCTTACTTTTGACTAATAATATTATAAAAAGTAACAAACATTTAGTTAAAATCAAATAACTCACAAGACTCCCTTCTTCCAGTAAACAAAACATGTAGCACTTCAGTTTCATGTCCTCCTTAAAAATGCCGTTTTCGCAATTCGCTATATCCTCTGGGGGCAAGTGAAGATAAATACTGTTATAAACACAAACAAAAGACATATCGTTTACAGTAATATCATACTAAACAAAAATTACCATCACAAAATATAGGACAACACTTAAGGATATTGTAATGTTGTCCCATAAATTAATAATTCACTTGATCGTAATAAAACCACTTAAATTATAGCGTTACGCGTCTCTAATGTGCTTAAATTTAATTAATTAAACTCACATAGAATATACAATTTAGTCACTATCAGTCTAAAACTATAAATAAAGAGGTAATTTTAAAACGGATTTAAAAAAATATAGTTAGACGATGTTAACAATTTTTAAAGATGCAATCTTTAATGCTGAGTTCAGTTTAAAAAAGAATTACATTCGTTTATGTAACGAAAATAAGAATACTGGTTTAATTTTGCATATAGCCCGTGTACTGTAGGAGGTTTATATTATTTGAACGAGTTGTAAGCATTTAAATCAAACCATATTTCCGGATTTATCTTGGTTACATTTCATTACGATTACGATTCTAATACGACACAATGTATTGAACAGCTTTATTTAAATTAAAAATATTTTTCCTGGTTATTTTGTTAAAACACTCAGTCGTCTTTACACTGGGTGAGATTTTTAAAACAAGTTTTAATATTATCATGCATTTATATTTCAAAGAATCAAATACCACGTCTATGAATAAAGAACAAAGGTGAACGGAAATAAAATGTTCCTTTAGCAACTTACCTTCCGCCACCCCGGTCTTACCGACGCACTCGTTGTGAACATGTTGTATTATTTCTTTGATTTCCTCACTTAGTTCCTGAAAATACAATTTAGTTACGTAAAATCAATTTTCAGTTTCCCTTCCAGATCTTTGTTTGATACAAAAAAAACGTTTGAACGGGAAGCTTTATATTGAAAAGGGGCTAAAAACAGTTAACGTCGGACCGAAACGAAATTAATCTGCCAAATATCATTCCCGAATCTTTTCTATTTACGAAGCTATTTATATTAAATATCAGTAAAATATTTTTATGTCATTAGAAATTATGAAACGGTGATTAAAGAAAATTTTTATAATTAAGATTTATAAATAAAAATTAATAGAAAAAAGAAATATCTTTATATAAAAAAAAAATACAAAAAGTTAATCAATCCCGCAAAATATTCCATAAGTTATTACTATGCAGGAACTTGTGAAAACAAAACCAATGGCATAAAACTATAAATATTTATACCTACACCCGTTGGAAGCTTTTTGAATGTTACCTACGTTTCATTATCAAGTCCCTTAGACTTTTCTGATTCACATACATTTCCTTTTGTGAACAACATAAGCAAAGAAGTCACTCCAATATTAAAAATGACATAACATTCTCAAAGAATATTATTAAGTCGGAATTCCGCGGGGACCAACCCAGTGCACATCAAGTTGTATCACAACGTTAAATATTAATTTAAACGACATAGAATCGTTTCCCTTGTCTTTATATTACGTTTTGACATATAAATTTTTTTGATATTTTTTTTAGTATCAAAGAGCTTATGTTAATAAAAGGATATCCCAGAATAATGTTTCTTTATTAAAACAAAGCAAAATAGATGAATTCATTTAATGTAAAATATTAACAGTAATAATCGTAACCGATTGTTAGATATAATTGCTTCAAACAATCATAACTCTCTGAGAATTAGAAAAGATAATACATAACTGGCTGTCATTTACTGAAAGAATTATGAACAAGAAAACTTATGAACACATCCATTCCTCCACATATCTTAACTTTTGTAGAGAAAATAAGAAGGTCGGTTGTAAAAGATTAATTTAGTAAAAATGCTACAAAACGCTTAGGGAATTGCTCTTTGAGCTTTGACTGTCTCACTCTTGATCTGTCTTCAACAATTATTACACTCATAAACGAGATATGACGGGGTTTATGACATTTAAAGTATGAAATATGTGACAGTAATTATGATGGATTTAGACGAAATTCTACCATACAAAATAAATTTATATAAAAAAAATTACTGCAAATAGTTTCAATTTTAAATCGAATACTCTACAAATAGTAATTGAAACAAAAAAAAAATCAAATTAATTAAAAATATACTTACAGGTTTTTCTTTTGCTCCATAACATAGTGTGAGCATCGCAAGGTATAGAAGCAGCGAAAGGGAAGGCATCGCGCCATTACCGCGAAATAAAAAAACATGTCCTTCTTATACAGTAAATGCAGCAACATCGCGAACAAATTATAAAGTATAACCGCTTGTGCAAAGGCTTTAATTAGCATATTAACAGCAATTATATCACAAAGCTGTAATTAAGAGGCGTAAACTTTCCGTTGCATAAATGATTGGGCAGCCATCCTGTTATTATGGGAATAGTTACTTGTTAATAGTTTCACATTTGATTGTCATTTTTTTAATTTAAAATTATTTAAGATATTATGCATATGGTAATTATAATACGACATAGTTAATCTTTATTTGTATAGATACCTAATGTCATTAACAACTTTGCACAGGAAAATTGAACAGGACTAATTTTCATCAAAGAGGACTCTATTGTATTCCGCGCCAACATTATAAAATTAATGTCAAAATGCACGTTGTTCGCCCTAAAGCGTCGCCACAATAAGCCAAAGGATATCAGTCCTAATGATTATTAATGGTCTGAAGATGGCTTGGAAAATTATGCTGTGCTTACTTCCGACGCTATACAGACAAGTCAAAATTATAAAGCATTTTCAATACTCAATCCTATAATAGTCTATTTATGTGATACAACACAGAAATTGCTACTGAGTATATTGATGAGATGAAACTTCCGTCAAAAAAATATTAAATTGAAATGAGTATAAAAGAGTTTTGTATTCCTTCCCGCTTTCCCTCGCAGACGACAATGTCAAAGCCAATCGGGGTAACAGCTATAGTCAAGTCGAAACCCATAGGTAACCTAAAAACACATAAAAGAATATAAATTATATTTTATATTCTTCTCCCTTAAGTTGTTTTAGAATGTCCTTTTCTTTTACACGCCTTGATTAAAGCATATATATGTGTATGTATATGATTATGGATAATGCGTATAATGAATATAAATCAATTGATTCGAAAAAGCGGTGTCATCATGTTTTATCTTGATTTTTAGATTCAAAATTTTTAAAATATATTTTACAATAAAACTTCAATTTCAACCTATACATAATCTCGCACGCACACTTATGCAGAGTGCAATCGACATGAAAAATCCATTAAGGCCGTTTTGCATCGGTACAGGCCGGCGTAGGAAACGCCAGTGACCGTGATAAGCGGATTTGTTGGCCCCTGTCGGCTGCATCCATTCTCTATGCAGATGAACACGCTTATGCATCATCGCTTCCTTTATATACTGCGGATGATCTTATATTATGACCTGGCTTGACCGTACATAAAGACTTCTTGAGTTCGTTACCGAAAGGCACGTACAAACTCCATGACCTCTAAACACGTCTGCGACTGTACAGTGATTTATATGTAGCACTTACTTTTTGTATTAAGTACGTATTAAAAGTTTGAATGACAATAAATAGACATACAATTAATAACCAGAAGCCATTGATAGCTCTGCATCATAATTCTGTACTAAGATGTTGACATTATCACTATTGTTTTAAAATTTAAATATATTTATAAATAATTGTTCATAGGTAAAGATAACAACAAACAAACACCTCAATGTATATTAAGTTATGCTCGATTAAAATTCTTGTTTTACATGAATTGAATTGTTCACGATAGAATTTAGATGTTATGTATTGTTTTGATGGTTATTATTTTTATATGATATTAAAAAATTTACAAATGATTTCCAAGACACCAATTCCAATATAAAATATACACAATCTTTCAAAAAATCAATAATCCGGTTTAGCATTGAAATATTTTTTTATCGATACATAATAATAATGATTAATCGTAACATTATAAAAGGAATATTATTTTGTAGGTACAAAAATATAGATCTTTTTAGAATTCATTTCATACTTAGTCCTGTAGTGTGTTAAATTGTCACTATTAAAATCAATGATCTATTTGTTACCAATCTTTGTTAAATGTATGATTGTCCAAAATTTCAGTAGTAGAAATAATCTTATCTCGATATGTAGATTATATTTAAAATCACACAAGATCACACAAGATCACACAAAAAGATTCCATCCTATACCAACAACACTCCTTTAGAATTAATCAAAAGTCATTTAAAAATTCGTGAGTTTACTTTGATTTATATGAATGAAACTTAAAACAAAATAATTTTAAGAATATGAATGTAATATTGAATATGTAATTATTATTTTAAATACATTTATTTCTTACTCTAGACAATTTATTACAATTAACGTCTAAGTCTTAACTCAGTAAGTTTCCAAGAGAAGTATTACTTTGACGGTCACGGTATGAAAAGCGAGCGGACGCAGGCACCATATGTTGGCGCTCTAGACATTTTATGTTACATCTCTTTATGGACATAAAGTCTCTTAATTAAAAAAATGCATCAATTTGTAAAGAAATAATTTGAAGATAGTGAAGAGAGATGAGTGGAGTTGGGACTGAAGAGACATCATTACCGCAATCAAAGCAGGAAGCCGCAGCATGTACCCCGCGCCCGCTAACGAGTGCTCTCGATAAAAATTAAAAACACGTGCAAGCCCAGTCTGAGGAAAGTTTTAATGAGACTACACGACTTGCGCTCCACCGGCAGCTATTATATTAACATGTACCGACAGGTATTATACAGCTATGTTTATTGCATATTCAAAATTGCTTATTTAAAGCTGACATTTAATATTTTTGCATAACTTTTCGATCTGTCTATATTGTGATACCTCCAGATAAAAACATTATAAACAATATTTAACTTGTTTAAGTTTATTGCTCCGTTAAGCTTCGTCCTTTTATGCGATTTGTAAATTTAAAACCGAACTTATTCTACTAGCAGAAAAATATCAAAGAAAAAAATTTATATTAAATTGACAAGAGCGTTAAAACTACTTTCTATAAGTTACGTGCTACAATTAAAACATTAAATCAACTTAAAATTTACTAACAACAATATAATATAATAAAAATATTTTCTGATAAAATAGAACTGCATTTATTTTCGATATCTTTCAAATAAAGTAACTTGCCTATTCATATTAATAAGATACATCACATATAAAACAAACTCTTATATGATTTAATTTGAAGATTACCTGTTGTTTCTTGGACTAACAAACAATTTATATTACTAACTACGTTTTTTGTAGTAAGGCGTTTTTTTTTTTTTGACAATTTTTAACATTTAATACTGCCGGAAACAAATTGGCACGGAAGGACAAATAAATGTTCCCAGCTGAAATACACTTAATTTACTAAATAGTAAACACTTCTATATATTCTCAGAATGTTTCACAATAATAGTTGAAGAATTATTTGAATTACTTAAAACTTATTCAATAAGTTCTAATTACAGCAAACCCCACTAATAATTAAATTTCAAATCTTTAAATATGAATTGATTTGATTAGGACAATTTTAGGAACTATTTTGTTATAAAAATAAATTTCTCAGCAATTTTTGGTAGTATTTCAGGCCGATAATTAAAACGTTTTGTTAATAAATGTTATACATTTCAGCTCTTCGTCACTAATCATTTAGAATAAATAACACTGATTTGTCTAGAGGGAACAAAAGCTTTTCATTTCATCGTAACCCAAAAGATGTTTTATTGTTCTCAATGGCTTTCTCCGCCGCGATGCAGTCTGATAAAAATAGGAATAAATTGTGAGGATCTTTGCGAAACAATAGTTGGAAATGGTCTACGCGAGAAAAAGCCGGATGCAAATGCCATTCATATTAATTAGCAAAGCGAAACGGGGCTTTTACGAAATTAGACCGTGATTTCAGTGAAGATTTATTGTTGAGTTTGAAATGGTTTTTGGAGCAAAGGTAGTCTGCCATTTAGACGGTAGCAAATTGATGCTGACATAACTCCATCTGAGTTTTAATCTGAAATGACTAAAGACGCTCGTTATTATCAAGAAAAATGTAAAGAATTTTAAGAACAACTTTATTAATACTAAAAATAGATACATAAACTTGTTTGGTCTTAAACAAACATTATGAAAATCTTAAAAAAGAAATTAATTAAATACCTACATATAATAACACTCATTATTGCTTAAAACTTCTTTGGTTGTCTGTACTTTAAGAAAACTTATAGCTTAATGTGAGCTTATAATGCCCAAAGAGGACAAACTAGAACCCTTAAATTTTAAATTTGGTCTGAATCAAATCCAACATTAAAATTAATTAATAACCTTCCTCTAATTTAATTAGTATATCTACTAAATACCCAATATGATGTATCATAAAAACACACACGTAAGAAATATTATTAAAAAAAGAAATATTAACATTCAAACATCCAACAGATAAGCGTCTTTATACCAGGCTATTTTTATAAACGTGAAATTGAAGACGAATATATTTAAATCCTATGAGACAAGCTTGATAAAAATTTCGAAAGTCAGATACAGTTACTATGATATTTTCTGTGCACAAGTGATTACTATTAAACTTTTATAATATACCACTCAAATGATCTCGTATTTTTTTTTTTTTCACTTTTACACTATTTTAGGTTCTTTGATATCATACTCAATTTACTTCAGCTTTTATTTAACCCCTTTTGCAATATTGGTTTCTAACTGTCGATAATTTTGTCTTCAAGTTTTTTATAACTTGATGGAGTTACCCTTACTAAAATCAGTCGATAAAATTCAGATTGTTATTTAATATAATCCTGTGTCAATGTAATAAAAAAAATACAAAAGTATTAATAATTCCTACTTAGAATAATCAATAAAATAAAACAAAAAAATAAAACACCGAAAGATTCAATGGACTTTATGAATGGTCAATTTTTTTTTTGTTCAAGGAATCGGTCCTTCTTACATGATCACTGACTATAAACAGTGTTGATTAATTATAATGTATAGTTGTCGTGGTAACTAGGACAAAATATATTTTTTAATAAAAACAAATGCAAAGTATTGATGACTTCATGAACAAAAAAAAATTTAGCACATAAAATATTTGGTCTATTTTGTTAGGTTTGTTTAGTCATTTCGAATAATCGAGTCATGAGTATTTAGGTGTAAAGATTATGCAGTTTTCATATCGTTCGGATGTTCAGTTTAGATATTTATGGGTTATTTCTTCCTTATCGATATATCCTGATCCATATAACCTGAGTTATGTTAGTCTATGAAAACAAGAAAGCTCATTAATTATTGGTCCAACCAATCTGATATATAAAGCTCAATCCAAATGACCACTTTGTAGTAGATCTTTTTGTATATTCGACATTATTGTTATGGCTACGCCCAAAGGACATAGTTATTGTTATTAAAATTAACACAATTTCGAAACGTTTCTTTTAAAAATGAAATTTCTGAGTTACCTAATTGTAGTTTCCTTTCTATATTATCATTGCTATCGCTTTTAATCCACAGCCTATTGGTATATATGCTGACTTTTATAAGTTCCTTGGTATAAAATATTTTTTTTCTGATTTTATTCTTAATATCAGGTCAATCGGTTAGGTGTAAGACTAAATATTGAGTTTGACTCGCGAAATTATCAGTTTTATTTTTAATCCTTTTAGATTACCGACAGTAATTATTGAAAAATGAGATAAAAGTGTCTGACACTATGAAAATAAAAATATTACTTTCATTTAAATGTAATAATTATTATTTTATTTTGTAAATTTTATGAAACATTCAATATGGAAATTCCTGTCTGGTTTTTTTATTGCATCATATCTCTTTATCTATGAACGAATAAATACATGTAAAATTTATGTGCACATTGTGTTTTTTAAAAAGCATGACGTCAGAATTACTGACGTCACGAATGCCTTTGTTCTTGATAATCGCCAGGCTCTCAGGCTATTCAAGGTTTACTCGTAGACGGTTTGAGGAATGCTTTATTTCGAAGAGTTCCGATCCCTGCAACGCTTCGCGCGAGAATGTTTTTACTTTTTAATCTGTACCCTCGCCTCTATTTGTACTTTATACCAACCAACACTCATTATTGTCACGGCACTTGCTCCGGTGGCTACACAGGTGACACCTGACAATTTTAACTACACTTAATTACTAATTATTCAAATATCAGGAATAGCGAAGATATGTAAAATATTTCAACATTAAGGAACATTCAGTGGCCTTTTATGTGTCACGTCCATGAGTTTGGGGAATATAAATAAAATACTGTAGTAATGATTGGAACGAATAATTATTACATCATTTACAAATCATACCAGTTACAATATCTATTTATTATAAAGAGGTTACAGAGATCTTTCTTAAGCACTATGAATTTTCGTATTATTTCGTTAATTATTATATAAATATTATTAAGCTATAATAAAATATTACGGAATTAAAAAAAAAATACAAGTATATGAAGAAATAAAAAAATCACAACCAACCTTAATTTTATTTATAAAAAAAAACTTCAATTATAAAAAAAGTATCAGCACCAAAAAAAAAGTGCTTGATTTAAATGCGAAAACACAACCAAAATATAATATAAATATTGGTAATAATAAAATAAGTTATATAAAATTGGCTACATAATTTGTTTAAGCTAAAGGCTAGCCTATATACCTATACAATATATTAATACTTTGAGAGGAACCAATTTTAATTTTTTTTTTTTTATTAATAAATATATATGTACTTATTTGTACATTCAAACATGATACTAAATCTGTAGTTGAGCATCTCTGGAAATGTGAAATTTGTGACTTCATTACATCTATATTATTTAATTATTAAAGATTAATTATAAAAATTCTATAAAACGAAAGGATAAAAAAAATTCAAAATCTTAGCAGTACATAATGTGAGTCCGAGCAGGTTGTCTACAGTGTATAATTATTGAAGAGAATAAGCTTATAGTAGGAGATGTCTTAAACTCTGTTGTTGATGTTTGGTTTGTCACAAACAAGGAGGCGGCAACGGTATATCTATCTTCTTGCACACTTCAAGAAGAAAATTCTTAAGAATAGCCGGCTGGTTGTCTTTTGAGCCATTCATAGTAATGGTCGGTATAAATGTTGGTTTGATCATATCTGTGTCGTCACCATGCTTCTTCAGGAGAGCTGAACCGTGAGCACTCAAAGCGCAATTTGTGATTGGCTCCGGATCTACATTCATCGGTTTTGCACACTAAAAACACGAAACATATTTACTACCTACACTCCTATTAGCAAACTATCCAAAGCACCTGTATCGATAATTTCCAGAGTATTTTTGTTTCTATTTTTATAATCCTTAATTCATCAAATGGAATAGTTTTATTAATACTATACATATAAATAAAATTGCAACACCTGTTTGTAATATTGAAAGAGCTGTTTTTTTACTAAATCCATATGAATATATATACATGGTACATTCATCAAAATAAAATTTTCTACAATTTTTGTCTGTCTGTTGTAAACTGTATTAATTGATCTTATAGCTGTAAAACGATCTTTGCTAGACAAAAAATAAATATATTAATATTTACCCTAGCTAAAGCCTCATCAGCATCCATATTGTCAGTTATCATACACTGGGCAAGTTTGACAGCCATCATGGGATTATTAAGTACATCAATTGCACATGCATGAACCTTGTTAGCATAGCACTCTTGTTCGCCGTGCTGACATTGGAAAAAGTAGTGGCCATTTTCTTCTTTGGTCTGGAAATAGCAAAAAAGTTATGGTGTAGTTTTATTTTAAGATTACATATTGAGTATTATGCTAAAAGTTATAAAGACAAACATGGTTATATTGAAATGTACATATTGAAATATAAGATTTATGCACAAGAAATCAAAAAAAACATGATGGAACATAAAATCATAAATTATATAATAATGTAACTAAAACAATTTTTTTTTTAAATATTATCATTTTACAGAACAACACTAATATTAATAAGTTTCAACCATAATTAAAAATAAAACTCACACTAGCTTTGCCATATGGCACCAAAAAAACTTCTATAAAATCTGATAACTTTTCTGTTACTGGCCACAAATGCCTTATGAAGAAATGTTTTGAGTCTGGGCACAGGGCTTCATAATAAACTCTTATTTTAATCTTGTCTTGTTTGTGTATGTTGTATTTGTCATCTTCTAACCGTAATATATTCTGAAAGTCACTCAATATGTTAATTTTTTATATATAGTAAGAATTATTATATTTTAATACCAACAATTTACATACCAGTGAGGTATCCTCTATTACATGAGGTTTTGGTTTATCTACTAAAAACAACCTGAAGCCTTGCCACATAATCAGTGCCAACATTATTAAAACTATCAATCTATATCGGTTACAGGTGTAAAAAGCCATATTTTCATAAACTTATTACCATTAGCTTTGGTATTGAGCTTACAGAATTGACACTTCACTTGTATATTTTGTTAACGAATATATCATTAAGCCATAAAGATTAGTATCGATTACAGCTACTTGTTTATTCTAATACAAGTTACACGATTAAATTCACACACCATTTCTAATAAGTTATAAAATGTAAAAAAGAGCTGATAAGAATAACTTCATTATTGACATAAAAAAAAGCCAAATGACAGTTTTTGTTATAATCTGTAAAATTACGTCCCGTTAAAGCCAGGGAGAGTACAGAATCTTTCTTATGGGTACACAATAAGACATAATACAAACAAAATTAGCCTATCAATAGAATTGATTATTACTTTTCTCAATACATTCTTAAACCGGAGTCAACATTTTGGTCTATTGCTGCGTTAATTTTGGTAATATTTACCTCTTGCAAACCGATATTTTGAAGTTCAAAATATATAGTTGGAAAGAATAAAACATGCGCTCTTTGCCAAACAGGTTACCGATTCTTATCTTATAATATAATAAAATCTGGTGTCCTATAATATAATAAAAACAATACGAAATAATGTATGTCAAAGAAATAAATTAGATATTCAAAATAATTATTGGAATGTATATACGTTTTTTCTCTGGATAAAGTTAACACACGATCTTAACGTCAGGAAGATATTTTACACTATCTGTTCTAACCAGTCTTAAATTATATTTATATTAAACATATATATTAGTATACATACTAATATTTTAAATCCGAAATTTCTGTGAATGGATGTTTTTACATCTTTTTTTAACATGGAAATTAATTTATCCCTAGGGATTGATGACCATATCTTTATTTTTAAGTTTAGTATATTAATTTCTCTTTAAACGTCATTCCGACGTCCATACGGAAAGTTATTTTTTCATTAAAATAATGTGTTAATGATAGAGAACGATTAGGGATTAAAAGTTCAACTCTTAACATATCTATCAAATATTTGCTGTAAATCATCCTTTTTGAAATTTTAATCTTTTAAAAACCTCTTCGGCAGTATTCATCTTATATATAAAATTCTCATGTCACAATGTTCGTTTCCGTACTCCTCCGAAACGGCTTGACCGATTCTCATGACATTTTGTAAGCATATTGAGTAGGTCTAAGAATCTGCCAACATCTATTTTTCATGCCCCTTAGTGATAAGGGTTGTTTACCCTTAAACTTTTTTTTTTAATTTTTGAACGAAATTTTTTGTTTTTATTTTTTTTAAATGTGGCATCAAAAAATAAATACAACCCTAAATTAATAATAAACCCTTACTTTTTTATATATATGTAAACCCAATACGAGTGTATGTTTGTTTCGGCTAATATCTAAAATGGCTGAACCGCATTTAACGGGACTTATTGGCAGGTAGCTGATGTAATAAAAAGTAACTTAGGATACTTAATTTCAAGATCCCGAATGACCATCCCGAAATTATAACGCGCGAGTGGGAGGCATGGCGCATACGGCTTTAAAGTTTTATCATAGTTTGTAGTAATTTAATACGAATTCTATTAAGATAGTCAGCCAGATTCTTGACTCGGGATTGTTTTCAGATATAAATTTTAAAAAATTGTTGTGTTCATTACCACCTATAACTTTTGAAAAATATATATTTTAACTATACTAATACTAACCTTCAGTATTAATTCTGATAAATATAGTCTTTATTTAAATTATCGGCCTTTAAGTTATTGTATGACAAGAAATCAAATGAAACATTTTTCTAATCACATATTCAACAACTTTTTTTATTTAAGATTTATTATTAATCAAACCAAATTACCAAGATAAACAAACTATTATTTTTTTGGAATGATTTTAATTAAAACTATTCGTTATTAGAAATAATGTTAATATTTAGATTCGAAAAGAAAGGGTTTTCAAGTAATATCATTGTTTTTAGCTCACATATTTATTCTAATTTTAGTTAATTATAGCAAATCTACTTTAATCAATTAATAAATAATAATATTAATAAAAACAAGGTTTCACTATGAATGGTTATATTAATAATACATAATGGGAATAATATTATTTATTTTACAATCTTCTCATTCATTTAATTGCAAAGATGCAAACTTTTCTACATCATAAAAGCCAGCCTTGACCTGTCTTCCGCCAAAAAATCGCCCATTCAAATCAACAACTGCTTTAATAGCACTTTCAATCCTTTTGAATTCCACAAATATTCTGACAGCTTCATCACTTGGTGCGTTGGGCATTTCAAAGATCAGGACTTTTACTACCTCACCATACTTGGTGTTGCACTCATCTTTGACCTCTGGCTCAAGTTCTTCATCAACATCACCTGGTCCAACCATATTCTGACAAAGTATACAAAGCAATTTATTATATCAAGCACCAACTGTATAATTTAGCCTCAGTTACTACACATACTTCATGACTAGTAACTTAAGTAAAATCATATCTTACCCTTAATAAAACCACTTTACTTGGTGTTTTCATTATTTCTGTAATAGACGGTTCCTGTCTTGAATGTGGTGAATTTGAAGCATTTGGTGAGTCTAAAACAGAAAACAAGTAATACAGTAATACTTATCGTATCTTCTCATAATAAGACGTAGTTTATATCAAACAAAAAGTATTTGAAAAAAATGTTGATTTAATTTGAATTGATTGATATATGTATACTTTCTATGTAACAAGGGGACAGTTATAACTACATACCTGGTCCTGAATATGATGTCATGGCAAAACTAGGTGGCATCATGTTTGTGCTGTCCTTTTCGTGAATAATGCGACCGCCACGCTTGGAGGTTTTCTCGACCTGCAATGCTACTGACATTCCTTGTTCTTTCTTGCCTAAACCTTGACCCTCCTAGAAATTTTCAATCATACAGAATTTGATGCATTACAAATTGTGTATAAAGAGGATACAATGTAAAAAAGTTTATTTCCTTTCACATTATGATATGATTTTCATGGTAAGATGTAAAATCGTACTTTAAAACCATATTTTGCCATAATTTTTGCTGCAACCGAACTAGCACCATAGCCACCAAGTGAGAAACCTTGGCTTGCAGTTGGAGTGGGTATGACGGGTGGGGGTGAGAGACTCTCTATAGTCAAAGAAGGTGGCGGTGCAATAGCAACTCCTGCCGTCCGTTTGGTTTTCTCTTCCACTTCTTCCTCTTCAGGTTGCTGTTGTAAGTTTAATTGAAAAGAAAATTATGTTTATGTATATATACATTTTGTATTCAACCTGCACATTATAATTGAGTACACAACCATTGGCACTAATGTTTTTTCTGGTATAACATCTTCTTCATCATTAAATCTTGTTTTACGTTTCCTTTCTGATCTCTCACTCCTTTCAGTTCTTTCATTGCTTCCATCTAGGTTGAGCCTTTTAGCTTGCATTTCTAATTGTAAAAATGTTATATTAAATTGTATTACTGTAATTATCTCTCTATAAATAATGTTAATGAAGAATAACAATAAGGAATCTCCTATTTTACCTATAAACTGACACTCATAATAAATGAATATTTTTTTATTTCGGCAAAAACAAAAGACTATTTATGAATACTCAACCTAAACACATGAAAATACAAAGTCACATTTGATTCAAAGTCATATATAGGGGATCAAATGTCATGTAGACTTCCTTTAATTTGTTATATAAATACCACCATATTTTAAGGGAAATTTATCTTGATCCTAAGACGCCATATAATTAAGATTTTTGTATAAAAGAATACCCTTAAATATGATGAGATTCTATGTGGTACATATAAGTACTTTGCAAGACAAATTATACCACAAATTTTACCATATCGAGTCAAATTCAAGCTAGACAATCAGAATCAAGACCCTTTGCATCGAGCACAATATTGATAGAGGTTATAAAATTGTAAAAAAAAATTTCAATAATAAACCATAGACCACGTCAGATACAAGGGGTGGCAGAATAACATGAATCCATATACTAAATCTCTCACCTTTGGCTACTTTTTCATAATCATTAGGCCACATAGGATCATATTCATTTGCAACATTCCAATCAAAATCACGAACATTCAAAGTAGCTGTAATTGTTTTTGGTTGAATTTTTGGGCTATTCGTGTTAGGCTCGTCATCATCCTTAGACTTACTTTTCAAGTCTATTACAGGAGTTAGTACCTATAAAAAAAATTGTTTAATAATCATATTATTTCTAAATTTTATTTCTTATATACTCAACCCTTGAAAAAAACTGAATATTATTTTCACATAACGTTCAAAGAAACATGAACATTATCTCTATGTTCAGTGATATGTAGTTTCTTGCACATACGAAAACATTTTTATGTACAATAACGTTGATGAAGTCACGAGTATAAGTTAAGTAAAAAAAGCATATTTTGTCACTAGATATTACCTGATTAGATCTTCGCAAAGCTTCTCTCTTTGGTTGTGTTACAGCAGCCTTTTTTAATTGTAATTGAGATTGCAAAAGTTTTATTCCCGAAGACCATCCTGCGACTTTATCAGACGTACGGGCTTTTATAGTATCAAGATCATCATATAACGACATTTTTCACTTTGTTATTGTTTTAACCTATAGTAATAATAGTAATAAAGTAAAGTAGAAGTTATACATTTTTAGAAAAAAAATGCAAGTAGGTAATGTGCATAAATAGCAAGTATGATCACTCAACGAAATATTGTTCATAACATTCGAATACCTTTAATTTTTTTTTTGTTATCAGTATTCAAACTTTCATGTAATTTGCAAAAATAACTAGACTCTTGTTTAAAATTAACACTTTCGATAGTGAAGTACCTATATATAATTTAATATATTGTTATTACGACATTATTTTCATAGTACTAGGCAAGTCGTGTCACTCTTGACATTTGCTTACTGATTAGTGAACATCAAATATGATATCAATAAAGTTCAGACTGGATTCTTTGTTTTAATACAGACAAAACAAAAAAAAAAAATAACAGAATGATTTTTTCTCAACTTTCCATTACAAAAAAGGTACATTAAGACAAGGTTTCGTTACGAAACTTTTTATAGCAAAATGTTGTGAGTAAATTTAAAGTTCTTAAGCCAACGAAAAACTATATTCGAAGAGTTTACGTATTTGATTAACTTCGTTCTTAATATTTTTTAAAAGTATCTGGCAACTAGACTTCTTTAAATGATTTACTTGGGTAATTAAAATTAAATCTATCAAAACACAAAATTACATTTTTATGTCGTCTACATTTAATTAATTATTTAAATAAAGAGAAAATTTTAGCTGAAATGGGTACTATATCAAGCAAAGACACAAGACGTATTAGTTTTAATAATACATTTACTATGAACACTGCTTTAAATATTCCAAAACCTATGGAGGACGAAGACGAATTAAGCGATTTGGAAGTGGTTAGTAAAGAAATGTTGTAAATACACTATTTTGTATGTCTATATATTTTCGATAGATTTTACATTTTTCATATATCAGTTTACATGATTACATATGATGATGGTTGAATATATAGCGTATATACGACCATTCTAGTATAAATGTATTAACTATTATGAAGATGGTTTAAAATTTATGAATATGAACATTAAAAACCTCTTTTTTTTGTTTGTCTTATTAAAAAAAAATATATAGCCGCTCTCAAATCAACACTCATAATAAATGTGTAGGCTTTACGTTATTGATTTTTGACTGCCTATTTTGACTAAAATTAATTTAAGTTTTCTTTTAATAGCAATCATCTACTGAGTTAGCGCTTAGAGATCGCAATAATTGTATTAAATTGCAAGATGAGGAACAGGATTATTGGTCTCACAGAATTGACTATTTAAAAAATGAGCATCAAATTATTAATAAAATTGTTGAAACAGAATATCAAAAAACTATTGAAAAAACCAGACAATTGTTTAACATACCTAAAGTAACTGAAGGTAAAATTAATAGAATAAAAAAATGCTCTACTTGGCGCGATAAGGTAAATAATTCAATTCTTTTTAAATTTTACCTTTTTACTATATACGCTTACTCTATGATAAGGAAATATTAAAAAGCATGAAAGTGAAATGTTAACCATGACCTTAAATATCTGTATGAGTGACTGTAGTCATATATCTTTAAGAAATCATATTAGATCATTTTGTAATGAGAAAAATCGAGTCGTAATACTACAAAGTAACCAAAAATGATGAAAAGAAAGCATAAACTCGTGTTAAAAATAATAAAAAAAATAAGTATTATATAAATTCTGCAGATGTTGAAGTGCTATGAAGATTACCCTCACCAACCCTTAATGTGTTCATCTATTGTTCAGGCATTCAGCAACTGTGTAGCCTCGTGTCGTCTTGAGGACTAAACAAAATTGAAATTGAAACTTTTAACATTTTATTTAAAATTTTTGATATGGTATATTAAAAATGACACATTTTGTATTTTATTGGTGTAATAAATAGTATCAGGAAGTTGTGGCATATTAAAACAACAAATTGTTTATAAAAAAATATTAAAAATGTATAGAATTAAAGTTGCACTTGAATTTAGTGAATTGTGTTAAATTTCATTAATAAATTATTAAAGAAGAAAAAAAAGCTGAAGTGGAGCCGATTTTCTTAGACCAGACCATATAACACGTTTATTTATTTATTTTTATTAGGTATTATTAAACAACATCCGCTATTAAGGAGTAAAGAATAAAATTTTTGATTGAATAAGAATTTAAAGTAGCGCGGTAAAGAAATCAAGGCAGAAAACCTCTATTGTTTTTTAATTTAGTTAAAGTTGTAAACAAATATATTTTATTTATTCAGATCGTTTGTTTTTTAACATATTTAAAATATTAAAATCCGTAAAAATCTTAAATTACTTGGACATCATATTAATGTTCATAAAGATGAATTTTTAAATTCTTAATCTATAAATAGAAATAAACTATTATAAAAAATATTAAAGCGGCATGGTCTAAGATCTTAGCCTGTCTAAAAGGACGGTTTGAAGGAAAAAAATGTCAATGTCATTTTTGTAACTGTTCAATTTAATTCAAAAATGTTAAGTAAATAAGTAAATTTAACATTTGTCCATAAGAATATTTACGATATGATTGAGAAAAATATCCACTTTTGAAAAGTTAACATCTGTAATTTTCTAATAATAAAAGTAAAACCATGACTTCTAACGATTCTAAATTAAGCGATCAATCTGCGAGTCATACGATATTAGACAAAATTAATGCAAATAACTCAGATACAAGTATCAATAAGGTAAAAACTTGAAATAAACACTTCTAATCATTTAATGTCATAAATATGATCTATTGCCGACTTATTATTTAGGTTTTTGCTCTCAGGTTCCAGATATAAATGATTTTACTATTATTAAACCAATTAGTCGTGGTGCCTTCGGTAAAGTATTCCTTGCCCACAAGAAAAGTAATGAAGAACAACTGTATGCTATCAAGGTTATGAAAAAGTCAGATATGATAAATAAGAATATGGTGACTCAAGTTGTGACAGAGAGAAATGCACTAGCTTTATCAAGAAGTCCGTTTTGTGTACATTTGTTTTATTCACTACAGTCAGCATCTTCTGTCTACCTGGTATAGAGCGTTCATTGCTTAAGAATCATAATTTTTTTTTTTGCCATAAACTTCATTTAGTGGAATTGATATAAGTGTAATCTTTATCTCAGGTCATGGAATATATGGTAGGTGGAGATATGAAGTCACTTCTAGGTGTTTATGGATTTCTGGAGGAGCCAATGGCTGTTTTTTATATAGCAGAAGTTACTTTGGCACTTGAATATTTACATAAACATAACATTGTCCATAGGGATTTGAAGCCAGATAATATGTTAATATCTAAAAGTGGTCATGTGAAACTAACAGATTTTGGATTATCTAAAATAGAAATACACAGAGGTAAGTTACTATATTATAACTAAATATAATTATATTTTCATTATTAACTATTGTGGTGTTTTACCATATACAGTCTTAGAAATTCTCAAATGAAAATCTAGCCCCAAACATCTCAGAGTTAACAATGATTTTGCTTTCATTAGTGGCTGAAGTAGCGATTATCTCATCATTTCTGTAATCAATATGCTGAGAAAAGCTAAATAAATTATATTTCATTGCGGACAAATTGAAAAAATTTTAACAGATACAGATAAGACCACATCTCTGAATTTTGTGATAAGTTCAAGTGACTTTCTAAGCCACAGTGTAGATTTACAAGTCATTTCTCTCTATACTGTGTGTTATTTGATTCTAGACTACCCTTTTATCACTAGGAATATAAAATCCTTGCATTTGCTCAAGAAATTCAATTATTAATTTAATCTGTTAATGATATCTAAGATTTTCGCATGTACACATTTAAATGAAACTAGCAAGATACTCTCATCTTGTCTGCCCATGATCATGATTGCTGAAAAGTAACCCAAAACGTGGGGGTTATGTAGTTTTTAAAATAATAAAATTTGTGTAGTAAATCTGAAAAATATTAGTTTTATTGTAATGAGTATGGTTAAGTTTATTTCCTTATATATATTTTGTTTTATTATATATGGATCACATTCATGTATTTGAGAGTGATCATTTTTTTCTTTTAATTTCACCCCCTACTGGTGTTTACTTTAACAATATAAATGTTAAGTCTTAAAGGTGCTTGGAGGAAAGTGGAACTTGCTATTGAGACAATCTCTTGTTTCACTTATTTTTATAAATTGTTTAATTTTTTGTTTCTATTTTTTTTTCTGTATTTTGGTTTATAATAAAAATGTGTAAAAACTATAATAATTAAAGCATTCCCTATCAAGACTGCAGTTGCCACTTTTTTGTTATTTAATTAAAAAGAATTGCTTATCAAAGAGACAACAGTTCCAGTAAGGAGTTTCTGTTTTATTGTGTAGATTGAGTATGTAGGTTCCCTGTACTTTGGACACTGTTCATGAAATAATCACTAATCTGTCATGAACAATTGATTTGTTTTTATCTGTTGCTGATTAATATAGCTAATTGTGCTGAACTATGGGATCATTACTACATTCTTCTTTTTTCTATTTCTATCTATCTATTTTTTATATATTGACATCAGTTATTCAATTGTTTTTAATAAAATTATTCATTTTTCAGATTTGGAAATATCAGATTTCGTTAATCGAACACCAAGTCTCAATATGCGCACACCGGGACAGCTATTATCACTAACATCACATTTATCATTCGGCTCGGGAGGTGACAGCACACACAACTCGACTGAAACCTGTGAGAACCTTCTTGATGAGCTTAAAGAGACCAGTATGGATTTGCTATGAAATACTTGTAAATATATATTATAAATTAATTTTTTACTATCATATTTATTTCAGCTAAATTAAAGAGTATATTTAGCGCCTTAGAAAACTCGCCTTTACTAGATCACTCACAGTTATCGGGGATTCATCCTTTCATGAGTGCTGAGAGCATCAATTTGGATGACATTGTTGTAAGTTAGTGGTCACATTAAAAATATAGAGCAATTTCATTTTCAACTTATGTATTTATTTTTCCAGAGCCAAGATTCGGGTTCGGAATCCCTAAGTTCATACCACACATGTGAGAGTTCAAAGAATAGTACAAACTCGAAGAGCAATAAATCTACTGATGTCAGTAGTGCAAACGGTTCTTCATTAGATTCAAATATATTCACAAATTCTCAACACGATCAATCCACATCCCCTCTATGTAGAGGACAATCATTGAAAAGAATACCGAGGTTGTTAGATAACATTTACTAAGATAAATAAATTAATTATTATCAAATCACATGTTTTCTATGTAACATATAATTATTTTTTAATTTACAGCTATTTTAATAGCTATAGTTCTGCCATTTTCTTGTAAAAGGATTACAAAAATTTTAACTATGAAAATCTGATTATAGTTTCAGAGCAAAGAAAAGAAAAAGAATTTTAGACTGTGATGAAGATACACCGACAGGTGTTACTAGTCTGGCAGAATCTAAAGAAAACCACAGCGGGCTCACACAGGAAATAATGGCTTTAGAATTGGAAGTCAGTCAAAATACGCCAAAGAGAATGTCAATTCAGCCAACTCCTGAGAGACGTAAGAATCCGCTCAAAGGAGTATTAAAAAAGAGGTTTGTTATAAATTTTTTTTGTAAAATAATTTATATAAAACAAATAAAAGGTCTACAATAATCTGTATACTCCTTATATTTGATAATTTCAGATGGGTTTCACAAAATGATAGCCACCATTTTAATGTAGGCGTAATATTTTCCACTCCTGTATCCAAGAACAAATCACCAGAGACAAAAAAGAAGGCAACCAGATTCAACTTGCCCTTTAACGACACAGTGTCCAGTGAGAAAGAAAGGTCAATCACTTTTGGGAAACATATATCTACTAGCTTAGAAATCTTCCCTACAAGAAGACTAAGTAAGGTAAGCATGAAAAGTCGGAAGGTTTAGAAATATCACCTAAATTAGGCCGAATTTATAAGCTGGTATACACTAGTTGCTTCAAAACTTGCGAATTAAGTGTATAGACCAATCATTACGCTTCGAAAACATACTCTAAAAAGTTAAAAATGATGTCACTAAGGTTGCCGTGATAATACATTCATCAAATCTGTTCAAAACGCTTATTGCTTATTTTCTTATAGACTTTTCTCCAACTTCACTGTTACTAATACATACGACCTATGGTTGACGTGTTTTTATATACATTTTGATCAATTAATATAGTAATAATAGTAGCTTCACATTCCAAATAAACATTTTCTTAATGTATAAAACTTAGAAACCGTTAAAACATCAGTAAAATCGTAGTTTTCATCTAAAATTCCTTATTTTGTAAATAATACCTATATAATATATAATTTCCAGGGTGAGGGCAGCAGATCTCCCACTGAAGTATGTAAGACTCCTCTAGCGAGTGTCCACACCCCGTACCGAACACCGAAGAGTGTGCGACGTGGCAACGTCTCCGACCAGAGGATACTCGGTACACCAGATTACCTCGCGCCTGAACTGTTGCTCAAGTACGTGTAGAAAACTAGTCAAACAAACGATACCCTTGACCGTAGTCCGCGTCGTAAACCATCAGCGTAGGTCAGTTCTGTGTGATTTGTAAATGGACACATGTGTATAAATTACGTATATTCTCGTCTTGTAGGGGTGACCAAATTCCGAAGCCCTGTTTCCTTCTATGGCCTTGTATGAGGAAAAGATATTTCCAAACCTTTCCTCCTGTTCCAATGTTCATCATCAATCTTCTTTGAGATGATGGATTAGTTTGTCTAATAGAATAGCAATAAAAACACTACAATGATGGTGTATTTGTTGATTACTATATAAAAGGTGCTGGGTTTAGTTTATATAAACACTATCATCAAAATTAATCTAAAAATCCGCAGATATTACTTATTTATTATGTTATAAATAATTTTTTCCAATTTTATTTTTAAATTCCACACGGAGAGCCTACTACACTATCAATTTTGAAACCTTAGACATGGGCATCAATAAAGTGGTCGAGTGCTGAGACCTCTTTCACCTCACTTAAAGTAATAGAGAGATTTATGTGCATTTTACTTATACCGAATAAAGTTTTCCACACCCCGGCATGTAATAAATATTAGAGCTTGCACTGGTTTTTTTAAACTAAAGTCCATTTTTCTCATAAAGTTTAATTAAAACTCGCTTTTATAGATTTTAAAAGCTTTTCTATATTTTTAAATAACAATTTGTCTGTATCATCATCTAAGCTCATCTTAGTAATATTAAGATTTTGAAGGTTTGAATTATTGAAAAATTTTACTTTTTTAATTGTACAGTCTTCTTTTTGTAAAACATAACATGAATTGTTAAAATTAATTATTGAAATATTTTCCAGAAAAGGTCACGGTCCCGCGGTCGACTGGTGGGCTTTGGGAGTGTGTTTGTATGAATTCATGACAGGAGTACCGCCCTTCAATGATGAAACACCGCAGGCTGTATTTCACAACATCCTCTCAAGAAGTAAGCACCTTGGTAGACTTTCACATACAATAAAAAAATGATAGCGTATTCAAAGCTGAGTGAATCAAGCGATGTCACATAAGTACGTGAAAACATGAAAATAGATGTGAACCATGGAAAAACCAGTTTTTGTGATTTTGATTAACACCAGTTTTTTCTCGCGCGTAGTTCGTATTTGGATTTGGAGAAAAATTATTAGATTTCTCCTTAATAATAATAAGTAACCAATGTAATGAGTCACGTGACTTCTAACAAAATACATTTATATTCTCGACTGAATCCACACCGAATTTAAGGGTAATCTATAGCCTGTATAGTATTCTGATGTACGATATTTATTACTGTAAAATTTCATTCAAGTCCGTTTAGTAATTTCTTTTTGAATGCGTAAAAAGATTATACACAGAAGTCTACGTATATTCACATGTAAAGTATTTCTCTGATAACAGATTAAAAATAATAGTACATTTTCCAACTGCTTTACTTATTATATCAAATCTGACGATCGTTTCGATGTTATTTAAAATGAGACCTCTTCATATCAGATATAGAATGGCCTGAAGATGACGAGGCTCTATCCAAGGAGGCTGTGACAGCGATAGAAGCCTTGCTTACAATGGATCCGCAGGTACGACCCGCGGCTACCGAGGTCAAAAAAATGCCTGTGTTCAGAAACGTTGACTGGGACAACCAGTTGCAAGCTGAGCCGCCCTTCGTACCGACCCTCGATGATATATACGATACGGGCTATTTTCAAGGTAAGCCGTTACTGTTGATCAGATTCACATCATATACCTATATATAATATATATAATTGCATTTGTCTATTGGACAATTTCTAAACACTATAGAGGCTTATCATTATTGATAAGAATCGTGTTAATAAGGACTCTTTCAACACTTGAATATCAATATTTATATGGTGTCTCCAAACTATTTACAACGTTTGTTCCAGCCCGCAACATTCTCCAACACCTACATGTATCCAACTTCGATATGTAAGTTAGATGTTTTTAGTTAGTTTAACTTGTTATGATGTCCTTTATAATTATGTCAGTATATATATTTTTGTGTAAATATATTGGTCATGTATTTTTGTATATCTCAAGGTCACATTGAATGAGCTAATGTGCAATTATATTCATATTATTCCTATTCCTGTAATGTCAATATTATGCCGTTATAGCATGAATCTCGTTTATAATAAATAAAAATAAGAATATATGAAAAACGTTGTTTTATTTCTTTTCCTAATTATTGGCACATGTGATTATTATACATTGACAATTCATTAAGAAAGACAAGAGTTATGTTGTCTTTCTCAAAAAAATTGATAGAATTTTTATTGATTCAAAAATATTTTATGATAGGAGTTCAGGAAGGCTTTTCACTTAGCGTTCTTTTGTATCCAGGGGAGGAAAGAGGTGATTCGTGTGTAGACCCCAGGGTACTGACCCTTACCACATCCGATACCCCATGACACGACGCCGACTTGGGTCCAACGACTGCCTTCATTCACCATCAAAGGTCCACCGCTGTCGCCCTGTAAACGACATATTACACGTACATACATAATACGGAAACAAATGCCGTGACCATCCGCTTTAAAATTATCAATAAAATACTTTATCGATTTCAACTCCCATTACAGCAATTTAAGATGCATAATTTAAATAATTGATAATAATTAAATGTCACTGTTAGTTAATTAGTTTGTTTTTTTTTTATGATGGTGAAGTAGAGACTAAAATCCTTAAAAAATGGTAGAAGTTTGGGTCGCCGCACCTAATAATTTAATATATACACAAAGAACACTTTCAAAATTTCCTTCTTCTTGATTATACACAAGATTGAACTAAGTACAATACTTACACTGCATGAATCCATACTGGCTTTACCAGCGCACAGCATGTGGTCAACGATCCCACCAGGGGCCGCGGAGCCGTACTTGAGACGACACTCGTTGTTAGACCAAATTGGTATTGACACTTCTTGTAGAATAGACGGTTGAGGACCACCTAGAAATAACTCGAAATTAGTCACCTAACCTGTCCTAAGGATATATTAAATTGTTGATTGATATCCATACTTTCTCTCAAGCTTCCCCATCCTATGACGGTCGCTATTAGTCCTGAATAAGCTCTGGCTCCTCCGGGAAGACAAACCGGTCGAATGTTTTTTGTGAAAGTCACAGGTTGGTCTAAAGTTAGAACAGCTACGTCGTTGTACTATAGAAAAAAATATTAGAATTAATAGAGTTTCTAAAAGGCTTCCATAATGTTATATATTATTTTTATACGGAATAGAATTAATTTTAATGTGATTTTTAGTCATAGATTGTCTATGGCTTACTAATGTCCTCATGTCGAAACCGCGATGTCTGACAACTCTCTTGATTCTTCTTTCAACGTGTTGGGTCTCTGTGTTCGTCCGTATGTTGTAGTCTCCCAGTCTCGCCGTGAGTCGAGCGACATCCAACGATGTCATACTGTCGATATAAATTTTACGTTCCTAACTTTATACGACGATATGTTCCTTACATCTTTTGATTATCGACTCGCATAAAAATTTGAAATAAGAAACATTTAAAGGCAGCAATATGTGAACGTATTTTTCAATGTCGTCTACGTATAGATTTACGTGAACTTAATTCGATAGATAAAAAGTAAAGCAAAGACACGTAGGATAAAATATATCATCAACACTAATGATGGAAACAACTAAGTTACAATACTCACTGAGCTACACAGTGAGCTGCTGTTAAAACATGTCTATCGTCTATGAGGGATCCTCCGCAGAATTGTCTTCCATTATTGAACAGTGCTACTATCCATGGCCACTCGTTTAGCTCCGCGTTATGACCCCCCACTATACGCTCCTCGTCAAGAGATTCATACGTACTTCCGTAGGTCTGAGTGGGAAATTTATTCATAATATTTTGTTCTTGAAAGATGCAAATATGAGATTAATTAAAAACTCGTCATTGTCAAACTCATACCTGTGGTCCGTTCTTAATTCCACACGACGAATCCACGCCCGGTTGGCCGGTTGGCTTTGTTGGCTGTGTTGGATATGCAGGAGACCAGGTCTAAAGAATTATCATTCGTTAGTTACCCAAATGTTCTGTGTATATTACATATTTGTATATATATTATATTCTAACCTGTTTTGTCGTTGCTGGAGGTTTCGTACCCCAAGTTGTAGATGGTAAGCCGTTTGACGGTTTAGTTGTCGTCGGAATACCGGCAACTAACAACAATATTTCATTACGTGATCTTAAACTACATAAACCACGTATTATTTCAATAAATAGAAGTTAGCAGGTTCAAATTAAACAACTAATGCTATATTAGGTATGATGATGCAAATATTACTTATCCTTCTGAAACTTTCGCATCTTAGAAAATAGAAGTTTTTAATGTTTTAACTTACCTATAAAAAATATACATTTGCAAATAACTTTATAAATGCTGACCACTAGAGTCTTAATTAAGACAATAAACTTTAAATGTTAATATGAACTTTAAAAAAAGGACAAAATAAATATCTACAGTTTTGTACCAGAATCCAAATTGCGTTCACTAAGCCTTTAACAAAACCGGAACCCTTGTAATGTTATCCAAGGTTTTTCCAACACAGATTTTCAGTGACGAGGACTATTGAATGTGTCTGATATATACCGATAGATGGCGGATGTGTTGGAGCTGTGTGGTCCGGTGGATGTGTGGGTAGTGGTGGTATAGTTGGCGGCCATTGAGAAAAGAACTGGCGATGAAGAGGCTCGTTCATGTTCATCCATTTAGGTAAGAGAGGTGTTGGATGTTGGTAACTATAGAGAAGAAAAAGTTTGAGAAAATCGAAGTTTTATTAAAATAAAATGTCGTAAAATATGATAAAACTTGTGTTTGAAGGTTTATTACTTAAACATTAAACATACTTGTTCATTGAAATTGGATAAGGAGGTCTAAAAAGACCAAGTCGTTGCACGTCTGGTTCCTGCTGCGGCGGTGTGCCAACGGGCTCAGTACAACACACTCCGAATAGCTGCATTAATATTTTACGTCTTAAATAATTAACAACGTACAAAATAAGTCCACTTATGATTTATTGCTAACATTAAGATTAAACTTTTATTGTTTGATCCCAGCACGTCACTTAAATGGCGTTCTGTTTATATTATCATATTTTCAAGGCAAACATCTTGAGATTAATTGCAATTTTATTAACTTGTAATCCAATTTCATCTTTTTTTAAAGTGATTTAGTGCTTCGTAAGGTACAAAGATAATTTGAATGTAGGAAAAGCCGAAATACATACCCGTATAGTCCCTACCTATTCAGAACCTAACATATTAACTTGATATCGCAAAAGCTTAATTTGGTCTGCTCACCTCTGAATTTTCCCTGTTTACAAAACTACATGTGTCATAGTGACCCATGACCCAACCATCGTAACCGGATAAATCCACAATCTTAAATAATGGGTAGCAGTCGCGAAAGCTCTTGCAAATTCCCTTTTTCCCTATAGTTGTTTCACAATCTCTTCCAAAGGTTTCATCATTTGCCTAAGAAACAAGCGAACATTCACTTTTGCTCAAATGAGCAGAAATATTGCAGCAAAACATGCAAAGTGCAGGATTTTTTTATTACTTATATTATTTTGTGAAGCATAACAATATCATAACATGCAAAGATCTCAACAAACCCAAAAGTGAGTAAATGTTTAGAAATGAATATTATGTAGAAAAAACTTAATAACATTACTTACTTCAGGGTGCCGGCTGATCTTAAAAAGAAAATGAGAACCTCGAGGTCATACAAACTTACTTGTCTAGCTTGCAAAAATAATAGTTGTTTGTCATCCCTTGTTCTGTTTGATTCACGTTTCATACGATTCGGTTCAGCTGTAATAAAAACGGATTTTTAATAAATTTAATATAAAACTTAGCCATCACTAAAACGATAGATATTGTTAATGGAGACTGAAAACGGCTGTCTAGGTTGTTGTTCTTCAAAGCTTCAAGCGACATGAAAAGTGTACTAATATTTTTCGAGGAGACGAGTGTTCAAGTAAAGTTGAACTGATCCCAATACAGGCATTCCTACATACCGTAGGTTTACTCAATTATAAACATATTTTTTTAGGCTTAAGATACAAGGTTACAATTATAAGAAAAGCTTAGTTAAATCCTAGTAAAAAACACAATCACGAAAATGTTAGCCTAAATCTGGCCTATAACAAGTATTTAATAAAAACAATGTTTTATAATTGGATTATTTAATAATAATTAACTACATTATTCAAAAGGAAAAAAAATTAAATGAAGCAATTAATTTTGTTAATGGATATTTTTGTTTTCTTTTCAAAGGATATCGACGAGGATATGAAAAGATTCATAAATGACGCGATAAACAACGCAATACGTACAAGGGTCAATACACGTTTACACGTAGAAGATAAACATACAGATTACCAAATATGTAGTCGTGGGACAGTTCGTTAAAAAGCAACTAAAAAAGTATTAACTATACAGGAAGAACCATCAGAATAAAGATATTATTAAAAATATCGACATATGTATAAGTCCATTATTTAGTTATATAACAATTATCAAAAATTCATACACTATTCCAGAAGTTCGTTAACTCTTTTATTTTTGCAACAAATGAATAAGTCACCCGTTTTATCGCAAATATCAATGTAGTGAGTTGTCGATGTTTCTAATTTGTAATGCAGTGGGCGTCCAAAAAGCATTGGTCCCAACGTGCAAACATGTTATTTAAATCCATAAATAACGGTGCACGATTAGCTTAAACTGATCTGAATTTGATATACAATAATCGTCTCAAGGTTGAACTGAATCTAATTTAGTAATTTTTTTATAAGAAACCTGTTAAAAGTACTGCGTTTGTTAATATATGTACATAATATAATATTAATTTAAATTATTTAGAAAAACTGTGACAAGTAACAACGTCGAAACCGCTGTTAATCATGAAATTTTAAGTAACGTTATCGATTTTAATAAATAATAAATCATTTAACAAAACGAAAGGACAAGATTCTTAATTTTAATTTACAATATCTTCAATTATATTGAGGCAAACTTTGTTGTTTTCGAACTGGTACATATTTTAGAAAAAAAAAAACAAAAGATTTCAAACATTCTTCATATATTTAAAATTGTTCGACTTCCGGGTCCTAATTACTTAAAGATACATATTGTTTTATACACTTGTTATTCGTATTAATTATTATTAATATAAATTATACCTAATGTGAAGTCACCCTGTATGATCTAGGAAAAGTATTTTTTTTGTGTTTTTCTAAACTTTACCCGCAAAATTTTTAAGGGAATGAACACATTCATATTTTAAATATTTAATAGAATATGGTACTTCTTTGTCGGTTACGAGAAAATTAATATCTATCTCCATCCCTAGAAAGGATTTAAATATTATGCAAAAATAAAATCACATAAGAAACTAAATAATCCAACTACATACATCAATAAATTTGACTTATTTACTTCTTTTAAAATAAAGAGCGGAGTAATAAAAAATTAAGACCATATTTCGTTGATTATTTAAAAAACAAGCCCTTCGTTAAGAAATTTCATCCATTATACACATCTATTTATTTTGGACTCCAGTTTCCAAATAACATTTCGAATACACCAATCTAAACACGCAAAACATATATACATTTTAATTTATTATTTATTTCAAATTTTTAATAAATTTTTATATCTAAAATAGTGATGTTTTTGGTATGACTTTTAGTATAATAAGACGTTTTTAAATAATGTATAAACAATCCAAAAACACCTTAATATAAACATAAAAACAAAGGAAAATAGTACGAGCCATATTAATTACGCATACCAACCAGGCCGTGTACCATACAGTTACATTCTTAACATCGAGATAGGCATTAATAGAACTAATAACTCATCTCGAACAAAAATAAAGAAAAGAAACAAACAGAACTTGTCCAGTAAAATGACCGACCTTGACTATATCAGGACTAGGACTATCAACAAAATGCACCTGAAATACCTCCATTATTAAGCCTCATTTTCTACGACACTAATTATTATATACAAGCCTTTAACGTGTTCTTCATTCAGATCTATAACGGATGAATATACAATTCTACCATACAAGAATGAGCTTTATAAAAACCATATAAGATGAAATATTGAATACAGAATTGAAAAGCACAGCTTGCGGGAGCAGATTCTTGAATGACACATAAAAGAAGTCGATGAGAGCCATTGATATACAGGTAGCGGGTACAATACGTTAAAATAGGTTTAAAACATAAATGAAAAACATTAAACAACTTACTAACATTTTAGTGTAAAGTCTTTGACAACGTAAAGATTGAAATCTATGAATTTATATTCTTTTAATTAGTTGGTATTTGTACTAATATAAGCACTTGTTCATTGTTATAAATTAATTATAACAGCCTGTCGAACAAAAAAGTTAAAATGAAATCGACACTATCAATAGAAAACAAAGATTTACTTGATCTCTTTCTATATGTTTGTGGCAAACCACACCTTGAATTTTTCATGTACACAACATAGTAATTAAACAATACACGATGTAAAAATCGTTTAATCTTTTTAGAAAGCATTTTTCAAAAATAATATCATTAGGTGGTTCACGCATTTGTTATCATTCTAAAATTATTTGCTAAAGATTTTGTAGCTTAACAGCATTAGGTACGTATAAAATTTATATATTTTTTCCTATCTTATACACGGTTGCATAAACTTTAGTTATGGCTTCATGAATTTAAGTAAGATATCAAAATTCAATCCTTAATTCAATACAGTAGTTGTGCAATACTGTCTATGAATGTGATTGCTCTATTAAAGGGCAGTGAAGTATTAGTTTTTAAATGTCACATCAGAGTATTTGTTCATGTACATCAAGATTATTATTAGCATTTAAAAATATCGCTTCCAATTTGTCTCGCCCATTTTTTATTGCTAAAATTCCGGGTTCAGTTATTGAGCTACGAAATGTCAGCTTGTCTACTCGACAGTACTTGGCGGTTCTAATTATTACCCCTAACAAAAAATGTAGCAAGCTTGCTAAGAAGCGAGTTAAGCTTGAGGACAATGAGTGATTGATGTGGTCGGTGATCTTAGCGAGTGTGGGCGTAAGGACATTTGCATTGAATTGAAATCAGGGTATCTTCCAAATTATGACTTACGTGATTTAGTCACACTCGATTAAAAACAATGCTCATACATCTAGTCATGTTTTGTGTACAACCATATTCTTCGCTCATTTAAAATAATAATTTCATGATCGTTTAATATTTCGTACATTTCTTATAGTACTATCACTTGTGACGGATGTACATGTGTATGTGCAAATTTTAACTTTCTCTAGCCTCAAAACCCCGTACTAAGCCAGGCATTGTTTGAGACTATACCATAAGAATACAAGATAAGCGGATACCCACTCTTTCTTTTGAAATTTAAATGTAAACAAAAGATTAACGGTATTGAAACATATTGTGAAATAAATTGGAATAAAAAATATATAAATAAACTGGTACAGCTTTACAAAAAGGTTAATAATAAATATTGTTTTTGTCAAATATTAGTATAAAGGAAAAAGTTATAGGTAATCGTTCTTACCACTAATAAAAACTGCATCTTCGGTGTAAAGGGCGCCATCATGAGCAGAAAATCCAAGTGTCTTATCGTCGTGTGTCAAATCACTTCTTGAGACGTCAGTTAAAAAATGTATGAACAAAATAATGAGTTTATTTTTTAGTTTCATTGTTTCAGTAATAATTATTACATTCACTTGTTACAAAAGATACAAAAAGTGTCCGCGTCGTTGGATGTCTCGACGGCGAGGAGTCACTTTGCAAAATGCTTACGAACTTGACATCGCGGCTTTATAATATTTTTACAATGTCGCTCTACATTTGGTTGAAAAGATAACAAAGCTTTTTTCCTTTTGTATTAAGCTGACATTTGCGGTCCAATACAAATAGCTTTTAAAGATGATTAACTTTCGTAATGTGATTAAATGGGTTATTACGTTTATTTTTATAGCATCATCAATATTTAAAAATAATATTGTTTATATCATATATTCGAAGTTGGAAGTCAAAAACTTTGATTTTAATGAAGATTAATGAAGTATGCCAAATTAAATTTTGCCTCACCTTCATTTTATTTTATCTTTATGTGTACAATTAAAAATATCTTTGAAAAAACTTGCAATGACAATTCAAAATCAGTATTCTTAAACATAATTTGTATAAACCTTTTATACCAAATTTTATATGAGACATTTTGTTGATGATTCATACAATGCTTACAATCGGTAAGTATTTTTTCCTGTACCCAAAATTTAATGACTTCTAAGAATAACTTAACTGTTTGAAACTCAGATATTAATCAATCTTTAATCGGTTTAGTAAGTATTTATAATCAACTTGATGGTCAGCTAAATGCAAACATCTCCAAACGCTAAAAGCTTTATTGATTTTCCTTTTTGTATAGTCATGATCTACAGATTTGGTTGTAGCCCTTCGCAAAAACTTTACGTATTCGTTTAAAATTGGACATTTAAGACTTATATATTCAACATTGGATCCGAAAATATATAGTATTTGCAAATGGTAACAAGTAATTCAATAAGTACCGTTATCTAAATCTCGAAACTAATACACAAAAGGCACTCATGTAACGTCAATGACCTTTACAATATAAACATAGTTCCATTAATTCTGCGGGACCAGCTCTGTTGACATAAGATTGATACATTCTTACTGACAGCCTTAAAAACAGCGTTAAACATTCCGGTGCCTTGACTACTGTGTTGTTGGAATCATTTCAATGTTATCTCGATACAAAATTTTATAATTTTTCTACAATATCCATGCTATTTAAAACAATATAAAAAAGGTCGCATTTAAATTAAAACTAAAATTCAATTTATATATATTTTTTGTCGTGTGTTGACTTTGATCCGAATCAAAGTCAGCTTAAGACATTTTTAGGTATGTACTACAAAAAAATTGACAAAGAATGAGATTAGTCTCAACAAGCTTTCATTAATCTCAAAAGTCAACGGTTCCGTTACGTCAATTATTTGGGCAGATCTATTGAAACATGTTACGGTATCTGCGCTGGGCTTCAAAACGAATTAATTCATCACCATTCAAATGTAGATTATTGTGTATGTAGAAAGATTATTGTAAAATTTGTAGCAAACTCTAGACTGTAGATGGGACATTTTCAGCTTTAAAGATGGAACCAGTATTATTGTATAAAAACAACATTAAATACTAAATTTAATTTACAATTTTTACACTACTAAATCTATTTTCCATTTACTAAATTTCTTCAAAATGAAAACAAATCTCACCATGCAATATTCCATTAACAATCTTAATTTAATATTATTTTTATGTCCTCCTACTATTATGTTTTTATACTTAGGTAAAATTATATTTCAGGTTGTTGTCCATATTAATCAGTATATTCAATTATATTTCGTATGATTCTTAAAACAAATTAAAACTTGAATAGAAAATATAGAGCGTAAAATTCTTCAACACGAGCAGTATAGATTTGACTTTTATAAGTAGTATTATCTAGCATGCTTTAATGTTAAAAATAAAATGTATAAACATGAATCTGAATCAAATTTTATTACAAAATTTAAGGAAATAACATAAGTTTACATTCATAATTCTTATTTATCGTTTTAAAATAACGAATTCATAATTTTTGAATTTTTATTTAACATTGCGTTATTAAGAATGACCTTGAACCTTATTAAGTCTAAGTAAGGTAAGTAAGTCAAGCTGTTTAGAAATCACTAACATGTAAGAAAAAAATTAAGTTCATCTTCTACTCAGTCACATATAAATATTAAAGTTTATCAAATGCTGTAAGTTTTGAATTTGTGATTTATGGCTTAAAAACTTGAATCATGTAACCAAACTATATATTACGACTATTATTGTCCTCAACAAAGACAGGGATGTCCTGTAAAACAAGGAAGAAGAATGCATCAAGAATTGAACCTTGAACTTCCATATTGAAGCATCTTGCATCATTTACATACGTCAACTTTACCCTTTGAATTTATATACTTAAAAGAGAAATGAAAAGGTTTAGGGCGACACTATTACGAATAATAATAACCTTTGACAATTCTTTTGCTGATTTGCATAATGTATTAAAAACATTATAAAATGCGGGATTTCTAACCATTGTTGATTATGCAACTATATATTTTTTGTTTAAGTAGTATCTTTAAGTATATTTTAAAAATTATAAACAGGATATTCGTAGATACAAGTGGAACTGTTAGCAGTTATGTGTTGGATAAAGAAGTTTGACAAAACAAAAAATGGTAATAAACAAAATTAAAGTTAAAAGGTTAAGCCAAAGATTTGAGAGAAACTTTGATTAGTTATGTCGTCCGAAAAGCTTTTATCATTACCACATGCACAAAAAACTTGTTCAGCTAAAAATACTACATACATACATACTACATGAGTGTGTTAGTGATATTTAATTTAAAGGGATATATTTTCATTTCTTCCTTTTGTTTCCTCACACTACTTATGGAACTCAAACAGTTTTCATTAATAAATCTTAGCATACATATAAATAGTATTAACGAAAGTTATTAAATGAGAAACGGGAAACGCTTCGTATGTGGGGTGACGCTGCAAACTTGTGCTAAGCATACAGACCTTACGGAAGGGAGGTAACAGAAACGATAAATTCAATTTAAATGAAACTAATATTTTTCGGATAAACTACGCGTGATTTATTTTTGTAAAGAATATTATCTGAAAAATATTAATAATAATATTAATAATAAATAATTATTTCCGAAAACTTACAATTTACAAAAGTTTGCACAGAAATTACGTTGAAAGTAAATATATTTTTCTACTAAATAATGTCTCTTATTTCGGTGTGCTTTACGGCAAAGGCCTCCTCCAGTTCTTTCTACTGCTGCCTATCTGCTGCTACTCTGATTCAAAAGGGTCCTGGGGGCAATTTTATTTCATCTTCCCATTTTCTTACTTTGCGACCTCTACTCCTAACTCTATCTCTTGGGTACCAAACTGTTACCTGTTTGCTACATTTTTCTATTTTGCAGCGAAGCATATGTCCAGTCCATCTCCATTTAAGTTGATCAATTCGTGAGAGTAGCTTCGTTTTACGCCTTATATTTGCACTTCTTTCTTTATCTTTTAATTTTATACCCAACATACTCCTTTCCATGCTTCTTTGACATTTCTCCAATTTGTCCCTATGTTTTTTCGTCAGGGCCCATGTTTCACAGCCATATGTGATGCAAGACAGAAGACAGACATCGAAAGCTTCATTTTGATCTCCACTCTCAGTTCCTTGCTTTTCATGCTTTCTTTCAAAGCCCAATATTTTTTCCACCCAATCGCAATTCTTTTGTCTATTTCCTTTGACATTTGATCACTTGGAGATATTAACGTACCTCGTTTATGTTTAGACCCAGATGTTCCCAATCCAGTTGTCTGGACATTTGTTCAAGTACTGCTGTAAACAGCTTTGGTGACAGCGGGTCACCCCGTATGACTCCCTTTTCAATTTTAAAGACATTTCCTATAGATTCTAGTCGGATATGTGCTTTACTTCGTCTATAAATGTTTTTATTGATGTTTACATAGGCTTTATGTACCCCTGTTCTTCTAGTCTTTTTCAAACGTATTCGTGCTTAAGGCTGTCGAAAGCTTTGGAGTAATCAATAAAGACTAGGTATATAGGTTTGTTATATTCATTGTACTTTTGTATAAGTTGTTAGATGGTGTGTATGTGGTCAATTGTACTGAAATTTTTTCTGAACCCTGCCTGTTCCACTGGTTAGTTTTTGTCAAGTCTGAGAGATATTCTGTCTAGAATTTTTTTGCAAAAATCTTATATACATTTGAAATGAGATATAGGTCTGTAGTTTCCGATGTCATCTTTTGAACCTTTCTTATGTAACTAATATGTGATTCTGCCCATTTACTTGGAATTATGCCTGTATGTACTATCTCCTTGAACATCTGTGTAAGAATTGGACTTTTTTCTTCAATGGGACCTCTAATTAGTGATTCTATCGGGTCCTGGAACTTTTTCCATCCTCTGACTTTTTATAGCTTTTTCTACTTCCGATTGTATTATTTCTGGTATGTCCTCAGTGCCTTGGATGCTATAATTTTCTGTTTTATATTCTGTATCGGGCAAGTATATATCGGATTTTATTACAAATTCATTATTTTAAAGACAGGACACCAGCCTCGCTGACGTCTCTAATGTCACTTGTTTCAGTAAGTTCCAGATATTTTAAAATGAAACTTCAATTCTTCTAAATGTTCTTGTATTTCTCGAAGGTTCTTTATGCTCCGCACTCGCTGAACTCTGCAGTCCGCTGTCGTGCGTCCAGACGTCATATTTATACCAGAATTCAAACATAGTTCTATTCTCTTTGATTTCGTTTTACTTTTAACAATAGTAACGACGACCAATAAGTTGTTATAGTAATTGATGCCAGCCTCAAGTTATTTCCATGTTGCATCCGTCGTTGAAGCTGCTTGCGCCGATATATATATTTCTGTTTGATTTGGACTGTGTTTTTGACCTATAATAGTTTGTTGCTATATTTTGGATCTTGCTGCGGGACGTGATTGATTGTTCTTTACCTTTTAGTTTTGATATCCATTCTTTTCCTCTCTCACGAAGTTCTTTAAGTGCTTTTCATGTACCTCCTGTCTTGTCTTTGTGCTTCTCTATAGTTTTGGTTTATCTATTTATCCGATCCCTTCTCATATTTTCGCGAATCTGTTAACTAAGGTCTGAAATTTCTTTTTGGTTTTCTTTCTTATTCTTCTTATAAATTAAGTTCCTTCTTTCTTCAATAAGCATTATAGTTTTTTCGCTAAGATAGGATTCTTTCGTTTTTGTTGTTTGAAGTTCTGTCTGCTCTTTAAGCTTGGTTTCCTATTCTTTCCGAAAAATATTAGTTTCATTTAAATGAATAAAACCCGCGAAAATCTTAGATCTCATTATAAATCCAATTTGTTTTCCTATAACACTAAATTACGCAAGGTTTTTCGCTTTATTCTGATAGGGACGAGGCTAAACCCCATTGCATACACCTATATCCACCGTATATGCATATATTAAAGTTCTTAAAATATATGGCCTGTGAGTGTCGTTACGGCAACATTCTATGAGTATAATAAAGAACATGTAAATATGTACATGTAAATATAGGGCCTATGATTTAGTTCTTATTTAACGTTTAAACTTGAACCCCCATTGGTGACTGCAGTTTCATAAAATTTTCAAATATGAATCACAGTAATAGTAACGCTCTATCTATGAAGATGTCTATCTCATAATAAACGCCATGAGAAAATAATGTTTAAAGTAATCTTTAAGAGATATTGCTAATTATATTTTTCAGGCGTATATAAATATAAAAAAGGTTCGCAAAAATATCAGATGTTTCATTTTAGAATTCAATTAACATATTCCGCAAACCAAATAACACAGATGCAAATATAATAATATATTTAACAAGCAACTGAATATGAAGTTGTTTATATAATATTTTAGTTACTTTGTGAAACTTACTTGAATATGTTATATATATCTCAAGTTATTATCCGCTATAAATACCTTATAAAATATAGATAATTACTATTTGCTTTGCTATAAAATCTAGTCTACAGAACAGTACGAGGTAGATCCCTAAGAAATAATATGTCAGATCTTCGTGTTTATTATAAGCCCTTATTCTATTTAAATCAGGGACTTTATATGCTTTTTTTGATGAATATTTCTTTTATATTTTTATTTATGTTAAAGCTATAATTTAAGTAATGAATTTTAAAAATAATTCTTATTTTAACCGTCAGCTACGTATACTATTAGGATCATTTTATTTAAGCAAACTATAAAAGCTATTAATTATTATTAAATTATTAATCTATTACATAACTTGAGAGGTCTTTCGGTCATTCAAGATGCATTGAATGGCGGTTAAGGTGTCTGTTTACAATACTTGTTTCAAGGCGAACATTGCCTTATATCATATAATTTTTTAAACTTCACGTTAGCCATACAAAATTCTACTTTTAACAGACGACTTCCTTTATCATATTAGGATCACACTGTGGCTAGATTTTAACAATTTATTACTTCTAGAATAAAAATTGTGTGCCCGAAAAGCCATGGTGTTTCTATAGCGCGATACTACCACAAATATATTTTATATCTATATTATTATGTCTAATCATTTTATTGAATGATTTTAAGGTTATTCCATAATTTTCTGACTCATAAGTTTACTAGTTAGCCTCGAAGTTAGAGACGAGCAAGAGAACAAATTATATAAGTAAATTAAGCTTTCTAAAGAAGCCATACTATATTGAGTTCACAATACTTTATGAATGCTATGAGATGAAATAAATGTTCCACTTACCGTTCTAATACTTTTTTTAAACTCCTTTTTATTTCTTTAAATAAGGTTTTGAAATATTTTATAATATTAATACGTATCCAATAAGTATTATAAATTACTAAATTCCCATGAAACTTCATCTTTTATAGACTAGGAATTTGCTATGTAATTGTGAAAACCTTTGGGTAGTTTGCTCAGTATTTTCCATTTATTGTGCTCCATCATTCATGCGTGTGTAAAATAATTTTGATCTATCTGTCTTATAACCGAGTGTTTAGCAGAAAAAGACTTGTATTTATTGGCCTATTTTGTATTAGATATCTTATATGTATATCTATATTATGAAATCCCGTAAGTATTGAGAAATCATTAAAGCTTTTGACTATGACGTAGACGCTGTGACTGTGGTTGTTGTAGTTATATAAGATACATTAAAATATAATAAAATTTGCTTGGAAAACAAAATGGCGAGGCTATTTTTAAACTATTTTGTATCCAAAGCGTCATACGGTGACATTTTAATGGCAATTGAAATAGACTGAATGCCTTTGCCATTTATCTTTAAAAGTTAAAAACATGGATATAAAGTACAACATTGAAAATTATATTTTAATTAAAGTATTATATCATCCATCTAACTCTGTGTATGCAAACAAAAATACAACTTAAAAATTACTAAAGGAAACATTTAAAAGTAACATTTAATTGTAGTCCTATTTCTAATAATTGTGTGTAATTTTATTTCTATCTTTTTGTTCGCTCGTGACAAAGTTAGATTAAGACGCATCATCTATTCTTTTTTTTATTTAAAGATAACCCATTGACGGTAAATGAGTTAATTTTATTACATTATAAATATACAAATGATATATAAATTTCGCCCTCAATAATATATCTCTTTTGTAAAACTGTCTTTATTTTTCCTTGAAATTGTAAAAGATTGATTAGATTTAAAGAATCCCTAAAATTAAAATCACACGCAAAAATCCTAACAGTAGAGTTTCGTTTTATATATTTCAATATTTATTTTTAAATATTTTCACAAACATCTGAATATAAACTTATCTTTATTAAAGCACAATCTTCGCCTTAAATATTATGTAACACTTCCTCATGTATATGAAGAAGGTATTTTATTCTATAACTAATAGTTTGGTCGAAGAGGTATCGTCTTTTCTTGTATTTCATTATATTCATTCGTAAACTGATAATGTGTATGATATATATATCTCTGTGAATTCGTTTATTCCACATTCTGTCTGATGACATTGAGATCAGGTTGTGTTTGTGCAATCAGTCTACCACCAGCTTGCTATTGAGATCTTGGAATTTGTAAATCATAATACATTCAGCTAACCCGCAAGCAACCCGTTCGTTTAGTTTAACTTTGACATATTAAGTATTACAATGAAATTATACATTGTTAGTTTCTTGTTTATGATCTCCAATTGTTGTGGATCCGTGGATATAGGTATGTTAAAAATTACAGATTATTAAATAGTTATAATTTATATTTTTATCCTTTAAAGTTTGAGCGATTTCAAAGAAACATATTAATGCAATCATCGTTTTAATGGTTTACAATTGAATTTAAAACATTTAATGGAAGGTACTTTTTTTTTAATTTCTTGATATGTTTAAATTCTTGCCCAGAAAAAGATACAGAGTCGATGCCTGTACAATTAAACTGCTTTAAAAGAAGATAATAATAATAAAAATAAACTGTATATTGTATTCATTCGCGTTTCTTATATGAAAAAATTAAAAATATCTATATATACCTTTTGTTTCGAATTTTTAAATAGTATGAAGATGTTGCATCGTATAATAACAGATAATTTTAGGACTCACACCTACTATTTATAGCATAAGTAGAAAAACAGATTAAATTCACAATGGAAGTATACACGATATAAATACAGGTTTAGTATCTTGTTAAAGTAATTTGTTCAATCAAGTAAAATTTTTTTTTTAACAATTAAGCAACGGCTTCGAAATATATGTCCTCGTTTTAAGTAAAAGCATTTTTATTTACATACATAAAGTCGTTTCACAATAAAAATATTAGTATCCCATTTTAATGTTTTTGACGTAAATAATTTTCAAGGTCATACGTTAGGTATATAATATTTCATTTTCTCTACAAAAATATTAGATTAAACTTGTTTTGCAAAATATTTAAATTAATTATAAAGCATTACATTTTTTTATTTTTGTTAAATAGTATGAACTTTCCTTGTTCGTTCTCGTGACCCACGCTCATTATAATAATCGAGTTTTGTGCAGACTGTAGAGTTTTAGAAGTAATAATTCTGAACCTCACTTTTCATATCTTAAATATTTATCTACCTACAACTACATAAACCTAGAGCTGACCTTATACCTTATAGGAATTATTAACATTGATATAAAATAAATATTTACATGTCGTTAAAAAGCAAATTTTTTTTATATATTTCTACCGATTTCCATAGCTAATTTCATAGAAAATAATGAAATGAGATGATTGAAAAGGCCATATTTAAAAAAAAAAATCCGAAGCCTTTGTATTGTTATTATTTATATTTAATATTTTTTGATATTCAAAAAGTTAATTAGTTCTTGTGTCCTGTAATTAACCTCCTACACGGCCTCGCCCGCCAACTTTAAAATAATAAACAAAACAAAACATATGCTTTAAGTGATTTAGATAAGCCGGCTGCCGGGGTTTTGAATATTTTACATTAATCTATCTTACAAATCTTGTTTCTTGTTGCTAACAAAATTTAAAACGTAGTCTTTGTGTAATGTTTTTTCCTTTTTAGGAAAATATCTAAAGACATGTGAACGTAATTCTCCGGATGTCAACGATTGTCTCGTTGAAGCTATTCAAAATGGTATTAGCGCTATGGCCGGTGGAATCAAAGACATAGGGGTACCATCCATCGATCCTTTCTATCAAAAAGAAGTCCGTTTTGATTATAAAAATAATCTGGTATGTATTGAATTTATTTAAAAATTCTCAATAATTTGGATACTAGAAACTACTTAAAATTTATTTTATTCTCATAATATTCGTTTTGGTTCATAATTCTTAACAACATCAAAAGCAATAAAATTATCTTAGCACCATGACCTAGGTCGTGTGATTGATGCACTCAGCCAATGTTACTTATGTATTCTACAAATCTTGGAATATCTCATTCCTTGATAATTATTATAACCTTGGATAAGGTGACATTGACAAAAAAAATCTTATTCCCAATATAAGACTGTGTATGGATGCAGTATTATTGTAGTTCTTCTTAAGACCACTGATTAAGTTGTTTATTTTTAAGAATAGTTTAATTTTCTACGACAAAAAAAGTAATTCTACTAGCTCACTGACAAACTTATTAAATCGCCTGATATTTTTACTTTAATTAGTTATAAATAATGTTACGGTGTTATAGCTTCTTTAATGTGTTAATACTGTAATTAATTTGAATGATTCATATTAATAGGAACAATTTTTTAAACATATCTTAAAATATAAAACGCTCTCAAGCGTGTTTGTAATATCTCATATCATATAGATTTTTGTTTAATTTTCACTAAGTATTTGTCATTTGGATATTATACGGTAAACATTCACATGTTCATAAAAACTCGTAAACGATATGAAGTACCAACCACTTAAAATTATATAAGGTTGGCACTTACATGAAACCAGTAACGGCTGTACGTTAAACTATTAAGTGTTTTTCTTAAGGCTGTTAATCTATGACATAATAACCGGTTCCTTAAATAACGACATCTATAATTTAAATAGAAGACAAAAAAAACTATTTCAATTTTAAGTCAAGTGTTATTTAGCAATGCTCTAATATTAAAAACATTCTTACCAATATGAGGGTTATGGATAATAGTTTTAATTCATCGACTTGAGTAGCCCACGAATGGCTCATTAGCACAGTAACTGAAACGTATATTCCAGAGCTTGTACATTGAAATCCTCCTTGCGTCGATGAATAATAACGTCTACATTTTCTATTGAAATTTAAATTAAAACAAGAAGATTTTATTAAAATTACAAACAAGAATAATATAGGTAAGGTTACCCGTCGTAAGAAGGTCGGCCCCTAATTAATAATTTCCGCTTGTCCAAGACCTTAGCCCCTATATAAAAAATGTAGTCGTACAAATCGCTCTAATCACCTAAGTATTGTGTTACAAATATTAATTCTAAAATTTTTGTCTTATAATTATTTGTTTTAATGGCTTTAAAAGTAAGATAAGAAACCATAACGGGAGAAATGAATTTTTCCAGATAAAGGCCAAGATGGCTGCAAAAAATTCGTGGGTTAGAGGTCTGAAAGACTCGACGGTTAAAGACGTGAGGTATAAACTATTCTATAATGTCCAATAAAATTAATTAATTATTATTGCTGTTTACAATCAGGCTATGGTATAAGACGCTTGCTTTATAAGTGTTCTATGAACGTTAATAGTAAAATCAACATGTTGTAGGTTGCGGGCGGATGACGACAGTTTTTATATGGAAGTAGATATGTTCTCTCCAGCTATATCTGTTGACGGCAAGTACGAAGGTGGGGGCAGTTACAATGATTTAAACGTTACTGCCTACGGAGACTATGTAACGAATATGAGTAAGTTTGAAATATATCGAGTACTGCCTTGAAAACCGTCTTCTGCCTAAAATAACTTTTTAAATATGTATATTCATAAAATATTTGCTTTAAATTTTTTTTGAGACGATGACCTTGTGTGAATAAAAATTTAATTTTAGTTTTATTTTTCATATTGAATTTTTATAACATTATAAATCACTTTAAATTTTGAAATGTTTATACATTATATACAATACATTTACCGACAAAAAAAAGTATCCATACTTTAGCTTTCTGATTGAATTAAATTTTTAATTACACTATTAAAGAATTCCTTTTACTATTTCAGTAGTATAAATATATTATTATGAATATCTTTTCCAAAAAGCGAGTTTTCAAATATCATTACAACATCTATTACTATTAGTTCACATAAGAATAATAAAAGCTCTTTCAGTCATGCAATTTGCAGTCCTGTTACTGTTGAAAGTTTTAATTGAATAAATACAAACTTTAATCTGAACTCCTCCCCCTTAATTTGCAACACAGAAAAATATTCGTTTTGCAAGTATTCTCACAATCTCTTTTGTGCATTTCTTTTTATATTAGAATTTTTGTCTGTCTATGGTACTATTTCCTCTATTCACGAACTAAAATTATTTAAAATATTTTTCTAGTTTCTGGTTTTTTGAAGTATTTTTTTTTCTGTCCTTAAATACAAGAAAATTGTTATATTTAAACCAGTTTTGAACCGCCTTACATAGGATATATTTTACGAATAACATATCTAAAGACAGTGGCGTAACTACAGGGTGGCAAGTCGGCAAAATGCCACGGGCCCCCAGCCGGATGGGGCCCCTGGTCAGATGAAAATTCCCAACATTTATATTAACACATCCATACTAATATTATAAATGCGAAAGTAACTCTGTCTGTCTAACTGTCTGTTACGCTTTCACGCCTAAACCAGTGAACCGATTTTGATAAAATTTGGTACAGAGATAGAATAGACCCTGAGAAATAACATAGTCTACTTTTATTGGAAAAAATAGGGGAGAATGGGTAAAAAGAGGGGATGAATGTTCATATGGAAATTCGTCATTTTTAAAGCTGTAACCGTGAAACTTTGTATTTAGACACTTTATGATAAACCAAAGAACATAGGCTACTTTTTATCACAAAAAATGGGGGAGAGTGGGGTTTTTAAATATATATATATATGTGTGTGTGTGTGTGTTATATACTAAAATTATTGGATATTGTGGTTATTCTGTAAGAACTAAAGTTAAAGGCCTCCTTCAGTGATTAAAGTCTACCAAATAAAAGTGTATAAATGAGTATTATAAAATAAAAAATACTATTATTAAACGTTCGCCTTTTTTATAACTGGGAGGGGGGGGACATCCGATGAATTTTGCCACGAGCCTCGAACAGTGTAGTTACGCCACTGTCTAAAGATATAAGCGGCGAGCTAATTCTTCTAAAATCTCAACACACAATTACAGCTGATCTCGTTTACACTTGGAAAATGGAAGGAAAACCCGAAACTATTGGAGACGATGTTTTTGTTAGAATTACGTCCTTCTACATGAGACCCGACGTTAGTAACATGCATGTTTACCTCAGCAATGACTCTCCTAATAGTAAGGATTTAAGTGAGTATTAACAAATGTTGTTTATTTTATACAGCAGACTCATAAAAATATTTTATTAAAAATTTACAAGACAGTAATAAATTATAAAAGTTCATAATAAGTGAGATTATTTTTTTTATAGTCAAATATTTAAAACTAAGACTGAAAATGGTCAACTCATCAGGAAATAGATAACAAAAGAATTTTTTATCATATTTTTTCATTGTAAATTTTTTTAACAATGGATATATTAAAAATATTTCCAATTAAACGAACAGCGAAACTGAACAATTATAGTACTTTAATATTATTGGTTTTTGCAGCGGACTTGGGAGTGAAGTTAGTTAATGAGAATTGGAGGTTATTGTACAAGGAGTTACTGCCATTTGCTCAAAGTAACTGGAACAAAATTGGAATTAAGGTTGCGAACAAGATATTCCTGAAAGTACCTTACAATAAACTGTTTCCTAACAATTAGTTCATACGCCGCTATGTACATATTACCTATATAAATTTAAAAGCGTGTTATGTGATAACTACTTAGGTACTTAATAATTTTGTTACACGGATATGGATTATTGTTTTATTTCATGCTATTTACTATTAAGTTTTGTTAATCAAATGATCATTGATATTAAGATACATAGAGTGAGTTTTCTTAAATTGGTAGTATTTTGACAATCATAATATTCATTTTATTTAAAAAAATTATGCTTTAGTAATAAATAAATTATATTGATAAATTACTGTTTTATAATTAATGTACAACAATATGAATATATTTTATTATAAGTGTAAGTACATTTCAAGTAGGCGTTAAATATCAGGTCGGGATTTTCAAATATAAAAGTTGATTGTTTATTTCAATCGTTTCAATTTGAAGCCAAGTATCAAATGTTTCTGAAAAATTCGAGTTTCACACGAGACCAAATAAACTTTAGTATTAAGCATTTTGGTTCTTGTTACTATGAGATATAATAATAATTTAGAATTTACAGTAATTATTTGTAGGATCATTTTTAGTAATGTTCATACATGTATAGTACATACTAATTTCGTAAAGGTGGGTAAGTGACAATAATCTCATGTAACTGCTAGCTTGTAATTGCTACAGTTATTAAGAACACAGTACTATTGTTACTGGTAAGGCTAAGTATAAAAAAATATGAACACAATCAGAGATTTTTATTGAAATGGGCCATCTATTTTACGATACTTCAAAGAAATATATAATATTCTAATAAAATAAAAAGGGTATAAAATTAGCTATTATTAGATTAACTACTCAATTTATAATATTTAAATTATTTCTCTTCAATTCTGACAGACGAAACCTCTTAGCATTCAATGGATTCACGGTGCGGGTGCCGGGTCCATCGCGTTGCAGGGAGAGGAGCTTCAACAGTGCCTGGGACTTGCGACCCAGGTGTAGGTTTAAGGGGCCCCTATCTAACGCGCGTTAAACGCTCACCTGCACCGTCCAAGCTCCTCTCTCTACTTAACCACATTTGAAAAGAACCTACTAGGGCTGCCTTCGAAGTACGTTCCAAGAATGAATTGATATTAGTTCTGGACAGGCCCAGGTCTTTTAGAAGGTTGTAGAGAGATTTAGCCGTTATACCTCTCTCTCCCACTTCTACCGCGTACAAATCCACGACGAACCTATATCGAGTGAGTTCGTTGTGAGCTCGTAATATATATTGACCTTGATGGCATGATCTTTGGGGATGTTGGTTTCCCAAGGAACTGTAAGCTCTATTATCACAACGCGCTTTAAAATTCGCGAATACATAAAAATGTCTGGTCTGGAGGACGACGCACAAATATCCTCTGGGATTTTGTATTGTTTCTTATACGTATCATTCATTATAGTCCAATACGAAGCCGCTATAAGGTATTGTTTGTGGTTATTTCCCTTTGCGCTCTGGCTACCGAAAGACTAATCACTTCACGTATGATTACCAGTACCCTATCGTGACGATGCGAGTATTGACCGCTATCCAAGAGTACCTCACATCCCACCAGCAAATACTTAGTAGTTCCAACTGCCTTCCCACGGATATAGCAAGTTTTTTTGGTACCTTTACCCCATCTTACTAAACTACTCTGATCTGGGAGAGTCATTTGGAACGCAATGAGATAAAATTTAAGCAATGCTGCTGAACAATCATGGATGAAGGTGTGCCATTTTAATGCTAAAGAGATGCAAAAATCTCCTATGTCTAACCACTCGTTCTGCATCTCTAAACTCATTGCATGAATCTTATATTTATCATTCTCGTCTTGACGAATAAAAGACTTATATATATATATATATATATCCGTATCTTGGGCCTTCTTACTTGATCCTAACCCGACTCTCTTACTTTGTACTCCTATCATAAACTGCTTATGGAATCTCTCAAAAGGGTTTTTATTAAACTCTTAGGTGTTTATAGAGCTTCAATCTCCTTTTTAGACTCATCCCAAAACTATTGCGATCCCCGAATAAATATCACTAACTAGTCATCCAGAAATCCCGAGTAAAAACCCTTTCTGGTGATTCGGCCTAAAATACTTGTTGCTGAGCATGAATCGCGTCATTCTCGTTTGTAGAACTGAGAAAAAAATCTGATATAGTATTTGTTAAGGCTATCGGTCTAGTATCTTTTGGATTAGTATTTCGATCTTTTTTGGGAATGAGGACTAAAATTGCTTTCCCGAAGCACTGCGGGATTGGCTTCCTTAACCAGATTTTATCGTATATATTTATGAGATGTTTATGAACTGAAGGACATGTTTTTAACGACATGGGATACCATCGGGTCCAGGTGCAAATTTAGACGATTTTTTCTTTACCTGACAACTATTTCCTCTAACGTTTGTGGAGTGCCGTGGAAATCGATATGAGGAATACCAGGTTTATGTTCGTTGGGATACGTATAGAGTCCTACACTTTTAGGCACCTCGTATGTGCTCTTAAAATAATCGTAAATTTGTTTGTTGGTCAAGAGAAGCTGTCCGCGTTTTTTCTTAAAAATGGTTTTCGAATACTCAAAAGGGTTTTTATTAAAATCTACTTCCTGTTTTGCCCGATCAAAATTACACGATATTCCTTGAATTAATTTTAGGATTGACCTTAACGCCCTAGCTAGCAGATGACAAAGGTGATTGTCACCTAGGGCTTTTGCTAAATGTAAATTTTTTGTTAATTCCCGTTTTTTCCTCCTCATTTTCATCTTGAAAGAATTGTCTTTGTTTTTGCGAACATAACGATTTCGAGGTGGATATTGCTAGTTAAAGTACTCGTAAATAGTATTTTGGAAAGTTTCTACTAGCGAGTTCTAACAGATATATAGATCCTGTTAGAGCATCTAGTTATATATATATATATAACTAGATGCTCTAACAGGACCGCTAAACTTTCCAAGTCGATCGCTTCATGTTCCGATGTCAAAGGACTCCTGGTAGTTTCCAGTTAATGGTTCACCATGGGATACATGAGGGTCAACTCTAACCGAAGTGAAAGATCCAGATTTATTTATAATTAGAGTATTTTAAAAAATCAGTTAACTTCTTTATTAATAAATTTATACACAACCAATTAGGATCAGGGACCACTCCACTGAAAGTGGCCTTGATGAAGGTACCGTGTCTCATCTCCTCTTCAACTGTCCTAAACTCTTTTACTCTCCGTATAAGGTTATGTCAACAACATACTCATTGTCACTGGTGTTCAGTTTTTTTTGTAAATATATACGCAAATGTATTAAAATCAATAGAATTATGTAGTAAAATTTCCTTAATTTTTGGAATTTTCTAGTACTTGCTTAATTTTTTCTATTTTACATCTCTTATATTTTTCCAATGAAGAGTAATTTATTAAATCCAGTATCAAATTTCCTGACTATTACTGCAGTTGAAGCACTTGAATTTTATTATATTTACTAATTTTTCCTTGTTCTTGTGCCTTTTCCCTTCTACGCTATCAGAACTAAAATACTGCAAATCAGTATAAATTGTACACGTTTTTGCACGGATGAAGGCCACAATTAAAGAATTAACTACTTTACTAATAAGTATACTTTATAGGATCGTTAAACTATAGAGTTGCTATTTATTGTGACTTATAAGGCACAAACAATTTTTTTTTATTTGTACTTATCAAAAATAAAACAAATTTGTTGTTTATTGATTACAAAAAAATTGTCGAAATATTTATAACAATATAGTAGTATTAATAAATAAATCATAAGAATATCATAAAAAAAAAGGTTTAAATTTTTATTTTGACGTTGACATTTGACAGTAGAGTTTGATTAAACTAAACATTACTGGTTTTCTTATAGTAGCTAATTAACAATACTTTAAAATAAGCAAATACTTACTAAGAAGCTTAAAATAATATAAGAATAACATGAGACTCTATCGTTTATAATTTTTTACTTTATCGGATACAATGGCTATAATTTTGAAATATCTAGTGGCCGGTTTGGTTCGTTTTTGGTTAATACACACAGACTATTGGCAAACAATATCTAATAGAGTGGAGATTGCAACGCCTCTAAACTCATGGAAGCGTTTAATTGAAGGTGTATATTTATTTGACCACGGCATAAATCCATACGAAGGAGACTCCTTTCATGAGTCTCCAATAATGCTGTTTGTTTTTCACATTTTATTGAAAAAAGTTCCCTACTTGTTACCGGTAATTTTTACATTTTTGGATATCTTTACTGCTCATATGTTATACAAAACGTCAAAGGCAATTATAAGAATCTTTAAAGATAGTCAAGAGGCAAATAAAGATGATGTATCAGAGGAATCTAAAACAATGCTTCTAAGTGAATCACAATTGAGTGAAGTTCCAGGACATGTCTTAGCGCTGTACTTGTTTAATCCTTATTCAGTCCTCAATTGTGTGGGGATGACGACAACTGTTATTCAGAATTTGACACTGGCTTTATCACTGTGGGGAGCAACAAATGGACAAAGAATCCTGGCTTGTGCTTTCATAGCTCTTGCAACTCATCAAGCCCTTTACCCCATTCTACTCATTGTTCCTATATCAATACTACTTGCTAATGTCAACAAAGGTTGTAACAAATGCTCGTATATTAGAACATTATTAGTATTTGTATTATGTTGGGGTTTCTTAATATTCATATCTGCATTTATTATGGATGGTTCATATAACTATGTATATAATACCTATGGATTCATGTGAGTAAAATATAATGTTCAATAAAATATTTCTTTCAACATAATTTATAATTATTATACTTATTATATTGCAGATTAAGTGTTCCTGATCTCAAGCCAAATATTGGTCTGTTTTGGTACTTCTTTACAGAAATGTTTGAGCACTTTAGACTACTATTTGTGTGTGCATTTCAAATTAATGCACTAGCTCTCTATGTGGTGCCATTGACCCTTAGGTTCCACAAGGAGCCTGTATTACTAGCCACAGTCCTAATAGCTCTGTCAACAATATTCAGATCATACCCATGTGTGGGTGATGTCGGCTTTTACTTGGCTTTATTACCATTATGGAAGCATCTGTTCTCATGTAAGAAAAATTTATACTTGACCAACTTTTAATGCATTAAATTTTTGTAATAATTAATTTATATTTTTCTTGTTTTTAGTTATGCAACAAAAGTTTATTGTTGGATGCGCCTTTATCATCACATCGGCTCTTGGACCAACTGTCTGGCACCTCTGGATCTACTCTGGTTCAGCAAATGCAAACTTCTTCTTTGGAGTAACCCTTTCTTTTGCTACTGCACAAATATTTTTGATCACAGACCTACTATTTGCATATATTAAAAGGGAATTCACGCTCAAACACGGTTCATCGAGGCAAATTGACGGGAAACCAGCCAAATTAGTATTACGATAATCTATATGATTATATAAAAATTAAGATAATATGGCATTTAGGATCACAGAACAAATGTAATTATTAAGGATGAATTAATTATAGAGAAGGCCATTCCAGCAGTTAAAGAGATTAGTTCTTGTACTAAAGATATTTATTTAAGATAATATTAATGATGTATAAATGTAAAAACTTAACATGTATTATTCAATTCAAAATCCATATTAATCAACTGTTTTAATATGTGTGTTGTGATTGCAATTTGTTGCTTAGAAGAAAATTTAAATGTAATTGTTTTTATAATTTTTTGATTATTTCTAAAATTGGTCTCCGCTTAAAAGTTTACTTTTAATGCAAAATTATGATTGTGATTATAATTTAGTACTGCGTAAACTTAAAGTGTAACTGGCAATCTTAATAACATTATCAGCATCATTTTCCGCTGAAATAAACACAACTTATGTTCCAAAGTCACTTTCAACACACTTATCTTAATGTGTCACGAAGGATGTGATTTATTTCAAAGTATCGTCAATAAAGAATTGGTTATTAAAACGTATTTTATTTTTCCATTAACTTTTATGAATCATTACGCTCCATATACGAAATTATCTTATCTCAGCCCATCGCCGTATCTCGCACGCCCTAACGTTGAACAAGAATCAGTAATTGTTTACTGTCATTACATAAATTAGGTTCCAACATGAAAGAAATTTTATATTTAGTGTTGATTTCCATAATATTTCACAGTGAGTACTAATAAAAATCTAATAATACTTTGACATTAGTATTGAAAATTAAATTAATGGTTTTATATTGATATTGCTTATTTTAATTTATTTTTTAGAAATCTACATAAACTTGGCACAATGCAGCATGTGTAATTTACTTTTTGAATTAAAACTAATCGATAAATATTACAGTAATTTTTGTTAATTTCTGATGTAGGTTCCAATGAAGTGGTATTATCAAGAGTGCCAACACACTTGTTGGACTGCTACCAGGGCGGAGGCCCAATTTTAGGTGCACCAAGACGACTTGACGTTTTCTTATCACTTCTAAGAAAGTTGGAGCTGAACTCTCGTCTCGATATGAGATTGTTAAGTTCGGCTTTACTAAGAAGGTATTAAGCTTTAACAGCCCCTTATTTCATTTTTACCTCATTGTACAGTTATCATTAATTTTTGTTTACAGTCTTCGCCTTGACGGTATAGAGCAATCAGCCAATTCTGTAGAAACTGATCTCTATTTGCCATACGGAGCGTCAGCATTCCAATTTCATAGATATAAGCTGCTCATGGAGATATTTCTACCAAGTCAAGACTTATTGAATGTTAATGAGACTTTGAGCACTGTAGAAAAATGCACTCTTCACAAAATGCTTAGTTCCACAGTGCAACGTTGGGAAAGGGGCGATGAGAATGTTGTATGTCCCTTGTCAGCTGAACGTAAACATATGGAACAGAGTGCCAATAGGTAAATGAAGTCAACAGATATAATGTGCGACACATTTTACTTAACATTATATAAATTTATTATTATTGATAGGTATAACTTCGGCTTTTTGTCATTTATTGGTACTAACTGTTATATTTAAGAATAAACAGCCGATGTCCTATAGAAGACGGTGTAATCAAAACAGACTGGGGAACGATTTCACCTGGCATTCTAGTCGCTGCTCTTGCATCGTCCCTAGAGGCACAGAGAGTTGATATAACAGATATATTAGGAGCAGATATATTTAAGGATGAAGTATCTCAATCCTTAGTAGAATCTGCTAAAGAAGATTGGTACGACGAACTAGAACAATTCGATGTTAAATCTAAAAGTCTTAACACAAACACGGACATAAGCAATGTGTGGGTAGCAACTCTCGCAGGTATTTCCTAACAGAATAAAAAGAGTGATTTTCAAAATCTATAAAACAAGTCTTTCTTAATACCAATATTCTCTAAAATAGATATCTTATTTAATTTATGTAACTTTTATAACTTTAAAATTTATATTAAACAATAATGGTTTTATAGGTGACTTAGCAGAGGTTGTTATTAACCAAGGCGCTAGAGTGGGAGCGTCGGCACAGAAGTTGATGGTAGGCAGCAGCAATCGTTGGAACGATACATTTATTCCTAGAATTTATTACTTATTTCCTCAAAACGCTACTCTTCCTGATTGGCATTTTACTGATGCGGAAATTTTAGCTGGCATAGACGGTAAAATATATTGTAACGAAAGATTTATACCGACCGTTACAGTTGAGCGATTCGTTGTTCAACTTTAATGTTTGTTCTTCATTCAAATAATAAAGGTTGTCTTTTCAGGACTTATCATAGCTAATTACTTACCAAAGTGGGTGGAACAACGACGTTCTTTACGACTATCTCAGATAATAGAGATGTATTACTCAAATGAAGGAGTATCTTTCGATACATCTGTACGAGCTTGTAACAGACAAGCCTTGTTTGCGAATATCGTCAACGGCTCCCAGTTGTTCACAGAAACATCTAGATTTGCTCACATGTTATCACTCCAACAAATAACTGTTTATATTCCCAAGGAGGAAATGGAGAGAATAACAACAACCGCGGTGGGAGTGTTCATGAATTATGTCCGTAAGTGTAAATGATAGAGCGATAAATGATTATGGTTTATCATTTCACAAAACAATTATAGAAAAATACAGGTCAATTTTCTATGTTTAAACTATGTTTCGTGATATGATTTCTGAGTAATGTCAACGTTTTAGCAAATCTTTTAAGGCGGTCTCACCAAGAATGTAAATGGAGGCCAGTTGTTGCGAACGTTGACTTAATAGTAGCAACTGATGGCAGTTGGAAGGGATATGAAGTAGAACAGTTTATGTCGTAAGTACTAACGTAAAATATTTAAAGTATACAGTAACACATTGTAATTATCACATAATATGCTATTATTAAAAAAGAATTATCAAAAGAGTTCGAATAGTGAATTGAAACCAAGTCTCTTGAACAGATTTCTTCTAGTAGTTGATTAAAGTTATCTTAAACATATTTTTGAGAATTTTTTACTTAAAATGAATGATGTAAATAAACTTTTTTTGCGTCTAGGTGGATTAGTGAAGCTATAGAAGTAGGAGCTCAGGGTAGCTCTATATCCCTCGTAAATGGAAATACTGGTGAATGGATAGTTCGTGCTACTAATTTAACAGATTTCTTTGTAATGCTTACCAACGAGTCAATACAATGTACGTATCCTGATTATGAATATGTTAACAATATAATACGTTAATGTCGCATTACTTATTTTGTATGAATATAGGAATTATAATATCATAAGGTTCAATTATCAAACAGGGCCAAATCGTCTCAACCTCCCAAATGTTATATCTACAATAATCGAGTACAGTCGTGATCAAACTCTTCAAGAGATATCTGATATGGTGAGTGCTGGTCGTAGCACAGTTGTCCTCGTCGTTACTTCAGAGCGACCCTCAAATGACGAGTTGGAGCGCTCCAGGTCCTTAATGCAATCCTTGAGGCAAAGCTTTTATGACGTTTACTTTGCATACGCAGCCACAGACATGACAGAGTATCAGAATATAAACAACCAGTTCATGGATTATTCAGAGCTATTTTTAAAGGTATGTTTCCAAAAATAACACAGCATGCTCATTGTCCTCGTTTAGAAAATAAAAAGAAATTTGATGATGTAAAACTCGTAGTAATTTATTCAGGGTTCTAATACAGTACACTGATCATAATTTAGTTACAAAAGAATGCTTTTAGTGAAAGATCGAAATGTCTTTCTGTTCTTATCTATAATGACAGATCATTGATGAAAATAACTTTAAAGACGACCAAAGACATGTATCTTAATTTTAGGATATATTTTTAAATAAACTTGTTCTTGAAAACGATGAGAAATATTATGTAAAATAAAATAAAATTTCAAAGTAACTAAATATGAGTAATGAGAACTGTTTTTACCTATATTTTGTGTATTTTGCAGATAGAATCAAATTCAGTCATTGACGTAATAAGGACAGTGGATATTCATCTAGTAAAGAATATTATCCCATTTAGAATAATCGGTCCTCAGTGTCCAGTCAATGGCACTAATTATTTTCAAACACCATATGAGAATTATGTTCTACCATACCGTGAACAGTTCTACCGCATTCATCCGTTTTACTTAAGGCAACAGTCGCTTATTAATATACAGGTAAAAACTATTTATATAATTTCCGATATAAGTTTATATAAAATGGAATTGTCTAAAACAATTTAAAGATCTAACTTTAGATATGGCTTTTTCAATAGCCATCAAGTAGGTATCATATAAATGTTTAAGTACTAAAAACATTCTGATTAGTTGTTACGTAAAAACAACAGTAGGTATAATGAAATAACATAATATCACTGTATAATTATACTTTTTCTGCAATATCTATGATACCATTATTATTAATAATTAATGTCGCAGGACTTCATTTTTAGTTATGACAGGAAGGAAATTGGAATAATGTTCTTAAAAAATGTATTTACATAGTCCCCAATACTCTATTTTCATTATTTCATAATTCATATCATGTTATGTGATCTAAAAAAATGTTTTAAAAAATTAAAAAGGTTTTCATAATCGCGACATCTATGAGTAAGTGTTAGACATTAGTTATAACTTAAAATGCAAGATGGCAGTGCTTGTTCTTTGACATCGTAAAAACATAATATACGTGGCGTAGGTCAGTAAAACTCACATATTTTACTTTAAAATTGTCATCGTCCTAATTTTGGACACGTTTTAAAAACCAAAATTATATTACTAAAGGTTAAGGTACTACGAAGAATAAAATCACTTCAAAGTTTATTTTATGTTAATATAATGACGAGTTGGCTATATTTTCTTTATTTTGTTATTTATAACCATATTTTTTCTAGTTTCGGAACGATGGGCAGGGGCAGATACTGGTGTGCTTGTGGCGCGGAGCTGAAGTTTCCCGCAGCTGCCAAATGATAAAAGAGAGGGATGTTTATACATTTAATCTAACGGATCCTTGTCCTTCTCGCGAATTTTGTCCTCCAGCTCATCTTTCAGTAAAAGCTGTAACAACATTAAACTCATGTGCAAGTACGAATTATTTATTCAAATATAAAAAAAAAATAGTAGAAAACGAGAAAATTATATCAACTTAGGCCCCGGGGGGATTCGAACCCCCGATCTCCTGTTTACTAGACAGGCGCTTTAACCAACTAAGCCACGGCGCCATCAAGTGGCGATTCGAAAATTCATATCTTTTTATATTAACATATATATTTATATAAATCACAAATATGTTTATATTTGTCTTTGTAAATTCTTAAAATTAAAAATATACCGTGGTGAAAATTTTACACTAATCACAGAAGTATAACAACATTCTTAAATACTAAATAATTTATAAAATTATCTTTGTATTTGGTAATACTAAATATTTAGGTGGTATAATGATACGAAAATTCAGGCTACAAATTACAAGACAGTTCGCTTTTATCGGCCAAATTATATACAAGTATTTTATGTATTGAAATATAATGGAATTTTCCATTTTCAGATAGCGATTGTCGCCTGCCGCACCAAGTTGGTTATTACTTCCAACATTCTGGCTTTAGATGTTTGCCTCTTTTGGGAGCCGCGGCCTATGTCAAGCCGTTTTTGAAAGTTCAAATTATACTTTCACTCATGATCTCATTCCTATACTATCGCTATTAATAATAAAATTTGTATCTATGCTTGATTCTTTACTTCGAAAAAAAAATAAGTATATAATAGAAAATTGAGAATATTTTGATGTTTTTACAATATTATTGTCCATAAATAAAATAACAAAATAGTGGGGATAACAAAAAATATTGGTTACCCCTGGTGGGACTCGAACCCACAATCCCCGGCTTAGGAGGCCGATGCCTTATCCATTAGGCCACAGGGGCTTATACCTCTTCTCGTAAATTACACTATCGAATAGTTAAATTTAAAGTCCAATTTAAATTTTTAAATATATATTATATACTATTTATTCTAAACTTATTAGACATTTGATAATTATGACAAAAAAATAAAAAATCTTATTTAATCTTCCACATTTGGGATATCCGACTCGTTTAACAAAAAAAAGAATTTCTTTCTGAAGAATGTCTTAACATAAGCATAACAATGATTCAATAAAATATTTCAAAATACGGTCAGACTTAAATATTAAGTGTTTTAAATGTTTTTAGAAAACATAATACGATTAATTATCAATATTACATAAAGGTAGATTTTTTAACAAAACTGGTTGTGAGATATTAATTTTATAATTTACTGATTTATTATATAAACTAAAGTTTATTGTTTTCACTGAATTGTTTTATGTTTTAAGCAAAATTAATAAACTCATAAAAGTGTTAAAGTCACGAAGATCTCACACTGCATACGGTGTAATAATTTAAAATGTACTGTAACGAATTACCGTATCATAATATCAATACTGTTTTTGTTGTAGGATTAATAGTTATTAGAGAATAAAAAGAAGACTATTATAGTTTTTCTTATATTGTATTATTTACACCCTTGCAACAAGGACTCCGTGGCGCAACGGTAGCGCGTCTGACTCCAGATCAGAAGGTTGCGTGTTCAAATCACGTCGGGGTCAAATATGTCTTTTTTCCTTTTTATCCCCATTTATTTTGTTTCGAAATGCAAAGTAGTAATAAATATTATTTTGCAACATAAATAATAAAAACAGTGACATCGTTGATATTAATCAATTATTATAATATAACAGTAATTAGTAATAAACTTTTTCTCAAAAACTTTACTGAGAATTTTTAATTCAAATCATTAACAACCCGTTTAGCATAAAAAATATATCGTAAACTTTATTTTATAAGTATCTAATTATTACCTACGTACATTACTTTTAGATGCCATAATTGTAGCGTGTTCTGCGCAGCAAGCGACGTTGTTGATTAAATATTTAATGAAACTATGTACATTGATTGACTGTCATATAAATACAATATATGCAATTATGTTTAAACGGTATACAATCAATCAATAAAATATATCATGACGTCAATCACTCGCATTTATTTCTTATTCGTTCATGTAAGTTATAAAAATACAGATTGTATATCAAATATCAGAACCAACCAATGCTTTAAAGACGAAATAAATCTCGCGATAATAAATGCAAATAGACAATTGTTATAAGATGATTTTTCTAATGCGTGTATTAATTAACAAACAACACACGCAGACAGGATGTTACAAAGAATGTCTATCATTGGTTCCATCTTCCTTGGATAAGAAAATAATATTGGTTAATATTAGTTAATATTAATATGGAAGTTCTCCCATCATTACCACAGTTATACACATTATAAGTAATAGGTAAAAGTAGGTACCTAAAATACCTAAAGAAGTAGGATAATATATGTAATTGAATTAACAGGTACCTACTGTTTGTAACCAAATATAAATTGCATAACAATCGAGGACAGATATAATTGAGTGTAAATCTATTATTTTCTATTACTATAATAAGAAAATGTGAAAATAACGGTAATATTATAGTAATTTAAATGACCGTCTTGTTTCTAGGAGGCACAGCAGCAGGATTATAAACTGTACGGCCTTTGGTAAACTAATAAATTTCGTCGCATTGCCTTAGTATCTATTGCATGAATCTTTGTACAATGTATAATGTGATGATGAGAACGTTAATCTTTGAATTAATAAAATTATTTAAAAAAAATATTAATTCAATTTTATGGTTAAATAGATATAATACTTAGTCTAAAATGCCTTTCAGCTTTCTTTTAAATGAATTAACAGATACATTCTTACATCATAACCGTAATCGTATGTTTTCGGGAATCTCGGGACAAATAATAATAAACAGTTTTTAACTTTAAATGTTGTTACACGATCTTTTATTTAACACTAATCAAACAGTTTTGGACATTACACGTGATCACTTATCAGCATATTTTCAGCGATGTGGTCATTGTTTAAGCCAAAAAATTAACATGAGAATGCTATTAGTATGATTCAGATATTCCTCGGAAACCTGTAGGGTACTCTAAATAATGTAGCCTAGATTTTTATACATAATTAGATTTTTTTTTAAATAATGATTTGAGGCTGTTTGGTGAAGATAGATGAGGCAGAAACAGCTCGCTGGAAGGTTATGTCCTTGAGTGAACAAGTTTCGGCTTGACAAAAACTATTCCTCCCAATGTTTATCTAATGAAAGTTTAAGGTTATATTAAATTAGCAACCGAATGCATAGTTTTAGCAATAGATGGGTATGGTTCTTATAACTTAACCTTGGTAACTGATACTTTGAATGTTGTCAAACAATGACGTAAAGCTGTTGACGCAGATCGTCTCATGTTCCTCAATAATTCTTTATTACTGTCAATTAAATTTTTGGTGAACTTTTCGGTTCAATTGACCCTCGTTTAAGTGAGTGGCGTGCGTGAGCGCAGTCACACCCACATCTGCATGTAAACATTTACATTGCGAATAAATTTCCGTGTGCAATTGAGTTTGTATATTTTAAATAAATAATGATGGAATAATATCTAACGTGCCATATACAGGAATTGTTTAAATTGTATACATAAGAACTTTTTTTAACTTTCTAAAGTTTATATTATACAATTTTATCTATTTTTGTATTATTCAAAATGGTTGTTATTTTTAAATTGTGCATCATGTAAAATTATGCGAGTGTTTCGGTTGTTAAGGATATAATAGTGCGTTATTGAAAGCGTTACAATTTATTCGTCTTTACTTCATTTACAATGACATAGTGGGTGTCGTCTTTTGTCTTGAAGGTCAATTTGCATAAACCAGTAGGAACATTATTATCTACAACAAATTAATTGCACAAGACTAGAATTGTTACAGTTTTTAACTTATATATGTTAATTATATTTTCATTTTCACTTTAGTTTTTGGGTGACTTTTAGCACTTAGATTGTTTTGACGCCACCGTTATCATTATAACGATTTATATATATATATAATGTCTTTTTTTTATACACGCAATAATATTCACGATTATATGATAAATGTAATTGAATATGTAAGTTTTTTGACTGAATAAAATAATCACTTATTATATAAAGATTATTTTATTTGTAAAAAGATCACGATCATAATTACTTTACAAGGTCTTCTGATGCAAAAGTATGAAATTTGTTTTCGCGATGATAACCACTTTAAACGTTTTGATTGATAAGAATATATATTAGTTATAAGGGTGTGTGATATATTTCATTAAAATATTATTCATTTCCGATGAAAAACTTGTTTGTCACTGTTGGTAGGAATGTGTCAGTTGAAACAAAATATCGTATGACGTGCGGAGGCTTGGTGTTTCTAGCCAATCAGAATCCGCCATGTGTCATTGCGTCACAGACTGAATATATGATTTTGTATTGTTCTACCTAAACAATAAGCCATGAGGACAAAATAAAGTAAAACTTGAGTAGTGGGAATAACGGAATTGATATTGTATTGTCTTCGTAGTCTTACAAGCTGGGGTAAAGATATTTTCATCATCGGTTGTGTCGTAATAAATGAAAATAATTTTATACGGTACTGTATATGTCTGCAAACTAATTACTCGGAATAATGTGCAAATGTTACGACTACGTGTTGCGTCTCAGACACACCTCCGCGCAGGCGCGCACTAAACACTTTCTAAACCGTTGACGTCATTGGCCTCTAAATTTCTTGGAACATTCCCCTTCAATTCACCTTCATGGTTATTCTAATGATGTACATATTTTACATTTTAGATTAGTCCAGTTTTTTAAATCTAAAAGTAGATGGTTTTTATGTAGGATTTTGATGTTAATTGTATTATTATATAAAATTTTATGAAGTAAAATAAAATGGAAAGAGTGTTTTAATTATAACAAGTGAGTTATTAAAGCTAAGCACTATTAATGAAGTCATGATTATAAATTCTGGAGACTGGCGCCAAATCATCTAGATTGATATAATTGTCACCGATTAAGAGTGGAATTTTCCGATTGTTCTAACTGGAACAAATAAATTTTGCAGATGCATTGGACACGCGCTATGGATTGTGGACGTTCTTGTTACTTACACTTAATATATGTGGAGATACCGTATTGTTTATACCATTATAGGTAACTAAAATATAACCAATTTAGTTATTAGTTATCAAGCTTCAATAAGAGTTTTATCAGTTTATCTCGGTCGACTTGACGAGCAAGCAGGGTAATAGGGACTTCTTCTGATGTTTAGGTTTCATCTAAATCAGATATTTTGGTGGATTTTGCAGAGGAAGATGTGTTGTATTCTCTTTTTTGGTGGTTAATAAGCCCTTATCGGTTTAAGCAACAAATGACAGCCAACTAACTGCACACTAATTTTTATTCATAATACGTAATTTTCGTTTTTCCCTAAGATATTAATAATAACAGGAATTACAAGAAGTTTTTTATGCCAACGTTAATAAACAGAAAAAACTTCAACGTTTGTTATCTGATTAAAATTGGGTAACTGATTATGTCTGATAAAAATTAATAGCAACGTTTATTTTTATTTCCTTCAAAATTTTCATAAATGCTACGTATGGGTTAACATAAATGATAAGATATCGCGTTTAGATCAAAGGGAGAGTCTAGAATTGTAAAATACTTGACGTATTAATGATACTTGTATTGATAAGTAAACGAGATCTCTATTAGTAATACATGAGTAATTTCATAAAATAACTGTAGGTACGTAAACAGTTTACACTAATAGTTCTGCATGTTTTACGTTGGAGCACACAAAATATCCTCCTAAATAATTTCTTAATAGCGCAATAAATAATAATGCATCATTAAAATATAAAAGGAAACACTGAAATAAAGCAATATTTAGAAATATTTCTTGTAATAATCAAATAAAATTCATTTACACATATGCATTGTATTATATTGGAAATATGTATACGTATATATGTATTGCTTGTAAAAGTTATATTGATTGTCCAACAAACAATGAAACAATGAACTTTGGATTACGATCACAAACAGTTACGCAACGACGTCAGTTGATTTTAATTAATCTTTTATTAATTTTAACTTGTTATTTGTCTATTACTCAAACCAAGGTTTCAGCCTTGTTAGTTAAAACAATCATAAAGAACGAATAGCACAAAAGTTGAGTTTTAGCATATTTAAAATTATGTACGTTTGAAAAAAATATAATGTTTTATAAACGCTGTAGAAATTAATTTGGATTTAGTACTTTATGTTATACCTATAGCAAAAATTTTATTATATGGTCTCATATTCGTTAAGAAGACGAACGTACTGGGAGGTTTCTTATTGCAATTGTCCATCAAATACGTATTGTTTTATAAACATCAATTTGTTATGCAGTGGTCGAGCGGAAAATAACTGTAGGCACACCATAATGACGTAGATGAAAGACTGAGATGTAAAAAGATATGCATGAAGATATATTTATTCATATTTTTCAGAAGAACTGCTAGTTTTATTAAATAAGAATAGTTTTCTTTATAATGGTAATAATAATATATATTTCAAGTTGTCATGACTATTGAATAATTACTACTTTTATTCGAGCAAAACAGTAAGTAGTGGAAACGATGAGTTCCATGTCCTTTTGAATCCTTTTTATTATGAGGCTTATATTTCAATTTTTATCGCCGTTTGAACCTTTGGTTAGGTTAGGTGACTAACTGTAGGCGAATTTATTTTAAGACGGACCAAACAAAAAGTATTTTAATTATATCAAAGTCATAATACTGGTGGTAAAATCCATAACTTAGATCTTAATAAAATGAATGTCAGACAAACAGTAATGTTTCTCGGTCAAATATAAATCATGGTGGTTCTACAGACATGTTCGACGTAACTCAAACTATACAACACACTTATTATCTCGCAAGACTCCACGACCAGTAACATGAAGTTTCTCTAAGAAAATGAATTTTTTTTTCGACACATTCTTTTTGTATATTTTTGCATTTACTATCGCAAAATAATTTTTCCATGTCACATGCATTACATCAATAGAACGCACATTTTAAATTCAAACATGATTTGTAACTGATGCAATAATTTCCAAGGCTGACCGAAGTCTAAGTCACGTTGAAAGTACTGATTACAGTTTGCGGCTAGCTTTCTGATTGGTCCGTTGAGAAGGCCTGGCCGGGTGTGGCGAACCGGTCATTCAAAGTACTAGTGCTTCAAGGTTAACTTTTTTTGCACAGGAAAAATGTTTTTTATATGTCTGGTTTCATTTTTTTTTTGTAGAGAATGAATTATGTATGAGGTACTAATAATATTCGTTAAGGAAATATCACGTGTTTGTATATTAGTTTTTTTGTGCTATAGCTAGAATGAAGGTCGTCTGTTATAAATCACCAGCTAGCTGTCGGAGACAGGAATGCAGATACGTTGGTAATTTTAAAGTTATAACAAGCCTGTGTAGTTTTGAAATTACAAGTATTGCAAATATAAGGCGCATACTAGTTACTAGCACACCAATTAAATTTAAAACTACGTTTATATATCGATCCTTTTGGCCTTGTTGTCGATGAGGATCTTAAAAAGAATAACAACTGAATTAGCCACGACAAATATACTTAAGAGTAGTAGAAAAAATATATTTAAATCAATGATTTTGCAAGGGATCCAAAACCTATGACGGTAGGTACTTCCGCTGACCTGATATAATGTTTATCCAGAAGCATTGCTATTGACGTAAAGAATATAAATGTATAAATAATAACGAATTTGTAATTGATAAATTAATTTCGTCGGTTTTCAAACTGGAAATTTGGGTTTGTCTCTCACAAATTTTATCTTTAAGCGAAAGCAATGTTGAATATTTTGTTTTACGTAAAAGTTATTTACAGAATAAGTCCAATAAATTCAGGTCAGACACGCATTTGCATTTACATATTGTTTTTATTGATTACGCCTTTTTTCCACCTGTTGTGGTTGACATCAATCGATATAAATCGTAAAGTTATAAAGATCCTATTTCATTATAATCGATTTAAGCATTATATTAAGAAAATAGGGGACGAATTTTTCATAATTTATAAGACATTTAGTTTGAATGCCGTCTTAAAACCTGCAATCTGTGAAACGACTTTTTAACTAGAGATATAATTAAAATCAAGAAGTTTGCAAAGGAACGCATGTAAAAAGTTTTAAAATATTATTGCGTCTGATTGATACAAATGTGACAGATACTTTGTTTACTGAGAGAGGACATTCCTTTCTTGAATATTTTTGAGACTTTAATGCCGTGAATTTTAAAACTGAATAAAAAATGTCTAATGATGTTTGTTTTATATTATTGTTTCAGTAAAAATACTTTTTATTATGTTTTTTTAAAAGTTAAAGAAATTGTCAATTACATTATTTTTATACTCTTCCTAAAACGAGTAACCATATTAATTATGTAGCTGTAACGTAAGATTGAATCTGTTCATGTGAGATGATGGCAAGGGTTAAGATTTAAGTCAATTGTTATTTATCTTGATAGGTACCCAAGGACGTTGCTGTTTTTGGTTAAAAAATGAAAATATATAAATAAAGTTGTTTATTGGATTTGATAAGTATTTAATACGATTTAGATATAGCTAATTAGGTGTTAAGAGAAATGAAAATGTGGAAATGGTTAAAACTTCCCTATTTGTTCTCGTCAAGATCATAAGCATAAAATCACAAGTTCTAAAGCAAGAAGCCAGTTAGAACTTAGAGTTTTTTTTATACAAGTCCATTTGAGAATTTTTGTAATGCCATAAAGTATGAAAGGGGAATAATATTTATATTAAAATTATTTTTCCAATAACTCGGATCTTCGTTGTTACTTTTTCAGGAGAATTGAGACCACTATGATTCTTATTGAATTATTTTTGGTACAACCTACTTCGATTAAATATGTTTTGTTTTTACAAATGCATAGATAGAAAAAAAAAATATTTTTCATGACGCCTGAGTTTCATAATTTTCTGATTATAAAAGGAACATTGAGTACATACCTACACATGTAAATAAGTCAATTATTGATTATAACATTTATTGCTACACAATAATGTTGTTATTTAAGTAAAGTTATTTAGTTAAGTCTACGTTCTAAGTAAAGTCACACTCTGTCTCTTTTTATAACCTCCCCACGCCAGGGGCGTGAGACGTTTAACGCAACCTCGTCGGAAGTCACATAATACGTTTCACTTCAATGAGACACAAACAATATTTTATAAAGAAATTGTATAGATTATAGAATATACAACGTCAAGTGAAACGTCAGTAGTCACATGATGTAAGAAGTTAACATGCACTGTTCTATGAATAAAATATTGTAAAACTGTACTCTGTTGTAGTCACGAATAACATTTTTAACTATATGCAGTATACGATAGCTAAATATTCAGTATGTTTTTGTATATTAAACTAGTAATATTAGAAATGAAAAAGTCTGTGATGTTGTATAGTCGGTGGTTGATTAACGCTCAATTACGCAAAAACTAATAAATCGATTTTAATGAAACTTTATAGCAACATAGTTTAGACGTCAGATTAAGACGTAGAATATAATTTATGACATCACGTGACACGGACTATAGATGTCGCTACTTATATATTGGTATATATGTATATTCCGAGTCCGACTGTATAATGAAAAAAACATTAAATCAATTAACATATTATAATAAACACAGTCATAAATCTGCAATTTTATTATCAAATATATTGTGATATGCAAAGGTTATTGGGTATAAAGCTGTGGAATATTTTTCAGAAAATGCCATATTTTCACTTTATATAAAAAAATATATATATTATATTTTTTTCACTATTTATTATTAATTTAATTTTCCCATAGACATTTCTGTAAACATCAACGATTTTCAAATATTGACCGTTCCAACAATGTCGTAAGCGTTAAATATTGGTTTCAGAGGCTTGTTTGGTAAAGTAATTATATACAACGCTTGTACCATGACAATATATATATATATATATGTATACACGTGTAATGTGCATCGGGAGTATTGTCATTAGTTACCTAATTCAGTACCTCACAAGGCGACCGTGTTTATCGTAGATATCATTAGCATATGTATCATTTGTTATATAGTAAGTTATATGAATAGTGGTCAGAGAAAACTGATAACAGCCATTTCTCTTATTCTCAATTTTAATTCGTATTATTCAGTATAAATAAACAATAAAGTTTTAAAAAGAAACCTTTTTCAAGGTAATTCACGATTTTTATCATATGAAAAAAATAAAAATTGATTTACTAATAAATTCCTCTAGTATTTTGACTCGCATATACAAGTAATTTAAAACCGATCGTTAGTAAAAGCGTAAACAACAATTAGTTGACATGTTATTTAAAGGTTTACTTCTAAATAATCTCTAGTTAATGTATAAGCGTAGATTAAATTTCAGTCAGTTTTTCCATAACTTGATGACAAGATGTAAATGAGATATTGTTAGGACATTAAATATTAATTAAATAATAATATAAATTAAAAAATGTGTTATCATTACAAGCTCTTCATACATCGATTATTGAAAATCTTTCTATTCAAAACGTTTCTGTTCCTTGTTGTGTGTCTCGTTTCAGTTTTAATATTTTATAAAAGTAGTATCTGAATTTTTCCTTAATTAAAATTTCATTTTGTTAGCATCTTATTCAGTTATAAAACATCTACATGATATGAAACTAATATTTTTCGGATATACTACGCGTGCTTTTTTGTTAAATCTACATACTCCCGACGTTTCGTTTACTTTTCAGCAACCGTGATCACGGGCAGACGAGATGTGAATATTAGTTTCATTTAAATGAATAAAACTCGCGAAAGTCTTAGGTCTCATTATCTACATGAGATGTTTTCATAACCTAGTTTAATTTAATCAGTTTTATTTTAACACTAGGCCGTTCTATTTCGCGTATCGGCCTTATTCCCTACATTTCGTATTTGGTTTGTAAATGGAGACGAAATTGAAACATATTATTAAATCTGTAAAACAAACGCACACTAACAATTCTTGATCAAGAGATAAGTATGCTATCTGTTTCATTTATTTATGATTATTGAATTGATTAGATTGTTATTTAATTATATTTATAATGTATGCACATTGACTTCAGCAAATATGACAATGTAAGCAGATGCAATTGCGCAGGATCTCAGCAAAACGAAACGTCGCAGCTTGTTGAATGTATAATGCGGTGTTGTCTTAAACCATTCATATGCATGTTGATGTTTTAATATTAATATAGCTTTACTATAATTTTCTTAATACTATTATAAAAGATATTACTAAAGGATAAATGTAAAAAGTGTATGGATGAAAAATAGTGTTGGTTGTGTTTCGTCTTTTTGACGCCATTTTTTTTTTTATTATAGCCATCTCCCACTGTTTGCAGAACGAGATTTTTTCATGAGCTTAAAATTATGACCTTTTATATTATCGTAATAGATTATATATAAGCTATATAATAAATTTAATTATAAGCAAGAATTCCAATATATTTTTCTGTGAATATTTAATCAATACAACATAAAAATTTACAAAATTTTAACGCAAAAGTGCATATATTGATCATGACTGTTATGAGAGTATATGTCATGTCATGAGTATATAGTATGTTATATACCTACTTTTAAGATAGATGATGTTGCTACATCTTCAATAACAGTTAAGCAAACAGCGTAACGTCAATCAGTATTTACTTATCTTGATGTAAGACTTCTTGGACAACCGCAATTAATTAGTCTGAGCTCAGACTATAACCGTGTTTGTCGTCTGCGTCGATAAATATTTGAAGTGTTGCAATATTTTTTTACGGCAAACTTTTTTTTATAATTAAACTCTTTGTTCACTTTAAGAAATTTTCAAATTAAATTGTTATTTTGTTATCATATACTAATGTTATACTTCTAGCAAATGTGTATGTATTTCTAACCCATATAGATGAAATTGCATGGAAGTAAAAAATTATAAGATTTTCTCATATTACTGATACAGAATACTAGTGAACCGTCGTTATTTTAGGCCATTTTATGTAAATATATTCATTTCGTCTCTATATCAGAGACAATCCCCTTCTTTGTAAATATAGATCCGAAGCTTACCCCTCAGTAAACAGGATCGCAACACAATAGACGGTAAAATTGAAGCGAATATTAACAAATATTTATAAGGATTTTGTTATAAAAATTAAACATACAAAATGCTTATAAGTTTCACTTTATTGTTTTTAAGACATTTAAAACATTAAAACTATGAGATAGGACTGAATTGTTTTAGAGATTAGCCAAATCCTATAAAAATATGTCTCTCGAGCGGTTGTGGAACGAGCTGAATCTTTACTTTCCCATGCGTTGTATCGACCACTCTTGCTGGCAGAGAGGACATCGGTTATTCTGTTTCACCCACAGAGACATGCAACAGAAATGAAAACTATGGTTGCATTCTCCCCACACAACCACACAGTCTTGCTTGCCATATGAATCCTTCTTGCTTTCACCCTGACATCTCAGGCAGGCATCTGAAAAAAAAATACATTTAATATTTTTTTTTTAAAGTGATTTTTATAATATAATCATAAGCATTCGGCATTTTATTTTTTTTTGAAGATGGATCATTTTCCATATAATTCACACAACACTTTAGTGTATGAAAAGAACATTAGATAAAATACATTTTTAGTTCTAACATTATGTAAATCATCAAACATGAAATATTCATCCAGTAACGTAAGCTAATATATATAATATACACTCGTTATTGCCTGCGACTCCGTCTGCGTGAACACCAGATTTGCGAGAGAGTAAGGTATAATGTGTTAATTATAATAATAATAATTATATATTTATATATATTTATATATATATATATATATATATGTCAGAGATAATTGCCAACGTTAGCATGCAATATAACGAAGCATTTCAAATATTTTACACAGGATTATAGACGCGTATTCTGTGATTATAATTTTATTATTTACAAACGGCGTCAATCTACAAACAGTAAACAAGGCAATTCCTTTGGAATGCAGTTTATTAAGCATATTAATTTTAAACTTTAATAATATAATGGTTGAATTAAAATCATATAGAGAATAGATAATTGATAAGGCTTTGGTGGTATGGAATTCAGCAATCGTCAAATGTAATATATTATTTTTAATGGTAAAATTGTATATACTTAATATATATTGTTCCATAATATTTTCTTTTGCTACGTTTTTTTAACAAATATTCGATTCGCTAACAGCTTGATACATTAAATTTGAAATAACGGAAATTAGCCAAATAAGGTTGAGGTTGCTAGATTAAATGTAATTTCGTATACTCGTTTTCCTTGATTACGGGTATACTTTATTTTTTATTTAATTTCATAAGAAGTTGTGACGCCACAGTATTGGTATTCCCCTACCATTGCAACTAGATTGTATCGTTATTAACGCAGACTTATCTTTCATAACTCATATGACACTACATCGTTTGACGATAGACTTGTGGTAAGAATAACAATAACAAAGTAATCATTACGAAACTTTCGTACGTTATATCATACATGTAAAAAGTTTATTTCGATGCAATAATTATATGATTTTTATTTTTACGTCCCAATCTGTTTACTTTCAACACGGGAAGGAAGAACGCAAAATGTTTTACGAACATCATCCCGTCATTACGAAAATGTTGAAATTTATTTAATAAAACTGAAATAGTTCTAAAACTTAAAATTTGCTTTCCGTCTGATATGAATGGTATTATTCAGATATTCTGTACCAACAATGGTGTCTTATATGCAAATCTTGCTCGTGTCTGAGAGTATATAATGAGATAGTGATTGCTATATCTACATACGCATTATACACCTTTTAAATTAATGTATTTCTGTCAATGGTTTATTAAATTTATATATTATTAAACATTTTATGTTCATATTTTGTCCCAACTTTTCCATATTAAACAATTAAGTGTCCGTCATGGATTTATTAACAATTTTCTTAGATTTCTTTTTAACTATTAAGTCTCAGCACTTTAAACCATAGCCATGTAATAACAGCGTTAATCTTTTAAAATTTTAAAGTACGTTCTTCATTGTATAAGATATAAGGTGTTGAACTTTTTTATGTTCGAACGGATTTTAAAGAAAACGTTCACATTTTTACGGATTGTTTAAAAATAATGCCCGTATTTGTTATTTAAATATATTTTTTTTCCAAGTCTTAACTGACAGCATTTATATGTATCGCCTAAACAAGTAATAATTTACTTGTCACGAAATCTTTATTTTTTTATAATGCCTGCCTTCTGAAAACTGGTAACGAGCGTCATTTGAGATGTGTAAGTAAATGTCACTTAGTGTGACGCTAATCATATTTACATAAATTTTGTATGGTAAATTTTAAAAGGTATGTTATTGATTTACATGAAGAAAGGAAATTTTGGTTAAAAATATATGAATTTTATTAAATATACGGGCGCTTTCAATATTAGTTTTTATAGTTTTACACTTCTGTCTGTATGTTCATGTACGGTTAATAACTTCAATAGTACTATCCAAGTGGTAAATATTTATTCTTAAGTGTGCGCGTATTGTTTATATAAATAATGGCCTTGTAACTTAAAGGTTTATTTGTTGTTAGCAATATATTTATTAGCACCGTAGTAATAGACATGTTTTTATTTATGAAATAATTTGGTAATACGTAAGTGTATCTTCTTACAGCTGTTAAAAGCGCATTCAACTTAGTTCAAGAAATGCATTGATTCATTGGGGTGATTGATCTGAATTGTTTTATATTTAGTATTAATTTGGTATTTGATTTGGCGAGATGCCAATTTCAATAATAGACACGGTATATCATTAGGTTATAACGTAATGAATATCTAATAAAAGTCTCAATGATGGTCACAATTCGAGAATTCGACTGGTGTTGCTCCCTTTTTTATTAATAGGTTATAATTAGTGAGGCAGATCAAATTACAATCAAGTGGAACACTTGAGATTTTTATTGAGCTATAATAATGCACGTATAAATATGGATACTAAACTAAACAATATATTATTATCATGATTGACGAGTATCGATTGCAACGTAGATAAAATTTATAAAATACCTTTACATAAACTTTTTACTTTTCATTATCGCTGTTGAACTTGACATTGTTGTAACTTTTATACGCCTTTATAAACCTATAATACTTGGTTCTTAATATTTTATAATGTCACGGCTTATTATTATATGAAAGAAAGTCAAAAAGCGTATGTAAGCACGCGATTAAATTTAAATGGAAGGAGATAAGACAATGCTTTCGAATTAGTTTTACCATTTATAGTAAGATTTTCAAAATGAAGGAATTAAGAGGAGAAGAATCAACATGGCGCTACCTGAAAATTTCATTTGAAAGCACCATTGACACTAAGTGGGATAAACTGCCATGCAACTCTTAAGTTTAAGTAACTCTTTTAGAGTCTTCAATTACATAAATATTTCTTATTGTTAGAATAAAAAGTTTCGCATAGATAAAATTATGTAAGGTGAGGCTAGATGAATATCTATAAAGCTATGTCTTTAACGGCAGGTGTATTTGAAAGTCGAATAGTTAAGTTTATTAGCCTCGTTGTGTAACATGCGTTAGTTCTTAGGTAGTATCGCGTGAGTACATATTTGTCGGATAGTTGCCAGTGTCGAAAAGTGGTAGCCATTTTCTTGCGACAAATTCTTTCTGAAGAAACCAATGTTGTATGTTACAGCTTTTGAGTTGAGGCTGGATTATCTGATCTTCTATGGGATTATCTGGCAGGCCAATATAAGAACATCTATTAAAAGGAACCCGAAAGCTCGGACAAATTGTCCTGTCGGAATCATACCCCACGGTTACGGCCTTAAATTTTACACTCAAAGGCCTATGTGGTATATTTTAAGAGTTTTCACCCCTAGTCCTAACCGCGCCATATTTGTAATGTATTCTTAAAACCCTGTGTTTCTATAGCCGATGAGCATAGCCTTAAAAGCAATAGCACCCAGAACATCCTTTTAAGAGCGAAAACCTAATACCCTAAGATCTTTAATTGAAAATCCTTGATATTATACGTGCTGAAACTAACGATTCTTTTATAAAACAACTTGTTTTCTTGCAGATAGTTTTCATTATTATAAATTAAAAATGAATCTCACGTAAAAATTTTACAACTGATTCGCCTTTTAAACAACTAGAGACTACTATTTTTGGATTCAAGGTCGGAATTCCCTGAAAGCAAAAATTTTCCTATCTAAAAAATACTTGTAAAAGCTAACAGTGCATTTTTTTTACAATTAATTCATATCAATGCTATTAATTCCGAGTCGCTGCAATTCTCATATTTCTTAACATAATTCATTTTTGAGCAATTTATTTTAATTACAGTACGGGCGAGTAGTGTAATTATTAGAAATTATTTATTGTTTATGTACAGAAAATCAACAGCAATTTATATTCAATAATTCATTGAAAACAGCCATTGCAGAGGTCCTATAGTACTTGCATATCCACACTAATGCAATCCGATATACGTAATGGAGTATTTGGAACGATTCGTTTTACACTTTGACACAAACAATCTATATGTTCGTGTCCATGTATAACATTTGTGTGCGTGTCGATATATGACTATAAATTATAGTTTTAAATGCTAATATATGTATTTATGTAGCTCATTATAAAAGGGAATTTACGTTTTCATAATTCAATATACGGATATATACTTACTATTCCTGCTTCACATGAATATATAGATTATATATTGGAATATATACAAATCATAAGATTATGGTTACTTACTCTTTCCTTTTCGTATAATTTTCTTAAAACTCTTAAGTATTTATGTTTAATTTAAACGAAGATTTGAAAAGACACGGCGAAATTAAAATGTTTTAACGTAAATAATTAATTGATATAACATGTATCAATTTAGTTAAGAGTCGAAAAAACTTCAAATAGTTAAAATAAAAAAGAAATCCTATGACATATAAAAACTTTTTTGCGTACAAAGACAGTCAGCAAAACTGAATAAGCGCTTCAGCCAATGGCGCCATTACAAGACATCGCGTGATCGCAAACACGATTGCATTAGCAGGTTTATTTTCTTAATAGCTAATAAATTAACGTCTTATTTCGTTTCATAATATATTTTTCAATAATATTATAAATCATATAATATATATAAGAACAGAAGTAGAGTACAGTAGAGTTCATGCTTCCTAGTAGTAAAGAAATAAAAGAAATGATAATTTTGAGCATTTAAGTTAAATAAAAAAAACATAAATCGATTATAAGAACAAATGTGAACATTTTATTAAAATATTTTTTTCATTAATAACAACTCGGCCTTTAGTTTACCAAGTCCAAACAATGAAATAACCAGCCATTTACATAATATCATTATACGTAATTTTTGATCGCGGTACTAATTAATCTTCTAACTGCTAAATATTTAAGAAAACACACACAAACAAGGATAATACAATGAAGTAAACATTAGTAAATGATTACATGATTACATCAAATGTGTCGAGAAAATATTTGTAAAATTTTTGTGTTAAATGTAATAGGAAAATTTTAATGTGATAAAGTTAAATTAATAAAGTTATAAACGAAAACAATTACAAGGAAAAACCGATGTAATAATAACTCAATTGTTTTAAAAAGTGAAAACGGAAATTATTCATTGTAGCGTGTTTATATTGTGACAGTTGATTTTATTTTTCATAAACTTTGGCCCGAAAGATGGTAAAAATATCTCGTAAAATTGATATTATTAACAAAAAAGCATGTTCTTTAATTGTAAATATTTATTTAAGCAAATAATATATATATTAAATTGTATCCAGACTGTAAGATAACTAGTAATGTCTAAAGTGGAAAGCATCTTAGTTTTTTTTAGGTATGTAACTAGCAAATAAAAGGTATAATGTCTATTATAGCTATGCCGATAACTTTTCTATAACACGATTCTATATTGACCTTAGAATCTTTGTGATATCGTAAAGTTATATATATTAATAAATAGAAGTCAGACAATTGTGCACATACACGGAAATATTAAAAATTAATTTACTATGTATTTACTCCTACTTTTAACTGACACTATAAGGATGTATGGACTCCTGAACTGAACTGTGAACACTTTAACACTGGGATGATAAAAGAGCATACACTAAGATAAAATATATAAGTCCTAAAATCTATGAAAAATAACAACAAAATCAAAAGTATTGAGAAATAATACAAAATTCAATAGTTTATTTATTTTTAAGACATTTTAATAAAGAAATGAATAACTAAATTTAATGTATTTTTTTTTAAGGATGACAACGTATCAAGAAAAGACTTGTATTTCGATATGGATATTGGTAATAAAGGAAGCTGATCTCCTGCCTCGTAAGAGTAGAAGTCACAGGATGTACGTCGATACCAAGTTGGAAGCCTCACTACATACGGAGCTTAACATTTACAGTTTTTGAAGTGAAACTTCTAATGCGACTATAAACGAGGTTGCGTTAAATTTTCAACGCTCCTGCGGAAGAGTAATAGAGAGAGACGGAGTATGAGTTCACTCAAAATTGATTTCTACATTGCGATGTTTCAGTTCTGCTGCACGGAGGGACTCCACTATTTTTTATTATTTTATTCATAAATCTTTACTCGTTATTGAAAGTTATTAAATTATTGAATGACATAATGAAAAACGGAAAGTACTACCGTATTCAGTGTGACGTTGGAAACTTGTACTAAGCATACTGGAAACGAAAGAAACAAAAAATAAATAAATCAATATTCGGGCAAATAATACTAAACTTTGTTATTCTAAAGAGGTTCAAATAACGGTGCAATACAAGCACGAACGACAAATTTGCAAAATTAACAATAGTTATAATGTTTGGACTTTTTGATAACTTTATTATTATTTCCATGAGTGCTTTAGATGTTTCGTACAATCATTACAGATAATAAAAGCGATGATATAAAAACTTCATTCATCAATTTCCTATTCATATCTTACGCATTCGGCCAACTCTGTATGTAACTCTTTACGCAAGAGTGCACCTTGATGCAAGGACGGCCGTCGCCACCTGTACCTAAAGAACGCGTCTTTTACCATTAACTCTTATCACAAGGCAGTAGAGCTTAAATTTAATGTTATGAAATAATCAAAAAATCCGACAAAATTACATCGTGACTCATGTGTTGGTAAGTCAGTGTTTAATACATAGCATTTATCTCGAAGTTTCGTTTGTAGAGATACATCCAGATTTATCATGCATATAACAAATCTCGATATTCGATCTCATAAATAATAAGACCCACAATAACTTATACATATATTCATCTATTTTCTATTGTCGGAAAACTAGGAGGTGAATACGGAATTCATCGGTTGCATTCTAATAAGATGTTTGATATTCACGAAGAAACCATAAACGTTTTACAACGCACCGATGCCTGTAACTATCTTTAGGAACGATATAATTTTAATAGGAGTATTCCAAATACATAATATCTTTTAACTTTTAGAAGGAAGGAGAAAAATTATCGTTCATTTAATCAACGAGAACACTCGCTTACTTTCTCAGCTTTTCTAATGAAATCCAAAACTGAAGTGGAAATTTAGCTTCCGTTTCCTAAGAATGTGATGGAAATTTTTAATCAGTGTTTTATCTGAATTATTTGATAAGATAAGACACTGCTGTTTTAACGAGACGCGTGACACATGCATCTGCATATTAATATGATGATAAATTATCTTTTATCATATCGTCTCGGAAAGTAACCAAACATGTGAAGTTGCAAAACCAACCCCATACGATCAGTGCTTCATATAAACATAACTCTTCGCTAGTTACTATACATTTAAAATGTCTACGAGCAAATTTATCTGTAAAAACCTTTAATTTATTGCACCGGTCAATATGCACATTGAATCATTTTATTAACGAATTTAAATTACGTAGATTAATTTATATACTAGTTTGAAAGTTTTATTCAGCAGAGCGCGCTCATTCAACTACTATAAAACAGCTTTCAACACTCGAACCGCAAAAACCTTGCTGGAGAAAATCGACGGAACCCACAGTCTCGGCCGCCGTTCACATTAATATTATTCCAGTAACTTTTCGAGTTTATTCTATATGCTTGTGTGTGTTTGAATACGTGTAGAAAAGTCGGATGTGTGCGTCCACACCAACTGCGTCGAAGACGAATACCAAGTAATGGAGCTAACGGAGGAATAAGTATAAATAAAATTATAACGTTATCGAGACAGTAGATGTTTGTTCTACAAAGATTTTGTAATCGCATATTTTATGTGACGATATACATCCCAAAAACCAGCATACGAATGAGCTTTATGTATACATATATATATATATATATATATATATATATAAATGGAGCCTTATTGACATTTAAAAGGATTTTTTTTATTTTTATTTAAAGACCTCTGAGTCTATTCTATCAAGTTCTAGTGACATTTACAAACCATCTGAAGAAGTCGAGTCTTCGAGGCCATTGGACTGACGAGATTTATTTAATTATTAAAAAGTGTAAAATCATTCAAAGCATATGCGAAAAAAAAACTTCATTGACACAAACGAACAATAATACAATTTTGTATAAAACTCTCGATAAAGACCGGTTGTGATCTGATAATAATCAATCGTTAGTTATATTACATACTAGTAAAAATATTTGTTGCACCTTGATCTTCAAAATTGCATTGTGAACGTTGCTAGAGTCACGCGGTAACTCTATTTTAAGACGCGTGACCGAAGCTTTGACGTTTGATGTGACGAAAGCTCGTACCCGTTTGTGTGGAGGCGCGGCTCACCCACACATCCTCACACACTCACCCATGAAGCTTTCATCAATGCAACTAATCCAATGTCTGGGAGCGCACGTGACATAGGACACGTGCAACGCATCTTACACTCTCACATAGAAGCTCAAATAATACTTAATAGACATTTTTAAATTATATTTTTTATTATCAGTTTCCTCAACTTTTATGTTATTAAGTTATTTTTTCATGTGATTCTCATTACCATTGATTTTATATTTCTGCATTATAAATTTTGCAATTTCCGTGTTTGAATTACGTCAATATTAAAAGAACTATCTAGGAAGACAAACTCTTGCATTTCGTTACCTTAAGAATTGCAGTTAATTGCGACTTCTGTTTTCTTCCTGATATATATTGCAAGAAACATTTGAATTTTAACCAGCACAGAAATAGATGAACGTATTATATCATGTCTCTTTTATTAATGGAATGAAAAGCCTGTAATCTTTAACATAATCTCATTAAAGATCTAATCCGAGTCGTTTGTTGAGATGTTTTGAAAGAACTATTTCATCGTAAAATGTGTGAAAATTTCTGTAGTATAAAGAGGTATAGTTATAATATAATATTATTTATCTAAAGCGATCCAACAAGAACATACTCTAAGTGGTTCGCCAACTCCTTAGGTCAGTGTAATGACGTAGACGACACGCCTCTTTAAATTATTTATCTTAAAATGCAACAAAAACATGCAGAAATAGCACGTCTAGATTTGTTTTTGCTGATATATTTATATAGCTAATGCATATATTTTTATCACGTTTACATTTTAAACAGAAAATGATGATTCAATAAACAGAGGTGTGTCTAACTGTTTTAAATGTTGAAGATGTAATAAGAAGATAATGTATTATTAAACATACGTCACTATTTCCTAAAACTGGGCAATTTGAAATAAAGTATGTGGTAAGTCATGTTACGGTTGCATCAGATGGAAAAATTGTAAATTAGCATACGTCTGATTGTTTAATGATTTAAATGGTATGCAAATAAACTTAACATGCCAAAAATAGTCATGACGGATTCGATTATATTTCCATTCCTTTCATATTTCTAATTGAACTTAATAATTTCATTTAACTGATAAGGGATACATATTTTATCGATACGGATCATTTTAAAAGGAAAACGTAAGACATCTGTTGCTTAAACTACAACTATGACTCTACCTGATGATAGGAACTGGAATTTGGTTTGAGCCAAGAGAGATAAAAAAAATTGGTACTGATATATAATATTTATTCTTAAGTCTAATTGTACTATAAGAAATTACATCTAAAATTATCCATGAATATGCATAAGCTGACCTTGTTTCACGTTGATAATGGAAGAACCCGTTTTCCTTACTTAAAACACTGGGTTAAATTAGTTACCAGTTAAAACTGCTGAACATTCATCCATTTATTGGTGTTTGAATTATAATCATGTATTTAAATAACTAGCCTCCATCCGATTTGACCTTATAAAAATTATGAAAAAATTGTTTGATGTGTTACGTTTATTGGTAGAGTAAATATTGTATATATTCAATCAGGTAAGTTTGGTGGGAGTGCACACACACTTCTGAAAATGCACGCCTACATACAAAAGTGTAAACGTTAATGCAATGTAACGGAGGGAGAGGGGTGGGGCTGAGGGAGAGGGGGTGTCGGGCATTCGACGCCGCGCCGTGCGCTACCAACCTTCTATAAAACACTGCGCTGCCATCTGCAAGTTTCAATAGATAACTTGATTTCTAAGGCATACGGTACGCTTTGCCAACATTTTAGTTTGTTGAGCATCCTTTAAAAAACCTGAATGTTGTGCATACTTACAGCACAGAGGCGCGAAATAGAAATTTCATTGAATGAAAACAATTTTTTCTCTCGTGAATTCGAAACACGACGTATTTTTAAACATCGTTTAACTGTGTCAAATTTAGCGAGTAGTTGCATCGTTCTAGACATTTCACAGTAACTATCGAGTGCAGTGATTTTATTTATTTGTGTTAATTATTGAATCTGGATTTAAAAAAACTTTTTGAGTATAAAAGAAAAAATTTGGCTTCTATTAGTGTTACACCGCAAAGACACTATCATTTTCACGTACCTTGATAATAATTTAGGACAATTTTGTAAATAGTGAAGTGATCACCATGAGCTTCAACAAGAATAATAACCCGATGGCGATGGGGAAGATTATGGGATACCTGAAACAGCTCTCTACTGAAATGGTAAGTCATAAACAGTTACTACCATAGAGAAGAAAAAATGTCTGCTATTAGCCAACACTATCTCTAAGAAAATGAATAGGTATCATGGTATTTTGGTTACAATAAGCTTTCACCATCGTTCAGAAAGCTCTGGAAAAATCGAGACTCAGACTGCAAGAGGTCGGAGAACAGGACCTTCACTCAACGTTGCCTAGCGACTACAAGCATAAAACTAAAAACATTGCACTTTAAAATATTGTTTTTTATGTTCCACGTAATAAAGGTTAAAATGTATAATTTTTTTTAAAAAAGAAAACTATATAGTCGACCTAGAACGGCAATTTATTTTAATTAAATAAAAAAATATTATAATGCAATTGGAACGTAGAGTTAATGTAATGACATTGTATAAATTAACATAAATTTCTGACTTGCAAGGAATATAGTTAGCTTCAGACTCGACAGCTTTAGCTATTAATATTAGCGTGTAAATAAATTTACCATAAGTTGCATTAACAAGAATAATAGCATCACATGATTCCAAATAAAAAAAATGTATTTTTTCTAAGAACTAAGTTATAAGTATACTAAAATTTGAGAAGCGTGTTAGGAAATACAAAATATTTTTTAAATAGATTACACAGATTTAAAGCATATATTATACACATCATATAAGTATTAGTAAAACAAACTTTATTAATCATTAAACCATTATTACTTAAACACGAATTACACTTAAATTGCAATTAAATTGTACAGCCGTTTCAGGTTCGAGATAATAGATCGCGTACCTGCGCAACGTGTCCTTGTACCACAGTAGCGCCATCGTGTGAATAAATACGTAGACATCTGCTATGCAATTAGTTTTGATAATTTTGGAATTTTTCACTAGATGGCTCTTTTTTAATATTTTATTCTACCGTTCAATATATTTAAATAAAATGTGTTACATGGTCCATTTGAATATTTTATAATAGAATATTTTAAAATTACAATTAAATATGTACTATATTGTTGGAAGAAAACAAAGAATTTACATAATTAAAATACATCAATATAGGCCATCGCTTGTTTGTTTATAAAACCAGCTGTCATTATTTATTCGGACCTATTTTATATTGATTAAATCTATTGAAACTGCCTATATATAAAAATCATTGTACAGGAATACACCAATATACGAAACGAAATTACATTTCCAAAAGTTGAGACACGGCGGAATTAAATGTTATCCATTACGACGAATTATATTTCCGGGTATATTTTAATTAATATTAGGTTGTATCAAAAAACAAAAGACGATTTTATTGGAAAAACAAAATTGCTGATTCCATAATTTGTTATAAATCCTGAATACAGGAAACATCTCTTATATTTTTAAAACACATTTCAATCGCAATATGCATGATCAGGCACGTGATACTTTTACTGACCCTTACACGAAAGTTCAAAGCCATCATAATAATTCTTGGTAAATAAGGCACCTAACAATATAAATAAAAAAAAGATAGTATGAGACTTATAGGAACTACGCAAATAATAATTTAAAAAGATATCACATCAAACCTTTTCCAAATATTTAAATGTCATTATAGATAATAAAAGTCAAATGATACTAAACAACATATTTATCATGCCAAAATATAGAAGAGTTTTAGCTATGAAAGTTAAAAGAAAAGGCCACATTTAAAACAACCAACAAACCAAAGTTAACGGAAATTTTAGTGTATGTAATAATATAAAATAAAAATATTACAAAATTTACAATTATAAGACATTTAGTGATGAATCAGAGGTAATTTCTCCAAAGATATTATATTTTATCATTGTCATAAAAGCCCAATCGATTTAATTGAAGACAAACGTTAAAATAAATAGCAATGTTTGTATTTTTTTAAATGTGAACAAAGCGAACGCATGGATGTTTATTCTTATAACATAACAGCTGACAGGTTCGTTTAAGAACGAAGAACTGTATTTTATAAACATCATTACATCGTTCGACAGCTGCCTGATAACATCCAAAATCGATATGAACGTTAAAACTGAATTGAATATTCGCAAACAGTGGTACGTTCCATTCAGTTTTATTTAAACCATTGTTATGTAGATAAAAACATTATTGTTAGAACCTTTGATCTCGCTCGGAAGTGACAGGTTCATGGTATTATTTTTAATTAGGTTATCGGAACATGCTTTCGGTAAATGCTTGATTGTGGTCAATAAGCAATGTTTTCTTTATTTGACCCTAGCCTAAGTTCAAAACTTTATCATTATGACAGTCTTACGCACATAAGATAGTGTATAAAATAAATGGGACTTGTTTGCGGATGTCTACATCAGTGATTGTTATGTTGTGATCGAGTTTGACCATTTAAAAGTTAGTGTTGGCTAAATTAAAGCTAAAGTATATTTTATAATGTATTAGGGCTCTACGGTATTATTATCAGTATAATTGACGTTATAATTCTGTATAGGGTGGAAGCGAGCAGGGTCATCAAAGGCAACAAGACGAGGAGCGCCTGTACCGTTCGCGTGGGCCTAAGTACGCGAGGGTACCAACACGACCGAGTCTCTCAGCATCCACTACCTGCACTTCTCTTGCGACCTCATGCGGTTCCCAGGGAACGCTTGCGCCGAATTACGCAACGATCCCTGAGATTGAATCTACGGAGAGCAGCAGCGAGGACGAACAGGACGCCTTTGAGAAAACACGCCGTCACTTCCAGCAATTAAGACAGATCAGTCTCGGGAACGAATTCAAATACAAAATGGAATTGGAAACCAAAGAGGAGAACTTACGTAATTCTCAGCCATACGTGAAGCAATTAAGTTTGGATAGCAATAAAGTAAAAACTGATCACACCATCAATGGCGACCTACCCCCGTATGGTGTCACCACTCAGCGGTTGTATCTGTGGACACAGGTTGGTAGACTAACAATTTATTACATACTTGTACGTTCAGAGATCGTTTGTAGTAATAGTGCATATATAAATTCCACAAAATTTTCCATTTAACGCTTTTTTATGAAGGTAGTAAATTAATCAAGATTGCATATTGATAAGAATCCAATTAAAATCGTACTTAGAGAATTATTTGTATTTATTAACAACTATTTTTTTAATGAAAACTGCTCAAAAGTATAAAAATTTTTGTAGAATAAAATTCTGTGTGTATATTTATTTACTATTTATGACTAACTATATTTCAAGGAAGTTTTATAAAAGTAGTTTTTTACGCTGTGTAAGTAATAGTGACTTTAAGGGCTTTAGTAAACCTTGTTTCGTTTTATGGTGTTTGCTTAGCAAAATACACTTATGTTATAGCTGTATTTGAAGGCTAGCAAGCTACATATAAGCTTGAATCGAGGCATGAGTCCAGACATGCAAGTTCTAAGTCTTAGAAACTACGTCCATATTTCTACGGAGTATAATTTATTCATTTTAAATGTCGAATATCTCATTATTTGAGGTTTATGACGATTTATAAATATGTATGTAAGAATTGTTTAAAAATATAGCTGAATATTTATATTATTTTCAGATATTAGCTGCTTTCGCTGTATCAATGGGGTCTCTGATTGTGGGATTCTCGTCAGGCTACACATCTCCGGCTTTTGAAACTATGAACAAAACAATGACAATCAGCACCGAAGAGGTCAGTACAAATCATATCAGAGCGATAGATTTTTAATATCAAGTAATAATCTAAAGATAAGAATCCTTTAATATTCTTCGTCATATCAAAATACTTATCATTTCTTGTATTCTACAGGAGACCTGGATTGGCGGTTTAATGCCCCTGGCTGCCTTGGTCGGCGGTGTCGCAGGAGGTTTCTTCATAGAGTACTTTGGAAGAAAGATAACTATAATGTTCACTGCTATACCATTTTTCATTGGTTGGATGCTGATTGCGAACGCCGTGAATGTATACATGGTGCTTGCTGGAAGAGCTTTCTGCGGTATATGCGTGGGAGTTGGGACACTCGCCTATCCTGTATATCTGGGGGAAACAATACAACCAGAAGTTCGTGGCGCTTTAGGACTTCTACCGACAGCGTTCGGTAACACCGGAATACTTTTGGCTTTCTTCGCTGGGACTTATTTGGATTGGTCACAACTTGCATTCCTCGGAGCGGCTTTGCCAGTTCCATTCTTTTTACTTATGATCCTCACTCCAGAAACACCTAGATGGTATATAGCAAGAGGCCGAGTTGAAGACGCGCGCAAAACGCTCCTGTGGTTGAGAGGAAAAAATGCTAACACTGACAAGGAAATGAGAGAACTCACACGGTCACAAGCTGAATCTGATCTTACAAGGGGAGCGAATACCTTCGGCCAATTATTCTCTAGGAAATATTTACCAGCAGTTCTTATTACTCTCGGCTTGATGTTGTTCCAACAGCTAAGCGGAATTAATGCTGTGATATTTTATGCATCAAAAATTTTCAAGATGGCTGGCAGTACTGTTGATGAAAATCTTAGCAGTATTATCATTGGAATTGTCAACTTTGTGTCAACATTCATCGCAACAGCCATTATCGATCGATTAGGAAGGAAAATGTTGCTTTATATTTCATCTACAGCAATGATCGTGACATTGGTTATTCTGGGAGCATACTTTTATTTGATAGACTCTGGTACGGATGTCAGCAGCGTTGGCTGGCTGCCTCTAGCTAGTCTTGTTATATATGTACTTGGATTTTCTATCGGTTTCGGACCTATTCCATGGCTCATGTTAGGAGAAATCCTACCCTCCAGGATCCGCGGTACTGCTGCTTCATTAGCGACCGGATTCAACTGGACATGCACATTCATTGTAACCAAATCATTCAGTAACATAATTTTGATAATTAAAATGTACGGTACGGTGTGGATGTTCGCTGTCTTATGTATAATTGGTCTACTTTTCGTAATATTTTTCGTACCTGAAACCCGAGGGAAGAGTTTAGAAGAAATCGAGAAGAAACTAACAGGGGGCTCTCGTAAAGTACGCACAGCAGCGACAAACAAACCGAATAGCGGCTGTTAGAACACATTAATATAAATTTATAAAATTTTGTGATAAATACGTAACAATTCAGGACGTAAATTATAGCTCCTGTGTTTATTGACGTAATATTGTACACATATATACTGGGCGAAATGTTTTATGTGACGCCTTAAAAGCGTGTATGAAGACTGATTTGGATCGTTTAGAGTGTGACTAGTTCATAGATTTAGTCGTAGAAATTTTAGTTAAGTAAAAAATAGTTCCTTATATATTGTAAATAAGTGTTAAAACAATTATAAGGTTTAATGTTGGTGTACAACGCTTAAGGCATTTGGCTTTCTCTTTATATCAATGTAACCCAGTAAAATATCTGAGGCACAATATTTTTGTATAAAACATACGAATGTTAATTTAACAATCATTATGGTCTTAACATAGTTCTATTTCGATCATGACAAATACATTTAGTGATTTATTGTTAGTCGACGTGCGTTGTGTTAAAGGCCGTATTTAACGATAAGAACTTTAGAGACTTCGTATATTACGGGGGTCAATATTTATTTTACTTGTATTACACATGTTACTAACACGAACTCTTGTGTTTTATTTTCCACCCGATTAGCGTACCTTGTATTCCGTGTATATAGTTAAAAAAAATATGCAATGCAATCGTCTTTTAAAATTGAATTTATTATAATTATTTTCTATAATTCTCAAACAATATTTTGGGTCCTATGAACTAGTCTAGACAAAATTTGTTAAGTAAAATATTAATACAAAATATGACAAGTAGCGGAACAGTTTTTATTGAATAGAATATTTTCATTAAGAATATTATGTGCTTTAAATGTTAAACATGACGCAGAATATTCGTTACATATTGCGATTATAAACATTCATATATTAATATGTAGACATAATAGTGAATATAAGATATAATCATAAAATTCATCTAATAAATAATAAACGTACTTGTTTAAACAAGTTTCACCAATAATGTTACCTTTTAATATTATTATATGATATACATTCTAAACTTTTTTATATATTTCTCTTCACATTATTTGTATATAGGGAGTCACAGTTGTACTTCTTTAAAAATCCTTTCCTCTATTTCTGTTCGTAAGATGCACACCAATAACTAATACCCAAGATGGCAAAATGGATACGTTGCTTAACGGATTAGGTGATTAAACCATTGTGGAATATTCGACGTTTGAAAGACCCAATGCAAAAATCTGTGCAATATATGGGGATGGAGATCAAGGAACATCTTACACTTGAATTTGAAATGAAGTAACTTATGACTGAGTCTTTAGTTGAAAATTGATAAGCATGTGGATGTGGACGTAAACACGCTGCAAACGGTTCGGTTATACTACCAAGACGATGACTTATTTCTTCTGAAATTATCTCAATGTATTGAAGATCAAATACACAAAGGTATTGCATCTATGCTTTTATCCGCAATTTAAACTCAACATGTATGTCCATATAAATGAAATGATACGTCTACGGTTGTGCATCACAGGACAAATACTGGACAGATTACGAACAATTTTTTTTAGTTTTAGAAGTGTTAGTAAGTTAACTAAACTAAAAAAATATAGCAATATCTTCATTTCATATAATAATAAAAACGTAACAACAACCTTGACAAAGTCGCGGGTATCATCTAGTATATAATAAAATGTGTCAAGTTATGTGCCATACATTGATTACAACCATAAAACCTGTTTATAGTACAGTCAGAAAACTTACAAACAACATGTGTTCTGTGACGTCTTTGTATGAAAATCTATGAAATACGTAGGACCCAAGTAGTGAAGATTCAAAGAGCAAATTAATCATATAAAAGTTTTTAAAAATAGAGTATATCCCGGTGTAAGAGCCAAGCTAGGGACTTTTTTATTTTAATGTTAGTAAGAAAAAGCGGTATATAAAGAAACATATTCTTGGTAACTTATAACTATGGGTTCATGAATAGAGATATATCAACAAGACGATAAAAGTAAATAGGAACGTATAGTACTAGATTCTTACATTTAAAGAAAAAATAATTGAATATACTTATATTAAAATATTTGATGCAAAATGTTTTGCGGATTCAAGAGTATAGTAATAATTTTCACCAGTCCTTCAGTAAGGATGCCTTAGAATAAATTAAATCAAAAGTACCTATGTATGTTTTAATGTTAAAATCGTAATAATAGGTGTTTCAGCTTCATAAGTAAAATTTTACTTAAACCGGTTTTTATTTTTGGTCTTATCTAGAGTAAAAGACGAACACACAAATCAAATTCGTCACTCCCAATTACATTGACTAGAAAAATAAAAGAAAATATGACATTATATTTTTCATTCGACTTCGCTAGCTTAAGTTCCCAACAGAATTGTATTTATAGAAAATACATACATTATTCCCCCTTATTGGATGGATAAAATTAAAATTATATTAAAAATAGTTCAGTGATTTCAGTTTGAACAATTAATATAGACATAGATGCTTACACAAATTTATATATAGAATTTAGTGAAAATATTGCCCGTATTAAAATCTTACTGAAACGCGATTGAGGCAGAAATTATATCATAAATACTTATGGTGATTCAACGTTTAAGTTGGAATTTTCTTTTCATAATGCTGAGACCGACTTTTTTGCTCCAGAGCATGTATTAAATGGCAATCGCTTGATATTTATTACAAAAACAAGGAATATGTTACTGATTTAAGGTAATTGCGATCGTAAATTAAGTCGTTTCCAAAAATAGTAATTCTAAGGAATTAATATTATGTAACTATGAAATGTTAAAATTATATTCTAAGACATAACGTTGAATAATTAAAAGAAATATATCATCACAATTTATCTTAGGTCATCACGACTGAATGTATAATTATTTATGCATTATGTTGTAATACATAATTTATGTGTTACGAATATTGTGAATTTCAACTGTAAAAAGCAGAAACCTTTTGAACAGTAGCCTCGAAAGACAATCAGTTTTGTCAATCAATTTGTGGCCATATAAATTGCTTGGGCGCCGAGAGCCGCTCATTTATACACTACGCTTTCTGAGATTCACATCTTTCGAATTTAACGATTATATTAATTGCCCATGTGATTTCTTATGAGTAACATAACAATTTTTTAAAATGAAGATTTTAATGAGAGCCGACACTCATTACAGCATAGTTGTAAGTGGCAGTGAATATGTTAAGCCGAAATATACATTTTCTCAGGTAAGTTCTCATATCTAGTTACTTTTTATTTGAACATGTATGCCCGATGCTAGTTATTCTTTAGCGAACATTTTCTTTCGACGTACATTAACGCTGAAAGCTTACACTAGATTTGTATTTTGAATTATTTATATCTAGTCAAGTATATAATTCTATAAAGGGAGATGATTTTATATATAGTTTTTAATTTTATATATAATCTAAGAAACATTCTAATCTACGATAATTATGTATAACATTACTATACTTTTTAATTATATTATATAAAAGGAGATACATAGAAGCGGAATACTAAATTATCTAATGTATCACAACCTTATTAATAAAATGTAAAATTCGGTTTTATGGAAGCATTCATATTCATATATTCTAAATAAAAATTCTTTTTTTTTAAATTTAAACCACAACAATATGCTTGTTGTTTGAATACACGCGTCGATTTTACACGGTTTGTTACGTTATCAATTCGGAAAAGAAAATAATCATAGCAAAAATTCCCTCCGAGGCAATAAATCTGTTGGAAAAGTAAATAATGTGGTGTCATTTGCATGCAGTCTGTAATAATTGGAAGCAATCATTGTTTGTGATTGTTAGAATTGATGTCAGGCTGTTGGTACACACCTCCAACAGAATTGGCCGTTTACGTCATATTCCTCGTATGACTTATAGTATTACAAACATTTTAATTAGTTACTGGCAAATTTTAATTATAGCTGAAGTTTTTTACTGTATGAAATTTCTAAGAGTTAATTTTTAATACAATGTCATTCTAGTGCAATAAAAATCTATAGTATTTGTGATTGACTCTTAAATCTTGATATATTTTATATCAATAGGTCTCAAACAAAAAAGGGCTTTTTATTTTTGCTTCCAAGGCCATTATGCTTCATCTGTTTATAAAGTTATACACTCTCATATACATATACATATACAGATAAATATTAATAAAATTATAGCTTGTGGTAACAACTTCAGGTGTTAGCTGCCGTCGCAGTGTCTATGGGTTCCATGATCGTTGGTTATTCCACTGCCTACACGTCACCTGCCCTCGTCACCATGGAAAATAGCACAACTATATCCGTCACTGAGGAACAAGTACGCTTTTTCTACTATTGAAGTTACTGATTGAAATTGTGTTAGTCTTTATACTTCGCAATCTACAATACAAAGAACATCGCAATCTACCAATCTTCATGTTTCTAAGTTGCAGTGACTATAAATGGTGATAATAGCTTAAGTGTTGAAAGAATTAAGAATTTTTCTACGTACATCATTTATCAAAAATATCTTAATAAAATAATTATTTTAACTGTTATAGTAAAACGTTGGTATATTCACAAAAATTGCAAAACATTATGAATATAATAAATTAATATTTTGTATATTCATATATGCTTTATATAGTGGACATTAAATAAAATTTTATTTTCTTTATTAACAGGCAAGTTGGGTTGGTGGATTAATGCCATTAGCGGCTTTAGCCGGTGGTGTGCTTGGCGGTCCATTGGTTGACTATATTGGCCGGCGAAAAACTATACTACTCACAGCTGTACCCTTCTTCGTCGGTTGGATTTTAATAGCTACTGCAAGAATTGTTCATTTGGTACTTATAGGACGTGCTATATGTGGATTATGTGTCGGTATTGGATCACTAGCCTTTCCGGTATACCTCGGAGAAACAATTCAACCCGAAGTGAGAGGCACTTTAGGTCTGTTTCCTACAGCAATTGGCAATATTGGTATTTTAATTTGCTACATTGCTGGAAAATACCTTGATTGGTCACAATTAGCATACCTAGGGGCGTCGCTGCCAATTCCATTCCTTATTCTTATGTTTATGATCCCAGAAACTCCGCGATGGTACATGTTACGAGGAAGAAATGAAGAAGCTCGTAAAGCTCTTCAATGGTTGAGGGGCAAAAATACTAAAATAGATAATGAAATGCGTGATATAGCTCTTTCAGACGCTGAAGTTGATAGCGATTTGAAATTTAAAGACATTTTAAAAATGAAATATTTGAAATCTATATTGATAGCTCTGGGTCTCATGCTTTTCCAACAGCTCTCCGGGATTAACGCCGTGATATTCTACACAGTCAAAATATTCAACATGTCAGGCAGTTCCGTAGATGGTAATTTATCAACAATTATTGTCGGATTAGTCAATTTCATCTCAACATTCGTAGCAACTGCTCTCATAGACAGAACAGGACGCAAAATACTACTTTACATTTCTTCGGTAACAATGACCGTGACGCTCATAGTGCTAGGAACGTTCTTTTACGTTCGAGACACATTACATATGAATGTCACCAACTTAGGTTGGCTTCCGCTGACAAGTGTGATGTTTTATTTACTTGGATTTTCTTTGGCTTTCGGGCCGATACCTTGGTTAATGATGGGGGAAATTTTACCAGCAAAAATTAGAGGTGGCGCCGCGTCTATGATTACTGCTTTTAATTGGTTATGCACTTTTGCTGTTACAAAAACATTTCACAATATCTTAGTAGCCATCGGGCCAGCTGGTACGTTTTGGTTATTTGGTTGCATTTGTTTTGTTGGACTATTCTTTGTTATAGTATTTGTGCCCGAGACCAGGGGTAAAAGCCTTGAACAAATAGAGAATAAAATGACAGGAACCAAAGCGAGGTCACGTAGGATGAGTTCAATTGCGAACATAAAACCCCTACCAAATGGATGCTAGGCCTTTAAAGACTATAATTTTATGTACTTTTAGAAATGATTTAGTATGAAAATATGTTACACAAAAACTATGATACTTGATATATTTTTAATAATATATAAGCAGTTTAATTTAGTAGTTTTCAGCATTTGAGAAATATTGTAAGGATATATTTTATTAGAAAATATATTAAAGCCATAACCAAGTCATATCTTTTATAGATGATTAAAATTATAATGTACATTTACATATATTCAGTTATATAATGGTTTGTCAAATATCTCCCTTCCGCTTTTTTGCTTTTTATTCAATGCTTTACTAAAAGTGTCACAGTGGTCGTATTTAGTTCAGATATACGCCGTTTTGTTCAATAATGTTTTCATCTAGACGGCAACTTCATAATACCCCTCTCGTAGAAGCCCCCTCCTTATTTGCGAAGAACTCGGACAGCCATTTTTCACAAGCCTATTTTGAATTCAACTTTACACCACCGTGGGCATTCGCCATGGACAGGAACAGGGGGTAATCACTTGACGCTGTTCCATGCGATTCGATGTTGGATGCGATAAAACCTCCCATCCGAACTCCCGTAGCTTCTGACGAGTCATCAACGAAGTGTGTGGGCTGGCGTTTTCGTCGAGGAACGCTACACCCTTCCTGTTGGCCAATTCTGGACGCTACTGGTCGATCCCCTGCTTCAAGCGATCCAGTTGTTCGCAGTAGATGGTAGAATTAAGCGTCTGGCCAAAATGGGAGCAGCTCATAGTGGATGATTCCCTTCCGATCCCAATCCCAATCCAAACACACAGCAAAACCTTCCTGGCCGTCCGGGATTGACAAGTGTTGGCCACTGTTTGATACGGTCCAGATGGTTTTTATGAGTAAAATCATGCGGCACCCAAACATCAAGCTTTTTTTTGTATCCAGCCTTCTGCAGATGGTTTAAAATGGTTTGGTGACTAACTGCCATCTCCTGGGCGATGTCACGAGTTGCCACATACCGGTGTAACTCGATATTTTCCATGATTTGATCGTTGTTCGTCGTCACCGGTCTTCCGCCGGCTGGCTCATCCATGGTGTCGTTAGGTTAGGTAAGGAACGTCTCACGAAACGTTTCTTTAGCGGATTTGCCTTTAACGAAGGAAAACTTTAAATTAGCGCGAATTTTGGGTTAGTGAAATCCATGTTTACACGTCTATAATTGTTGAACGCAATATCCAAACTAATCATGCATTGCTTCGTTTTTTAGGTTATGTCAAGACCTTTCAAATAATATATAACATTGCCATATATGAGCTCTGTAGCGTTTTGTACATAGCCGCGAAATTAGAAGGGAGATATTTGACAACCTATTTGATAGAAAAAGAAACTTATATGTAGGAAAAAAAATGACTTGTAATTAGTTTGTGTTAATAAATTATTATTGTTTTATTATTGAATATTCATAAGTTAAATATTAAAATTTCCAAAAATGTTATAAGATAAGGATAAAATTAAACAACAAATTAAAAACTATCTTACAGTTATTAATTTTTTTTCCCTATTACTTAAAAGTAAAGTAATTTCTAAAAAAATTATACACATATATTAACATATTTCACAATTAAACGAACAAAAAAAATGAGAATTTATTAAAAATTTATACTGTAGAAATACTGTACAAAACATATCCGACATAAAGAGCCATTTTTATATATACATACATATGTAGGTGTGTTAATGTGCTGGCAAAAAAAATAATCATATCGGTACAAGAAACTAAGTAATTGTGACCTATAAACAGATTTATAATTTTTTTCTTAAGCGGTCTATTTAATTTGGTGTACAAATAATATAAATGAATTTGTGTTATTTTCTCTTTTGCTTCTACCGATTACTTGCGACTAGTATTTCTACTAATTGACATTTAGGTAACCATACACATATTTCGAACACACTGAGACCATAAAATTGAGATAAGTTTACAAATTGTTATTGTCTTGAAAATATGCAAGATTTAAATCAACTAAGACTTATGAATTAACAGTAACATATATAATCATTACTTAATATACATATATTGTTACTAATCTTTATTTCAAATAGCTCATAAAATTTACCACAAATTGATAAATTTTAATTATAATTATAATAAATTAATAATATGGTTTTTGTGTGTGGACAATGTGTTACAGTTACATATTCATTTCTCAAAAAAAAAATTATGTTGCATTTGTTGAAACATGTTTGACTCTGAAGGAGTGCACTTTTCTAACAATTCACCTAATGTTAGAGCAGTAAAGATATGTCGAAATTGTCTTACAAACTTCTAGTAAACAAAGAATGTAGTTATATTGAGCAAATAAAGTGCATTACAAGTTACTTAACTCTATCATCTTTATGTATAAAAGAAAGTCGTATTAGTTACACTATTTATAAATCAAGAACGGCTATACAGCTTTGGCTGAAAATTGATGGAGAGATAACCTAGAACCAGGAGAAGTACATAGGATACTTTTCATCTGAATGAAAAAGAAGAAAAAGTTGATAAAATCCAAAATGTTCTCATTTTCTGCCTTCAAGGAGGAACAGAGTTCACCCGGTCAGCTCTACATTTCTAATTCTACAACTACCACAGATGAAGTCACAGGCAAAAACTAGTTAATATCATATAGAGTTGTGTTAGCAGTAGACTTATGAGTAGGTGTGAGCTGAAAAGAGCTTTATGTATGGCTAGCAGCCATTAAAATGGTATATTCTATAATGCTGTAATCATGGGTACATATGTAAATATATGTGAATGTGTGCATTAAGTATTATAGCTATTTTCCAATTTATTTCACCTATGCATGCTAACTGAAAAAGCTCCTATTATTATTATTATATGTAATACAAAATTTATAATTACCAAAATAGAATATAAAAAATCCTTAAAAATATTCCTTAACTACTTAATAGTCGAAGTCTTGAATATTAAGAGTATGTCACTAATGTGCAGTTGATGAAGCCTAACTAAACAACTTTAAAAAAATATATAGGTACATTAAGACGGTATCACTGAAAATTTGTATTATATCATTATAAAACAATTATTAGACATGAGCCTTAATTCAAGTCACTTTTAAGAATAGTTGTTTATGCCTTTCTTATTCTTTAAAAGTAATAAAATGTGAATGTAGTTCTGTATGAACTGGAACATAAGTCCTATTTATATTTACTTTGTCTAGTTTTTCAAAAATTTTATTGTTGGAGATGGTTGAAAGCGCTGTAATAATAAGTTAAATAATAAAAGTAATATTTAAAAAGCTAGTCACTCATTTTTTACAATTAAAATTATAAATGTGTATTATTATAATGTCTTAGTGTCTGTAACTTCTCTGATCCTCACATATTTGTATTAACAATTAATAACATATTTAGAAAGATATTATCATAATGGCTGCTTTTGTTAAAAATTAAATGATTTTTATCCTACCTACTCCAGCTGAACGCAACAACACCTGTTATATTAGATATTTGTTTTGACAGGGACTATATTTTAGAGCTTAATAAAGTAACAATTTATTAAAACTCACCCATAACTTGAACGCGGCAAATTGCACAAGTGTCGCATTCCACATCCCAGCTCCACATAGCTACAGCATTCCACTTTTTGAGAGTAAACATTTTATCAGACTTTTGGCCATCATTATCACCACGATCAAAAGAGTCACAATCTTCGGCAGACATTGCTTTTGTTATAATTATTTGGAAAATTGCCTTTCGTAAACAAATGTTAATTTGACGTTTGCATTTTCACGACGTCTACAGAGTCAGTTATCAAAATGTCAGAAGTAATTATTTCAATATCTATACTATCACAAAATTTTTGATTAGGATTTTAAATTATTGTTTTATTTTCTGCATTTTCTATTTATCTGCAATTGCGCAAGTTACTTGAAAATTTATAATTTATTTTATATATTTGTAAATTTATAACGAACTTTATAAATGTCATATTCTTTTCATGACTTTGTAAAATTATAATACTGAAACATAAAGATAACATTAGAAAGTAAAGGTATCTAGGTAGGTACTTGATAAAGCGTAGATTTAAACAATGTTAAAACCAAAAACATTTTATATAATAATGTACTCGAATTATAATTATATGGCATTTGACACTAAACGTTTATAGAGATATTTTATTAATGTTACCAAATTAAGTACACTAAGAGTTATTAGAAAAATAATATTATTTGAAAATATTTGACCGGTAGCTTATCGGTATTTACAGCAATGAGTGTATAAATAAGATTTGTATGACTAATATTAATTTAATTTCAAACGGTGTGTTTAAGCAAATTACCATGAAATATTTTTGTAATATGAATCATTATTCATTGCAATATGAATTGGGGAATTGAATTTCATTTATTACTTACTCTAAAATTTTTGAAACTGATGCACTAAAAAAATGTGTATTTGTCATTTCCTATACAAAGAAAGAAATTCAAAATAAAAAAAAAATTAAACTAAATATATGTATTTCGGATTTACTACATTTCGGATCGGCTCTATTTCGGATTACAGTCGTTTCGTTCAACTAGTTCTTTGTTATAATAATCATTGTAATATTAAATGTTTTAAAGGTCATCTGATTAATATAATCATTTAAGACTGTAGCCATTGTACATATGGTTGTAGAAACGAAATTGGAAAACTTTTCAATAAAATTTATTAGGTATAGAAATTTTACGCAAGAAGCTATAAACCCTAATAAATAATATTTTTATTAAGAAACCTGTAAACGTTAATTTCCAAGTAATCATATTACAGTACACTTAATGTTAACATTGTATAATTCTTATATAAAAATTAAATTATAGCATATAAAACTTAATACAAAATTATACAAGTAAGTCATAATTTTAAATTTTAAATTATGTACCCTGTGTCATTCAAAATATAACAATGATTACAAAGGCGGCGCTTAAAACGATAGGTACCTATAAATAAAAGCAATTACCAGGTAAAGTATTGTGAATGACATTATATCATATACATATATGAATAAATTAAAGGGCTGTCGTATTTTCAACCGAAATTAAATCAATCTTAAAAAATAAATTAATGAAAATTTTATTTCTCTTCGATATAAGTGTTTAAAGATAGTTGTGTATTATTATAATTATACATTATCCAAATATACACACAATAAAATATAAATTCTCTAAAATCTTAACACAAACTAAAGGACATTAAAGAAAATTGTAAGAAGAAGAAGGCTTATGCTGACTCCAATAGAGACTCCGCTACTGTAACATCCAAATTCTTCCAATTGCACTTGGTACCTGATGTTGTATGGGAATCTACACGCGTTTTCTAGAAAAGAAGAGAAGGTATTAACCATTTTTGATAATTATTTAATTTGACCCTGACGGCTTGAATTTTAGAATTAGGTTTGTATTTAATATTTATATACCGAATTACACGATTTAGAACATTTTTTTAAATTACTTATAGGTTTCTTTATGATTTGAAACAGAGATAGTGATATAGTCTAATTAGTTTGGCTGAATGTAATAAAGTGACATATAATAATATATATTTTACCTGTACAAACTGCAGATAATGTCGCTGGTGTTGGTACAACGGACTGTACGGAGAAATAGAAGAATGGACAGGAGTTTATGGTGTAGAATCCACTACACAGGTGTTGCAATCTAATTTCCACGTTACCAGACGTCAATGACTCACACGTTACCGCATTGTCTTCGACCACAACTACCGACGAATTTTGCCTTAAATAGAAGACATTAAAATACATCATCGATTCAAATTAAACATTATCAGAATTTGTTGAACTTTATAGACACTTTTCTTCCACATTATACAATTATTAGTTTCTTACCTGGGCTGAGAATAAATTCTGGACCAACATACTACAAGATTGCCAACTCCTGCTCCCGCTCTTGAAATGCGAATTCTTCTATTATCATTGTTATGGAAGAAGTAATTCGGAGAAACTGAATAAAAGTTAACGTAGCCTGGTTCAACGTAGTCGTCAAATTGTCTAGTTCCAGACGATGTGTCGGAATAAGTAGATCCACAGGCTGGATTTATCACTCTTCGTCCAACTGGTAATTGGAAAATAGGAAGATTAATAAGCCACTTCTGTTTTTGCTACAAACAAGCGATAGAAGGCTGTTTCTGACATAATAAACCGTACATAATGGATTGTTCATAGTATTTATTTTTTAAACAACTATAACTCACCCTTTCTAATATTTCTCAGAACTGTATGCATATTATTTTCAACATTCGTCCCATCTGAAGTTAACGAGATGACACTGATATCATTATGCATATCGCGTACTAAATTCCAAATCCTATCGAATTGATTCGTTGATGTTGCAAACAATATTCTAAGATCTGTAATAAACAAAATATTTATCAACAGAAAGTATTAATTGCAATTAGAAATAGGACCATAAATTTAAATAAAACTATATTTTGGGTTTTAGAGTTTTCACTGTCACTATTGTTGTATCAGAAATCTTTCTATCAATTTAAGTAATGCTTACCAGGCACCGTTTCGTTAAGTATTCTAGTTTGCTCCCAAACAGCTTGATTATTGTTTATAGCTGTATTGATGAGGAATAAAAGCACTGTCGAATTTCCACCGACGTAGTTAGCTATTTTTTCATTTTCAAGCCGACTGTGCATTGATATACGAATACTTGTTAATGTACTTTCAAGGTTAACACCAGAGGGTACTGGATAAAATATAAAAATTGTTAAAAGAATTACAATCAGTTAGGTGCCTACATTCATTTAGCAAATTTTGCACAGATGACAAACAAGAATTAAATATATATGTAACTAATGAGAGTCAAGTTACATTCATTTCGATATTTCTATAAAGAAAGGAAATATATTTTTAATTAATTTTGATACCTCAATTAAAGATATATTCATATTTTGAACACACTACTTTTGTTAAAAGAAAAATCTTGTTAAAGAAATAGACCAATAAATATAGACTTACATGACCAATGTATCTGTTGTGTATAGTTAGAATGGAATTCAGACAAGGAGAACGTTGTGTTTACGATAACACTACCGTCGAAGGCGTTTAATAGAGTTACACTTGATCCATACTTTCCCACTTCAATACTGTCTAATAGATGTGAAATAGCAGGATATATCGATTGATATGGCCAGGACAGATCAAGAACGATGTAGAGATTAGTTTTAAGTCTGTAATCAGTCGAGGTTTCACTCACAACGCAGTTGAGGTCATTGAGGTTATTAGCTGTAACAATTTTTTACTTCAGAGACCATCATAAACAAAACAATAATAGCATGCGTTAAATATATCAAACCTTACTAACATGTGTACGTCTGGAAGTTATTAACTGCACTAGCAACCGGGTCCTGCAGCCCCCTCATTATAGTACCAGGTAAAAGCATATTGGTATCCAAAACAGCACTAAATGTGTACGTCTCAGATATTAAAGTGGGTAAGTTGCTGTTAGTTATAAATTCTTGAATTAAATCGCGACGATTGCATGCCCTTCTCGATGGGTCGAACACTCCGTTCTTAATGATAAAATTCAGTATTAGTCCCTTGAAAACAAATACCTTTAAAAAAAATTGAAAAGATATTTACCCTTGGACTGTAATACATATCTAAAAGTTGCGACAATTTTAAAGAACTGGAAGACTCAAGTGCTGAAGTTACAATAGAGCCCAAAACAAATCCATCTACGTCTCCTCTAATTTCAGGGTCAGTCATCTCCAAGTTTGTTCTGCTGTGTAGCATAAAATATCTCGGTGCCTCTGTTGAGTTCCAGTTACCAGCTGCGCCGATAGAAACTGAAGGGTTCCCTCTCCTTGTTTGAATCAATACAGCTTCCGCTAAGTCGCCTAGAAAAAAATAACTTTGAATTATAACTGCCTCAAGCAGTCAAATATTTACCTTAAAATAATACAATTTCATGTACCAGAGAGTGTAGTTGGGTATGTAGATGTAACAAATTCTTGTACATTGGGGTGTTCAAGAACAGATCCTTTTACAAGTTCCCTCACTGGAACTCTTTGTAATTGGGCCCCACCAGCTATACCGGCGAGCACATTTCCAGCGGAAACTGCACCCCACTTTGTATATACCACACCGCCTAAAAGTGGACATTGGCTGTCACCCAGAAGCTGACGTTCAGACTTTAAACCATCCATGCCACTGTATTCTACGTCATCTTTTGGATTATAATGCCTCATTTGTCCATTTGTATCTACAGAGGACCTGAATGTTTAAGAATATTAAACTATTACATTTCAATACTAAAATATCGTATATATTTGTCTATATTAGTCTCTGACGAGGAGTATTAGTGGATATCATCTGTAAGTTTTGTTACAAAAACTCCATTTAATTACTAACATAGCTTTCAAGTCCAAGATTTCAACGTCATCTTTCAATAAACGTTGTGTTAAATCACGGCTCGTCCGTAAAGCTCGATATTGAGAAAGCTGATTACATTGATTCTCATTTCCACGTAGCCGAGCATCCACAACTGTGGAAAACATATGGTGGAGAGTACACTGTAAAGAAATAAATAAATATAATTTAAGAGAAACAATTTTAACTGTCATTAATTTTATATATAAGTAATGTTAATGCAACCTTTAGATATGAATTTAGAGTATTATTTGCTAGGACTTGTTGATTTCCCTGAATTATTCTGGATTGAACAATCCGGTGGCGATGAAACGAATGGAAAGTAGGGGAGAATGGCAAAACGCCCGGTGACGCCAAGTTCGTCTCTGGTTGATGATATTCAATACCATCTTGTCGATATCTGTGAAAAAAATTGTTTGTTAGTAATTTAACGGTCTCTGTTCTTGTTTTTTACAGTATTGTGTACTCAAAACTATGTCGTTTACTTTTATATGTTCCTGCTAACTCTTATTTGTAAGCATTTCAAAGCATAGAATGACGATTGGAAAATTAAATTAACATAAATTTTATTACATATCAAAACTATAACCATACTCCTCATAAATGTACATCTTTAGAATATACTTTCATTGTATTGATAATGTTATATATCCTTCTAATGCCTTACGTTTGAAGCAGCAAAATAACAAGTTGTCTTAAATCCACGTTCACATTAGGATTGTCCTCCACTTGTTGTATAATATCTATTAAAACTTGCATTGTCATCGGTGGTAAATTATTTCTGTCTATGAGTAAACGATCTGTGTAACATTCTCTGAGCTCTGGTGCAACACTCGATTGTGCAGTTAACTGACATTGCACTTTAGCGGCAATAGCCAACACGAAGACTGTTAACCAAAACATGCTGGCAAAATCTGAGGAGAAATTAAATCTTATTTTTCATATACATTTCAATCAGTTGAAGCAATTTAAATTAATTGGAAATCAAACATATTTAAATCAAATGTGTTACCATACTATTATTTAAATTATATTTAAATAAAAATATAAAATTGATGAAAAGATGAAAATTTTGATATTGTTATGGAATGTGACTATGCATTTTAATGTTGTTAGAGCTCAAAGCACATTATCTATCGATTCATCACTATCTGTTGTTCGAAATAAAAGAGCTAAGTAGCGCAATTGATAAAAAAATCCAACAAATTCATACTACACGTACGAATTTAGAATAGTATGTGCATGTGTCATTTGATAAAAGTAAACGATTTAACAATTAATTATCAGTAATGTTAAGGAGTGGCAGGCTGATTATATATTTTTTAAAAAATGCTTACAACATCTATTTACAGACGACGTTAGTTTCGGCATGTAAAAAAAATATTTATTTGTATAGTTATCTAGGCTTTGTTAAACTCTGACTTATAGTGAGTTCTCTAAGGATTCATATCGTCACACTACATACGAATAGTTTCACGTTTCCCACGATCAATAACCTATGTTAATACTAGGGATAAAGTGAGACAATTTATGATTCAAAATTCTTATGTATGCCTGTACATACTTGATACTTAGAATAAGCATACAGTTTTTACATGTTGTGAATTCCTATTTTATTCTTTTGTAACACAATCGACTATCCTTGAAACTGTTTTCTTATCATTTAAGATAGTTATAACTAAAAAAAAATACAAATTAAATTAAAGAATACTTTCAGGTAGGTTTTTGAATAAAAATATTTCATTTAACATGAGTGGGTATTACCTAAACAAAAAAACATGTAATTGTTAAACCTGTCTAAAAATGACTGTTGACTAGATTAATAGGACACGAAAAAGTCTCAATGTAGGTCATGTGGACTATACAAGATAAAATTAGAACACTTTCACTGCACCAACATGCTAGTCTCTTAAAGAAAATTGAGTGAATGGTTGAAAAATAATGAAAAAAGATGTCCAAAAAAGTTTTTAACTATCTACTTAACGTTACAATGTGTATATTTTACAAAACCAAGAAGTGATGGACATATATACAATAGTAATAATAAAATATCAAATTTACCTTTAAAATTTACGCAATCACAAACACAATATCGTATAAAAACAGTCAGTAGAACCAATATTATCACTTACAGTATCATATTTCGAATTAAAAATCTAGAAAACGGATTAAAATTATAAAACCGATATTAAATATTCACCAATTGTTCTCTTGTATCACCGAATGCATACCTTGGTACGACTTGTAAAATAAAGGGCAGTATTCCTCGATAAGATAATAAAAAGCAGGTCTAGATAAACTCGTAAAGTTTGATAGCCATACTGGCTGTTATTATCTAGGCAGGTAGGTGTATCTGTTTTTCCGCAGGCGATTACAGAGATAGCGATGATTATGGCGAAATCTGTAAGCATTGTTATTACATTTTCCAAAATTTTTGTAGGAAGAACGTAGTTTTAAAATTTATGTATAAAATATTTAAGACATAATCGTAAAAGCATAAAAGTTTAAAAAGAAAGTCATTCTAAATACGAATTGTAAAACTCTGAACAGGTTGTGTTTAATTTTCGGCTTTATAAGTATGAAATATAATTGTTTTATATATTTCTTTGGAGTTATTGTTCTTATTTAGACATGATGTATTTATTTATAAAATTAAAGAGCATCTTGTTCTCAATTACATGTTCTCAAATAAATGATATATTTTGTATATGACCTTGACCTTGTAGGTCGATTATTATTTAAACTCTATGTATAATTTTTCAACATTAATATAATTATTATTTAATCTAGCTCGGTGACGCTGTCAAAGCTGCACGTGTAACAGCAATATAAATTACAAAAAAATAATGAATTTAGTTTTTAAATTAGATATAAGTATTTCCAAAAAGGATCGACGAGGATGGGATTCGAACCCACGCGTGCAGAGCACATTGGATTAGCAGTCCAACGCCTTAACCACTCGGCCACCTCGTCGCTTATGCGTAGTCGCAAATTTGTGAGTTACATTAAGGAATAACCTTATATTTTTTATTATTTTCTTAAATATAAAAAGAGTTTTATGTACATTTATAAAATAATGATTCTAATGTTATATTTTGGAGTGAGTCTGAAACGATAGGAACATTTAGTTAATTTGAAACAATAAGATGTTTATAGTTTAAACATCTAGTTAAATGGATCATATTCTATATTATGCTTATCATTAATATAAATAGAAAGCAACAATTTAAAAATAATTTGAGATAAACATTAGGACATAACTTTTTTTATCTAAATGCAATATTACATACTTGAACATCAGCTATGAATATATTTATGAATAATTGTTACGATTATATTATTTTTGAACATGTCTGAACTAAATATGACTAATGTTTGAATCAGCGTACTTAATTTTACATATTTAGAATCTAAGATCTTTTCTCCAAAGCGACATCTATCACACAATGAAGCAAACAAATTCCGGTTAAAAAAAAAAGAAGCGCAATAGGTGTAATTGAGACCGCTAGAGGTCTCTGTCAGAAATTTTATTAAATATTTTATTATAGAAGGCTCTACAATAAAATCTGTTACTGAAGTAAGGTAATTATTTCAAGTGGTTATTTAATTTCTTATTGATTCTTCATTCCTTGTCGTTCAGAATCCTAGTATTACTAAAACACTTTACTAGTAACACTAGATGTCACTAAAAAGCTATTTTGTTAAAAATATTATTATCAACTTAATTGCAATATAGTTTATTTAATAATCGTAATAAGGTCTTAGAGAAGGGCTTCACTTTCTAAACCTTATCAAAGACAAAAGGTAAAGAATTTTTAAGTTTATTATGTTATATGATGTACTCTGGAGACAAAGGAATAATGTCATATTAATACCGCAATCACTTATAATTTAAACCGTTGAAATCAGAATTATTGACTGTATTAAAATATAAAAAAATCATAGACCATTTCCCGTTAGAAATCATAAAATTAGTCAAGAAAAAATACGTAACACAAATGAAGGTAAGACAAAGCAAGATTTGTAACTTTAGTATGTTTTATTTTTCTATTGTAGGTACACAGGTATGTAAATAGTAGACAATTAATCTTGTACTGCCGCTAATACTATACAAATAAGATTTTTTCTGGTTTTAAGTTTTTCTATGTTTTAGTTTATAATGCATATCTATTAATATACGAAAATATTTTTTTTAACAAAGAAACCATTTTTATCTGTGGCTTCTAAGATCCTTTAATTTAACATTCCATCGGAGGAGTTTGTTATAAACATGATTTTTAACTCCCCCCTTTGCCTCATAAAGGGGGAGTTAATAAACAAACTTTGTATCAAGTAGACTGAAACGCTCTCTCATATACAAATGAAATAACGAAACAGAAATTAATATGAACCTCAGCTATCATTTTGAAATAATATATATATTAAGCTATATTTATATCAACGACATGTTAACAAAGGTTTTGTTTGTTTGAATGTTTAGTACAAAAAACATCGATAATCAAGAGGGAAAGGACTTCAGGAAAGGTGTTAAACTTAATTGCAGTAGCTTTGATATATCAATATAACTCTTCAGATGCTGGAACGCAGGACGTCTAGACGTGCCTTTCTTTCAGATTGCTTACAGAACATTACATTGATTTGTGAGACCGACCGTCTCGAGCCCGCCGCCGCGCTGCAGCGCTGTACCGGAACCTGCCAACAAAGAAACGATTTATGGTATGTTATATATAAAATAAAAATCATAGCTCATTTATCTGACGTAAACTTCTTTAACTCATAAATTAGGAGGAAATCTTGAAGTATGTGAAAGCTGTAACGATATATTCCTCTTATTTTATGCTGTACCTGTGTTTTTAGAGTGAAGAATATTAATTTGCACATTATCTGATTTTACTCTTTAGCTTGTATAAAGAAATGTGAACGGATAATATATAAAAAACTTTCTGAGTTACGTTGATTCATTTCAAGGAAACCAGTACAATATCTGTGTTAAAGTGAAGTCGCAAAAATGCAGGGACTTAGCTTGCAAATGTCGGGATTGGCGAAGACTTGGGAAGGTCTTCGGAGTCGGTAAATTGTACAGGATTAGGAAAGCAACTCCTATTACAATCGATTGGTTTCTTCGAATGTATTTAAAATAATTGCAACTGTGAATACCTACGTTAAAGTACAAGAGACACAGAAGAAATATGGCAGTGAATATTGAATATAATACTTATTTAATAATTTAAAATGTTATAAAAATTTCAACTTACTTTTCCTTTCTTAGCGAAAGTAATAAATGTGCAAAACTGACAAAACTATTTCCCGACAAGGATGGGACCGTATTCCATAATTTCCTTCGGAATATAGACGAGGATGTCTGCCTTAGAGATTATCCCTCTCACGAGATTGAGTCAGACCTGAAATACAATAGTCTATTATAAAGCCACGATCGGTACTTGTAAACTTATTGACTTTTGTTATATCTTTTCTACTAGAATAACTTTTCTTGACTATCCATTGTGAGTATTAGACAGTTCTAACAAATCGCTTTTCATATTTTACAATATATAAGTAGGTACCTATATAACTCTTGTTCTTTGTAAATGGGCTATTTTTAATATGACACTCAAAAAGTATAAGACGTGTTTCCAAATTGACAACTATTTATTTTATGTTAGCTGTCCAATATCCGTACTCTTACCACGCGTTACCATAAACCAAACAAAACATAGAGAGTTTTAAGTTATTCACTCATATTCCTAAGTTTATACTCTCTTTTGATGAGATTTATGAATGAAAAACTGGAAAGTGTGTTTTATTCGACGATTCGAAATCGTGGTAGGGGCGCAGTACAGGAAAATCATCCGTGAAACGGAAATGTGCGGCGCCGCGTGACTTGCGAATTGATGGGAGTACGGAAACTATTATTGTTTTATAATAATAATGAAACTTTGAAGCTATGAATGTAGTATGTAGATAAGTTATGGTGAACAAACGGTAGAATAAATTAGGAAGTTCTGACAAAGCCTAATTAAATTACTTAATTGACTATTAGTAACATCGTAAGAAATATATAAAGAATATTATCAATTATATGTAATCAAATTTAACTTATTAATTTTTCTAAAGTTGTTTTCTTTTAAAGATATTATTATTCTTTATGATGTAGAATGGGAACTAAATCTGAAATATCCTTAACTAGCAAATACATCATTGGATAACGTTATCTGAATTCGACGTGTAAATGAATTGAAGATCAAGTTAAACTCAATTAGGGATCCTACTAAGCGGATTTATAGCGCACGAACAGTTTTAGAACCTCTTTCGCCAATTACTCACATTGTGCCTAGTACTACCTTCTTGACTGTAACTCGAGTTATTAGTTTAGAGAAGAGCAATTATAAATTACAAGCTAAAATCATTTCAACATAAAGGTCACTGAAACTTTCATTGTTAAAAATTTTGCAGCGTCTCGTATCGCTTTCAGGAGAAAGCTCATAAAATCACCCTTTTAATGCCTTTCTATTTAAATGTTGCTCTCTTTTGTAAGAAACAAGGACCCGATACATATTCATTGCAAGCAATTTTCTGTCTACCGGAAAATGTATGTTATATTTATGAATACAAACGTCTTCTGTATTTTTATTTCGTATCAATCTGCAAATTGAATTTTTGTTTATTCTATACAACATTTTCTGTATTAATACTTTTAAGTGATGAATAAAAAATATTAACACTTCCGACGAATAAGATTTCTAAATTCTGTAAAGATCAGTATATTCAATTGTCAAAATTATGTATGTCGTTAAAAACTTGCCTTAAAGACATTAATGTGATGTAGAATGAGTTTTAAAAATGATTAATGTTTTAACACGCAAAACTAGTGGCGCGGCGCATCCGACTATACATACAAGTAAGGTATATATAGTTGGCGGCTAACGAGTTGAAATTCAGCCCTTATGGTGTTTGCAGCACAGATTGCAGATGAGTTCTATAGTGGTCGTGTGTACTTTGCGAGACGCAGTTTGGACTTGGGAAAATAATTTCCACCGCCTCAAAAGGCTCGGTGGAGTCAATGAAAAACCTCCACAGTTCCCTACAAAGAATCAAGGCGCCCCCAGCTATAATCAAAGTTCTAGTTAGATATCTTTATTCCTATTTTTTAATTCTTATAACGCGTTAATTAGAAAAACTGCAGAAGTTAATAACTAAAGAAATATATTATTACCTACTCTATTTTCACAACCAGATATAGATGTTCAAAACAATTGTAACAAACCCTTTTCAATTATAACATTAGGAAGTCGTTACGAAAATAGATACAAATGATATTTGCAACAACAATAACATGCAAAATACAAATTAAAATCAGCCTCTGCCATCACTGTATTAAGCGGAAAATGAAATTCTGAAAGATAGTTAAGTGGGGAGTTGGCGGGGGGATTTGGGGAGTTTGGGGGGTAGACGGCGTGGCGGTGTACGATGTACGGTCTGCTAGGCATCCTTCCTAGTACAGCTTTCGTGCATTGTTGAGGTTGTATTATAAGTTTTATGCGTAGCACACTAAAGACCGACTACGCTTTGCATAGCTGTACCGAGGTACAATCATTCACAAGCGCTGTTTGAATATAAGATTCTTGTGAACCCATTTAGAACTTATTTAATATGTTAATACATTCGACGATACAACGATGTTAACACACACAGTGGTCATGTATTTGATGATATTTGGTGTGATATTTCTAAGGAGTTACAAATTAACGGCACTTGAAAACAGTTTTATAATAACGCATTAAATTAAAGAAAATATTATATTTTACCATTTTGTCATAGGTGACTTATCGGTAATTAGCGTATTTGCTCAATAGCGGGATAATTATACCTTCATGGTTCAGATAATGCTCACGAGAAATACATCCCTCGCAACCCTTCTCTGGGGAAACTAGCGGTTGAATATGATCTGAAGTAATCTGAACCCACCCGCAAACTGAATTCGCTGTGCGCTATCAATGAAACTGATTCAAATCGGATTTTCATACAAAATGTAACAATGTTTATAACTATTTCGCATGCCTATATTAAAAACAATGTTCTACTTATTGTATAGTATATAAGCTACTTAATACTAAGTCTAACAATTTGCATGTATGTATATTTTCTGGGATTGTTCTTTAACACTTTTATTATTAGCTGTACAGCTTAAGTCAAGAGTTTGTTCCACAGGTAAATGTTGCTAACCATAGTTACATATTTGACACAGATTACGTTAAGTCTGAAATTTATTCCATAATATTTGTTGATATTTTATTTATCACAAACATCAGAACTTACGAACGTCATGTGAAGATTAAACTAAAACGATTTTGATCTTTAAAAATACTCTAGGACTATACAAATTAGATTGCAATCGCAATTTCAATTAATATTTCTCATACTATGAAATGTTTTTACAATCATTTTAAAGCGAGCAATTGTTATCAAATCGTTTATAATAATTTTATAAAATTTATTAAATATTTTAATAATTTAACTTTTTATGTACGATGTATCTTTGTTATATACATATTTGATTTTACATATCCAATATTTCTATATGTTTACAGTGAAAAGTTCTTTTCCTTTCTTACTTTAAAACTTTTAACTTGTAACGGTATTTTCAGTAAGATGTTGGATTTCGTTTTCTTTTTCTTTTCAAAATGGTCGCTGACCTTTGAAGGAGGTGTTCAAGTTTTCAACGAAGTAACAATGTTTAACATAACGAAATATACGAGATGTAAATCTGAAATCGCAAAAGTGTAGCTAGGTGTATGTATATATTTAGAACCTTGATCAAATTATGTATTATGATACTTCTTCTCTTAATTATAAACATAAGTAATTCAAAGTAGTAATAAGTGAACTTCAACTGAGTGTTATATACATATGTATAATTATTTTCTCCTTATATTAAATTATTTCACGAAGTTTTTACTCATGTCTCATATCTAATGTTTCATAAATGTTGTTACAGAAACTAATTAATTATAATTAAAAATGTAAGAGGCAACATTCGTCCATTAAATTTGTATTATGGAGAATATTAAAAAATTAAATAAATCGCAGTTAAGAAACCACTTGAACGTAAAAGTATGTGGGTAGATGGCGTGTGACACGCACTTTTTACTTTACTTTACTACATATATCCAGAGAAATTAATTACATTTATAATCAAATATATTTTCAATGTGAGATAAAAGGAATATTTTAAGTTGTATATTCCACTATTAGGTATTGTAATGAATCTTTGAAATAGTTCTACATTTAGTAATCATATTTCCAAACAGTAAAAAATGTCTTTTAAAGTGTTATATTTGATATTTGAAACAGCGGTGTGAGTTCTCTTAGACTCAAAAGAGTAAAATATAAAAGAAAAATTAAAAGTAAACGAATGTCTTGATCTTGACATATGTTTAACGATGCATGATTAAATTGAAGCCGACTATGACACTTAACCTTGCTTTTAATCTTGCTCTTCCGTTATAATTAAGAGCTCAAAAGAAATATTTAATGTTTTTAACATGGAAAGGTCTAGCTGATTTGTAACAATTTGTACAATTGTAACAAATGTTAATTAAAAATAAAACATAATAAATATTTAGAATTTCTTTTTCTCGTAAAATTTCTTTTTAAACAATTTTTTTTTTCAAAAATCAAGTGACTATTGATATAAAATCTAAAGCATAAATTTTCCTAACGAACATCCATTCGGGTCAAGCTAATAAATGAGGGCAAATCAATACATTAAAACATATACTAATTTGATCTGACAGCATTTCATAATATGGGCGCGGTGAAATTTTTCGCATTGATATTATAATTGGTTTCAATTATACAGGCTTTCTGTTTCTGATACGTTGTATTTAACGGAAAGAAATGTTTGATATGATGTTTTGGATTCAATAAATAAAAGTAATTTAATATAAGAAATAAATGTATTAAACAAATATGGATGAATTAATTGAATAATTGAAATGTGTTTGATCGATTTTATTGATAACGTCATGTTTCAGGTGTCATTCACCTTTAGAAGTAAATTGACGAATCCAGACTTGCAGGTCAAATGCAAAGGTTAGCGTCCTCTAGCGTCAGTCGCTGCGAACTCATGACACTGTCTAGATTGAAGGGGGCTAACCCTTTGTCCAGTCAAGTACACCTCAGATTCAACTCCTAAGTTCTCATGGATTATTTTAATTTTCTTTGTTTATGAATATAACTTTATAATGTGCTTTTCAAAGTAATAAAATTAAAGTGAAGTATTGTCTACATTTGCCTATTAATTGTATGTACTTAAGACAGGTACGCTCGTATAAATATTACTATTAGTATTTTTCATTCAGGTTTCATTTATAAGTAATAACTAATCAAATTTATATACTTTATGTGTCGTCTCAAGCTTCAAAAAGATACGAATTATATAAAAAAAAGTATACGTATTATAATGAGTGTATTACTAATAACGGTTTTGTATTAAAAAAATGAAAAGTTAATAACACAATGGTAACGATAAAAAAAAGAAGAGGTTTATAAAGAATATATACTAATGTATCTAACATAAATTTCCTTGTTTTATAACCATCATCCGAAACATCTTATAAAAAAACTGAATAAATCCTTATGGAAGTTTTATTTTATTTCATAGTGGTTGTAGTATATTTTTCACAGAACGTACCAAAGTATATATTCATACCAATATTCCAAAGAAAACTTATTTTCATAATATTAGTAAGAGACTCCTATTTTCCTTAATACTCTCAATAAATTAAATATAAAATTCATAGCAAGTGAACGATTTACAGCACTGTGTTGTATATAATACATTATTTACAAGTTCATGTCCTCCAGAATGTAATATCTCTTCAGGAACCCTCTTTAAAGTGTAAGGTAAAACAAAAGACATTTTTCGCTGTCTACGCGACGTGTATCGGCGAGGCGTTCGCCGTAGACAAGCGAGTTGACCGGCCTTTGAGATTCATGAAAAATTCAACTCCGATATCTCAAGCACTCCACACACAGCATCCTTGATTTATTACAAGAATAAAACATAAAACTATAGGCTTCAGAATGGTTTATGAACTTAATATCGTTTAACCCTGATGTTGATGCAGAATAAGTCTCCATATAATATTATATTTATATTAAATTGTAAACATTATAATGTTTGAAGTTAAATATTTTAATATTCATGGATAAAAGTAACATAAAAACTTCATCTCATTTTCATTAGACGTAGCTCATTCAATATTTGAAAACTTTTAATATTCAAGAGAATCTCGACAAATGTTATTTACATGAAAATGTGATGTTCGTCTAACTTTATAAATCAAATTTACTTACGCGAATGATATCGCATTCAACGGAACCTTTATAGATAGTACAGAGTTATTGCATCATAACTCTACCGAGCCCGGTAAATTGACAGAAAACCTTCCTCCAAGCTCGAACATGATAAAGTTATACGAACACAACCCTATATATCATCACACTTTTTGTAATATGTTTTTGTGCGACGTTTAACATATAGATCATTATCAACCTGACTTAAATTACACCGTTCCACTTTTATATTTTATAGTCATTTAACTTTATTTGCGGCATACAAAATGAAATACATTTTCAAATTAAAAGGTTCCAAAGCGAGAAAACTCTCGTGTTCCATTAGAGATCGTAAATAAAGCTTGATGTAAATCATGTCATTAAGGCGCTGCGGATCCCGGCATCGATTTGAGGCGGTTTCAAATTTAAATTAAATCGCATTACCTACGAGCCAGCCAGCTGATGCTATTAACTAACAGTATCAAACTAATGTTTGCTATACATTCCACTATTCTTATAAATCATTTACGGCGTAATAATTTTAATTGTTTTGAATAATATATATAATGGTGTTTGAAAATATTCTGCTGGTGCATTTAATGTAATAAACCATCCCATTCCTGATCGAATTACGTAATCCAATGCTGTCAGTGAAGTAAAACTCAATTGAACTAGAATATAACACGTTTGACCCAGCTCTGACTTTGGTTCAAACTATTTTCGGACTTCCATTCTGTAATCAAAGCTAAAGTACCTTATACTATTTTCATTTACTTATACAAGACTTTTACTTAGAAACAATTTATAGTTCATTAATATGTCTCCTTATTGTTTATTTAATACACGAACATTTTTATGACTAAACCATATAATTTTACTTGCTCACAATTATCTTTGTCGCTTACATTTTACTTTTCGCTTTTTTTTTGGATATTTTTATGACTATGATACTGTTGTTGTTAAATTTCCATGTATTTTTTCAGTATCTAATCTTTTTAAATTAGTTTTAATACGTAAAAAGAAAAAGTAAAGCACATATATCCAGTTAAGTGAGTTACTTGTAAATAATATTAGGCATACATAGTAAATAAAGTTAACCCGGAATTCCGATAACAAATTAATATTTAACAAGTATTGGGCAGCCCTCGCAACGTACTTTTAATACTTGGATAGCGTGTGACCTCACACCTGCTGTAGGACACGTGTTGCAAACGAAATACAAGGCTCATTTTAGATCCGGTAAGAGAGAATTTCCAATTTCCTTTGTAATCCCTCGATAATGTAAACTAGCTCTTCTCTTCGACATCACTCTTGTCATTTCATCGTGTTTATTAGATGTCCAAAAACTTAGATAATATTTAGTAAACATGTTACGTCACCATACGTTACGTTTTGATACAAACAAATGATGTGTTTAATTTTTCATTGTGCAACTAATCCTTCAGAGCCAATTATAATCCTGCAAACTCAACTTTCTGAATGAATCAATATTTTTTGTTAAACGTAATCCTTATAGAAACATTCACGTATAAAAGCAACGCAACCGAATAGAGCTCAATTTTTCATTTCGTTATGGCAAATAGAAGCCTGCTTCAGCTTGCCGGCCACCTGACTGACGAGGTTTGCTTTTTACAGATTTTTTTTTAGTTCCGTTCTGAACAACGATAGGTACTCGAACTATGTCGAAATATATTTTTGATGCAGTTGATTATTCGCTGTCATTAATGCGAGCATTGTGAACGAATTGTATACGTTCGAGATTATTAATTATATTCTGTACTATAACAAATAAATGGGTTTATATTATAAAAACACCATAGTTTAATTAAAAGTATGTATATCAAAAGGTGAAGTAGATTTTTGTTTTTAAACAAATGTGTTTGTTTTTCAGTTACATAAATATAAAACTAGTTAACAAATCAGTTCATTTCTGTAGAATATTCCTCGTTACATAAATTTCAATAGCTTGCTACACGTCTCAAAACTTTCGAGCTCATACAGTATCTAAGATTTAAAATATATTAATTGAAATCTATATAAATCCAAAATTATCTTTTATAGCAACAACTTAATGTTCGCACTTCATTGCATCTTTTTATATTTCATACACGTAAAATAATTTGAATCAATTCAGGTCATTAGTCTTTTAAATCAATATAGTAATTTAAAAATCAATATAATTCAAACAAGTAGTAATTTCATCTCTAGAATGTCTGTATAGTAATTCTAGGAATAATATTTAAAATTTGTTAATTACAGTCGAAAATGCATTGTTAGGTGTATACAAATGCTATCATAAGCTTCAGTTTCAGACAGCACGTCGTATTCTCGTAGATAAATCACGTTTCAAATTAAATTTCAGTCGAAGCTGTTCTTGAATGAAAACAAAATATTTGATTTTTCTATCTGCTTTTGCCATCTGCGTCTATTGAAGTGACATAGAGTGGTACCGAAGAGGAGTATCTGAAAATGATGCTCGAGACGGTCAGCTTGTGATATTTTCAATCTATATTTTTCCTGTAAATACAAATTAAGTTGTCTAGGTTCAAGAAGTAATTTGGTGTGAGAGTTGACCTCATATTAAACACCAATATAATCCAATACTTCTAATATGTAAGATTTTTGCTACTACACATTTAGTTAAAATTTTATTTCAAAGAATTGTTCATAATCAGCTGGAAGCTGTGTCGTTTTATCCGCCTTGTTATGACTTATTAATATCGGTAGTTTGGATGCATACAAACGATCTGTATTGACAATATAATGATTTTTCAATGCATTCTACAAAGATTTACATACGAACAGTGAGAAAATAAAATAATTAAAAGAATTTTTCAGTAATAAAAAAGTTAAACGGCGTTATTAAGGTTACGTTCTATTTTTTATATTTAAAAAAGGTTTAATGAAATCAAATGTTCTTAAAATTAATCACATGACCCAGAAGTCAGCACAAAAGCTTTGCTTATGTTACAAGGTTGTGCTTAGCTTAAAGTCGTAATTAGAACTTTGGGATTACATTTTATTAATACATTTCCCTAGTTTAATACCCTATACGTTATGGTATATAAGATATCTTAGATTATCTCGTGTTCTTTTGTAACGTTTACGTTTGGTTACTTAATTGTACATTTTGCCGACGTATAGATTACTTTATAGCAACCATGATCACGGGCAGACGAGAAGGTAGTGTCTCCGAAGACATGGTTTCATTTAAAATCATTCTATTCTCTGAAAATTTAAGGTTATAGATAAATTTTCTTAGACAATTGATGTAAAATAACGAAGCACATTGAATACGTTTTTATTTTGCTTTCTGAAGTTAAATGAAATTAAATTCCTAAAACGGTAAAACCTAAGTTTCCTTAACACGTTGTGTGAGTACCTATTTAAAAACCACGTTCCATCACATATCAATTTTTTTTCGTAAAGCGAAAAGTTATGACGGTCTCAATTTTCTTTAATTATCTTCATACAATGACAGTAAAGAACTTGTTTTTATTAGATGCTTAATCGTTTTATTTTCGGGATTTGATTTAATGAAGTGATTTTTAAAGCACCTTAAAATCGCAGATGAAAACAATGTAGCTATAAATTTGACTTCTAGGTTCAGTTTAAAGGCGGGAATGTCGAGAGTGGCTTCGAGAACGAATGCGTGGGCTTGCTATGAGCTAGCGAGACTTACTGTCATTCAATTGAAAGCAACTGAAAGCAATTATTGTAAATTACTTTGAAATACAGAAAATCAATGTCTCCTAGCCATAGGATTTCATTGCTTTAGTTAAGGACGTAACTTTGACGTGACTATTTATTTATTATTTATATAAGCATGCGATAATACAGTAACCGATTTTAGAGCGTAACTTAGAATTATTTACATTCTAATATCAAGGGCTTCATTAGGTCCAAATATGCCTAAAAATAAAAACTTAAGCTTTGTTATATTAAATTTTGGCCATATCTCATACCTCTATACAGTTGTCGATCTTATAAATATAGATTACAATTTTTAACACATAGTATATGAAAATTATTTTATATTTTTTTATACTATGTGATTAATCGAATTAACAGAATTATTTTTATTATAATCAAATATAGTACGATATGGTTATCTCGTTAATATAGGGTTTTCCATTAAGGGCGCTTGATCTTTGAAATGCAAAAAAAAAATACATGTAGGAAAGATATTTGCGAAATTTTTTTTTTATTTGGAAGGTCTATCGACCCCATTATGTATGGAATATGACATCATTCAAATGACCACCACGGCTTCGGTTGGTGGCGCGCACACGAAAGGTCCAATTTTCGATGACTCTGGCGCACAAATCGGGCTGTATTTGATCGATGGCGTGGCGTATGTTGACTTTGAGGGCATCGGTGGTTTGCGGCTTGTTGGCATAGACCTGCGACTTAAGAAAACCCCACAAGAAAAAGTCCAGCGGGGTCAAATCGCACGATCTCGGTGGCCAGTTCACGTCGCCTCCGCGCGAGATGACCATGTCCAGAAATTGCTCGTGCAGAACTTCCATCGTAGCGTGTGCTGTGTGGCACGTAGCGCCGTCCTGTTGAAACCACATGTTGTCCAGATCCATATTCTCGATTTCAGGCCAAAAGAAGTTGGTTATCATCGACCGGTATCGCTCACCATTGACGGTGACGGCCACACCATTATCGTTTTCGAAAAAATACGGACCAATCACGCCTCCGGCCCAAAATCGGCACCAAACAGTCACTTTCTGCGGGTGCATTGCCACTTGGTGAACCTCGTGTGGATTGGTCTCGTCCCAAATACGGCAATTTTGCTTGTTGACATAGCCATTCATCCAAAAATGCGCCTCGTCGCTGAAGATGATTTTTTTGCCAAAATCGGCGTCAACTTCCAACTGCTCTAATGCCCAGTCAGCGAACACACGGCGCTGTCTATGGTCATTAACCTTGAGCTCTTGGGTCAGCTGGATCTTGTACGGGTGCAGGCTCAAGTCACAACGCAAAATTCGCCAAGTTGTCGTCTGCGAAAGGCCGAGTTCCTGTGCGCGACGCGGAATTGACTGCCGCGGGTTTTCGAGGACACTGTCGCGCACAGCGGCGATATTCTCGGCAGATCTCGCGTTACGTTGACGCACGGGAACCGGCTGATTGTTAACTGACCCGGTTGACTCGAATTTGTCCACCAATCGACGGATAGTCGACTCGGCAGGACGATCATCGCGACCGTAAAACGGGCGAAGTGCGCGGAACGTTGCTCGAACTGAAGACCCATTTTCATAAAACAATTTTATGATTTGCACGTGCTGCTCGACACTGTAACCTGCCATGGTGGTTTGGGAGGACGGAATGAATATAACACACTGCATTTGACAGGTGTCACTCAAACAACATGGCCGCAATCAGCTGTCAAAGTTCAAGCGTCCCTATTGGAAAACCCCATATTTTAGAGTAATATAGTTCTTACAATTTTGTTTTTTATTAGTTTTTGTGTTTATTCTTATCATGTATAAGGATAAGGATATGTAATGGTTGTTATTAAATATTTATCGATTTTGACAATTGACAGACTGAAAAAAAAAGACTTAAAAGTAAGATCTGCAACAAAGAGCCAGTTATAGACAAATAAATTAAAACAGAGGGTTGCTTATACGCTCTTTCCCGACAGAGCGTCGTCCTCGATTCTGATGACACTTCAGAGATTCCGCCGTGACCTCAACCGTCGGCTGTTGATGGTTCAACTTTTACCGTTGTGTGAGACGGTCTGGCGACACCATCTGACGCTGTTACAGTCTCGACATCATCTAAAGTTTTATCTGAAAAGAACATATTATTTAGAAAGGAATATGATTAACTGTGATCAGCCTCTCATTATCTTCCCATTCACTTAATTCAGACTTTCACACTCAAACATCGACTCATAGTCATCACATATAAACCATTCTTCTAATAATAATAGAGACGTCTCTTTTTTCTTTTTATTCAAACCCAAACTATGCGTTATGTTTCAACGCTCAGCGTCCCTTCTTGACTGGGGTGTGGCTGGGCAGACTGCAATCAATACTGCATCTGAAATATGACCCGACGAACAGGTCTGATCCAACGAATAGGTCTTACCCAACGAACAGGCTGAAGACTGATCATTATTGACAGGTTTATGTGGCAACGTATTGCTCAAGTCTCAATGTGGTGACGAACACCAGGCGACGTTTCGCCTGAGTGATGAGTATGTGCGACTCATTTTACTCATAAGTGCGACAAACGCAATGGCGACTTTTCGCCGGAGTGATGAGTAAGTGTGCCTTACTTCACTCAAAAATGCGATGAACGCAAAGGCGACGTTTCGCCACTTATTTTCGAAAAAGGCAGCTCAATTCTTTGGGCAACACTCGCCCCGCCACGGCACCACATATTGCGCCGCTGCCTGCGTCATCTTGCCATGACCACCACTCAGAAGTCGGAGAACATAACGGCCACCTGGTAGCATCTTGACCACCTTGTATAGGCCACACACGCCGGGATCGAGCTTTCCAGTGACCTGAGAAAACTTGATAACAAAAACACAATATTTGGTATTAAACTGACGTGGTGGGCGTCGTGATCTGCGAAATGGCTCACGTTGCTTAGCGCGGTTCGACTCGAGTGATAGTGATGAGCACGGCTCTCGCGATGATGTTAGATGTCCTTCGCAAAACAAAAGTAGACATAGGTCGAGCAGTGTGTCGTCGCGGGGTCTTTCTCGAAGTAAAACACGTATTAGGCCGCGCTCTCGTTCTATTACCGCGAAGCATCATGCGTACAAGGCTCGATCGCCTGTCACAAGAACGGCGAGTCCTCTTCCGTCCGGGGCGTTAAGAGTGAACGGTTCTTCAATCTCTAAGGCATCTACTCTCGCACATGCTTTAATGCAAGCTATTAAAACTATACAACCTATGAGATCTCAGCCCTATTACATTTCTCATTTCGATCCATCCGTAAATAACATCGAAGTATGGCGTGAGGAAGTGGATCGCGCCAGAGACGCCAAAGGGTGGAGTGATCAAGAATGCTTCTCGCGGGTCGGTAGCTGTTTAAAGGGGGACACCAAAGTTTGGCTAAGCGAGTGGATTACCAATGACTTAAAATAAAGGACTTCTTCCGCATACATGTAAGTGAAAATAATTCACACTTGTGTTTTATAATTTTATTATTTTAAAGTTATTTAAATGATGATTCATATACCAGTTCTGATTTTAGGTTCGGAAGAATAATTAACTTAGAAAGAAACAAATTTTAACGAAAACTATATATTTAACAATTCTTACAAATTAATGAATTAACTAAAGTAAAAGATTTCTCAATACAAAATGGTGATTGATATCTCACAGAATGTTATAGAAACTATGAAATGTCTCACGTTGCTGAAATTACAGAACTCCAACTGTTCAAGAGGAATGCCATGACTTGATACAAGACTACAGATCTTTTGATTTATTTAAGAATCTCTTTTAGAATAATTAATTAGAGGCCAGTGAGTACTTTAACAAATCAAAAAGGAGGGCTGCTTATAATATATATATACCTTTTCTTTTTTTCTTCTAAGTAATTTTTCAGTCACCCAAATTTTAAGTTTTCCTTCTTCCTATTTCTTTTATCTCTCAAATTTTCTCTTTCTAAATCTCAAAAATAAGACGTTTTGCAGCATTGCCTAAAATCTATTAAAGCTCTTACACAAGGTTGCTGTATAATCAAATTTGTAGTTATTATTTATTTATTAGAACGTTGATATTTTTTTATTCTTCATTATTTCGGTGATTAATTTTAGATTGCCAGGTACGCATTCTAACCAAAAAATTGAACAATTAACTGCGACATGGTTATAAGTTACTATAAATATTTTGTAAGGAACATGCCTTGACACACATAGAAAAGTAATAAGTCAACTTGCCCAATTAAAACAATAAAAAGTTCATTAAAAAAATGTCAAACAATAGTAACGCTTTCAGCAATATGATAGAACCAGTTACTGCCAAGTAACGTTAAGATGATCATACTTTCACTCGTGACCGGAACGATCAAGGAAGTCGAAAGATACTACCTGTTCAGAACAAATATCTTAATCTTAATGTTGGGTTTGTAAGTACCTAAGTCAATTTCGCCTCCATTGTGCCAGCATTACCGTTATATAAACATTGCGCCTGGGATTCTTTTTTTTTAATTAAATGAAATTTAGTTATTATCAAATAAAGTACACGAAATAATGACCTTCAATTTTTAACATAAAGCATTTGTTATTTTAATAACAGTCACCCGTTGAAGACATGAAGACTACCTAGTATGAAATATCATATTAGGTACTGATGTTTTGGTAACTCAAAAAAAGTTTCAAGCTGTTATTGAAAGCAAACATCTTCGCAACACAATTCTTTATAATTGTTATTTATTCTTATTGTCCTGCTATTTTTGTCCACATAAAACTTATAAACCTTCTGTACATATTCATATGTAAAGTAATTAAATAAAACACACTTTGTAACACTATCATGAATTATCGGAATTTTTAATAAATTATATATGTATTCCATTCATCTTAAATTTCTTACCGTACTTATTATCAAGAAACGAATATTCAAGCATTTTTATTGTCTCCAAAATGGTATTATATTATTAGTATTAGTTATACTATAAAGCTTTCTATAATAAATAATGTTCGTTTGTAGAACCTTCAATATTATTTCTATTTTTAGTCTTGAGGTTTATTTCTGATCATCGTTCAATCAACCAAAAAGGTGGGTTAAGATCTCTATAGAAAGCTATGTCTATATGCCTTGTGAATCCCATTTTTATAGCAACAATAATTAAATTTATGTTTTATTTTTAATTAAAATGTAAAGATGAGATGAAAAAGTTATTGAGCTTAAATGAAAAAGATGGTAACTTACTCTCATTCTCACTTGTATGGCCGGTATCCTAATGACAATGATTATGCCTCACAATTTTTATCAATAAATAATTTCTAATTAACTGGAATCTTATCTCAAATGCTTTTCATTCTTGGTGTTTAAAGTATTCCATTATTTAGTACATATTTAAAATATAGGTAAAGAAATTGCATATATATTTACAAAAGTCATAAAACAAGTATGTTTTAGTCAAGCAGATAACGACCGCACAATGTTACAAAACATTTTTATTATTTTGTTTCTATCCTACATTGATGGGATTAGGACTTTCGATGAAAGTGAGTTTGAAATGAATTGAGTAGAATAAGAGGTAAACTTTTATTTACAAATATCTTTCTGCAGGTTTGGACTATCGTGATTTCAAGTTAAATTATGTGTCGCCAATAAAACGCGCGAATACTTTAATGTCTACACTATTCAAGGTGGGTACGTTTTGCAAGAACTATTTATAAATTTATTTATAATATAAGGAATTAGCATAAAAAAATTAACACAAAAATGTTATCTTTCAGGGATCCAGCTTTTTCTTTTCTATCCCTTAGGAATTGTATCTAGCGTTTTATTATCTCAAATAGAACAAACGTTTTTTGATTATATTTTTTTTGTCTCCAATATCAATCTTTGGTATTCCTAAGGTATAGTTTTCATGCTAACGAAATACTAATGAAATTATGATAAATGCTTATTTTTATAGGATTTAGGGCAAAAAGAAAAAGTCCGTATAGATCTGTATTATGAAGTCTTTTATTCCGGTTGCATATACTTTAACAATAATGAGTTTGGCCCTCTGGTGGAAAGTATGGGCGACTATCTTGATATACATACCTATCCTTATGGTTTTGCTCGGGTAATATAAAAGCTATTTTACGTAATTATAAAAATATATATATTTTTCGTCACAATATAACAACCTTATTGTAATGTTAATCAGACAATAGAGGAAAAAGGAAACATTTTCTTCCAATGTAACCATGGACCCCTTGAGTGCTATGGTAATAAACTCCACGTCTGTGCACTTGATAATTTGGAGCACTCCAAGGCAATTCTGTTTAATATTTGTCTGATGAACAGCACTGAGAGTCTAGGGTCGGATGACAAAACAGCTGATGAGGTAGATATACATTAAAAATTAAAAAAAGCTTGATAATTTTTTATGGGGCATATAAAGCCGTTCTCTCGAGTCCCGTGTTTTTTTGGCTCATTCAGCCCTGAGTTTTTGTCGATACTTAAGGGAAGGCTCTCATTACTTCAACTTGTTATGTCTTAAAATAATTTAAATCCGTTAACTGAGTCATAAATTATCATAGAGACTTCCAAACCTTGTTCGTTTTACTTAAATTCTTATAACACAAAAAATTAAACATTTATTTAATATTTTTAGTGCGGGAAAAACATGAACGTTGATTCAAAACCAATAAAACTTTGCGCTAAAGGTAATAGGGGTTCAGAACTTATGAAGTATTATGGAGAAGAAACTAAGAAAGCGAAAATTGAATATGTGTCATTTGCTTTAATAAATGGCGAGAAGTATGACTATCGCGACGATTTTAAGAGATCAGTTTGTAGACCCTTCAAAAATCTTCCGCCGCCTTGTGAAGAACCTTGAGGTAGTTCTACATACAGAAACACCAATGAAAACGTATATTCAGTACATCATTTAATAAGAATTTTGGAAATACAAGATTTAAAAATTTTTGTCGGTTGTTTTTGTCTATCCACCCAGCACATTAATTATCTAGTTTTATAAGTTTGAATGTTGTTATGTTCTAATAATTATTCAACAACATCATTCCGCGTAATTTGGAGCTAAGGAAAACAATTACACATATTGTTAATCATCTCTGTAACAAAGTATTTTCATTTTGAAAGTTTTTTTTATATACAAACATGGTATTATTTATCAACTCAAAACATGAAGAAATACTTTTTTCTCTTTAATTTATAAAAATAAGACAAGAGTTTGAGTAGTATTTATTAAAGCAATGGACGTCCAAAATGAAAGTTAAGAAAATACTTTAATAACTTCCTAATAGAAAAATGTTCGTAGAGTCAGCAACAATAATTACGGATTAGTTAATAACTATTCCCAGGTTGTGGACATTTTTCTTCTCAGGAAATTATTATTATATGAAAGTTTATCTTTAAAGGGATTAAAAACATTATTTTTTTTATCTACATGCTACTTTTGGGATAATGACTTGAACTGTATGGGTTAAGCAAGCTGCTAGTACATTTATTTTCCGATTTCTGTAGACAACAGCTGTGTAATGTCATTACATTTTAGTATAATATTTTTTGTCTAGCTCTAGATGAAAACTGTAATGAAAATTTTAACAATGGATATTTAAACAATAGACGTTTCAGATCTATCATATCATTATAATATCTTCATGAATTGATTGCCTTCTAACTACATTAATCAACTCCATTCGTTTTAAATTGCTTATTGTCCTATATGCATTGATAATCTGAACAAAAAGGCCAACATTATTCCTCGACGACTAAACCTATTTCCTTATAATAATTAGTTTTATATATTGAATAATATTTTTCTTAATTGTTAATTTTTGTTATAGTAGTTGGTTAATGAGACTTTATTGTGCAAAAAATTTATGAAAAAATTCATTAAAAAATCCGACCCTTAATAAGCTATACTTTATAGTTTATTCATATAAAAAAATTGGAGTGTCTCATGTCTGTTTGTAATATTATAAAAATCGTTAGTTAATACATGCATCTGAATATACATACGGTACATAAACTAATATAGCACTTTTTGGTATTTTCGTCTTACTGTCTGTCTGTCTGTCTGGTTGTTCCGGCTAATCTCTGAAATGGTGTTTTCCTATTTTGACGGGACTTTTATTGACAGTTAGCTGAATTAATTAGGAGTAATAATATCTTAGGCTACTTTTTATCCCGATCCAGAAATTAAGCGTTATCGCTAGTGGGAATCAGAAAGCAGGAGGCGGCTAACATATGTTTTATTGTTTTTTTTACGCAGACGGAGTCGTGTCGGGTAACAGCTAGTATGTAATATAAAAAGTATGTGTGTAGAATATGGAAAGAGAAGTTAGATTTACTAAGGTATTTTAAATTTTTGGCCGGGAAGCTCTCAGTATATAACCTACCCACTAGAGTCCAAAACGTTACTATAATGCTTTTTCAATTGCTGTAACGTCCGGCGTCCCTATATGACTGGATGTGGTCCCCATTCTATTTTTGAAATTCGACAAGCGATATCCAATGGTCTATGATCTAAAGCTATAAAGTTCTTTTTCGCCATGGCCTCAAATGAGGTGACAGTAGACTCTTTTGCTTCTACAGGTATCACATTTGATACGGAAGTATTTTACAAGAAACGCCAGTGGCAGTATTCGGCTACTGTATTTTTAGTACCACCAGCATTATAGTAGCATACCCCCTATCAGGTCACTCAATTCACCAATTTCTTCCACAAAACTTGACGAAGCAAGGAGAAAGTTATAAAACACTGATTAAGAATTTGCTAATAAAACCTTATAGACAAGCCTCTATCCTGAGATGAAGATCAAATGTGTAGAATGATCACTAGAAGCAAAAAATAATATATTTGTTTATTAAATTAATTATATTTGTTTATTAAATTTTGTATTCATTTTGTGTACTACACTTAAGGTTTATTATTGGACATCGATCAGTCAACCAAAAGCTTGAAGCAAAAGATCTCTATATAAATGTTTATGCACACCGATTTCCACTTCGTTGGCTACAATAATAATAATTAAGCTTTTTTCAATTGAAAATGTAGAGATTGGATGAAAAAGTTTTTGAGATTTAATGAAATGGTGAAAAAATAAACATTATATAGCCTTTCTTAAAAAAAAATAAAAATTGTTCTTGCCATTCATTCTAATTGGTATGGTTGGTATTCTAATGGCGATAGTTATGTTTGGATTTTTTTTCAAAAAAATATTTCTAATTAACTGGAATCTTATCTCAAATGCTTTTAATTCTTGGTGTTTAAAGTATTCCATAGTTTAGTACATATTTATAAAATATTTACAATAATTGCATATATATTTACAAAAGTCATAAAACAAGTATGCTTTAGTCAAGCAGATAACGACCGCACAATGTTACAAAACATTTTTATTATTTTGTTACTATCCTACATTGATGGGATTAGGACTTTCGATGAAAGTGAGTTTGAAATGAATTGAGTAGAATGTGAGGTAAACTTTTATTTAGAAATATCTTTCTGCAGGTTTGGACTATCGTGATTTCAAGTTAAATTATGTGTCGCCAATAAAACGCGCGAATACTTTAATGTCTACACTATTCAAGGTGGGTACGTTTTGCAAGAACTATTTATAAATTTATTTATGATATAAGGAATTAGCATAAAAAAATTAACACAAAAATGTTATCTTTCAGGGATCCAGCTTTTTCTTTTCTATCCCTTAGGAATTGTATCTAGCGTTTTATTATCTCAAATAGAACAAACGTTTTTTGATTATATTTTTTTTGTCTCGAATATCAATCTTTGGTATTCCTAAGGTATAGTTTTCATGCTAACGAAATACTAATGAAATTATGATAAATGCTTATTTTTATAGGATTTAGGGAAAAAAGAAAAAGTCCGTATAGATCTGTATTATGAAGTCTTTTATTCCGGTTGCATATACTTTAACAAAAATGAGTTTGGCCCTCTGGTGGAAAGTATGGGCGACTATCTTGATATACATACCTATCCTTATGGTTTTGCTCGGGTAATATAAAAGCTATTTTACGTAATTATAAAAATATATATATTTTTTGTCACAATATAACAACCTTATTGTAATGTTAATCAGACAATAGAGGAAAAAGGAAACATTTTCTTCAAATGTCATCATGGACCCCTTGAGTGCTATGGTAATAAACTCCACGCCTGTGCACTCGATAATTTGGAGCACTCCAAGGCAATTCTGTTTAATATTTGTCTGATGAACAGCACTGAGAGTCTAGGGTCGGATGACAAAACAGCTGATGAGGTAGATATACATTAAAAATTAAAAAAAGCTTGATAATTTTTTATGGGGCATATAAAGCCGTTCTCTCGAGTCCCGTGTTTTTTTGGCTCATTCAGCCCTGAGTTTTTGTCGATACTTAAGGGAAGGCTCTCATTACTTCAACTTGTTATGTCTTAAAATAATTTAAATCCGTTAACTGAGTCATAAATTATCATAGAGACTTCCAAACCTTGTTCGTTTTACTTAAATTCTTATAACACAAAAAATTAAACATTTATTTAATATTTTTAGTGCGGGAAAAACATGAACGTTGATTCAAAACCAATAAAACTTTGCGCTAAAGGTAATAGGGGTTCAGAACTTATGAAGTATTATGGAGAAGAAACTAAGAAAGCGAAAATTGAATATGTGTCATTTGCTTTAATAAATGGCGAGAAGTATGACTTTGACGACGATTTTAAGAGATCAGTTTGTAGACCCTTCAAAAATCTTCCGCCGCCTTGTGAAGAACCTTGAGGTAGTTCTACATACAGAAACACCAATGAAAACGTATATTCAGTACATCATTTAATAAGAATTTTGGAAATACAAGATTTAAAAATTTTTGTCGGTTGTTTTTGTCTATCCACCCAGCACATTAATTATCTAGTTTTATAAGTTTGAATGTTGTTATGTTCTAATAATTATTCAACAACATCATTCCGCGTAATTTGGAGCTAAGGAAAACAATTACACATATTGTTAATCATCTCTGTAACAAAGTATTTTCATTTTGAAAGTTTTTTTTATATACAAACATGGTATTATTTATCAACTCAAAACATGAAGAAATACTTTTTTCTCTTTAATTTATAAAAATAAGACAAGAGTTTGAGTAGTATTTATTAAAGCAATGGACGTCCAAAATGAAAGTTAAGAAAATACTTTAATAACTTCCTAATAGAATAGAACTAATAGAAAAATGTTCGTAGAGTCAGCAACAATAATTACGGATTAGTTAATAACTATTCCAAGGTTGTGGACATTTTTCTTCTCAGGAAATTATTATTATATGAAAGTTTATCTTTAAAGGGGTTAAAAACAGTATTTTTTTTATCTACATGCTACTTTTGGGATAATGACTTGAACTGTATGGGTTAAGCAAGCTGCTAGTACATTTATTTTCCGATTTCTGTAGACAACAGCTGTGTAATGTCATTACATTTTAGTATAATATTTTTTGTCTAGCTCTAGATGAAAACTGAAATGAAAATTTTAACAATGGATATTTAAACAATAGACGTTTCAGATCTATCATATCATTATAATATCTTCATGAATTGATTGCCTTCTAACTACATTAATCAACTCCATTCGTTTTAAATTGCTTATTGTCCTATATGCATTGATAATCTGAACAAAAAGGCCAACATTATTCCTCGACGACTAAACCTATTTCCTTATAATAATTAGTTTTATATATTGAATAATATTTTTCTTAATTGTTAATTTTTGTTATAGTAGTTGGTTAATGAGACTTTATTGTGCAAAAAATTTATGAAAAAATTCATTAAAAAATCCGACCCTTAATAAGCTATACTTTATAGTTTATTCATATAAAAAAATTGGAGTGTCTCATGTCTGTTTGTAATATTATAAAAATCGTTAGTTAATACATGCATCTGAATATACATACGGTACATAAACTAATATAGCACTTTTTGGTATTTTCGTCTTACTGTCTGTCTGTCTGTCTGGTTGTTCCGGCTAATCTCTGAAATGGTGTTTTCCTATTTTGACGGGACTTTTATTGACAGTTAGCTGAATTAATTAGGAGTAATAATATCTTAGGCTACTTTTTATCCCGATCCAGAAATTAAGCGTTATCGCTAGTGGGAATCAGAAAGCAGGAGGCGGCTAACATATGTTTTATTGTTTTTTTTACGCAGACGGAGTCGTGTCGGGTAACAGCTAGTATGTAATATAAAAAGTATGTGTGTAGAATATGGAAAGAGAAGTTAGATTTACTAAGGTATTTTAAATTTTTGGCCGGGAAGCTCTCAGTATATAACCTACCCACTAGAGTCCAAAACGTTACTATAATGCTTTTTCAATTGCTGTAACGTCCGGCGTCCCTATATGACTGGATGTGGTCCCCATTCTATTTTTGAAATTCGACAAGCGATATCCAATGGTCTATGATCTAAAGCTATAAAGTTCTTTTTCGCCATGGCCTCAAATGAGGTGACAGTAGACTCTTTTGCTTCTACAGGTATCACATTTGATACGGAAGTATTTTACAAGAAACGCCAGTGGCAGTATTCGGCTACTGTATTTTTAGTACCACCAGCATTATAGTAGCATACCCCCTATCAGGTCACTCAATTCACCAATTTCTTCCACAAAACTTGACGAAGCAAGGAGAAAGTTATAAAACACTGATTAAGAATTTGCTAATAAAACCTTATAGACAAGCCTCTATCCTGAGATGAAGATCAAATGTGTAGAATGATCACTAGAAGCAAAAAATAATATATTTGTTTATTAAATTAATTATATTTGTTTATTAAATTTTGTATTCATTTTGTGTACTACACTTAAGGTTTATTATTGGACATCGATCAGTCAACCAAAAGCTTGAAGCAAAAGATCTCTATATAAATGTTTATGCACACCGATTTCCACTTCGTTGGCTACAATAATAATAATTAAGCTTTTTTCAATTGAAAATGTAGAGATTGGATGAAAAAGTTTTTGAGATTTAATGAAATGGTGAAAAAATAAACATTATATAGCCTTTCTTAAAAAAAAATAAAAATTGTTCTTGCCATTCATTCTAATTGGTATGGTTGGTATTCTAATGGCGATAGTTATGTTTGGATTTTTTTTCAAAAAAATATTTCTAATTAACTGGAATCTTATCTCAAATGCTTTTAATTCTTGGTGTTTAAAGTATTCCATAGTTTAGTACATATTTATAAAATATTTACAATAATTGCATATATATTTACAAAAGTCATAAAACAAGTATGCTTTAGTCAAGCAGATAACGACCGCACAATGTTACAAAACATTTTTATTATTTTGTTACTATCCTACATTGATGGGATTAGGACTTTCGATGAAAGTGAGTTTGAAATGAATTGAGTAGAATGTGAGGTAAACTTTTATTTAGAAATATCTTTCTGCAGGTTTGGACTATCGTGATTTCAAGTTAAATTATGTGTCGCCAATAAAACGCGCGAATACTTTAATGTCTACACTATTCAAGGTGGGTACGTTTTGCAAGAACTATTTATAAATTTATTTATAATATAAGGAATTAGCATAAAAAAATTAACACAAAAATGTTATCTTTCAGGGATCCAGCTTTTTCTTTTCTATCCCTTAGGAATTGTATCTAGCGTTTTATTATCTCAAATAGAACAAACGTTTTTTGATTATATTTTTTTTGTCTCGAATATCAATCTTTGGTATTCCTAAGGTATAGTTTTCATGCTAACGAAATACTAATGAAATTATGATAAATGCTTATTTTTATAGGATTTAGGGAAAAAAGAAAAAGTACATATAGATCTGTATTATGAAGTCTTTTGTCCCTATTGTATAAACTTTGACAAAAATCAGTTTGGTCCCCTCGTAGAGAGTATGGGTGATTACCTTGATGTACATACATATCCTTATGGCAACGCTAAGGTAAGATAAAAGCTATTTTACATAAGTACAAAAATATATATTTTTTTGTCACAATATTACCACTATATTGTAATTTAAATCAGACAATAGAGGAAAAAGGAAACATTTCCTTCCTATGTCAACACGGACCCCCTGAGTGCTATGGTAACAAACTCCACGCCTGTGCACTCGATAATTTGGAGCACTCCAAGGCACTTCTTTTTAATATTTGTCTGATGAACAGCACCGAGGGTGGAGGTTCTGATGACAAAACAGCTGATGAGGTAGATATACATATCAATTTAAAAAAAGCTTAATATTTTTTATGGGGTTAAGCCGTTCTCTGGAGATTCGTGTTTTAGCACTCACTCAGTCCTTTCCATTGAGTTTTTGTTGATATTTAAGGGATGACTCTCATTACTTTAACTCTTATCCAATTACCGATTGTTTATTACTTAAAAAAATTAAAATCTGTTAACTGAGTCATAAATTATCATAGCGCCTTCTTAACCTTCTTCGTTTTACTTAAATTCTTATTACACAAAAAAAATTAAACATTTATTTAATATTTTTATATTTAATATTTTTAGTGCGGGAACAACATGAACGTTGATTCAAAACCAATAAAACTTTGTGCTAAAGGTAATAGGGGTACAGAACTTTTAAAGTATTATGGAGAGGAAAGTAAGAAAGCGAATTTTCATCATGTGCCATATGTTCTCATAAACGGCAAGAAGTTTAATAATAGTGACTATTTTAAGAAAACAGTTTGCGAAGCCTTCAAAAATTCACCGCCGCCATGTCAAAGTGACTAAGATAGTTCTGTATAAAGAATCATCAATCAAAAATTATATTAACAGCATTATTATTTTATATTTAATTGGATGTCATTTGCAAACTGTAATAATTATTTTTAGAAATAAACATTTTGTTAATAATTTGGAGAATTTATTTATACATATTTATTATTCTACCTAGCACTGCATACCTAACTTATCTGGTTTTATTAGTATGAATGTTGTTCTATTTAAATTATTATTCGTTAACCTCATTTCTCGTTACTTGGCGTTTGGAGTTGCTAAGACAAACATTTTAACATATTGCTTATCAAGTCTCTATCAAAGTATTCTCATTTTGAATGTCGTTTTTATATATGTACGTACACATTGTGTTTTTTTTTTATTTCGACTGGTTAGTGCTTGACTGTCATTCCGACCGTTGAAAGGTGAAGATAAAGCCGTAGGTGGTGAACCCACTATCTCAGTATCTTATCTAATCAAAGAATCTCACAAATCGTTTAACTCTTTATGAAACAAAAAGACTTGTATACAGTAGTTTTAGTATTTTGTATAATACAGAAGTTGTAGGATTATTCCTTATAGCGTTGGATATCCAAACTGATTTGTTTAATGCTTACATGCCTTCCTAATAAAAAATTATGGTAGGGTTAGCCTCACCAATTACGAAGCAATCAACGTTTTCTCAGTAAATTATTATTATTTGAAATATTATCTATAAACGGAACAAGAACAATATTATTTTTAATCTACATGCTTCTCTTTAAGATAATAAGTTGAACTGTATAGTTCAAGCTACTTGTACAGTTGTTTTCCGACTTCTGTAGACAACGGCTGTGTAATGTCATTGTATTTTACTATAATCCTTTTGGTCTGTACTCTCGATGAGAGCTGGACTGAGAACATTAACAGTGGGTACATAAACAATACATAAATGAATGTTAGTGAAATTTATATTAAAAATTTATTTCCTAGGTATCGAGACAAACGATTTAAATGAAAGAGATTTCGCTATGAGATTGTTGAGCAATGACTACTATTTAACACAATTCAAGGTATTTATGATTTAAATTATATAACATTTACTTATACACTTTAATAACTTGATTTTGAGACAATATTATATTAGATCATGATTTATCGATCCAATTAAATGAAAGCGCGTGTAAAGACATAGTAATGGTACCATGAAGGTTTTTATTTCAGATATTTATATCTTCCTTTTTAACTCGCTTTTATTAGCTTCACCTGTATGTTTGTATGTTTGTATGTTTGTAACCGACTCCTTTGAGCTCGATTTTGCCATACTTTGACCGATCAGATTAAATTGAAACTTTGCACACCTGTCAAAGACCGATGACAATGCAATAATTCGATTAAAAAATCCGATTATCCCAATTAGATTCGCCAGGATTAATTAATTCCTTTCCGCATCCTTTACATGCGAGTAAGAGAGATAGAGCTAGTGTGCGAACTACGCATGCGTAGTTAATAACTACACATTAATGTCTGGCCCGGTTCATGTTCTTAAAAATAATAGTTTAAAAAACTAAAAAAATCACGCTTTTATGGAAAACCCAACGAAAAAATTCAACTAAAAAATGAAAAATAAATAATAGTTTAAAAAAACTAAAAAAACACGCTTTTATAAAAAATCCAACTAAAAAACAGAAAATAAAATTTAATAAATTTAGATTAAGAATAGTGTAAATAAAAAATAAATGTACATTATTGTAAAAAAGCGTGGGGTGCATTTACAGTGCTTTTTTATGATATTATCAAAGTAAGGATCATTCTACTCATCTGTCAATTAAATGTTTATAACTATTGACACTATGCACCCCACGCTTTTTTACAATAATGTACATTTATTTTTTATTTACACTATTCTTAATCTAAATTTATTAAATTTTATTTTCTGTTTTTTAGTTGGATTTTTTATAAAAGCGTGTTTTTTTAGTTTTTTTAAACTATTATTTATTTATTTGATTCCTAAAAGGTTATAATAAGAACAAATAAAGAAAATATTCATAGCATAATTGTATGTCTAATTTTATTGTTTATTTAAGACATTTTCTTAATCTTTTGTCTTTAAATTTATTGCAGTTCATTCCAATCTACTCAGAAAAGGTAGATATAAAAATATATTACGAATGTCTTTGCCCTGATTGTATAAAATTTGACGTAGAGCAATTCAGTCCAGTCCTGGAAACTATGAATCAGTATTTAGAGATACACACTTACCCTTATGGAAACGCCAAGGTGAGTGCTGAGTCGTAATAATTTGGCTGAATCGTTTTAAATTATCATTAAAAATATAGCAACAGCAATATTTTTATAAAAAAAAACTTGTAAATTACTTTTAGCTTGTAAAAATATTTCACTTAAATATAAGTCATATTTGCGTGCATTGTAATATCATAGAAATAGTTTGTCACTTAGTATTGCAAGATAAATAAGTTGCATACAAAGACGATAGCATCCCTTTTCAAAATTGTGAAGGATGTTATGCTTATGTCCCTCCAATGAGAAATTTTGTCATGGTTGGAGCCTCACCTCTGGGAGAGTGTCACCGTTGCGGAGGCCGCGTCCAGTCAGCTAAGATAAACTCTCTCAAAATAAGATTATTATTTAAGGATTTAACTATCGACGTCATGGAAAATAGAACTATTTTACATGACGTCCTAAACTCGGGCAATATTTCAAATAATTAAAACGCGAAATAACATCCGAAATTCATACTTAGATATCATTAAAATAGATTCTTATTATCGAACACAAAAAATTACAACATCAGCCAAAAAGGAGTTTATTGAACCTATGGAATGGTGGGTGGCAGTTTTAATATTTTTGTCAAAATTTAAATAACATAAAAAGCAATGTTCCAACTATTCGTTCCTGAGGACAACACCACTACTGAGGACAACACCACCACTTTGTATCCAGAGGGTGTCCTACTAAGTATTTTTCCGATATTTAGCCTTGGGCATACGGGTACGCGACCCCGGATCCTCGAGCCACCACTTTCATACCTCTATCCTCAGTCCATGAAGGTGGTGTCCTGTACCTCCCCTCATTCCCCTTCCTAACCTCTTTCCCCCATTCTCTATCTTTTCCTTTGCTGGTTTTACCCGTAAAACGGGGTTTTGGAGGTCAGACGGCAGTCGCTCCGTTAAAACCACTCCCGCCACTCTTATGGTTGCAAAAGTTTATGGACTGGGTACGGCTAGGGCGTCGCCGATAAACGACGCGCAGGCACATCGCCCTACACCTGCGATAAGTGGGCAAGGGCTACCGTGTCAAGTACGGGCACGGCTAAAGACGTTAGTACCCCAAAGGAAACTCCGCTTTGCAACGTGGAATATTGGCTCTCTAACCGGACGATGCAGAGAACTCGCAGATGTACTCATGAGACGTCGGGTCCAGTGTGCGTTCCTCCAGGAAACTCGCTGGAAGGGCAATAAGTCTCGGAACATCGGACAGGGTTACCGGCTGATATACACTGGGTCGCCTTCAGGTAAAGCTGGTGTAGCGGTAGTGCTATCTGAGGAGCTTCGGAATGGTCTTCTTGAAGTTGATCGTCGCTGCGACCGCCTGATGCGGGTGCGGGTACTGGTCGAGGGAGTGATTACTAACTTGATCAGTGCTTATACTCCTCAGGCTGGATGTAGCGGGTCCGAAAAAGAGTCATTCTGGGAGCAATTTGAAGAGGTTCTACGTGCTATACCAGCTGCTGAAGTAATCATTGTTGGGGGGGACTTAAATGGCCACGTAGGTAGGGCTACGGAAACGTTTGACCGTGTACACGGTGGTTTTGGTTATGGTCGCCGCAATGCAGAGGGAGAAAATATTCTCAGAACCTGTATTGCGTCTGACTTAGCCGTCGTGAACACGTTCTTCCAAAAGACTCCACAGCACCTTATCACGTATAAGAGCGGGTCCCACTCAACCCAAATAGATTATCTGCTGACCAGACGGTGTCATATCAGCAAGGTGACTAACTGCAAAGTCATTCCTGGTGAAAGCCTGACGGCCCAACATCGACTTCTTGTCATGGACTATGTCGTTACCCCGAAAAAGAAAGTGGCCGAGAAACGTAAGCCTCGCATCAGGTGGTGGTTGCTGAATGAAACGATGCAGACCAGCTTTCGGGCAGAGGTTGAGAGTCAAAATCTGTCGACTAATACCGAAACTGCTCAGGAAGTTTGGGATCGAGCCCAGTCAGCAATTATCACAGCAGGTAAACGAGTTCTAGGCCTTTCTAAGGGAGGACGGGTCATTGACAAGGAGACATGGTGGTGGGATGACGAAGTGCAGGAGGTGATTCGTGAAAAGAAGACTGCCTTTAAGAAGTGGCAGCAATCAAACTCTCCTGAAGACAGACTAGAGTACATAGCAGCGAAACGTGCCAGTAAAAGGGCTGTTGCCAGAGCCCGCAGTGATAGGTTATCACCATTATATGATACACTTGAAACTGCGGAGGGGCAGAAGCTCATTTACAAATTGGCACGAGCTCGGGATAAGGCGACGCGAGATATCGCAAAATGTCTTAGCGTCAAAGATTCCCAAGGCACGTTGCTGTGTAATCATGCCTCTGTGAAGGAGAGATGGAGATGCTACTTCAAGGAGTTGCTAAATACTCAGCACCCGTGCAGTCTTCCAACCGAAATACCTCCTAATCTTGGACTTATTGCCCCGATAACACCTGACGAAACTCGGAATTGTCTTCGACGCATGAAGAATCGGAAAGCGGTGGGACCTGACGATATTCCGATCGAAGTGTGGAAATCATTGGGCTCTCTTGGTGTGCTCATACTGACGGACCTTTTTAACCGCGTCTTGAACACTGGGACTATGCCACATCAGTGGCGTTATAGTTACATTACCCCTATATACAAAGGCAGGGGCAGTGTTCAAGATTGTGGTAGTTATAGGGGCGTTAAGATCATGAGTCACACCATGAAGCTCTTTGAGCGTATGATCGACCTCAGGCTCCGCCGAGAGTGTACTGTCTCGGAATGTCAATATGGATTTCAGCCAGGATCGGGCACCTTGGACGCCATCTTTGCCATCAGAACTCTGATGGAGGCATACAGGGAAAAAAGGAGAGCTCTGCATGTCGCATTCCTAGATCTGCAGAAGGCCTTTGACTGCGTGCCTCGTCAATGTATCTGGTGGGCATTGCGATTCAAAGGGATCCCTGAGGCCTATATTGACATCATCAGAGACATGTACCGCGATTCCGTTTCAATGGTTAGGACTGCTGTTGGCGATACAAAACCCTTTCCGATCTCAGTAGGGGTTCACCAAGGCTCGGCTCTTAGCCCCTTCTTGTTCAATATAGTGCTGGACACTGTCTCGGCTAACATCCAGGACCAGCCTCCATGGCTGATGATGTATGCCGATGACATAGCGCTCATTGATGAGAGCAGGTTGACGCTAGAGCGAAGAGTGAACCTCTGGAAGGGTACGCTTGAGAACGGTGGTCTCAAACTAAATGTGACGAAGACCGAGTACATGGCTTGCGGAAGCCCGGACTCTTGCACTATCCATATAGGTTCTGAACCAGCCGTTAAGTCGGAAAAGTTCAGGTACCTTGGATCTATTCTGCATGAGTCCGGAGGCATCGATCACGATGTCCAAGCCCGGATCAGCGCTGCTTGGGCGAAATGGCGTGAGGTCACAGGTGTGGTCTGTGATCGCAGAATACCTACCAAGCTCAAGGGAATAATATACAAGAGCATAATCCGACCGGTTCTCTTATATGGAAGCGAATGTTGGCCAACACTGTCCAGGCACACTCAGGAGCTTCACGTCACGGAGATGAAGATGCTGAGGTGGATGTGTGGCGTAACGCGAGCTGACCGTATACGTAACACATTTATCCGAGGTAGTCTTGGAGTCCGTGACGTAGCGGATAAGCTTCAAGAGAGTCGCCTGAGATGGTATGGTCACGTTGCACGCCGGCCTGAGAATTACGTCGGAAAAATTTACCTTGATATGTCGGTCCCTGGAGCAAGACCCCCAGGACGCCCAAGAAAGCGATGGCTGGACACCGTGAAACAGGATATGAGAGCCAATGGACTTACCACCGCGGATGCTAAAGATCGTGCAAAGTGGAGGAGTTTAAGCAGGAAGGCAGACCCTGGCTAATGCTGGGATAATTGCCAGGATGAAGAAGAAGAACACCACTACTTTCAAATGACAAGCCACAATACTGCACCTGAAGAATAGAACTTTAAAATCATAGTTATAAATGAACGCTTGGACGCCTGCACGATTACAAGACACCAACAGCTTTTGTACGGCTTTAGTATCCGCTTAGATAACCAATTGTTACACTGTAGTTGGTCGGAAGACCTCAATAGTTTGCGAGTTAAATTTTAACAAAGATAACTGCAATAATTGAAGAAATTAATAAAACCTTTAAATAATATAAAAAAATCTGGCGAGAAATTCTTATGTGTGTAAAATTAATAGTATAAAAAAATATTTAAGTAACTATTTATATTACAGACTATAAAAAAAAATGGGAAAATCGAATTTATATGTCAACACGGACCCGCTGAGTGCTACGGTAACAAACTGCATGTGTGTGCTATCGACAGTTTGCAACACATTACTGCATTACGGTTTAACCTTTGTTTGATGAACAGCACAGAGGGTCGTGGTTCAGATGATAAAATGGCTGACAAGGTACTCTTCGTATAAAACCCTAGTAACATTATAAATATGAAAGTTAATTTGTTTGTATGCTTATTATTCCGTGTTTAACTGAGTAGTTAAGTGATATAGTAACCAATTATTGCAAAGTTTAGAATAAATTTATATTATTAATGGTACAGAACAGGCATACCTTTTGTACCAAAATAGATCATTGTTCCCGAGCACTATCAAAAATAGCCGCTAAACGTTTGAAATAAAGTTTAGTTTAAAAGTAAATTACGAGAATATGGAGTAAATAAGAATTTCATTAGAAAAATTAATGAAAAATCTTTCACTAATTTTTGTATATAAAATATAAATTTCTTTATAGTGTGGACAATTAATGGGCTGTGATTCGGAAGCAATAAAAGCATGTGCCAGAAGCAATAGAGGTACAGAGCTATTGCTATATTATGGGGAGCAGAGTAAGATGGCGAATTTCAATTATGTTCCATACGTACTAATAAACGGTAAGGTGTATAACACTGATGGAAATAAGGACTTCAAAGATGCTGTTTGTGCTGCATTCGATAATCCACCGCCACCTTGTACAAATATTTGGTAGACAAATAAATACAAATAAAGTATATCTTATACTCTATGGAAGTTAATTACTAGTTTCACAGCCCATATTATACGATCATATTTTTTACTGTATTGTAAAATTACTTGGTAGGTGGTTAATTACTATAACTTGGTAGGAGGAGGGTGATTGGTACATGATATTAAGTTTTACCTACAGTCTACATATGTATAAGTCTGTCTGTATACCGCTGTGGCAAAATCACTTTACACAAGGGGATTATAGATGCAAGTTAAATTCGCAACTGTTGCTAACGCAAACGATCCTTGTTGAATACAGCACACGCTTCATATTGGATGCTCATTATTTACTCTCGGGAAATATTTTCTTGTAACATGTAATTTTACTAAAATAGAGACATCCTACTTGACTTTCTTTAAGAAAGAATAATTTTCTAATAGCATGTTAAATTTTCCTGAAGAATATTTATGTAGTATTATAAATTATGAGGGTAAATTAATTATGTTTAATTATAGTTGTGTAAACTGGATTTCATGCCAATGAATTACAAGTTAGTCTTTTCAATAGGAGTTTATAAAACCAATTTTTAATAATAAAACAATGACCGTGAAGATAATCAGTAAAAGGGCTGTTATTAAGATCTGTTCCACTCGTGTACCTTTCAAAATATTTGATATAACAGTGTAAGCATGTGGCTAAAGCTAATTAAAGTTCAAACTTATTGTTTCCATTATTGTTTTCAATGCTGTGCACTCGTAATAGATTTTCTAAATAAAGTAATATCATATGGCAAAGGAAATCCTATACAAACCAGGATTTTAGGGTATAACGTGTTCTGGAAATTCGGGGCGGAGACTACTTTGAGCCTGAAGTACGTGTCCTACGTGATTCTAGACAGCTCAACTGATTTGGAATATGGCTGGAGTTTGAAACCCCGAGGTGCAATAATTATATTAGAAAATGTTATGTACATTTAACTCAATTATATTTAAAAGATATTTTTTGTTTGATTGAATCCTGTAATCTCAGAAAGTAATGGTTTGATTTCAAAAATTATATAATTAGAGTTAGATAGACCATATCAAGGAAGGCTAAAGGCTATAACTATACTCGTATATACCACACGACGTTCAAAACAGTATCAATAAATAAAAAATACCTCACAGAGAAAATATTTCATAATTACAAAAATAGCGGTAAAATTTTATTCATCTTATACTGTTTAATTAGCCTACTGAGTAGATGCCTGATTACCCACTTCCCTTTGTTTTGATATGTAAACCTTTAATAATGATTATTTTTTACAAGTCCGAATGGTCTTTAATAAAGTCGAATTTCTGGGTGGATGCATTTTCAACCCTCAGGATTTTTTTTTTAATATTATTGCTACAATTGCAGGACATGGAATTTTGATATAAAAATTTCCTCCTCTTTTATATTATTTTATCAAATTTAAAAAATATTTTATTCTTTGAGATCACGTACAATAACCAAAAAAATTGTTATAAGTTATTTATTTATGATTTTTTAAAGAAGTTCTCGACATTATTAAAAAGTTGCTTATGTGCCAACCTAAATTTTCTGAAAAAAAGAATTTCATATTTTTTGTAAGCGAAAAAAGAGACCCAAGAATATTTATTCACAAGTATTTACGAATATTTATTGCATACATATTATTTTTTTTATATCATAGAAGTCATTGTTTATTTCATTCCTGTATTAGGTTAAGAGATTAAAAGATTTTTTAGTCCTTTAATAAATACACTGTTGAGCCAGTTTGGACTAAATATTTAACGTCGTGGAGTCAACTCCTCAACTATAAACGGCCTCTAACACTTGCTATCTTCTCATGATTATAGGAATTGGAATCTAATAATATTTATAATTATCAAGTAAATAATAGTATTTATAAAAATTATAGTTTCAATTTAAGTCTTTTTTCCTATATTTCACTAACAGGTAGTAAAATCTATTGTGGTTGTCCACAATCATTGTTTTAATTAGAACATGTTTCATCCTAAATTGTATTCATCCTTTTTGACGTTTTAACTTACAGAATTGTAGCTTCTAAGAAAACATGTACTCCTTAGGGATTTTACATGTGGATTTTTTCTATAATGTAGAGTAAAAAAAAAGACGCAGAAAAATAGCAACCTTAGGGAAATCAGACAAATTGCGTAAGATATTTTGAGCCCAACTCTTGTATCTAATACATCGTAAGTGACTTTACGGTTTTGTTATTAAAAAAACTTCTTAAAACGGAGAACTTTTTATATATTGTGCCATTTTCGAAAATGCTAAGTTTTTTAAAATAAATAATGGTTTGATGGGTGAATATTGTCTTTAATTTAATAAATAAGTATTACCAAAAAGTGTTCTTCTAGCCATTTTATTTCCACAACCATTGTTATCTGTTGTTTATTTCTGAATATGTTTTTTTTTATCAATAGATCATTTTTTTGGGAAATCGGTTTTATACCATATTCATAATCAAAATCACTTTCAAAATTAATTGCATCATTCTTCATGCAGGCGCTAGTTAAAAGAAATGGAAATACTACTCTCTCTCGCCTCTCGCCTCTCTCTCTCTCTCTCTCGCCTCGCCTCTCACTCTCGCCTCGTACCTCTTCTTGCGTTACGTCTCGTATCACAGCTCGCAATTCGCTCGCTCGCACCTCTGGACGCAAGCGCTGCGAGGTGCGAGAAAAGACGCGAGGCGAACCGCGAGCGACTATTTACACTGTGACATTGTGCTTCTGCTCATGCATCGTCTCGCGACTCATACGCGAGTGTAAATCTACTAAAAGAGGTAACGTTAGAATTGTTTTATAGTTATAAAATTGTTCATGAAGATACAAATGCTTTATGGCTTATATAATAAGATTAACGAGGGTTTTTCCGAATTCCGACTTATTAAGTGAAATGCTAAATAAATAAATCTACAGCACAGACTTCACGTCTATATTCTTAGTGTATGACCAAAAATGCCTTACGGCTAACATTACTGTCGAAAAGAGCTGATACTCTTACACAGCTAGTCCGATATTAACTAAAACTAACTAGGAACCATTGCAAGAAAACTGACTGGCAAATGGATAAAGCGCTTCCTTATCCGTTGACTGCTTTAAGAACTACGATACAACAGACAGATAAATACACGAACACATCGACAACAAACTTACAATAGCGCTCTTTTCGCTTTGGTGGTAGAAAATAGTAATGATAATGGAAAATAAACCGCAGACAACTTATGCAACTACTAATTCCAATTTCAATTTTCAAAGTTTCAAAGTTATAGTATGGAACAAACAGTAATATTAAAATGTTTGAGATAGAGATGATTACATTAAAAATTGAAAACAAAAAATATATAAATTACTTCCCAAAGTCTAAATTAATAGATGAGAATATAAAGTTTATTCAAGCCACTGGCTCAACCATATTGGTCATGTCCCTTCTCTCAAACGCCTTACATTTTATCCCCACTCTACAGCTGGTTGTAATTCGACATGTGATCGATGTGTGGAAAAAATTGAGGCAATAAAAGCTTCACCCTAAACCCTAATTTATATAAATTTTCAATGACGTAAGAAACAATTATTAATATTTTGGTCGCTTAAACAAAAGTAATTGTTTATAAAGAGTAATATAATAATAGGAAGTTTGATAAAAAAATACTAATAAATTTTGTTCATACATTGTGACCAATCAAGCTACAAATAGAATATTGTATTATAAAATTGTGATCTGCATTGTTTGAATCGATTTGAAAAGGTCTAACAAGGCAGCTGTGTTGCCCTGATGAATCACAAACAAACTATTTAAAATATTCGTTCCTTATGAGTAAGTGACCATTGTAATGAGTTGGTTGGCGATTATAAAATAAGGTAATATAAATGCATTGAACATCTTACATTCATAAATAATGTGATCCTATGGATGAAAAAACTTAACGATCTATAAAATTTATGCATATAGGAATCCTAGAAATCCTTTGAGAAAATAAGTTGATGAGAAATTTATAAGTTCAACTTAAATAACATATACCTATAGTATTTTTAGTCGTTACAATGAACTGCATAGTATACAAAAACTATACAAATCTTCGAGAAATATAAAATAATTTTTCGAATTAAGAACTTCATACTGACAGAGGAGGCACGAAATAATTAAACAACAACTTATTAGTATACATACCTTAATAACAATATTATGTATATATTAATACATCTAGTAAAAAATTTACGATAATAGTTATAAATATACGTGTCCAATGTCTCGAACACCCCGAGGTCCAATAACTTCAGTAAAGCCAAACAGACAAAGAATGTACATTTCTGTATTGTAAAATTTAGTAATAAATTCCTTTAGAACGTTGCTAATAAGCTTGTTGAAGTTTATTATAATCCGCGTTAGAAACTTTAATGGGATTCTTGTAATTTATTCGCTTATTACTCCTGTACTTTTTGCTTTAGAAATATAACAGAGAATTTGTTTTTAATATTTGTGTGTAATATCATATAAAACCTTTTTTTATTTGCCAAAATATCTGCTTTGTTTGGCGCAAGCCTACTCTACCATGTGCATGTACTTCTGATGTTAACTTATGCGTGTGCAATGTGCATATTAAACTTTGCTTCAGCTTTGACATTTTTTTGGTGAGTTTTTAAACAACACTAAAATATTTAAACGCAAAAGGCACTTCAAAGTTTTAAATTTAAAAAAATTCTAATATGAGATTGTCGGTAAAATATTTTTTTATCCTAAATACAAAAGAGTAAATATGTCGTTGAACAGCCTCGGTTTACAGCCTTAAAACTGCTTAGCGACTACACAGAAAAAAAAATACTACACAGATAATTAAAACAGTACAAGTGTTTTCTATACAAGGCCAAGGACCGCACTATTATGTAAATACGAAGCGACCAGCACGGTCAGCGCTAATTACACGCTAATGCGACGCCAGCTCGAGGTCACAATGTTGGCTTCTAACAATAAATAATGATTGAAATCAGGTCGATTAAGGCATTATAATGCGTCATGAAAAAATCTTTCCACTAATATTTACTTTTAAATATTTTATATATACTGTTAGAAATAAATTAGGCAGTACATACTTCCACTTAGATGACTTCAATACGAATTTGTTTCTGATTTTATTCAGAGAAATTTGAATGATGTTATAATTTTCATATTAAATTCTTATTTACCGGCTTAAAATTTTATGTACTTAGTAAACATTTCGGTCCCAACTCCGACATTCATCAATCTTCTATGCGAGGGTTTGTTGGAATAAGATAAGAAAAAATATTACTTAGACATTGTAGTACTTACTTAATGTATATTATTATCGGGCTTTTTTGTTTACTGTACTTATACGTACGTATCTTTGAAGTCATACTATTACAATAGTTATATTAGAGTCTACTTAGTACTTATTCCTGACGTGTCTCTAAAAACACGTGAATCTTTACTGTAATATGATACACAATGTCTATAATATTATCTTAGAATAAACAAAACCAATCACATCATTCAGTCAACAGAAAATTGTTGTAACAATAATCGTTTGAAAAGAGCTGAGTCATATATGATTAAAAGTTTTATATCTGTAACTAGTCGCGTCACTAAAACTGTATAGAAGAATTGAGTAAATATGGGGAGAGTCACGTTCAGAAAGGACAGATGGTGCCGTTAGGTAAAAAGGGATATTGATTCCAAAAACCATTCATACTTCTATGTACCTACTCTTAGTTCATTCCAAATTAACTGAAATCTGAGTCATTATTCAAGTTTACAATAGTAGTAATAGTAAGTATTAAAGAAACTTAAGTATAAAATAAATTGAAAGTCATGTTTAACATTTTTTATTTAATTCAATAATAAAACTGGCATTTTACGTGTATATGTGAAATAATATATACTAAATAGAACTAGTGACTCTATTAATACAAAATAGATGTAGGAGTTACATATTAAGTAACTTATGACTTTTACGATCTTACAACATGACTTCAGGACTGCTTTTATCATGATACCACTTAAAATTGTTATGTTCTACTCTGAAATATCAGAGAAAGATTGTTAGACCGCTATATAATGTAAAATTGGTATCAGTTCGTCTTACTAGACTTCAGCTGTAGTAATAGATTTTATTGGCGAAATCCATTGCGTTTTTGAAGTTTATTGCTGTAACTATTACCTACTTGAAGTTAACAATTATAAATACTCTATGTTATTCCAGCTCTTACATATTAAAAAAAAGCATCTAAATCAGTTGAGCACTAATTTCATGATCGACTAACAGCATATACACAGAATCAAACAGAAAAGCAATATTTCTACAATGTCCACTTATAATATATTTCTTTTATGAGTCCTTTTCAAGCGAAAAATTAGTAGGAAATTATAAATATTTTTTAAGAAATGCTTTTACTATCAACCATCATATTTAACTCTTTGATAGGTACATTTGATGGTACAATAACGTATACGCATGGTTATTCCTGAACAGTCGTACTTTTGTATATACTTAAGAACTTAGAGGGGATCTAAAGACCCTAAAAAGTATTAACAGGCCTGAACTTGTTTAATCAACTGTTCAGTTGTATCAAATTTTAATGTCAAAGAAATTACCAATTATCATCAGCATTAAGAAACAAATTAATTTAAACCATTCATCATCATATAACTTTATTATACTGTGTCAAAGTGTTCATAAATAGAACATCCAATTTCTTATTTGTAAACGAATAATATCAGGGACAACATCGTTCGAGTGTGAGGGTTGTATCTATGCGGGGGACGCGAACGTTACTTTCCCGATCAGTCGTATCGTCGCCACTCGACCACAGGAACATAAACACACTCCATCCCTTTCAGATGACATGTAAACGAAAGGGACAAAGATGTCGACATTGAACGAAAACAAAGCCGCCGTTTGAGGATGTAGAGACGGTCTCGTCAGTGGCTTGTTGAAGTCGTCTCCCGTTGACTTGGCATCTCGCCCAATGACGCGTGCCAGTGATAGCCACGTGCTTTCAAAATATATATTCATTGTAAATTTAAATTATTTCCAACACTTATGATTCAATCAGCACGTCATTACTCAAAACACAGTGACTCTTATTTCAACAAAATGAGGATATTTCATTCTTACTGAATACTATTAGCTCGATTTTACATGTTGGTTTTATTGCAACAAACCTACGCATTAGTTTCAACTTTCTCAACAGAAACAGTGGACAGGTTGCAACTAACCTGTAGATCCTGTCTTAACGGAATTGCAAAGAACGAACGAGAATTATACCTAGAATGATAATAGTAGTGCTTTCTTGACTCCAAGAAAAGAACTCGTTTATTTGATGAGTTTGAACTTTTAAAAAATTGCATTATTAAAATAAATACAGCAATTTAAAATATTAAACGGCGATGTGGATACCAAATATATGAACTATTTGAAAGGCATTTACGTTTCAATGTTTCGATTTCTTATCAGTAAAGTAATTTTAATATAAAATTAAGGAAAACCATGCACGTATTAAAATCTGGGTCGGATGTACAAAGGTCAGTACTCATTAATGTTGTAATTATTCCTATGATTTAAAGCAAGGCCTTCAAGAAAATGTAGTAGCATGTGTTGGGACCATTTATTAAACTGATTGCTAATTTACGTCTCACTAATTGTGGCTGGCGGTTTCAAAATTATTAATATTGAATTCTCTTTACAGAATTTTGCTTCAGGGATGAAGAAGAAACCATTATATCATCTATTTATAGCAAATGCAATGATTAATAAAATTTTACTCACGATATTGTTTGTGTTCCAAATAAACCATTTAATAAAATTGTAGATAATTTGGATTCGAGAGATAAAAAGTATTAAATACATGGTTTATTTCTGTGATAAGATTGTTTAAAGTATGTAAAATGTTTGTATCACATTATTAGAAAAAATTAATTTTCTCGAAGAAATTTAATTGTCAGGAAGCTATGCCATATCATTAGAAATTATTCTATGATTCTTTTCATGTATTTAATGTTTATTCAATTTATTAACGAGACATAACGAAGACAGCACAACAAATTAGTATCCCATTATATGCACTGTGTATGTGTAAGGAGAGACGGACGCGCCTTCTGAATGACGTCACAGTCTGCTGAATCACCACCGTCCCTGCTTGGAGCATGGATGAAGAAGTAAATGTTACATTCATACATTGTCTAGAACATAAAATTATTTGAAATTCAAACGAACTAGCTTCTTTGATATGCCAAAAACGTAGCCTCTATATCCTCATTCCTGATACGCCTTTAATAATAAAATTTTAACGTTACTTAGCGTCCGAACGGCCTTCATAAGCAATAATATTTGAGTTGCGAAGACTCAGTCGGTATTACGAACAATAATATGATCAAATTATCGAGGCTATGCACGTTTGTGAAGGCGCGCGGTGCGGTGGCGGAGCGACTATCCGGCTTGCATATTTCACGATCCGTTGTTATAAGCCTGACTACTTACATTGTAGCTGTGTCTAACTATAATGTGCAATATGCGTGGAATTTAATGAAATTATATGTCATTTCATTTGTGATTTCTGAGAAACGCTCGTTATCCAATTAAAACGACGCGAACGCTTGGAGGAATTCATGTTAGTTAGAACATGAAAAACACGTAGAGTGGAAGCTTATATTGTTAGATGTTAATAAATTTAATATTGACGACCATAATTTTATAACACTCATCATCATCAATCATTAAAGGTAAATAACAACCAAAGCTGGACCACGATAACCCGAGCTTTAATACCTCAAGCTGAATATAAGTTATCCTTTAAGCATTCCTTCCTTTAATGACTTGTCGTTATTATAAAGGTACTTAACAACACAACCAACTAATAACTTTTTTAATCAAAATAATTATCGCTGGAAAATACGAGACAAAAAAATTAACAAAAACTAAATAGCAAATGTATTGCAAATAGATTTTCAGAGAGGAGGTATGTTTAAGGAATATTAGTTTGTTAGGTTTGTTAAATAAGTTTTAATATGAACTGTTGCATATCATCAATACATTTATAATTAAATGCAACTGAAATGTCGAGGAAACATTAATCAAAATTGATAAGCGCTTCAATGGTGCAAATGTTACTTACGTAAATCACTCTTTTGTTGGCACTGCGCTTGTGAGTTGTATATCAATCAAAACTAGATTTTATATCTCAATGATAAACAGCTCATTATTATTATAATTAATGAATAACTCGTATTGTCTGTATTTTTATATCATACGTATCGTATTGACCGGACCTTAAAAGGACATTTCAAAGCAATGAGTAACAATAAAATGGTTAGTACACTTTTTAATAAAATCTCATAACAGATGAAGCGATATTTTCTAGACGTCTTTTTCTATAATATTGACAACATTTACCGAGATGCTTCGATGTTCAGCAAAGTAATAAATTGGATTGCGTCGAGTAAATACATCGACGGTTATTTTAGCGATGCATAAATAATATAAAAAGATATAGAAACGGTGACTAATGTTATTGGAATTGTATGACAGTTTTGGGTATTCTGTTTAGCTTTTATTGGGACACATGTCCGTGTCCGCTAAGGTGAAGAACCTTCAGGTCGGCCGATAAGCCATCGCCGTATTTACTCGGCGATCATTATAATTTATAGACGTAAATACTGAAGCCTTTGACCCGTGATAGAAGAAAATAGTCCTACCTTTTAACATGCCTTTAGATATAATTTAATATTCAGAATTATACTCAACTGAAGCAGATTTAGGCTGAGAATCCGACACTACAGTTACACAATTCATTTCTGTAAGGAGGTCAGTGGACCGGCAACATGTTACGCGTCACATTTAGCGCTTGACCTCTAGCACTTTAAACTGACGTCATATACATAAACACCTTCATATAAAACATTAATATAACTTTTTTAATATAAAGCAATACATATATAATACTCTTCAAATCAAGATTTCCAGGAGAGGACAATGATTTATCTCTTTTAGCGAACAATAACAAAGCTATCGCGTTTGTATGCATCTTGGAAATATGTGTGATGACTGTAGGGCAGTGGCTTGACCACTATTTCCTGTGATATAGCATCCAACGCCGATAAATGTATCAACTGGCTTCCGTCAACCGCCGTCCAGAAAACATCTCTCTTGTATACATTTTTATTCAATTATTTTAAATATTTATAGTGTTAAATCTATTCATATCATAATATTTTAGCATTGATGTATAGATATATGCACAATCGTTGAACTGTCACTTAGTCGGTGTTATTATTAAGAAACTTTACAGTTTATAAATGAGATAACACGTAAAGTATTAAGTATAATATATATCCAAAAAGTTTTTCATTTAATATCTGAACCATTACCACTAGTTCGCATCGTCAAATTAAAGACGGACATATTCTAGATTACACAGTATTAAGTAAGCAAGAAAATTTACAGCGTTTATTTTGTCTCAATATCAGGAATATTTGAGGCATTGATTAAAATTAGGAAGACATTAATTATTTACACAAACCGTATTATAAATGGATTTGTCACACCAAAAGTATAATATTATTTTATGACAACTGATAATATATTTCGTCTATTATTGAATAATAATAATTATCGACATCAAAGATATGATATAGTATTTGACCTAACCCGATATTGCGGTCAAATTCTTGTTTATATTACATATTGATAACGCTGTTGATATTGCTTGCTACTGTCGCCAAACAGTAAATAGTTTCAACCAACAGAAAGTTTTATAAAAAAATATCTGGCACAGTTCTACATTACATTTAAGCCACGCACGAGCGTAATCGATACATCCCAAAAACTTTATAACTATATTAAAACGATGATTTTAACCATACATATTGGATCACGAGATATATAGTAAGGAACACCTCATGTTATAATAATCACGGAGACGGTGTAATATACCTTAACTATGCTCAGTTTGTGCTCAATCACGACGCACTTCCTGCTTCAAACATACAAATCAGTGTCACTCGAGAAGATATAGAATTTGTGGCTCAATGATCGGTGAGCGTTTTCTTTTCATGAAGATTATTATTTGGTAGCAAGTTAGTATTTTACTGAGTGTAATAAATCATATTTATATATCAAATTTGTAGCTCCACAAATATTTATTTAGGATATCTCGAACGTAGAAAACTGTAAAGGGTTTGTATACCTAAATATGTAATGAGGTTATCTGTGTCACGCAAAAAGGAAAAAAACTTATCAGTTTTGGGTTAAAGATAGATGTAAAATGGCTGTTCGAACCAATGACCAAAGCAAGTGAAAAGCAATGCGAAGTAATTGATCACAGGTGTCAGGGTCGCGTTGCGTCACAGTAGCGACCATTGAGCACGACCTTATATTCACCGTCTAAAGGCAATTCTGATATGATTTGCTTTTTCCTAGACCACATTCGATTCAACTTAAGAATATTATTAATTCCATATACATAATACTGTATTATTTTAAGCAAAGAAAAGAGTATAATGTCTACTATTTTTTAACATGACACCGTGTAAATATGGCAACGGCCGGTTCTAAAATCAAATAAACCCAAAATTATTACTAATGAGATATATTTAAATGTTAATGTTTCAAATAGACTTGACATGTTTATATAACACTGTTAAAACTAGTCTAAGCAAAAACAAGTTTCAAATGGAAGAACTGATATAAAAAATACGATATTGTTACTTGTATTCTACTCTTTTAGCACTAAATAAAAGCTGACTTTGTCACGGATAGACGTCATTGTATTAAAACAGGTGAAGTATCAGCTCCGGCCATCGACGGAACTTCGAAACCTATTAATTGAATCCTGTTTGACACAAGTTCCATTATAGTGTACTAGTCCCATATAAGTAATCCCGACTAGCCTCCAGTGCTATTAGCTGTAAGAGACGTTGACATAAATGCAAATTTTGAAGCCATTTTAGTATTGAACAGAAAGTAAGGCTTTCATTAATACAGATTTAACATACTATTAATGAATAAAATTATATTATGAAATCTGGTTACAGGTATTCTTTTAATTATTTATAGAACATTTATTAATTTGAGCTAGGGACATTATAGGCTATTTATAATTTATTGATGGCTGACTTCAATCGATATAGAATTTCGTTATAAGTGTATGTCTTTATATATAGTCACATTTGTATCTGTATATAGATACGTACATATACATATATAGATAAAGGAACCATTAATTAAAGTAGTATTGTCTACAATTAAAGCAATTTATTATACAACTGAAAACTCACTTTATCAGTTTATCCAGAAGTTTAGAATCAATTTGGCCCAATTTGTCGCTTACTTTGAAAGGTTTTTATTGGATAGGGCAATAGTAATTAATCAGTTCACGGAGGGCGGTCGACAGAGAGGCAGTCATCTGATTTTATTTACTACTTCCTATCGGGAATTAAAGGAAAGTTTATATTAGTGTTGCTTCAGATTGATAAATTATTTTCTGATGAAATTCAAAAGTGGGATAAATGATTTGTGGCTTGGGATTAAATTTGCTTTGCTTTTATTTAAAATAGCTTGAAACAAAAAACATCCTATATTTATCATAAATACTCCCATACCATCCTACATCACTAATATTTACTAGGTTAGCGGAGAGTCACCCCATAGATGACCATATGGACAAAAGTTAGTCATCGGTCATTTTAAATATTCTAGAATCTGTAAAGGATCCAATTTAGTCCTTTGGGATTTACCAATATCAAACAATTTCGGAACAAGTTAAATGAAAGTACTCTCACTCCGAGTACTAGGCAATCAGAAGGTTGAAAGTTGCGATAAGATGAAACTTGTTGTTGGTTCTTCACCGAGATTGGTTATACGGTTAATTTGACTCGTTGCTGTCGAATTTATAAATAGCCACAGATAAAGTTTGATTTACGAGCCATTACAAAAGTTCCATTGTTCATCACGATAATGGTATTAATGTCGACCAGCTGGTTGGTCGAAGGGCAGGCGAAGCGTAGGTAGATGTCGCAGCGACAGTAATTATCGCCTGTGTCGACGACTCCGGGCCGTGCGTTCACCCCGAGGGTCGCATAATACGCAACTGTCAGGATCGCAGCCAACCTGTCACAAATCTCATACGCATGCACTATGCATCCTAACGACGATCACATTTACATCAAAAACATTTCTATGAACCAATATGGAACATCTTCACGGTTATAGAATAGAAATCATTTCTATTTTTGGAATTCAAGGTATTGCCAAGTTTTATATCTTACAGAGTCAACAGCTGAGCGGATTATGACTGCTCCTAAGATTATGCAAAAACCAATTCGTTGTGAACGATTAAATAATTAGCTTGTGCCCAATTACTTTTTAAGTGTAATGTGAAATTATAATTGTTTATGATTTTATAATGTCGCAATGAATGGGGCGCGGCCTGGCCAATCATGCAAGTCGAACGCTCATGGTCGTCCGCCACCCACTCGCCAGTTAAGTCCATATAAAGTAGGTATATGGGCCTCTCCAAACGCAATAACCATACTTTTGTATAACTGCATTATATAAGTAATTAACACAGAATGAAATTCCTTTGTTTCCTATCCAACTGACAGCTTTTCCAACAGATCAAAGGACAAATGCGACCTCTATTTCAGTGCTCTATCCGGTAAACGCTAGAAAGCTCCGTGAAAATGCAATTTTAAGCTCGATTGCAACAAAGGATTATTGACATTTTGTCGGACGGTCGTTGTTTTATCACGATATTACAAAACAGACAGAGCAAAGCACAGTTCTTATCTAAAAATAAAATCTCATAAATATTACAAAAAAAAAATTTGTGATACTCTTATAAAATACAATACCTACTTGTAACTAACAAATAATTGTATAAAAGGTATAGCTTTACAAAAATATTATCGATATAGGTATATCTATAATATTTAATACTTATAGCAATTCTATAAATGACATCTGGCGTCATAGCTGTGGAAGAACATGGCTGGCATATCATAATTTTATAGTAAAATGAGAGAATAATCAAGTGTCATATAACGGGAGACGTACCTTAGCTATTAAGAAATGGATTGTGTTAACAACAATGCGTCATTATCATCATCAAATTCCCGCGATCTCCATAAACTTTATACAAACAAAATACGTACGCTTCTGCCGGTGAAAGCTACTTAGAGGATGTTATGTAAAATAATGTACACGTATGTATGTATATAATGCACTTATTTTGTATATGTTTTAAGAGAAATATTTTTGCATAGTGAATATCAGAATTGGAAAGTTGAGTGTAAAATTTTTAATATATATTTATTTATTTTATATAACTTACCTATGCTTGTTGTTCATATCATTATCCTATCATAAAATTCTTGTCTACCTGTTTATTTAAAGTTCTTTGTTTCGGGGGTCATTCAACTTCTTATCTTATACTGTAATCGTTCATTGAAATCACATATTATTTATTATATTAGTACCAACTTTAAATACAAAATAGTATAATATTTTTTTAAACAATTTAGCTTAGTTTTAAATACCCATTTTCTACCGATAATAATCTTCCTAGTAACCTCTCTTCGGACTAAGTGAGTGTCGTACCTACTTACAATGAAGTTCATTGCCTTATATGGAAACTTTAAAAGCTGTCACTATATAAATTAGATTTAATGTTGTAGGAAGTATTCAATTAAAGAAGTAGAAAATATTCATTTCAAAGTTTGCATTTTTCATCTTTCTACTAAATTATAACTCAGATAAAAAATATATTTAAAGAGTGGTTGAAGCAACGTCGGTTCTTACGACTTAAGGACTATAGAAAGGCGTTGTAATGACTATTAATAAATACGCCGTCATAAATGGTATAATTAATCCTAGTTAACTATCCCCTTACATAAACAATATCAGCGCAGCTACGAACACAGTAAATTGGTTAGGTTATTTGGGTCACATACGGAAATAGCTCGTATTTAGTTGATTTTAGTTTGATTTGCAGCGTAATGTAAACTATATTTAAAATATTGGGAGCAAGTATTCTGTATAAACGAAACTTATTTCCATGATGAATGAGACGAAGTTTTACAAAGTTTTACAGAGTTAGTTTAGCAGAGGTAAAAGTTAGGTAAAATCCAGTTTAAGATTCTCCATCTTTGTCATGTCAAACTTGACAAAAATTCTGGAAACTTTTGGAGATCTTTGAATTCTCTAGTCAGTAGTATATCAATGTAGACGAACAAGCAGTTTTGTGTCTAAATTAGTCGAAGTCGGGTAGCTGAACAAGGGAGGATGATGTTGTGGCGGGCGGGGCTGAACGCAAATAGCACTCTGACCCGGGCATTGACTCGGTTTATCCTAAACCGTCCCACTACTCCAGTTTAACCCCAAGACCGAGAGAAGCCGAACCATCTACCGCGGCTTACTGATATCGACGAGTGTTCCGCACATTTCGAATATCATCATGACCTAATTTCGCTTCACATATTGTAAATATTTGTGTAGCAAATTAAATTTTCAGCCATAGCATATAAGTTTGAAATGACCAAAGCAGTTAAAAGAAACTAATCATAGTTAATTTTATCTTATATAATTCTTACGCTGGCATACATATAAAAAATACATACATAAATCCTACAATTTCTTTGATAGTTTGAGCACTTAATGTTGTTCTGAAATTCATGATATTCTAATTTTATTTGATAATAAATATCATTTCCGAGACATATGCATTTATCAAAATACTATTTCCATTAAAACTAAACTAATACAGATGTAAAAACATACCCCCAGCAGCAGCAACTGGATGAAAATAAATATCTCGTCATGGTCTAGGCAAATAAACTCTTGCAACCTAGTTTATATATTTAGCAACCAAACTTTATCAACTGTGTTGTTTTTTTTTTCTGTGGTTAGTTGTGCAATTATAACGAGCTTTTTGGTTAACAAATCAATATTATTACATAAGGAACGGAGTATTATGTGGGAGGATAAGCGTTAATTAAAATCTTTGATAATGGCTGTATTTCGTGGAAAAATTTAAACAACTATGTCCTGCCTATATAAAAGAGAAAAAATATAATATTTGTAAAACTAGACCTAATTATAAAATATATATATAAAAATATTCTTATCTTTAATACATTTACGTAATAATTACTTGATATATTATTACATACTACAAGTAAAAGAATAAATAAAAACCATTAATAATCACGATGCTTCAAGTGGCTTCCCGATATCGAAACCGATTGAATCATTGTTATTACTGACACGCACCATTCAGAATCTCGACCTTCAGAAGGCAATGTAATTCGATCCACATATAGAATATACATATAACGTACACAGATTTTAGAAGATTATTTCCACAGAATGTTATTAAGGGCAATTTTATTTATATAATTGACAGTGACATTGACAACACTAAACAGTTCTTTTTCATATTTTTTTTTCTTTATATAAAAAATTAAACACTTTTTCGGTTTATATTTATATGAACTTTTGTATGACTGTCTCCATAAAAATTCATTTGAAAGATTTTCGAGAAAGAGGATATAACGATGAAACACAATTCCATTGATTTGAATTTGTATTATAGTTGGGATATAAATTAACACAAAGGCCGATGTTGACAACAAGTTTACCTTTTTGTACTGTGTATACTAACAGTGAAAGCGATGAAGGAGTACCCGTCTGCCTCAAATACAATAGTTAATTGTCGACACCATAACTCATCCGCTGTAATCCCAATAATGCTGATGTACGCAGTACGCACCCTACTTATAATACGTTACAAAACTATCGCAATATGCAGTACAGTATTGACAGTTTTGAATGCAGTATGCAAATAACTCGCAATTTTAATGTTAATTAAACGCAAACTATCATAGCATGTGGTATCTGCCTCTATCGAGCGAATAATATATTTTATTCTGTTGTCAGCCGCACACTTTCAACTTGGGGTTCACACGCTTTGTTCATATACAATGACTCTCTACGTTCTTTTTGTTTTCATTCAGACGACCTGTGTATTATAAACAATATCTCAGTTTTAATGAAAGAAATCATGTGTTGTGGGATTTTTTATGATATATATACATATAATATAATTTGCAACAAACGCATTCCTTATACTCAGATAGTTATTGTTATATGAACCTTGGAATCGTTAGTTGGAGAGTTTGTTTGAATTCTAAACCAAAAAGCGTATTCGTCCAGTAATATACCATAAAGCTGTTTGCCGATATCAGGATTTCACGGTGATTTCCACGTCTATTAAAGTACTTTACGTCAGTGCGATGATAGCCCCCAGAAATATCTAAATAACACGCGAGGTTATCATGTCAGTAGTGTCTTCTAACAAGTATATGTAATATATAAATATATACCAATACATGTGTATTAACAAATTTTATATTAATACATTTTATAGTCTTCATTATATTCAATTTCAATCTAGTCTTACAATAATTTATAATTTACTCCACAATTACATATTTTAAATGTTTTTTTTTCGTATATTATATTTCGTATTGTTAAAATAATGACTTAATGACAATCATTTAAAGACTTTGTAATTTAAGTTAAACTAACATTCGCATAAATTAAGAAGAACACACAGTATTAGGGGAACCTAATATTTTTAATCTTCTTCTTCTTCTTCTTTGCCTCTTCCCACGTTAGGTGGGGTCGGCTCTCCTTATCTTTTTGCCCCAGGACAATCTGTCCTGGGTTGTTGGGCCATACAATTGGGACTTAAGTATATTGTTATAATTAAGTATATAATTATAATATTTTTTACCAAATATTTTTAATACAATAACAAAACTACAAATTATAGATATGGTATTTTTTTTAATGTATTAATTCATTAATATTAAGCTATACTGACGTAATTCAGAAGTATGGTCAGCAAGCTTGACATTTACATTCGGGGAGCGAATCGCGCGCAGTTTGCGATTGCGCCCCAAATTGACTTCTGGCCTCCGGTCCCAAGCAAGTAGGACAACAGTTTACTAGACGTCGCAGAAACCATTACATAACTAATATACAATATAGGTCTTGCCTATTAAAATATTAAATAAACAACTGTCGCCTATTCCAAGAGTTCATTGTGAACAAATTTTTTAAAAGTATTAGTGTCATTATGAGTATGCAACATGAATAGTTGACAATAGAATCTATCATCGTGTTATGAAAACGGAACCGGTTTTGAAAATATATCAATTGAAAGTACGTAACTTGTCTCACATGTTTAATATCATTGTGCGGCGCGAGACATCGTTTCCTTTTGCAACTTCAGATCATGAGTCTGGCAAATTTTCAAATAAAATTTAATTTAAATGACGTAGGAATGCCATACTTTATTATTTGTTTCATTTTGTCGTTTACAAACAAAAAAATACAGACGAATTGTTAACCTCTTCTTTTTCAAAAGTCAGTTGGAAATATTACATAATTGAAATATATATAAAAAAAATTATATAGATTAACATTGGAGATATTTTCCTCCTCATTATTCAAGATTCAACTTGCTGCAAAAATTATTTTACCGCTAGGCATGTTTCACCGTGGCATCGTTAACCGCTTACTGTCAAGCTTGTACTCGATAAATACTATATATACATTATAAAACATGTTAAAGTTTCTAAATATTAAGGATAATCTTTATATCAATAGTGTAGCTGGTTAGTCCGATCATTGAATACATGTAATTTTTCTATTTTAAAGAAGCACAGTTGTCCAACGTTTCATTATATGTAAGTATAATATTAAATATTTCCGCTACAGATTTCTGTTAGCTAAAATTATTCGGAGATAAATGTAGTTATCATCTGTCTCTACTAAAACCCGAACAGAAAGCAGATGTAGCTAGTCAGTAGTGCCAACTAACTGCTGGATATAACGTTATTTATTGCCACGAAAGTTGGGCGTGTGAATAAGATCGTTGTTATTCAATAGCGATTCGGCCTATTCGATAACTTCCATTTCAAATTAAATGAATTCCTGTGTCCGTCACTATAAATTATATAACAAAATATTAGGTAATAATCAATATATTATATTTTTTCATTTACTATATGAATATAATCTTAAATACGATAGCATTCTTTTGTCCCAAACTACATAAATAGAATCACTCTAATTTGTTTGCTTACAATAAGTTATAATTATTGAACGTGGGGAAATTGTGTGGTAAGTAATTTATGAATCATGAGTCCCATCCTTTTCTATTGTCTGTAACTTATTAGGACTTCCCGGTCATTGCCATATAAGTATTCAGGGATAACAACTAGTTACCTAGAAAAGGAGTGAGGGTCTAAAATCGACATTTCGTTTGTAAAATGCTATCGAAAAATAATATTTTATCGCCAAATGTTCGAAGATAATTTTTTACGACAGTATCAATCTCTTTATCGGTACCAATTTATCCTTGCTCACTATACACTTTAGTATCAATAGCTATTTTCAACACATATATACATTTTTGAATCAATCACAAAGCTTTCATAGGCTTCTGTTAATTATTAATTATTTATATCATTGAGGAAAAAGACAAATAAATGTTTATGTGGACACTTATATAGATATTTGTAAAAACATGCTTCTGCTGCCTTTACAATATCGACGTGATTCAACTAAACATTTTTAATAAATATCAAATAAAAAAGAGGTCAAACAAATCCAAACTTCCGTCAGAATTGCTGCAAAATTCCGAATATTTTACTCACGGCCGTTTCAAAGAATCGAGTCTGTTACAATTGAGCTCATTGCATTTTACTGATGGTCAAACCAGTCGATGATTCAACGATAATGACGTTAGAAACGTAATGGACTTCCAAAGAACGTAAACATTCACCACTACCGTATAACAAACATAATGGTCTCTCATAAATACATTATATACAAAAGAAATATGTATTACACTTAAACGACTCTATGATATATTTCAATTCATGCGATAAAACATCATATTAAGCGTTCTAATGGGCATCTATGGCTAACTGCTCCCATTGTATTTTTATTTTTAAACCTTGACAACATTATTTAAATAGATATGGACTTAGCAGAATCAATAAATATGTATGTATGTTTGCAATAGGAAATTTAAAGATAGGAAAATAGCTTCTATATGTTTGTTTTTAACGTCTATTTTTGTGTATGCCATCATTGTGTGTGTGGTTGTGTAATACATGATTTGTGTGATGATGTACGTTGTGTGAAGCGCTTATCGCTCGGCAGGAAGTGGCTTGGTTTATTATTCGTGTCGTGCATCAAGCGGCTGCGTGCGCGGGCGCAGGCGTCATTGCTACAGGAGAATTTCTACGCGCTACCCAGATACACTAACGGGACAACGATATTATCTTTAATTAACCACTCCTACATCTTATAAACTACCTAATTATATGATTCTGATGAAGCAACGTCATACTTTAGCGAATAAAATTGAAAATAGATTGTCGACCAGTACATTATTTCATAAAAGTGCCTTGAATATTTCATAAAATTCACACGCGCTGAGAATTCATATGGATTTGAAGAAATTGTTTGTTTTATGCCATTCTCTATGGCTTGACTATTAATTAATTTTACTTTTCATGTATACATGTTTATTTACAAGCTTATTCTAAACAGCATTTAATTAATTCTTATTTTATTTAGTATTTACTATATACAATTACAATTCTAACGATTTTTACTCTGCTTGTATTTAAAAACTAATGACTTTCTTAGTTAAATTATGTTGTATAGATAACAAATTATATCGATATGTATGACAAATAAATTGTTGGCTTATGATAAATAGTTATTCTACTGTTGGACAGCTTTATCTCCAAAAGATTTCCAGGAAATAATCTATAGCGATAAAGTAAGATAAGAGTATAGTGTGATAAAAATTTGATCTAAAACAAAATGATGTCATGATCATTATATGACCTCTAGGAAGTAAATTATCAATTTAAGTAACTCATTATCCGAACCAGGCATCAAACAAGTCATGATGATCTGTAGAATGGACCCATATAATTGGATGCTTATACGAGAAAATCAGTGGTTTCAATGTAACTGGTAGCCCAAGAGTCGGGTTGGGCTTACAAGAGTCTATTATAAGACTATGCCAGTATTTAAAATTTTGCAACTTTTCGTACATCATGTTTAGGACGATGTGATAATATCTTCACCCGTCTGTCCCTTGTTGGTAATATTATTTCTAATATAGCAAAAAATGCATTGCCTTCAGAATTGAAATAATATATAAAAATCAACTTACGGAGAGTGTGAAGAAAAGGAATTAACAATGATTGCAGAGGAATACTTTCAAAATAAAGAATTATACACAAATCCCTGAATTTAACTTACAAGAAATATATACGAGGGGTCGGAGGAGTTACAATTTTTAAGCATCAACTCACCTTTCTAGAAGGATCAAAAATTTACGAAACTCGCAACCTCCTCACATGTAATTCTGTGATTGTAATCAGCAATTCTCGCCACCTGAAATTATGATTATATCCCGCCGAGAATACGTGAGCAATAATGCACTCGCTACATTGTACTCAGAAAGAACTGTTATTTTTAATAACTTTCTTTTAAAGTTATGACTCTTCAAATTTATTAGTTAGATATTTCTTTCATATCCTTAGAATCACTCATCAGATATTAGATCGTTACATAGATTTTGAAAACATTTAAATTATTTCTGAGAAATTGAAGAGAGAAATCTGAGAAGTTTAATATAAGTACCTACGTAATTATTACATTTTTTATACCTTCAGCATCTCCAAATCCTTGGTTTTTGCACAGCTTACACAGTTTTAGGTAAGTATTATGAAAAAATGTTACTACAATAGCCAAAGACCTAAAAAAAGAATCAACTTCTATCCTTGGTATCGTTAATATTCTTATTATTATAATTTCATTATTACATCACAACGCAACCAGTCGAGCATTCAAGTATTTATTATATATTTGTTGACACCTCAATATCATTTTCAATTGTTATATAATAAATTGAATTTTTTAAAAATAATTGTCATATGGTATAAACATGATGCAACATTTAGCTCCGCGGTTTACTGTGAATAAAAACCCCCACATATAGCACATGACATGCTTTTAGTTTTAAGTGCCCGTCGGTTTTATACAGTAACAACCATGAAGATTAAATTATAAGTCTGATTTCAAAGCTTGGGTATTCTTATTCTATTAGGCAGAACTAAATTAATACAAAACTTGCGTTCCCGTAATGAAAAACACTCATCATATACATTTTTTCACTAAAAGTATGTTCAGTTTTTGTAAGATCAATAACATACTTTAATAAATAACCAGTCGAGTGTATAAAAGCATCTTTGTAAACGAGACGAAACCCATTTGCATTTGCACTTAGCAAGGATGCGAGTAACAAAATAAAAATAAATAAAAAAGCAGTTAGTGCGTCGTAACCCGAGATGTGCCGGCGCAAACTCTTACACTGTTTTAATATACTTTAGAAATAACCAGAACTGTGCCACAGGAATAACATCCGATTAAAAGAGTCCAATACCAGTCTAAGAACAAAACTAATGTAATATAAAGTTACATGTATTATAAATACACTCAATATCACATACAGATTCGAATGCACCCATGATGTAATTCATTTCAATCCTGGGACTGGATTATAAAAAATAATGGGTCTAGTGAACGCGTTGAGATGTCTACAAGAGCCGGATGGACCAATCAGTTCATTGTGAGTCACACACGCGCATCGAAGGACCACGCACGCGCTCTCGTACTATAATTGAGCCCCTATTCTTAAACATGGATCTTGGATGTTTATCCAAAATGAACGTATTCCGATCTCTCATTCGCACTTTACAGCGGATGCACAACTGGATGTGATCGACATAGCGATAGGATACAACAAATATACACGTCATTAAAGCAGCTCGGCTCTCTGAAACCTATTTGTTAGACTTAGGACGCTTTGTCCTTATTATGGAGAATGTATTCCAAATATGCCTCATATAACGACGTCAAGTAGTTATTAGTTAATAATTGAAATTGTTTACTTTTTGTTATTGTATCATTGTAATACTAATAGTTGTATGAATAAAAATATGATTCCTTTTTCTTCCTTCGAAATACATAAACATATATGGTGGGATTAGAAAATGTTCATCTCAGCTTTCAGGAAAAGCAGAAGCAAATAATTATATATTGTGCAGTAAACCATACGATTGACAAAAATTTCTATTGTGAATTGTGATCCATCAAACTCAAAGTTTCTAAAAATATATTTTATTGAGTTGAGTCAATGATAAATTTTAATAAATAATATGAATAATAATGATTAAGTAAATAAATTTTTATATAAGTAGTTTTTCATTAATATTTAGTTGGGACCAAATGCATGGTTGACTAGGTGACGTCATCCTTATTCAATATGGTGGACTCCTAAAGATGGCCGAAAAAATAGAATATAAAAAGTATCATAAAAGTTTGCTTATGTTTTTTTAACTCATTACGAACTCCAAAAATTATAATATCATTAATATATTAGAACATTAGACCTATATTTATTATTTCAAACATTAATTTTGTATTAAATGTATTATTTAGAAATAACTGATTACATCTTCAATTGCAATGAATGGCCATTGCTTATTTTATACGGAATCCTAGCTGTGCTATTCACAATTGAACTTGTATAGTATTTTACACTTCAATAATATAGTAGTATAATGGCATTTGATTCAAACTATTTAACTACACTTTTTCTCGATAAATATAAGATTAAATTAAGCTTTTGAGAGTTAAAAGAACAGTAACATTGCAAAAAACAATTCCAACATAAATGATACGCAGTATTAATTAATAATTGCAAGAAACATGTGCGCATTGAATTTTATTAATCATATGCAAGTGACTTCTCGATGTAAATTGCGTAAAACGTTCTTTGAATCGCTTTCTACGTTGGCGTCACGTCCCTGCCCTGATAAGCCGACTTATCTTACGTAAATCCTTTACCGCACCTTCCAATGTTGTTTTTGACCAATCGACATTTTAATATAAGCAAATTAAAATGGCAAACTCACAAATATTATGACATAACTCTCATAAAATATAAGAAATATGTTAAAGAATTGTTTATAATAATCTAAGTTGTGTTGAATCGTATTTTATATTTATGTAGAGCATTGCTAACCACTATACTATTGAATAGTTTACACTTAAAAGATATTTTAAGAGCACGACCGCGGCTCACATTTACTGTTTTGTGCTTATCATTTTGATTAAGAGACAAGGTTATCGTTATCTGGCAGTGATTCAATGATGTTTCTGGTTACCAGGTTGTTACCAGAAATTTTGAGAACGATCTAAACAGATTTAACTACCACTATGAAATCGAGCATAAATTCTAGAAATCAGATTTCAGGTATATAAATCGTTTACATTCAACATTTCCGATCTAGCTGTATAAAATATTTAAATTAAAATTATCCCAAACCAAACTTTATAATAGAAATAAAAATTGTTTTTTTTTTTGTCGGAAGTGACAATTCTATTTTAATTTTTTTTATTTCATTACGAAGAAATTCATAGTATCTGTAAAATCCGTCAGACCCATAAGATATATTAAGTATAAGTGGTATATAAAAGACCTGATCCTGGGGCTTCTATGTATACGGCCAATGTTTTAAAAAGATATAACGTAAAAAAGGCAATTCCTAATAAAAAAGGTAGCCGAATAATGTCATGGCGTCAGTAAAACCTCTACGAGTTCCCACGTTCACTTTCTATGGGCGATCTCGGAGCACGTAAACAACCTGTAATACAAAATTACTTTGCGACATCTACTTTTACAGCTAGTCATTTTCAATAGAGAGATAAGCACCTCTTTGCTGAAGCTATAAAGGTATTTTATAGCAGTTACCTTACCAAGTAGAGTAGGTTTTATTAAATGACAAAGGAACTATTAAAAATAATTTATATTCGTTATTTTACTATATTCGTTTCACATTTATTATACCTTTGCTTTATCGATATTTAATTTTGGATTTATTACAAATACATTGTTTCACATGTCAAAATATATAAAAAGTTATTTAAAATATACCTAACATATATCTGGCTGTTTAATTCGATATGAGAAATGTTTTTTTAATAAATGATCAATTTAGTTCAATTATAGATTCTATATTTTAGTTACATGTGTTTTAAACAAGAATATTATATCAAGTTCATAAATTTGCCTTAACGAGAATCGTGATTCGAGCAACTAGCTCGTTGGTCTACAATCGTCTTGGCGCAGCATATTTCAATACAATTAGTAGCTGGTAGCAGACTATCGGTTGTTTTTGTTGAACGCGTGTGAACACGCGATTTCACCGGGAAACTTGTGGCATGATAATATACCTTTCGCTTGATTCAACGGAAAGAGATCAGAAAAATGCAGCTCTACTTCCCCATCACATGTGTTAAAACGAGTCCTAAAGAGTTCTAAGCTATTTTTTTCAACTACATAATACAAAAAATATTATTCAATAAGTATTTTAGACAATTCTTGCTCCTTGTTTTTTTTTCTAGTAATATCCGGTTGTACCAATTGAACACCAGTAAATGATAGTCAAGTGAGATGCGGTTTTAAAATATGGTAAATATTAATAACATCTCATTTAGTATCAAGTTTCAATTTTTAAATGACGAAGTAAGGCTTCGTCACTCGCAAAATCCTAAGAAATTAGTTTAATTATACTCGGAAAATGTGTTTATTCAACTGAACTACAGTCAAAACAATCAAATAAGTTTGAATTTGTTTTAATACATATTAAAGAGATAAAGATTTAGATTAATATTATTTATAACAAAATTACTCGTTCACAGCTTGAAATGAAACCCAATCTAATCTTTGGCACTTGTTACAAAACATAACAAATAAATACGCGCCCTTTGGTGGGTTATTACTTATTATCTTAGATCAGTGTTGTCAATAAAAATCTCTTTAAAACTTCTAAAATAAAATAAAGAATGATAAAATTATCGACAAGGGAAGGATTCAAATCTGATCCAAATATACCTTCTATTATAAGTACAATTCAATATTTAAGAATTAATATTCTATTCCATATTTAAGAATTAATATTCTATTCTATATTTTTTATTTGAATTTTAATTGAAGTTTTACCTCAATAATGCTTCGATGTGAAATAGATAATTAAAGGAATATTTTTTTAATAATTATACTTATTAAAGTTGCGCTCGCAATACAATTAAAAAATTCTCCAAATAGAATATACCGCGGTAAATTGTTCAGTGTTTTCATTTTATTATCAACATCTCGCAAAATGTTATTGATATAATATATGAACATAATTTATCTTCATTACAATTGACAATTTAATACATTTTAAATTTATATTTTGGTATAACGCCGAAAAAATACGTTTACGAAATGGAGCCCCTATATATATAGCAATAATCTGTAATTAAATTTAAAGTCAGTACTAAAACGGTATAAAGAAACTACCTATTGAAAAACGAGATTTTTCGAGAGGGTTTAGAATAAGTGTTACCACATATAAGACTAGATAAAGACAAGGCGTTTGAAGAATCACGTCAAATGCTAATCAGAGTGATGGCTTATCTAATGTGAAAATATGACTCAACACAATTGTATTGAAAGAACAATGGATTATCTTGTAATATTGCAATTTGATGATCTAAAGAGTAGGTTATGAATGTAACTAGAGATATTTAAGTAGTCATTGTGTTTTTCTTTTAAATGGAAATTAAGAAAATTCACTACATTCTCCATATATAAACAGGTTTGGAATTACAGATGTTATTTTTTTATTGCATTTGACATGAAACAGACTTATAAATATATATCAATACAAAATTTAAATATACAGTAGGTACCAATCACATACGCATCTCAATAATGTTAGAGATTTATAAAAGTAATACAATTCTATTATAAACTATTTTTACGTTAAGAAATGTGCCTGTTTTCACATTATAACTATATTAATTTCGACATTTAAACAATCTATGTATATTTGAAACCTAGGATAAAAAATTCTATATTATTTCAAATTCAAATATAATCGATTGCGCAGTACATCGCAATACCAGTAACTGAATTAGAATGAAAACCGTTAGTCAGAATTTCACTTTCTGGCAAATAAGTACGTGTTTGTTTGCTACTTGCTATTGTACCAGCATCGTTTGACTTCGCATGTTACTAAAAGTAACGAAGACACGCAAGTAAAACTTGTAATCACTAGAGGCGAACAAAACTGCCTCTTTCGTGTTGGGCGATTTGATACACCTAGTTTCACTTCTGATCAATACTTTACTAGCAACTCTTACATATTAATGTGTCATGGAACGATGAATCAGTAAATACACATATCTAAAAGACATTAATTGCGTAGGCCGTGTGTATATTTAACTGAAATAATGAATATTAAAATATTTAATTAAACTTTTTTTTTTAAATTGTGTACTAGGAATTCTCACAATCAAGTATATTTACCATGTATCATGTGAAAGGATACTTGAAGGATTAAAATTCATTTATTCTGTTGGAATAAATTAACTCTGGTCAAAGATCAACGCGGAGTAAAGGAAGTCAATGTCAATGCAACTTTGACCATAAAAAAATAACAGTCGTTTATGGTATATTTAATGTAACATACATACGTAATTTATTTTGAATTATTCAACTTATATGGCCCCGTGTCTGGGAACGCCTTTTATTAATTTCTATCTCTTTTAATTGAAATCTCTTGATTTAATACTTTTCTTTGTTCGCCCTCGTAATATGGATGTTAGCTGTATTATGTACCAAATTGTAGGTGAACTTTTTAAACTATTCAAATCTTAACAAACTCTGTTTAAATTGAAACCTGTTCAACACGTGGTTGCATTTTAGACTGAGGGCCACAGAACACAATGCATGTCTCATTTTGTTATTGTGTCGAATGCTCGGAAGCAGAGCACGTGTTCAGTTGCTCATCCCACCCGCCAACTCTTTATCTTCTTGGAAAAATTAATCTTATGCGCTGTTCTTAAGACACATTTTATATATTTAAGTGTTCCATATTGACAAAACCGTATAAAGGTTTTATTTTACAAACTCGAATAACAATGAAACCAGACTTTTCACTATAATAGATGTGCTAATGATGTGCAATGTATAAATTTTAAGAATAATATTTTGTAAACCAAATATCGATTACCCTATACAAGAAATATATTTTATTAAATAATATTATGTTAGTAATAAAGAACAAATCACTATCTTCGTATACAGATAAACATAATATGTTGCTGTAAAATATTTTTTGAAATATAAAAAAAAATACTGAAAAAAAAGTCAAGCTTATTTCAAATAGGTAGAACATGTCTTCGTTTTTCAGTAGATACACCGAAGGCAGGTCTAAACGGGCTTGCCATGTTGGGCGCCAGTTATACAAGTCAAGGTAGGCGTTTGCGCAACTCGTCAAGGACCACAGCTAGTGTACTACAGCCTATAGAAGACAGCCAACTAGTCTGAAATAATTGCAGATCAAATATTTGCGATGACAACCAGAATGATATGTACTTTTTATTCTATTTTATATGTTTGTCAAATAAGTCGATAGCGTCCATTTAAAAAAAAAGGTTCTCAATTTTATAGTCTAAAACCTTTAAAGATATCAAAACCATGTCAGTTAAAAGTTAAGACGAGGAAGCAAATAACATATCATTAACATTATGAGTAGGTAATATTGAATTGCTACTTATTGAGTAATACATAAAATAATTAAATGTATATTTTTTATTGTATCCTTATTCGAAAATCTTTTTGCTATATGAAATATTGAATAATTTGTACAATTAAACATTGTAAGTGCACCCGCATTTATTGTTCCATGAGAACATACAAATCATGAGAACCAAAAGGGGATCAAAGCTATGAATGCTTGGTGCTACTTCAACTAATAATAAAATTATAAAACATTACAAAGGAAATTCTGATATAACAGTATATTGGGTCCGTTTTCTTTTATTACTTTTCTAAGCGATAAAAGAAACGTTTTATGAACTTGAACTCGAGCACGTACATGTTGTTATTGTTTCAAATATTTATTCGATATTAAATATAGCAATATTTATTAAACATATTTATTATACCTGTATTATAGAAATAAACGAAATAATTTATGAACAAGGAAATATTTTCTTGTGTTTCGTAAGAAATTTAAAACAATGTTCCGTTTTGATCGAAGCAATGTGTATGATTAGGTATCATATTATTAATAGTATCTCGCGCCCCCACGCAGTCGTGTGCGTAGCAACTTTGGCACTCTTGCGTATGCAGCTTGGAATAAACTATATACCGAGCGTCTATTCCAGGAGGACCCGACATAAATTTGTATTTACTTTTTAGTAGGAATGTTGAATGAACAATTAATTGTATGATACTTTGTTTGATCATTTTAAGTTTTATAGCCTCGACACATGCGGCTACATACAATATGCTCATTTATATTTGAATGCAACCATTAACAACAATGTTTGGAAAAAACATTTACAACGAATTATTTAATTAATATGTCCATATATTTATATACAATTTTTATCTTACATATTACATTTCGATTATTCCGTAAAACAAAGCAAATAAAGTTAAAACATATCCACATTATTTATAAATACCAAAAATCTTTTAAAATTAGTAACAACCCCGAATTAAATATAAGGTGACCTACGGTTCGGTTAGCTGAGTTATTTCTAAAACCGGTATATTGTCACGGTTCATTCACAGATACATCAAAGATGAGAGAGCACTTTACGTTCTATAAATCGATTTGATCTCGATTAAGGACATTAGTCGACGACTTAAGAAATATAATAAAATGCAATCCGATCCAAATATTCCTGCATTTCTCGAAATGTTTATGGTTTCCATACATTAACTCTTTCGAAAACTAAATTCATCATGTCCAAGTTGAAGAGTTGTTCTCGTGTTTGAGTAAGATTCTTCACTGAATTTGTTGCGCGCAGACCAATTTTATAATTTTGTTATTTCTCCATTTAAATATCTATGTCAGCTTGATTTCTATGAAGTATCCAGTCGCTATTTACTATAAGTTTGTTCGTAAATATGTATTCGAATGCATTCGAATTTTAAACATTCATTCGAATAAATATCCCTTTTACCTTTTAAGATATTCCAGAATTATTTACATTTGAAATGTATGTACTTGGGTTAGATTTACTGCTGGCTGCTTTCTTTTATCTAGGCTGTAACGGCATATTAATGGTAGCAGCGTTTACAACGACAATGGAAGCGAGAAAACTGCTGCAATGGATATATTTAGTATTTGACGACATTTCCTTCGACTTGAACGCACCGATCTATTGACAGAAATCAAAATCAAAGTCAGTGCAATATGTTTATAGGATATGAATATAAGTATAATAAAATATTATTTCTCTTTGGCGTAATTAAACTACGCTTCAACAACAGCAGTCAACATAACGATGAGGTCTATTAATTTATAGAAGTGCACTGTGTTGTTGCGGTGATGGTTGCGCACGAGTCACGCTCCAACGGCTGCTGCTATTTACCAACATTGTTAAATGCATTCGCAGTTTTCTTGTTCTATCCTCAGTTAGTTTAGAAACGTTTTTGCTTTTGACTAATTCACATTAGATAAAACGTTTTGTTTATATTGAACCACCAAAACCATAGATATTTTTGTAAAACCATAGTGATTTTTATCTTAATTTTTATTATGGAAACAGACTTAGAATGTTTTTATATTTCAAACATTTTAACTACTATTATAAAACTGCAAGGTTAATACATACATCTGGCATAAATTTAAACCACTTTACCCCAATTAAACACAAAAATAATTTAATTGCTTAAAATGTTTGAGGCCATATAAAATTTTCCTGCTGCATTTAAAATCTATATTAATGTTTGAGTTATTTACGTAATAATATTTAATATACAATGATTGCCAAGTTTCTTATGTATTTACTCGTCTTAATGTTTCAATGCATGTATTTATATAAAGATAAATTTAAATTCTTTTTAAGTTAATATTAAGCACAATATATATATATATATATTTGGCTGAATAAAGAACTGCTCCACTGTATCAAGCATTTCAAACAGTAAAAAACCCTTTTATCTTTTAAAAGAAACAAACCATGACGGTGGTGTTATTATAGCTTGAATAATATCCAATTGTTGTTCTTACACAGATGTTTAAATCATTCTATGTTATTAAAACTTTCTTTGTGTTGTGTATAAGAGGTGGTAGGCTGCATGCTTTAAAAATTAACCAGTAACAAAAGTTTAAATGCCACTACCTTACTCTCAAATTGTTCCTTACAAAGGAATAATATTAAGGTATTTAATAAATCAATCAAAAGTTAAGATATGCTATTAAATATTACAGTCATAATAAAAATTTAATTCTTTCAGAATAATAGAAGAGCTTTTAAAATTATTGAAATGTTTATCCTTTTTTTTATATCCCTATCATTTTTTTTTAAACTGAAATGATCTATTTGAAGCTTTGCTGTAGGATACAATGAAATATGAACAAAGTAATGTTTTCAAAATATATTTAATACATGAATACTCCTGATCATTAAAGATTTTTAAGTTTATATTAAGGAAACCTACGATCTCATTGTGCCATACAATTGCAGCTCTTGAAGTTTTTATAAAAAAATTATACTATTAAAATGAATTCATAGGTATTTTATTTACAGGATTACTTTATACAGCCATTCAAGGGAGTGTCGTAAACCACACATTGCTGAATCATATACCACCGATGTGAAGGCCAATGATGATTGTATTTACATATTTATTTCAATCAATAATTAAATATTTCTAGTAATTAAGAGTCATGGAAATAGTCGGTAAAATAAAGAATTTGCAAGCAATGTAAACAAAGCGGTTACCTTTGAGACTGTTGAATAAAACTGCACAAGTTATCTCCCACTTAAAACTTTTATTATAGATACTTTGTTATATGTATTATCACAAATCCTGGTAGACTTTAAAACACAATCACGCAACTGACAAATGTCCGTCTGTATTTCCTTGATTATTGATTTCTCATATATAAACAATTTACACATTAAAACACAATCAGCATGATGACTTAGGTGTAAACGCTTACTCATCGCACTTCACTCTACACAATCATTATAAGATTATTGCATATTTGGATGGCTTTTTATTCTCTAAAACCTTCCATGTCCTTCCACATCATTAATCTCATGAAATTATATACAAAGTTGACTAATATTATTTTACAATACAAATATTATTGTGGTTGCAACATCTGATACAGCTTTTACATTTAATTTAAATATAAAGAGTAAAATAATTTAATAATGAAAATTACTTCAAGCTGAACATAAAATATTCCAATAAGAAATAATATATATTCTTCATGAAAAAGGTTACTGCGGGAGTTTCTACCAGTACTAAAGTATGAAAATATAAGATAAAGCACCTCAATTGGACAATGGTATGTATCAAAGATATTAACAACGTGATATGACGCGCTTCGCAATTGTCGCGGGACCGACGAAGGTCCTGCAACCTAGGCCTCTGCGCCGCTGGTCAGGTCCCGCCGGAGGCGAGCGGCCCTTGTGCTGAGGCGGGCGTTCTCCCTCTATGCCCTTACGCCCTTGCAGTCTTACGAGAAATAAATGCCACATTACACACTAAATATTAAAGCACTGTACAACAACAATAAGGTCTCTTATCCTTTTCAGGGCTAACGTTCATTTCACGCACTATTTCAGCAAACATTTCGTTGACGTTAGTGCGACTTTTCGCTGAAGCTTCCACGAATGGGCAGCCCCACATCTGCGCCAGCGCCGAACCCTCAGTCTGCGAAACTTCGCGTTGATGGTCCAAATCAGCTTTATTACCCACTAACAAAATAGGTACACGCTCTGACCCCTTAACGCGAGTTATCAACTCCTTCATTGGTTTAATATCTTGAAAAGTTTGATGATTTGTTAAGGAATATACAACAACAAAGCCTTGGCCATTCTTTATGTACAGATCTCTCATGGAAGCAAATTGTTCTGTTCCCGCTGTATCCAATATTTCCAAAACACATGGAGAGTTATCCACTTCTATTTCTTTCCTATAAAAATCTTCTATGGTGGGGTCATATTTTTCCATAAAACATCCGGACACAAACTGTACAGTTAAAGCACTTTTTCCGACCCCACCCGAGCCCAGCACGACCACTTTGAATTCGCGCATTATTGTGCTATGTAAATCACACTTGCCAGTCTTCTACAACGATTAAACGTATTCTCACTTTGTGCTATAAAAATGTCATTGCTATGTTGGTTTATGACTCACTCGGATGCGATCACTGAGGGACGTTCACTTAAAGAATGATAACTAAATGATAAACAGCGACGCCATTTTAGTTAGATGAGTGGTAAAACAACTTTGATTGCATTGAGGAGCTCTTCTATTCGATTTACACTTGATAGTACAAACGCGGAAGCAACATCTATCCAACTGACTCGCTCTTTACTAGAAATGGCACCAGCAGCAGGTTGGTCAATGCACTCTATTGCAATGGTTTGATTGGTGAATGGGAATACTTCAACCGGATGCTAGGATTGCCAGCTTATATATTTATTACCTTTAAAATTTTACACAAATAAAAAAGAAGTTTTCTCTCACTTATATTTATACCATAGGACATTTTTACCAAAAACAATTTCTCTTTGTAAATAAATTAAATGATTATATAGTAAGTTTATGTAGTTGATGAACATTTAGAAAAATTTAATCGCTTGTATTGGATATTAAAAGACGCTATTGGTGTAAAAAGTTGTAAAAATAGAATCCAGTGTAAGTTTTCAATAGATATAATTTAAATATTGTTTAAAATTTAGTATTTCTACTCTTATTCTTACAAAACATTGGTAAAATATTATATGTGGCAACCCTATGCCGGAAGTCACCACGATATTCTTGTTGAAAGGTTGGCAGTTTCGTTTTCGTCCAGAAATACTAAAAATTAAAGTATTTCTTATTTTATTAACATTTGGTTTTTCATGTAACTAGTATTAGTCCTTTTATTTAAAAAATATTTATTAAAACATTTCTATATTGTTTTTCAAAATTAGAAATTATTTAAATTTTCCTACATAATTTTTCTTTATTCTACAACATCTTCTTTGTCTATGCCTTTTACAATTTCATGCCTATTTTTATTTTCATATTATTAAATCAAGTTTTTATATTGATGTTTAATTGTGGTATTTGTGTAAAATAAAGTTTTTGGTCTTGTATACCTCTAATTGTGAACTATTTTGTAGGTAACTGTATTTATAACGATTCGGTGCTACCTCCTTTTTGTTTGTTTTTTTTTTCTCTTTATAATATAAATAATTATATATTTTTAAGGTAGCCGGTATTTGAAATCACATAAATTTAAAATACAATGCGGGATAATCAATTGTATTAATAATTGGTTTAAAAATACTTATTATATCAAATATCTTTACTGTTTTCTGTAAATTTTTCTATTTAAACAATGATTTGATGACTAATAATATTTGCTCATTTAAATATTTCTGGTTAATGGAATTAAAAACTTTGTACGAACAGAGCTAAAAAAAGTTTATTAAATTTAAGATCAATAAATTAAGTCTAAACCGTGATAAAATAATTTGTTCATGGACAAGAACTATATTTTAATCATAATCTGTGTTTAAACAAGTATATAACCATAAGTAGCAATCTCCAAAAATTATTTAATTTGTCATCTTCGTATTTCACTAAATAGTATGTATCAATTGCTATTAATTAGAAAAAATAATGTAATAGAAACAGATGGTATCAAACATGTTATGCTATTGAGATTTCCTATATGTTGAGTATTATTTTTATTCAACGGCCTTAGCAAAATTTTTTACTATATTTACAACTGGGGCGTCTGGCAGAGATCCAAGCATTTGAAAAAACTTATATAAAATGAATCATTCCAATAATTTGAAATGAGTTGGTTAAAAATAACTGTTTTTTATTCCAAGAATAATTAGTAGGTAAAAGGATACATTCAAATAGACATACTGAGGGTTCTAAATTTAAATTTCATATTGACTTTTTATATTATTTATTAGAATCAGAAAATTTCATGTGTTAAGAATATTTTATCTCAGAACTAAAAAACATTTATCTAATAAGCTTAGGACAAAACCTGTTTGTATATTCATTGACTCTTAATAAATTTTATACTGTCGATTTTGGCTTAGCCGCACTAATCTATATAAAGTATCTGATAATTTGTAGTCTGCTGTTTTAGAATTTTGAAGATACATATTTTCTTCTTATTACTAATTTAATTAGTTCTGATAAAATTACTACGAAAATAGAACAAAATAAAGTTAGTAATTACATTATTTAATTGTTGCATGCTTTTTTTTTCAGGAAAATATGTCACACAAGCCAACTCCATATAGTCCAAATTTTCCACAAAGCCAAGGATATGGACCTCCCGAAGAAAGTGATAAAGCATCAGAAAGTTACCCTTTGAACCCCCAACATGGTTACCCAGGGCCTCCCCCTGGGCCAATGCTCCCACCTGGTGCACAACCACTTCCGGGTATGCAGCACGGATTCCAACCAGGTTTCCAGCCTGGATTCCAACCGGGATTCCAGCCTGGATTCCAACCTGGGTTTCAGCCAGGATATGCTCCAGGTTATCCACATCCTCAGCATGGTTATCCAGCACCAATTATGCAACAGCCTACACTTCAGCCAGGTATATAAATAAATTGAACTGATTAATTCATAAAAAGAACCTTTTTAATTTATTCGGCCTAAATAAAATTTTAACCTTGTTGTAAATTATGGTAAAAGTTTATTCAAAGGGGTTATTTAAGAAAGATTCACTGGCATCAAATTCTAAAATTGATTTAATATAAAATCATTTTCTGCTACTACAATTTAATGAAAAAATTAGTATGAATGTGGCCGTGGAAAAGACTTGAAGCTTCCCAGTGCTATCATGATATCAATTTCAAATAAAATTTAATTTTAATATGGAGCAGATTTGAAACTATAAGCCTTGTTTTAAATTAATTGAATTAGTTGCTGATTTTAATATTAGTCAAGAGAACCGGAGCCGTAATGTGACAATCAACAGTTGTTTTAGTTCTCAAATAGAACTGAAAAACTTCTCAATTTGTAGTTTTTTTTTAAGGTTCCATTACGATTTACGATTACGATTTTAACTATTTGAGCTCTCAAATAGAACTGAAAAACTTCTCAATCCATTACGATTTACTTTTAACTATTGAAAAATAACCGTCTATCTTAAATAAAAACTAAACATTTCTCACTGAACGTATTATACGCCGTGTTTTTTAACTATGATAACTTTTTAGGAAACATTTTTTAAATAACTTACCGAACCTCAGTATTCAGAATTTTAAAAAATCCTTTGATATGAAATCATTTTCTCCGATTTTTTTTTTTATATGCGTATTTTTTTTTAAAACGAAACGTGGTAACGCATTTTAATCTTTAAACGGCCGTATTGAAAAAAAGTTAGGATACCGCCAATATTTTTATAAAAAAAGTAATAATTGGTATCATTGGAGTAGTTTTAAGTTAATGACTCCGTACACAGATAAAGATGTTTATTCTAGTGACATGTCGAGTTTAATTTGTTGATAGCGTATGTTATTTCGTTTCTGGCTGTTACATTGGCAGTTTATAGATACGGTTTATAAATTAATATATATATATATCTTTATTAATATAATGAAATTTAATAATACAAACACCCAGATTGGAAATTGTCAAGAAATCTCTAGTGCAAACACGTTAAAAAACACAACGGTAAAGTGTTCGAAAATAAGGAAATATATAAGCAATAAATGCAATGAAGTTGTGTCTTTGAAGGATAAGAACGTGTATTTGGATGTTTTGAATTTAGCCAGCGCTAAGAGAGGCATTACTAAGTTTTGTAATAAATTATTTAAGAACAGGACCAAAGGATATGATAAGTTGTTAACAGACGAGGAGAGGAGGTTAACAAATAATGTAGATTATATAAGTGTGGTGGAAAGTGTATAGAAAATTACATGTTTGCGGGTAATGTGATGTCCGTTATGCTTTTGTAACTTATGTTTTAATTTTTTTATGTGCGAATGTCTTTATTAATGTATTATATTAATATGTTTACAAATAATTGTTAAGTCGAATCTAGTATTAATTTTGTGTTGGAATTATACATAAATTTATATGTTGAAGGAAAATTCCATACAAATGTACCATGAACAGATCATGTCCAAGTGATGTCCATTAACTATTCTTATTTAAAACGTTAACATTTTAAATCACTATATATATATTTGCCCCCATTTCTCCAGTCTATTCGTAAGTATTTGAAGCTTTGAAATGTCAATATGAAATATAAAAATGTGTAAAAATATATTTTCAGGCGGTTGGATGACTATACCGCAAGGGCTAACAAACTGTCCGCCAGGTTTGGAGTACCTGTCCTTGATTGATCAGCTACTGGTGCATCAGAAGGTGGAACTGCTTGAGGCTTTTGTGGGCTTCGAAACCAATAATAAATATACGATAAAAAACTCTCTAGGCCAAAAAGTTTACTATGCTGTTGAAGACAATGATTGCTGCACGAGGAATTGTTGTGGTCCAACGCGTCCTTTCGATATGAAGATCATGGACAACTTCAAGAATGAGGTATAATTCAATACGGATATACATTTATAAAAACACCGCATATTATTGACGTAATCACAATAACTCCATCCTCAGTCACAGCAGGGGATAATAATATTATGTGCTGTAATCTCCTCCATAAAGGGCAATAGTCATGGGTTTTGATTTGTTTTTTTTTTTTTTTATTCGCTGTTAGCTTAAGTTTTGAAGTTAATCTGACGTCTCACTTTAAAATAAAAAAAAACTTATAAAAATAACTTTTTTTATTATAATTCGTAGTTCGTTTAAACCTGTAAGATATAGTATTATGATAGTTATATTATTAATCTCCAGGTGATCCATCTCCATCGCCCGCTTGCGTGTGACTCGTGCTTGTGCCCGTGCTGGTTGCAGACCATGGAGGTGACGTCACCGCCTGGAACTGTTATCGGCTCCATAGAACAGCAGTGGTCAATCTGCAAGCCCTGTTATGACATCAAGAACGCAGCCGGGGACGTCGTGTTGAAGATCAAGGGACCGGTCTGTACCTTCTCCATCTGCGGCGACATCGAGTTCAATGTGAGTACACACACACACACACACACACGTAAACATTAATTATACACACATACATATAAATATAAACACACGCATCCATTTTTATTTCATATAAATTTTGCTACATTTTGAAACGTATTTGTCATAACATTATGAGATAATGCTTCATTTGTATTATCTAAGTCAAATCAAACACAGCTATGTTTAACGTACATTATTACTTAGCGCGCCTAAAGTATGTTGAATATTAAGGATTATATAATAATTTATTAAGTGTTCTGTTTTGTGACTTCCTTGTTTTTAATTATTTTGTTATTATATAAGTCTGACTTCCCCTTTATAACTAATTATAAGTTTCAATTTGTTGCGAATTCTGAAGTTGCTGTAGACATTCATAGCAATACATATTATAGAACATAGTCCCTCGCCGCGTCTGTCTGTCTGTCTGTTCGCGATAAACGGAAAAACTACAGCACCGATTATCACCACTCGATGGCGTGATTCTCGTGGAAGTTTTGTATTTACTTGTGTGTACATCAACAATGTCGGGAAAACATGAGCCGTCTGAGAGCTTTTAATGAAAAAGCTGCCTAAGATCTTTGAGATATAACAAAATACTATATGGTGGAGTTGTGTATCTTACATAGGTCTAAAGAAAAGTCCGCGGTGGCATATGTCTATACCTCAAGGATAACATGCTATATCCATTTTAGAACTTTAAAATAAAATTACATTCCTAAAGCGTTTATAGAAAAGCTATTTACATAAATACGGTATTAAGTCTTATAAAAATAAATTATTCGTTTTCAAGCCCACATCAGTAAGTGTAAATTACCTTTTAAATCGTTTAAATCGGGCGTACCATTTGAAAGTCATCACAATATTATTCTAATAATTCTCAAAATTGAATAGGCTATTTTATATTTTTTGTAAAGAGTCCGTGCATAACCGGGGCTGATACCTAGTATTTTATGAGTCCCTGCTTATACGTCATATGCATATACCACTGGTGGCTAATAATTATATGATTGCGCCACTTCTTAATAACCAATTTTTTTTTTTATATTCAGTCAATTACAATTTTATAGAGGAAAAAATTCAAATATAATTGAAACATATACCTTTTACTACTTAACAGATGATGACATGTTTTATTTGATTGACCTTGATAACTCAGTACTATCAAAGTAACGTTTATTCTAGACTTATTTATTTAGTCAACAATATAAACTTAATACGCATCACAAATGTTTATATTACGATAGAGATAAATAATTAATTGACAAACATATAACGTGTGTACAGTATGGGTATATATTTTATAAATAATCGTAAGGATTTGATGAAAAATTTCCCAATTATTGCTATGATTTTTTTAAAACGATGTCACAAAAAGAAAATTTTTTTACACCATAGATTTTCAAATAAAAAAATATTTAAGAGTATTATTTGGAAATTTAGATACAACAAACTAAAATAGTTAATTTTCTTATTTCCCCTATCAGTAAATATATTGGTTTGTTTCGTTGTTGAATAGTAATTTTTGTTTACAAACTGAAACCCTTCCTGCGTTAGTAACTTCCATAACTCCCCGTACTGATCTCAAGATTTAGTCTCATAATGATGTTTTGTAGAACACACGGCGTAACAAACGAACAAACAACGACATTTCCCAATTGTAATGTGAGTAGTGACTATGTCTATGTCAGAGCTCTAATAAATAGAATCTAAAAAGATTTAAACATAATGACTATAACATCCATGTTGTTAACAGTTCGCAAATTGCAGATATAATAAAGGAATCATAGTAATAAAATATGTCTCAAAAAATACTAAACAGGAAAGGCGGTTTAAATTTTATTAGCTTTTGTCAGCGGCTCTGTCCGCATATAAAAACGCTTTGAGATATACGTTAGCATCATTATAAATTTCTTGAATTTTCCGGAATCAGTTTCTGACTTGGTGAGATTCTAAGTGCTCAGGTCATTAACCTGTTGATAAAAATAAATTTTTGTAAAGTGTTATAGCATAAGGAAACCTTGGTCGAATTAAGGACTTCCTTTTTTTTTTGAAAGCCTCTTCAAATTAACATTACCTACCTGCTAGTGAAATAACCGTCAAAATCAGTCCAGAATTTCCATAGATTAGCCGGAACACACAGACAGGCAGACAGACAAAAATGTTAAAATTTTTAGTTTTATTTACTATCGTGTGTACTTTCGTATAGGTTTAGTGAAATGCTGTTAATATGGAAATACAAACCGACTCTTCAATTTTATTTATTAAGTATAAATATATTATTTTTCAGGTGTATTCAAGAGACGGTGAGACGAAGGTGGGTAAAATAACTAAGCAGTGGTCCGGTCTGGCGCGGGAGGTCTTCACTGACAGCGACTACTTCGGCATCACCTTCCCTATGGACCTGGACGTTAAGATAAAGGCTGTGCTGCTCGGAGCCTGCTTCCTCATAGTAAGATTTTAAACATAATCTAGTAATGACAGATACTATCATATAACTAAGATCTTTTATGAGGCTAGATCTATTTTTTCATTGAATATATCTTTCACTTAAAATATTTTAGTTACAAATTTCTTCATTCTGAATGAAATAGTTCAAGTTATGTATGTTAGGAATAATTTTAGGCACTACTTTCACTTAGATGTTTATTGCTCCACAACTCGTAACAGTTTATCATCCTAGTTATTATATCTAATGTAACATATTTAGGAGCGGGTAAGTTACAATATCATACAGAGGGCGCTAGTTTCCTTTCATAAGAATTCCCAATTAATATCAGAATATAAATAACATTAAGCTTAGTATTATAAAGCACATCGCAATTTAAATTATTCTTAACAGTATATACTACCACATAACTGAGGTCTTTTATGCGGGTAGATCTATATTTTCATTGAAAGATATCTATAACTTTCAATATTTTTGATACAAATTCCTTGATTCTGAATGCGATAGTTGAAGAGATGCGTATTTCGAATATATTATGATTATTAATTTCAAAATTTAAAATAACTCAAGAATTTTGCAACGCCAAACTTCAGTTTCCAGATTGTCCATTGTTCTGTCATGATAGTGTTAATAAGTTTGTGAATGACAAATGTATTTAGTTTGAAGGTGGAAACTAGCGGTAAAAATGCAGAATAAAAATTAATTCGTATCTTATAAGGCTGCGTCCACATTAGATGTGTTGGTATAGTTACATAACGTGCATCAATAACGAGATTAATTATTTTTCCAGGATTTTATGTTCTTCGAGAAATCTGGAAATAATGAATCCGATCGTCCGGGAATGTTGTAAGTCACACAACACTATCGTCTCCGTTGATGTAACAGCCCTTGAGTATACTAACAGTAGGAATCTCGTAAGTGAAATATTTATTAGCATTTACGATATAGGAGTATTTTGTATCTTTCTACTTTGTCTATGCGACTCGGTTGTGGTTTTCGACGTACACGCCGCTATGCTTCTGTGGCCTAGAACTATTGTTTGCATTTAATATAATAAATATTTATATATTAAAATGTTTTATGACTAAGTCACTTTTTGATAAATATTATTATGTTACTCAAACAATTTATCCTTAGTAATAAAATTACATTTAATACAGGAACACAAAATATCTTTAAGTTTATATAAATAATACTGTTTTTTCTTTAATAAGCTCTTATGCAGATTGTTTATATATCAGTTATTTTGTTAAGATAGCTTTTTTTTTATGTTATACATTTTTGTAATATTTTTATGTAGTTCAGTCTGTCAAAGAATACATTTTAGTATAGTTACAGTCGACAATTATGTTTTTAATTATTATTTTTTTATTTAAATAGTAAGTGTATCGGGATTTGAATACTTTTTTTTTTACAGAGACTTCTCCAAAAAAAAATAATGTTCGTAGCATTTAAACAAAGTTGACGCAAATATTCAACTTCAAATAAATAAATAATAAAAAAAAGTTTTTGACTTAAATGGGATTAAAATCTTGGACATAATTTTCTCATTGTTAAAGATCTAATCCAATTATTTTTTTTTATATATTATTTATTTGAAATTTAAGGTACTTTTTGATCAATGCATGTTTCTCTTCTTCTTTGTTTTACAGTCAATAGTCACATAATATGCATTTTTTTTTTATTAATATCAGTCTCGGATATTAATTTTGATGATATTGTTATTTTTTTGGTACTACTGCGTTTAACTCAATTAAAGGATATTAAAAAAAATGTAGACTGATCTCAAATGTTGCGGTGCTAATCGGCCAATGTAGAAACAAACACTATTATAAATTTTATTATACAATTTTCTGTAAACCAGATCATCACAGTTCCTATAATTTTTCTGTGTAAAACGTAATATTTAAAATAACATTTTTATTGTGAAGAATTTCATAAGTTAAAATTTTTCCCATTTTATATTATCTTATGTTGATTCTTATGATGTAGTATTAGAACTTAGTATTCGATTTTAAATTGGCTGACAAATCATGATGTTGTTGTAACTCCCTAATTTTTCTTATGATAAATATAATGGTAGTTGTTTTTGATTGTAATTACATTTCATATATGTTCTTTAAATATTTATTTAATTACAACACTATATATTTTTTGTTAGTTTCTCAACACTGTCATTATACATACTATACATTATTAAGATTATTTTTTATACAATTTCTTATGTCCTAAGTGAAAATTCTTTTCTTTTTGTATGAGTGTAATGTAGGGTTCAATTATAATCTAGTGTTTATGACCAATATATATTTATTCTTAATTATATCATAAATGTTTTTTTTTCAAAAATAATGTAACAATATAAAATAATGATTAAAAAATTTTGTTGTTATATTTTTTTAATCCTTAATGCAAACCTATGAGTTTGTGTCAAAGATACAAATATACACAGCCGTATATATATGGTGAAAATGCAGTGTGAGATCCTCATAATTTGAAACGAATGTTTTGAGTTCAAATTCAAATTCAAATATTGAAAAAAAACTTATTATAATGAATACTTTTTACATACATTGTACTGGAGTTACCAAATTTTGTTTTAGCAAGACAGTGATTTAAAATGTTACAGGAATCGGTAGCAGTGTTAAATGTATCTTGTTTAGGATATTTAAACAGTTCTTATTTTTAACTATAGTGTAACACATGATTTCGGTTTCTCAGGGTAAAATAATAATTTACTCAACTAACAAGTAAATGCAAAGAAATTTTATATATAAGTATCACAAATTACATAACATCAGCCTTATTCGACTTCAACATGACTGTTGAACAAATCGTGTTTATATTAAAATTGAGTTCCGTTTCCTTAAAGTGTATATGTATCATCAGTAGTGAGTAGTAACATGTTATTGTCTATATGACCTAAATAACCATAAATTTTGCATCTTTGATAGTTATGGTTTCCCTAATTATCTTAACTGTTTTATTGGGATTTATATATACATTTATATATATGTTTCCAGAATTATAAAATATTGTTTACAACATCGTATTGATAATTCAAAAGTTTACATTTATGATTGCTATTTAGAAAATATATAGATTTCCTAGGGTATGTTTATTAGGAATTACAAACATTTCCTAGGAACTGTATACAATGACGGATTAAATACATTTCCGGTAACATATACATATATTGTATAGTTAATACATTTACATAGGAATTAGTTAGATATCAAATGAATTTTTGCGTAAGATCCTATTGATATAAAACATCGATATTATAATTTTATAATTTATTTACTTAATCTTTTTTAATATTTCCGCAGCCTCTTTGTTCGCTTGATGATCGTCATTCGATTTCGCCGGATAGCTCGCTGCTAATTTCAAATAGTATTTAGCTTGGTCTTCCATATTCAGTTTCAAATAACACATACCTAATCTAAGTAGATTAATACTGTAAAATCTAGGTTGAGCTTCTTCTGCCCTTAAGAAATATTCAAGAGCGTCTTCGTATGTTGAGTTTGGCAATTTTGCGTACAACGTCTCGGCAGTTTTCCTCTGATGCCAGGGTAGATCTGTGATCTGGTAACACCACTCACCCAGCATATGTAAAAGACTCGCGTCGTTTGGATTCATAGAAACCGCTAACTGAAAAAATATAAAATTAAAATGGATTTTAACGATCCTATGATGTGTAATCTTATTAGATATTAGTAAGATAAGTTATATAAATTTAAAGCGATGGTTACTCACATCCATATGCTTTTTAACCGTTTCGAGTTGTTCTATCCTTTGTTTTAAGCCTTCGCTTTTACTTTTAGCCTCCAATGTCAGAGCATACCATTTCTGTACAGCGAAATGATCATAATGAGATGGCAACTCCTGAGAGATCACTTCGTGAGCTTTAAGTGTCAGCTCTTTCCTGTAACTCTGATTGTATTTTTGATCTTTTGCCATATTATACAGAACACGTGAAATACGCCATTTTATTTCTACGTCTTCCTTATTCTGTAGAAGTTATTATTTATATTTAAGGTATTAAGTATTTGGTACATACTATAAAGTATATACCGTACCTCACAATTGATAAGTAAATTATAGCATTCCTCGTATTTTCCTGTTTCGAAAACATTATCAGATACTTCCAAGATGGAATTTATAAGGACTGCCTTTTTATCTTTAGCTCTTTCATCATTGTCCATACTACTTGGCCATATAGAGAAAAAACCTGTCCAAAGCACGTATTCTTTATTTTTTTCACTATTCGTTTTAATCTGAAATCGGGAATATGTAATTTCTTTCAATTTTTAATTTTATAGGAAAGTAAGATTTCCTATTATTGCCATATTTTTTCAGGAAATATATTATGAGAATATTTTTAAAATACACATCATACACGGGCGACTGCGTTTTTTTTGTTTCGATTTGTCTGTTGCTGTTAGCCTTAATGGCTGATACAGCGTCACCGGGAGGGGTGGGTGGCCCGATGGGGCCAACGCATTTTAATTCGGGCCCGACGTAGGGATACGGCCGTCCCAAGGGTGCCTTTAAGAGGCCGGACCTCGGCTTACGAAGTCGTTGGAGGCGACTGCGCTGCATGAGTTATTTTATATGTATGTTATTTACCAAAATTGAGCACCTATCGTTTCTTTTCATTTTCTAATATTCACGATCAAAGATTCTACGTGTTCCATATTTGATTCAAAACATGCATCACATTTGGTCACTAAACTGTAAACTAACATGGTGCTTGAATGATCTAAGAGAATTTGGTGCATTTACCTAACATGTTACCGAAATGCGGGTCATCAACATTGCGTCATTGAAGTATAAAAACATATGCCACGCCACATTAAACAGATTCAGCCATTTATATTTTATTTGATATAATTAATACTATTACTTACCCGGGATAGCATCAAATTCATTTTACTATACTTATGATGGTTCCACATCCCCAAAAAACGACGAATCGACGTCTGAAAGAATTTTTTAGACATCGCACAACTAAACATTTCTTTACCCAGTTACATAGTTAAAGATTAACTCATTATATCTGAAAACAATGTAATTTTGTTACAATAATAATAATTTCGGTGATTTTCCGTCCAAAGAATACTATACAAGAAACACTTGTGTATACTGTCTTACTTGAAGCCTCCACAAATGTTTTTTTTTTCATGTAGAATCAATTGTTTAAATGAATAAAACTCGCGATAGTCTTAGATCTCATTAGAATCATATTGATTTTCAGGAAACTCTTAGTAGGGTTTAACACATTTTTAAAATACGCTAGTAAAATTGGGGATTAAAGTATTGTGCAAACTGTAACTATTTTTTTTTTGTTTAAGCCCGGCTGCAAGACTTTTTAAATATTCTTGTGTTAAGAATGAATGATGAGCGCGCAAAAAATTAATAGAACTATCATAATGAATTTCTTGTTTCCCTAAAGGTATGGAACGGATGGTCTATATAGAGAAAAACTAAATTACAAATCACAGGCTAATCGGTTGTTGTCAGAGCTGGTTATTGTCAACTTTATCTAACCAGTCCGAAAATATTTAAAGTAAAAGACAATGAATTGAAGTCAACATGTATATTCTAAAGTTTTTCTTGTAATACCAAACTACCGTTACTCGGAATATTGTGCAATTGGGTATCCAGCTTTTAGTTCAAGCTTGGATTTCCTGAACTTGACCGTTCGATTCATACGGCGTAACTAAAGTTCGTCATATTAATATTCATAACACCTCGAAAACAAAAAACAAAATTAATGTTTCATACCAAAAAGAAAATGTCTCGAAAAGTGTGAAAGCGCGAAATGAAATTTGAGCACGTTTAACGTCTCGGAGAGCCAAGTATTGCAACTATTACTTAGATCATATCATTTAATATAGCTGTTTTGTCGCCGTGTCCTTTACAGGAAGATAGTCAGGCGGATGGAAAAATAAATGAAAAGGTATCTTTAAGAGTATTAGTTTTTTTATGATAAAAACGGTTGGGTGAGCATTTATAAACATAATAAGCACATAAAAAGTATTAAAAAATACTGTTTAATAACTGAAATGAACATCTACTTACCGGGAGAAACATCTTACAAGTTACAATTTCGCATTGTGAAGTAGGTACTTATTTTTAGCTACAGAATTTATTGTTAACCAAGTCTAATATTTCTCTTTGAAAGTTAAGAATGAAAAACTTATAGACGAGCGTTTATTGAAATGCAATTTAATTGTTATTCGCTTTAAACCATGACATCTTTCATAATATAAATACTGATGTACATTTTAAATCAATTTTATGTTTAAAGAAATAATGCGATATTAAACATATTAGTGGTGTTCATACGTCATGCTCTTGGCTAGTCCTTTTTCTACTTTAAACTGACAGATGTCAGATATCAGTATCAATTGAATTATGCAAATTAATAGTATTAACAGAGATCAAAAAAGAATAATTCACTATTATTATAGTTTAAGAAATGCGATTTTATATTATGTTATATATATAATAAGATTTATAACTAAATTAGTAAATATATTACGGCTTTTTATAAGAGTAACGAATAATGAAATTGTGCCAACAAATAGTTACAACGTAAAAAATAAAGTTATTAATTAATTTTAACTTATAAAATACATACCATGCCATAACTCAAAGTGCTGCGGAAAAATATATCTTTTTTTCTATACTGGAAACCCATTTCAAAAAATCAATTTCTGTCCAAGGGCGGGTGTTACTGTTGACAGTTTAGTGTAGTGAAGTGTTGTTGGATTTAGTGAATTAGACATGTTATTGATCTAAATTATATCAACGATATCGTTATCATTATGCAGAGATCAGGTAATATATATAGACTTATCCTTGTTTTCTTAACGTTGAAATCGAAGCATGCTTCGCGCCATGTAACTATCATTCATTTTGTATTTTGAATAAATGCTTCGTAACCGAACTTTCGGTAAATTTTTAATAAATGGTTAGTAATATCTAAATTCCTAGAAGAACATGTATTATATTTTATGAAAATTTACTGTAAATTTTTATATAGAGTAAACACGGATAACTTCGTTTTTCTATTCCAAATTGCGTCTGGAATAATCCATCTTAAAATTTTCTGATTAATTGTCAAGCTTGTAACAATTTATCCGAACACGTTTTTATGGGTGTAAGATATTAAAAAGTATAAATATATACATATAAACTGTTATTAAAAAAACCGCAGTTGTTTACATAATTTGGTTAAAAAAAATAATTAATTAACTATTAGTTGAGCCATAAAATATTTTGTTACGTAAATTAATCAATCTCGTATCACCAATGAGCAAACTACACTCATACTGTGACAGTATGATTAAAATTGTCCTCATCATATAATAAAATTCTTAGCAATCTTTGTGATATAGGCTTGATTTAATTACTATGATGCACCTGGTAACTCAGCAAAAAAAGGTACTGAATATGCATATACAAATACTTCCTTTCATGAATAAAAAAAATGTAATAAGTTTTCATTTCAAACATAACTTTAGATAAAAAATTTAAAAATCATGTTTTTATCATTTTTATTTTGATGTTTGTTTAATTAAAAAATATATTGATGTAATTATGATTAACAAGAAGTATTGACACAGATGGCACATACTTGATAAAGAAATTGCAAAGAAATGTACCTGTTGAATTAAATATCGATACATCATAATTTAAACATTGAAAAATATATTTTTTCATTATGATACATTTGGTTTAATTAATTTTGTATAGTGTTATTTTATGTATAATTTTTAAAAATAATATAAACAGACTACTTTAAACACTTTGTTTAACTAAGACTATTATGAATAACTTATTGTTTATTACATTTGCGCTCTATTTGTGAAATCTAATACCCATTTTATATTTAAAATATTGCATATAAATATATGTAGAATAATAAAAAGTGTTCGTCCCATTTTTATCGTTCCCTGTGTAACGGCATTTAGACCTACATCAATTCTATTAAATGCCTGCCACATTAATTGTGCAGTTTTCATATTTAAACTATGTACCTAGTCAATTCAATTAGGAAACAAATCAAACAATAAACTGTTTATTTCCTTTTAAATTTATAATATTCATCAGTCATATTGATATGTATGAAGCAAGATTTTAAATATTTCTCAATGTAAAGCTGTCATTGTAATCACAGACAAATATTCATTGATTACTCTTTAAATATTACATTTTCCTCGCATATAAATAAACGAATTTTAATCAGACATAATAACTAGATCCTACTTTCCTATTCTTATACAAATCATTGTTGTGTGCTCAAATAGCATGCAACTAGCCATGCTAGTCTCTGTAGCGGAACCTGACGGTCATAAGTCGACCGAGCTCACCACTACGACGTCCTGTCGCCGTAATAGACACCATTCGTTACAGTTACCACTGATATTGCGATGGACACTTATAAATATTGGAACAAGTGAATTACTTATAAAATTTCGCTTACTGAATACCAAAAACACTATTATACGAAATAAAATCCGTTTTGATATTAGTAAATAGAAAAATAAAGCGAGCTATATACGTATATGAACTTATAAATCGCGTTATAACTTCAAGGACAATTAATGTTAATTTGATGCAATTTTTCCATGCTAGGAGCATCGGAAAGGAACTTATACCTAACATATTGTTTATGTACGACGAGATCGAAGTCCGCATTAAATTAATACATCAGCTAACGATTGCCTTATCATGCATTTGAGGCACTTAAAATAAGGTCGACAGAAGTTATTGTGTGGAATGCTATGGAAAAAAAATATTGGAATCCTTAATTGGACAGCAAATAAGGCACAGAATTTAACGAAGTCCGTTGTCTCAGTAAATATGTTTAATACGTATAAAAAGATTTCTTTGCTGTTTAAATTAATTATTAGTGCTGATAATGATGTCCGTATACCAGGGTTTTATCATTTTGTGGTATGCAAAGTCAGATCGATATTGAGAGCTGCCAGATGCTTGACTTAATCGTGATTCGCTAAGTCCTGTTCTAGTGAAACTGCCAAGTTTTGAATTCTCAGCGCGTATTGAAATAGCTTAGATTGCAACTAAGTGCGGAACGCTTCCCATCACTCAGTCCTTGAGGACGTGTGCGCATACCGTCTCCTCTGTATCGTACTAAACATATTTATTTATCTCATTCACATGCACATAAATGTTTGTGTTTGATTGTTGATCTAAAGCTATTTGCCCAGGAATCGATATTACAGCCAATTGTTTTTTTCTAAGTGTTTTCCAGGGAACCGTGATTGTAGTGTTAATATGAGTTCTTTTTTTTAATGGATGTGATTGAAAATAAATCAATAATGGAGTCCAAGGATCCTGCCTTACCTGACTGTAAGATGAAAAAATATATCTATATTTAATTGTCTAGACATATGTTGCTTTGATATTTTGTTTTGATACGTTTGTCATTAACAAAAACATTGAGTACAAAGAATAAAGGAAATCTTTTAATTAAAAAAATTATTTGAACTCTATGAATCGAGTAATATATAATATGAAAGTGTTAATATGAATAAGCAAGGGTTTAAAAAATACAATTCTAGTCCATAATTCTAAGGTGCTATATAAATGTTGTAGTCGGCGAAGAAGTAACGTCACTTGTTATATTTTGCGTATTGTTTACAACATTATAAACATTGAAAACAAACTGAATTTAAAAACAATGATAGCATACATATGTGACTATTGACTCACAGAGTCGTGCTTTGATTTTTTTTTGCGAAGAATGCCTTACTGTTTATTCACTGTCATTTCTCATTTCATTATTATGAGGTGCACTGCTTTTAACCCCTTTTAATGGAAGTTGAATATATGAGTACTGAAAGTCTGGAAGACGTAGGTACATGTTGTCTTCCTTGCTTGGGTAGGTTTACGGTATACTATAAATGTATACATATATATATTTATATATATATAAATTTTTAATATGATCTATTTTTGTTCCATGTGCTGTTTATCAACAATGATCAATAAATAGCGGTAAGTTTAATATGATTTTAATTAATTATAATAATAAAATTTCATATCACATCTCTAAACTAATAAAGTGAATGACCATCGAAAACAAAAACAACCGTATATCATTAATTATATATTCAATAAAGTGATATCTATATGGAGTTATTAGGTCGTCAGGACCGTTTGTTCATAGCACACGTACGAAGACGTCGCCTGCGTTGTTTGAATTACGAGTAGGAATTCGCGACCGCTATTTAGTCGACGAGCGTCTCGCACCAGGCGACACTAACTCGAACCCGACAGGCGCAGTGACACAAATATTAGAACCCAATGGTCAACCAATGGTTTAACTCAAAACTATGCCTACACTTGCACGAACGATACTAATGACGAAGTGTTTGTTATCCTCGAACCTCGACACACTTACCATTGTTCCAGTACGCAAAAACGTAATCGCGGAGTGGTCGTTCTGGTCGTTCTGTGCATTAAAAACCACTTAAAACTTATTGTATTGTTTAACAAAACTTGTGTACATTGCTTTTTTCAAACTCCTTAGCGACACATTCGTATAAAAAAAATTGTATTTGAGTCTTAAGTTTAAAAAGGGACAGTAAACGGTAAAGCGTGTAGAGTTATTTCAGTGGCATCAAATTCCTATTATAGACATAAGATCGTACAACGTGCATTTGATATTGCAATTAATGACTCAGATACATCGCTGTTTGTGTTAAAAACACCATTAAATTGTTATCAGTCTTGGCTAAGCCCTAGTATTGCGTTGATTCACTCGGCTGGTTCGACTCTCCGGATGTGATTTGTCGACGGAAAAATGTGGTATCATATTTGTTAGTGGCACACTGTAATCGTAACAGTGTGTATCCTTCGCATGTAGCTGACGGATGGGTTATGTAAACCATATATATTCATTAACGTTAAAGTGTATCAGTGTTAAATACCAGTGATTAGAGACGATGGCTTCTGTATCAGACTCGCCGTTGACTAGAACAAGAAATAGGCCAGTCCTTTCCCGATACAAACCACTTAATGGAAGTACGGAGCAGGTGAGTTATATATAACCCATATAATGTGTACTTCAACGCTATATCTACATTTTTTTTACTTGACGATGACAATATAATCAATACGAGACTTTAACAAACGGGACACTTAGTAATGTCTAATCTGTTGTGTAAATGACTTTTAGTTCGTTTTATCGCTTAAGGTGTGTTGTAAATGCATTTTACAACTACGATAAATATGAATTATGACGGTTGTAAAGTCCTTTTATTTAAAAACTTAAATAGTAACCAATAATATTCTATTATTTTAGGATGTACTTCAGGTAAATGGATTAGATTTTACTTTAAACTTAAAAAACATGAGTAAGTACAAATTATAACACTTATTATACATGGACCAGTAGCTTTGTATATTCAATTCATTTTGCTTAAATATTATGAATGATAAAGTATGCAGCACTGGTTGAATTTTTTTATCTTTTAAACATGAAAACTACTGAAAAGATTTCGCTGAAACTTATGAAGCTGTGTCAGAACGTGTATGCCTTATTTACTGACATATTGCTATATTGAGTTTCTAATGTAATAATATTAATATATAGTACATAAAAATATATCTTATAAATAATTTATATCTTATTTAATATTTATTGTCATAGACGTTCCTTAAAGTATTACTTTTTTTCAATCCTAAATTAAGACACAAAGCCTCTACAGATTCGCGGATTGTTTTAGAAACAATTCTATTTTGTGATGGCGCGTGCCTTTGGTAAAACAACCCGTACGTTTAGGAAACACGAAGATAAAACACGGTCATAACGACGTTTTTCCAATTGATTGTAAGTTTTTTGTTATTGCATACTTCTAATTCCGAGTGATATTTTTTAACGGTTTTCAAATTATTACTTGTTTATTTTGAATATGTTTCCTTAATTTATTAACATTATTCATTTCTGTGGTTATCGATGAACATTCTTTGCGTACATCTATTTTAGATTTGCATGAATTTTTTTTTCATAACAAACGAATGCGTCGCTAATTCTATATACAAAGATATACATAAGACAGATTAACTTAAAACTTCTTTATGATCTTGACAGGTGGCGATACTTTTTTTTGTATTTAGTACCCTTCTTCAAGTCAATAGAATATATATAATTTTATTTAGAAGTTGGCGATAAAATATACCCTTAAAAGAGAGAATATCAGAGGGCAATGGTTTTTCAACTAACAAGTTTATGGAAAAACCTGACTATAGCAGTTCTAATTTTGTCGTATGTAACTGAATACTGATATAACTGTATTACATTATTTGCAAATAAAGGGTTCTATTTAAACATTATTTTCCTGTTCGGTATGACGTTCAAAGTCATCCATCAGTTATATTGCTGAATTAATCGTTAACATTAGCAATTATTTCCACTCAAAACGCATAAAAAGCTAGAACCGAATCAAATAGAATACAAGTAATTTAAATCAGTTTCGAGAACCCCCAAATGTTTATAATCTAATACTTTCTTTACTTCAGAATACTTTCAACTAAACAATTTCATCAAATCCTTAAACTTTTTTCAATATTCACTATATAGATCATGTACTATGATAATGTATATTTTGTCTGATGAAATAGAATGAGTGCTTTCTACGTATGCTTATATGAAGTTTCGCGTGTGACATATTATGAATTCCAAAAAAAATTAAATGGTATTGCTGGAATGCACGTCTACCGTTATTCGTGTTGCTATTTACGGTTGCATGAAAAAAAATCCAAACGTAGGCAAATAATACGTTAGGTACTTTATTCTTTCCACTTATGAAAAGAATCCATCAACGCTATGCGGTGCAAATATTTGTTCAGGGACAATTTAGAAGTAGCAGAAATTTAATAAAAATATATTTCGGATTTTTCCTTTAATCAGAGTAACAGATCTCCATACTTTCATTCATTCATACAAACGTATAAACTTTACAATCTAAGATACTCAGTTTTTACGGTCGTCCCATTGGCAATAAATTTTTTTCATCTAAAATTGCATGATATATATATATATAGAAAATTTCCAGGACGATTGACTATATAGTTAAAGTTTTAAAACGTTACAAACATACAATGTCATTCGCTTTTGATATTCATCTAAATTTGAGTAGGAATTCAGTGGTATCCACTTGGAAAGGTGTTATTTTAATCCTTAGCGAGAACGACCGGTGTTTTGTTTAAGTTAACTCGCCGTAACAAACCATTACTAGGCACGCGCAGGTCCACATCTTTATTACATCTTTCAACATGTCCGGAGTTCAATAAACTTACAAAGGTGATTAAGTTATGTTAAACGTAAATATTTAAAGACTCTATACACTTTAAAGAGAATTTTCAAAACGAGCGAGTCTCGCTTACAGCGGCCACAGCAAGTCGTTTTCAAGTGGTTTCAACTATATTCTGAAACTGTGTCACGAATCTCACCGCGTCTCTATCGTGTTTATAGTACTTATCCCCCCGACCTACCCTCGGGAGGGAAGTTCCAGAGCCCTAAATAGGACGTTACTCTTATTTCTTTTGTTCATCATATCGTCACTCGTTTGGTCTTTCAACTGACGGGATTGCGAAAATAATATGGTTTAAGTATAGAAATCTAGAAAAACTCTCAGCAGTTGTGAAAACTGAATGGAACAAAGAGGTTTATTGGGTGCATTGTTTTCTCATTATTGTTATAAAACTAATAGTGCGAAGAGTTCCATTAAGCCTGTTACTTATACGTATAATTACTTATATATCATAGTTCGTTAATATGAAATTCATACAACTGAATTATTATCATATAGATATTAGGCTCCCTAAGACTTCACCCTCGAACACGGAAGATATAGCTTTCTATTACTGTGGTTTGAATGTCGAGCTTTATGCCTAAGAATTTTGGTCTATCTTCATTTCGAAGAATTAGATATGAAATGTTAATGATTAAAAAAACGCGTACTAGTTAGTTATACCGATAGAGAAAAAATCGACATGTTCATTAATTCTCACGAAGTTTTGTAGGAGTTTCATTTAATGACATTAGTATAGTACAATGTATTATTGATTGAATATCTTTAAGTTATTATTATAATTATATATAATTTATAGTAGTGCTATTGATCTTGCCTTTGTTCGATGTAAATTGATAGTTTCTTTAATAAGATATTGTATTGTGGGTTCCAATTCGAAGCCGCCGTTTCTAATGACAGCGTTCAGATTCCAATTTCTCTTTTTACGAGTTTAGTTTAAGCTAGTCACGCTAAATGTAATAAGTTGAAATTTGAAAATGCCATTAAATACGTACGTATTGACTACATGGTTATGATACAGAATTGAAATATAAATGTAAATACATATCTTCTTATACCTATTTATGGATAAAGTTTCTTATATCGTTATTAATATAGAAAAAAATAAGTTGCTTATAATTCATGATTGGAAAAAAAACTTCAATAGTTTTAAAATGCAAGTTCGGCCGAGCAACGCCATCTAGCGCAATTAAGTCCAAATGCTTACTGTAGTGGAATTGCTATTTCTCGATTCCTATAAAGAATTGTTGCTCGTGTTCCATTCATAGATGGCACTGTTAGCGTTTATTGTCGCATTTTAGATTTTTTTACGATCCATACTCTTAAGTTTAACATTTTAAAATTAAAACTTATGTACTCAGCATGTGTAATTATAATATTTTTTCCTATAAAATAATAAGCTTCCAATTTTATGTATTGAAAAACATTCCATTTTTATAGGCCGCATCGATCGAAGTAGACTTCAGGTCGTATATTAAGAAAGCTGAAATCGTATATAAATGAAAGAATAAGTTTATATGTTCAAAAGCATTAGCGCCTTAGATTGTAAATGAAGAATACTAAAAAAGTTTCTTGAACCCAGGCACATTTATATGAAGATGCATAAGAAATTCATTGCGTATAAAATATTTTCATTGACTATATTAAAAGCCTTCAGCAAGTGAACCCTCACTCCCTAATGTAAGCTCTAAATGAAATAAAAAGATAAATAACATAAATTTTTGTCTGTTGTCTATTCCAACTTTAAAGTTACATACTTTACTATACAGTTAGACTTAGACTTTCGCTATTACATATCAGTTGATCTAGTAAAATTAATTTCCTCAATGAGTAGTCAGTCAGCTGGTGAGGGAATTGAGAAAATATTACGATACATACACAGGATATGGAATGGAAATTACTTACCGCTAAGACTCTTATATCTTCCAAAAGATTTTTTTAACGTGCTTTAAAATTTTAATTACTCAAGTACATATTGAAATTGATTTTGGTTTTCAGATTAATCTTTGGGATCATTTTAATAATTCGGATGATCAGATACAAAATGATGTAACCGTGAAATAAAATATTCATTAAAAAATTCATAAGATTGATTTTGAAATTAAAACTGCAGCCAATTTTATTTGAAAAGTTCTTTAGGTATAAATATCCAATGGGGTATGATAAAAAAAAACTCTAATAGTAATTCTCGTTATTCTTTGATAAACCGATAGGGTTTACGCCTTTTGAAAAATTGCAAACATATCAAAAAATAAGGTGAAAAGAATGAAATACATTCCCGTGTTTAGTATGCTGTAGGGTTGTGCAGATGAAGTAAACTCCCCGAGGGTACTCTGGTGTGTTCCACGCATGCGTGCTGTTGTGCTCGGTCGATTGTCATGACCGTGACCAGGACACGCGACAACCACGTGTTCCAATGAATGCATTGTCTAGAGTCTAGACATCAGATTCAATCATTAAAATATAAAAAGAGTGCCCCAAAAAAATGTTGAACTAATTGCATTGACGGGGAGTTAATTGGACTTCAAAGCGAATAATAACTGTCAGATATAAAATAAATTCGTTTCAATGTTCATTGCATGTATAACGTTATACATACAATATTTCTCTGTTGTATGTAATTATAATAATGTTTTGTTTAGGTTGCCTACTGCTTGAACTAGTGATTGAGTGAAACGATATTTCCTTCTTTGAACAATTGAGAACCGTTCATGGCATTATTCATTCACGAATATAAACTTATAAGATGTTCTGAACCTTTGGTTTCTAAGTTGTAAGTAATTTATTTATTAAAAATATAGGTTTACAATGTCTTTTATGAATTATCAGAAACATGATAATAATTTAATATATATACATATAATTAAAACAATAAGTTGTATAAAAACACACAATATTTATTTAACAAATAAGATAATAAACTGATAAAGTAAACTGTAACAATTGTAAATATTCTGTTGTAAACAATGATATCTACGTAGTATCTGCAAATAATTTTCTTAATATCATGAGAAGTCTTCGAACCCAAAACGTGCGTAATTATAGACGTTGTAATATGGCGAATTGGTTAAGTATTCACGAATTGACCTTGGAATATATGCAGCAATGCATTTTCAACCCTCTAGTCGGTTAGTCGTGTGGCAATAATCCTTGGCTTCAGTGGGGTCGTTGTCGGAAGGCGATGTCGTGAGTGCGGGGCGCCGTGGCTCGCGGTACTCCGCCCGCGCGCCCCGACTGTGAGTACCCAGCGAGCTGTCAAACCGCCTCCGACAGGCACCCGGCTCGAACGCTTCCACATATCGCACAAGCTCGAGACGTACTGTTATTGACGGCTAGTGACAGTGTATGTTTTGTTAGTAGTCGCATGACGGACGATACTAAAAGGAGATGAACGGCAGTACTACGACGGTGAATGGGAACGCCGTCAACGGTACTAACGGAGCCCTGAATGGGATAGGATCGGCTCCGCGTACCGCAACCCTCGGGACACCTAACAGCTATGCATACACATCCAGCGGTTCGTTGCTCGGGCGAGGTGGGTCAGCTAGGCCGGTGCCACCGCCCACATTGCCGAAATACAGTGGATCGTTCAATGCAGGAAGTTCTCTCACTGGAACTGGTCTACGAGAACGCGATAGGGAAGGAACAGGTGGATCTCACCGGCTGGCTAGCCTTGAGAGATTGGCGCTCCGCCAGCGTATTATAGAACAAAGTGCTAACAATCAGGTGGCCAGCTTAGCATCTAACAACATCGGGACCAACGGTGGACCTACCACTGCTACCGTCACCCTCACCGATACAGCAACGGTAAGTCCCCTAGCTGTTCATCTTATTCACCCTACCTAGCGGAGCTCCCCTAAACGACGTTAACGCACCCCAAAAAAAGGGGGTTCGTTATTTTAGTCGTACAAGGGTAAGGCTAAGGTATACAAGACAGATGAATGTTTATATGGGTTTAAATGTTCCGTCAAACGATTTCTCTGCTATAAAACTAGAAATTAATATTTATGTTAGCTTTATAATCTCAATCAAAAGATTATAAAAAATATTATTTTATATCTTATCTGGAACATTGACATTTAAACGAGATATTTAAAACGTTGAATGATGATTCATGAATATAAAAACGAAGCTAAAGAAGACAATTTGTTTTTTAAAAAATCATGTTATAGTGGCAAAGACACCGTAATTCGCAAAGCGTTAACTATGAGGTTAAAGATTTATCGACGAAAGTGTATGAATACTTCAATATTATTTTTATGTAGGGTAGATACGAAAGAGAAAGAGTAACTTGTAATTTTCAAGTTAAATCTCTTATTTTAAAGCGTTTGTGATATTAATTGAATCCTAAAAGACAATTTAACTGTATTTTATTTAAGCCGTAATTCAGAGGGCATTAGCAAATGTATGATTAATCATCTTAATACATGAATATATCTTTTAATTAAACCGTTTATAAACTTTATTGATGCTTATAAAGAGAGAGGTTTATGGCATTAAATTAAAATCTTAATGTCAATAATTTATCAATACCTGAAATAACACTTACCAAGGATTGTATCATCTTATTAACTTAATATTATCAGCAATCATGTGATGAAATGTAATCCGAAAACACGGTCTTGTGTTGTAGTGATTTAAGTTACGTTGTAGAATTGCTTGCCTTTTTCTGACATATACGGTTCCTGTGATTTTTTTTTTTATTAAGTCCCTTACGGATAAAGCTGGTATATTCCCACGCAAGTTCCTAATGTCAGGACTGGTCCCTGCTGGAGGACTGGGCGGGTGACTGACCCCATGTCTACAGGGTTAAAAATAACATGCAGCGCGGGCATTCTGTTAGCATGTGTCGAATTCACTAAACAGACATTAACTGTTTCACGGTCGCACCCTGACCTGGTAATAGAAAGAAGTTTTGAAGACTGAAGACATTGGCCTAACATTCAAAATATATTAACACTGGCCCTCGTCGTCACCTTCAATATGAAAAATAAATATAACCAGTTCATTATACTTGTTGTAAATTTACAATTGACAACGGAGTATAATGGTTTCTTGACTATATTCCAGTTTCTAGGAATCCTTATCTCTTACATGTTATCGTCTCGCTAAGAAACGCTGGCAGATAAGGCAGGAAATGAGAGTTATTCTGTGTTTAAATTACTCATTACTTCCATAAATAACAATTTTACGATGTGCGTTCAAGATGCTATGTCCTTTGAAGCTCGCACAATGTATGAAGCTTTTAAATTATAAGTAGGTATTGGTAGCGAATATAATTCTTTGAATAACTGAATTGGTTTAAGTTTTAAACTTTTTCACGAACCAGCAAAAGCGGTTAGGGCACGTTCTCTTCTTGCATGCTGTGGTTAAAAGGTAAAATCCAACGAGTGATTACAATCAATTCTCAACTTTGAGACGATCAATTTACGACTCAAGTTAACTTAATAAGATTATGAACTTGTCGTCTTTTAATCTATCCCTCCTTGCTTTTGTGCGTCTGGTGGGTATAAGTGTGACGGACCCGGGATCCTTTTACGTCTATACGTATACATAGACATAATTAACTGGTACCTGCCAGTCTAAACACACGTATCGGCTTTTAGTTCTGTGATATTATTTATATATTTTAAAATCATATTTTCAAATAACTATCTCGAAGTGCATCATTAACAATGTGTTTATTAAGATGGTGAAAGCCTGCCGTAATATTAAAGTGAAGTTTATAAAGAACTTTTTAACTCCGAATGAATATTATTATATAGCATTTTGACTGATGAAGTTAATATTCTTAAACATCTGTTGCGTTTTTTTCGCGTCGTGTATCGGGACCTCAATGGGGCGCTTGTGTGCCGACAGCCGGTAATGCCGGTAACTTAACCTCAAACTGATACAGACGTGAGATTGCTTCAGGTTAAAACAGTCTACTACTTTAATACATTGGTTTATATCCATTGCATATAGTTAAACTAAGTGATTAAAATTCAAATTATCAGGACGATTAATTATAGAAATCTATAGATAAGGTGAATTTGATGTTGTGTGTTCAAAGCTGCGAAGCAGCGATAAATGCTATAATATTAAAAGTGTTTGAGGTGAATTGTGAGTCGTAAGCCAAGTTACATACTATGCTGTATGGCAGAGAAACAATAAAGTTTGTGTGTGTAACAAAGCTTTTTAAGTGTCAGCGTCGCTAGTACTTATTGTGTTAAAATGGCAAACGTAACTAACGGTTCGTCTAACGTAACTAAATTGAATCGCTGTGCCAGTAGTGTCGGTGACTGTGGTATTGACAAAACAAAAGTAGGATGGACGAGCCCTCGTGAAATATGGAGAAACTTGTCACTTAGAAGGAAAGCAGAGGTATGAAACAGTACTGTTCTCAAAGTATATGGATATTAATTATAGTGGTTAATAGACGTATTGATTTACCATCAATCATTCGAGCGACGCGACATCCGAGCGTCAAGAGGTCCCATTTTGTTTGTCTGTTATATGGCGCCTGGAATTATTACGCCTGAATTGTTATTTATTGACTTGTAAATTATTTCAATAAGTATTTAATTATTATTTTTAACAAATTATTATAGTAGAATTCGGTACTGTAATGTACTAGCATGCTCTTAATTATAAATTATATAGTATTAAGTGTAAAAAATTCCGATAGTTGTTGAATCGTTACAAAACCTTGTGAAAATAATTGTTGTTACAGTTGTGAGACACAGTCCACGCCCCTGTCGTATTTTGTTATTTTTCTTATAGATCTATTTAAGTTTTTATTTATATTCCCTCAGCCCCGTTCTCTAATAAATCAATGTGTATCCATTTTCTATACTTGGTGAATGGGTCGTTGACTCGTTCTTGTAATAAGTCACAAACGCATTTGGCGTCTCAGTTCCCCGCTTTATCTGCTAGCGAATGTCTCACGTAGTCGTATTATAGAAACTCACACTTATTCGGAATAATGAACAATAGTCAGTCTATAATTATGTTTCTAAGGCTAATGTTCACGACGCTTTCACGAGTGGAAAGCGAACAAGATGGAACAATTTCAAAGGTTCTTATTATAGATTACTTAAGTTTCATTTATAGTTCAATTTAAAATAGTTTTACCCTAAACGCCATTTCAAATAAAGATTTGTTTTTAATTTGACAGACTGACGAAACTTTAAATAGGTAACAACAGAATTATAACCGCGTCAGTTTGTCTGGAACACATTCTATTCCAAATATAGTTTCATTGATTTATTTTTATTCATTTTTAAAGCTTACTTTACTAGTTCTTTGTCATTAAATTTTTTGATTAATTTTTATTGAGTAAGGTGTAGATGTGGCCAGTTGACACTAATGATGTGATATAATTAATTTAACCTCAATTAAGGAGCCTGGGTCGAATAGTAATTTGCACTTAATTGTACGTGATCCACTCTATCTCCTGGACATCAAACAAATCGTCGGTAAACGTGCAAGAATATTTCGAAAATCAACATTTTCAAGTTCATTGACTCGATCAAAGCAAAATTCACACAATTATTTGGCATGATCGTCACATATTGGTATCAAGTCAGCGTTCGGAACGTTTTGCTTCTCTGACTTCGTTCGCTTCACATTACATTATCATATGAATAATTCATTGAAGATAGTACCAAGTCGGTGTTGGACGACCAATAAGCATTCTGATTTACCAGCTCTACACATACATATAAAACTACATGCGATATTATGAAATTGCTGATGTTTAGTTTCATATCTGATTTCTTGCACATAGGAGATTAAAATATTCATTTTATGGAATGCCGCTTTTACATTTATAAGGAAGAAGGACATTATTTTTAGGAAGAAAGCGTCTTAAATACAATGAATGGTATTAAAAATTATTTTAATAATATAGCTTATAGACAGTTCATGCTGTATCATCTCCTCTGAGCTATTTGGATCGTTTCATTCTCTAATAAGTCTGGTTTACCTACGCATCAGCGTTTAACACCCACCTTGCTTAAGATAAACGAACTTGTATGTTGTATCGTTCGGTAGTACAATTATCAATTCATCTGAATACTTAATAAAGAAAACAATATATCGTGACATTTGAACATTATTATTGCTCGATATAATAATTATTACCACTGTATATATTGAGAGATATGCAAAATGAATGCATATTTGGATTAAAACCTCCAGACCAAGTGCATGTTAAGAGCAGTTACCGAGACATGTGCGGAGAAAGTGACGTTAAATGAACCGATACCGACCTAAATAATATATATTGTCTTGTATGTATTAAATTGATTTGAAATATACTTGATTATATCATATTGTTTCTATTATTAATGGTTAGCACTTGTATGTACCGTTATGTACAATATTTATCGTATGATATGTCTCTTACGATCTCATTTTTCTTCTATCTATGAGATTTTTAAAGTCACATTCGAGCATCTTATTGATACATAAATATTAAGCTTCAAACAAGTTATAGAAGTATAATAAGTATATGTGTATTAATGAGTTGCTTGAACCATCAGAAGCGGATAGACGTTTGACGCACGTGCGCCTGCCCGTTAAGGTTTACTTCCCGTAGAAACGGTAACTTTGTTTTGAAAACAAACATGGCTGGGTAAGACGACCGGGTAACGGACAATACATATAAAACAAACTTATTCATAGAAAATATGAAAAATTTTCATTCAAAAAAAGAACAGTTTGGATTTAAAGAAGCGTCTCGTTTTAAATGTCTCTTTCGCTGAACAAGTATTAAAACTGGTATCACAGTGAACCAGCTATTGTGTTGAATACAAAGAATAACAAATGTAAGATTTAAATGAATAAGGAATCGTCGTTTACCAGATTGGTTGCAGCGGAGACGATGACTCACTCTGAGGTAATGTGTTTCCTCACATAGCTATTAAATACATTTTTTGTCGGTCCAGGTTGACTGGATACGATAAAATGTTGCCAACTAGTTTCTCCTTCATTTGGCACGAAGATTATTATTTCCTTTTGCGTTACGGAAAATCAAAGTTGCCTCACATTAGTTAACCTCATTTCATTTTAATGCACGGTTCGATTTGTACGATAGGTTTTTATAATGAAATTATTCAAAAATTATGCGAATAAATTCAATAATTATATAAAAGAATAGTTTTTATATGTTAAAGTTTTTAAAAATAATAATCGTAAGGTATTATTTGCTAGGCAACATAGACGGAAGGAAGGAAAATACAATGAAATAATGCCTCATGATTCAACTTTCTTAGTTAATAAAATTTTATAAATCATAAGGATTATATTAATATATCCAAGCCATATCCGACGACGGCGTTTGTCGGCCAGAAAGTCGTGAAGAGTATAAGTGATTATTTTAATATATTTAAATAAAATTCTCTTTAACAAAATAACTTATAACTTTTGCAACTATAATAGCTTAAAGAAACTGCTCATAATAAATGCATTTGCTAGTCCTACCTACTCTATTTACAATGGTTTGACTTACTTCGATACGTTTTATGAGTGATTTTATTATTCAGGTCATCCATTCGTATTTGAATGATGATTCATGCTAGCAGTGCTTATGTAACGTATTGAAGTAAGTACACCCACTTGGCAGGTGCCCCTGCAAAAGCAATTGATGTCATACAAAAATGATAAGCAATTTAACAATACACATGCATATTAAAATGTATATAGTAGTAATATTATTTTCTTAATCATCTAGAGACCATCACTTCTAATGTACAGTATAAAACGAATACATAAATTTGTTAAAAATATCAAAGCCAATCTATATCTAACAAAGGCATTGTCCCCTGCAATATTGGTTGTTGTTGCGTGACGTAAATTAATGTTGCGCATCGTTAGCGGCTTCATCAGTTTTGTCGCTCGACGAAAACGCATCTACGAGTATATCATGATTATGTACATATAAGTAACGTATACAGTTCCGCTAACTAATTTGGACCAACGTGTTTAACACAAATCACTAAACTTTGTTCAAGTATTAGTCATTGAAATGCGTTCGTATAGCTATTATGTAAACAAGTATTGTGAGTAAAATTGGTTTAGCTTAGATTGTCTGAGCGTCATAGAACAAGGTTAGTCTTACGTTTGATGTACTCATTTTCCTCTCCATCCAAGGTATATTTAAACGTTTGTGTTTAGTTTTTCCTCGTCGCTTGACCGTTTCACTGGACAAACTAATTAAATTAAATGGTGATATGTAAATTTTAAAGTGTTTTTCTTCATAATGTATAAAGGTATCAAGCGATTGTTCAGTGTCAAACATAAAAACAAACGCATCAACCAGAAAGAGTGTTTTGAAACTTTCGATGTAAGACATTTAATATTTCTATGTTAGGTATCGATTGAGTTTAATCGCTGACATAAAATTTATAACCATATGCCTTGACTCATTGTACACAAATTGTATAAAGTAGATTGTTTACAAGCGCCGTCAATGAAAACAAACAAATGCTTCACCGATGTTGAATGCCATTGATATTATTTACGTTGTAGAGCAAAATGTTTGTGCTCTGGTAAACACCGGAAGACGGCGAGCGGCTTCTATACAGCAATCATTCAAAGTAAATTACATTGTGAATTGGTTATCAGTGAAGAAAGCGTCCCAACAAACTTTATTATAATTAAAAGATATCAATGAATAATTCTAATGTTGTCAATAACAAGAAAGATTCAACGTGTGTAGTATGCGTAATGCGACGGATATCCATTTTGAATTTAGTCCGAGAATACAGTTGTCGGCTTAGCGAAAACTCCCTCGCGTGCACCGCGTTGCTAGCTCTTAGAAAAGATATGGTAATTTTACTTTCATATAATCTAAATGTGTTCTTTAACTTCAAATAGCACCAGTCCCAACCATTGTCAGCTCGTTAGTGTATAGTTTCCGACAAATGTTTAATTGCCGTCTTTTGTATTAAATTTGAATGTTGAATAAAAAATTGAAATAACACCTTTTTATGATAACGGTACTGGTGTCGTTTTATTGCTGTGTACTTATTTGCAATAAGGCGCCGTTGTAAAACATGCGTATAATATTTACAAGCGCGCTCAAGCCGCTTTTGCCCTCATTAGTATCGACCGAGGATCTTTCAAAGTGATTCACTTGTGTGAGTGAATCAACCCGTTGATCATTGTTTTTTTTTTCTAAGAAATGAAACGCAGACCAATCATGATTATAATGCCATAAAAATAAAAAAAAATGTTACAAATTTTTTTTTACGAAATAATTTTTTAATGTTATTAGGTACATATTACATGATTTAATCATGTTAAATATACAGTTATGACAAATTGAGCCGAATCGTCATGTCAGTTTAAGACAGTCATAATGAAATGTATTTCGTAAGTCATCTATAGTCAATAGTTATATATGTTTATAATTGTGAGCATTGTAGAAAACTCGCCTTGATATCGGTGAGTCATCAGACGCCTTGCTGGAGCCGACTGTACACTTAACAATACTGTATACTTGCGATGTACATATATATTTAAGACAACCGCTGATATACCGGTACCCATTATGATCGCAATACTTATAATATTTCAAAACGTTTATACAAACTTCATATTCTTTGACATTACAGTGGATTATTGGATTTAAGATCGCGATCATTATCTTAGTTTTATAAGTCAATGATATAGAACTGTTCTCACCGAATATGATGCTATAAGAAATGATAATTTTAATGTTACTCTCGTTTATAGTTACAGAGTAAGCGTGAGCTGTTCTTCAAATCGGATACGGTGAGCGGCGGCGGGGTGAGCGCTACAGGGTTGTCGACTGCAGCGCCACCCGCTCCGCCGCTGGGTTCCTCAGCCCTCAAGGAAGCGCTCGCGAAGAGATCCGCAACCCTGCCAGATCCGCCAGAGAACAGTCATCATGAGGCTAACGGTACAGCCCCGGCTTCAAAACTCAGCAATAGCGTGTCCGTGGATACCGGCAAGATAAATGCGATGCCACCACAGATGCCAGCACCACCCGTGCCTACCACCGCCCCACCACCAGTCTCCGCACCACTACGGAGTACGGAGAATATTATGAAGGTAATATATTGATAATATTCCTACCTTACACGTATTCACAATATATAAGTGATGTTATAAAATATTATAAATATTTCCAGAAATCTGACCACCCACCGGTCGCTCCAAAACCAGATCTACCTAAGATAGAGAAACCAAAGACAAAAGAATTAGATGGATATGTGGGGTTTGCGAATTTACCCAACCAAGTCTATAGAAAAGCTGTGAAAAAGGGTTTCGAATTCACGTTAATGGTTGTAGGTAAGGAAACGCTTCTAACTGTTCAATACCTGGTTTAGATTTCAATTTAAGAAATATCATCAAACGCTTCCTCTTAAATTACAGGCGAGACGGGATTGGGCAAATCAACGCTTATCAACTCATTATTCCTAACGGAAGTTTACGACAAGGACAAGCATCCGGGTCCATCGCTACGAGTCAAGAAGACTGTCGGCGTCGAGACCAGTGTGGTCCTGTTGAAGGAGAACGGGGTCAACCTGACCCTTACCATCGTCGACACACCCGGCTTCGGAGACGCGGTCGACAACAGTAATTGGTACATAATAGTGTTGATATTGGTCACACTTTGTTTGCACTAGTTATTTTACAGTAGCAAAAGATTTCAACATTGAGGTTATCGATGTTAGTGTAATTATGCTACTGCATATAAAAATCACTCACATATTAATATCTATCGCTTATGAACAATTAATTATAAAATATTTTAAAGTATGAATGTGTGTACAGTTGTACATATGTTTCTCTACGTACATATTTCTGTATGAATTATAAAAAAGCAATATATGTGGAAATCAAATCATTCTTATAATATTTACTCGGTCATATTAAATATAAATAATATCTTCAAAGCCCACTGTCCGGCTATTAGATGTTTATGCTCTGTGCATAAAATTTCGAGAAATCTATAATTATGTATGTATCATTTGGTTTTTTGTCCATTAACGGCGAATCGTAATAACCCAATTTTTTCGCAACTAATTTTAAACCGGTCGACTTGAATGCCCCAATTAGGCACATAACGTGCAAAACTAGTTTTTTTTTGAACAACGAACGTACGGCACCGGTCAATGGCGGTCAGTTTTTACTATTTTTTACGATTAATAGTAATAAAATCTGAAACTATTATACACTTCAATAAAAAACTAAACTTCCTATACTGAGGTGTGATATATCGGCTTTAATTGGTCATACGTGTTGAAATAAATAATATAAAGGCGTTTAACAATGTATATTATTTATTCCAGCTGGCAACCAATAATCGATTTTGTTGAATCGAAGTACGAAGAGTTTCTGAACGCGGAATCCCGTGTTACCCGAAAGGCTGCCCCGGCTGACACGCGAGTGCATTGCTGCCTTTACTTCATAGCTCCCAGCGGACACGGCCTCAAGCCGCTGGACGTAGAGTTCATGCAACGGCTCGGGGATAAAGTCAACATCATACCAGTCATCGCCAAAGCTGATACTATGACACCTGAAGAGTGCAAGGACTTCAAAGAACAGGTGCGGCTGAGATATTATATGAACAATATTCTTATACTATTTTTAATACCCCAGTATACTGATGTTGCATATCCTATGTTCTCATGGATTTAGTTTCAGTTTGTTAATATTGGTATGTGTCAAAGAAATTCTAGATCTACATCAAAAATATTACTTGTAAATATAAACACATACTGACGTCCGTGTACGTCGAACATAAGTTGAATAAGAAAAATATATATTATTTACTAAACACTATTTCTAAAATATCTTACAACTATCATAAATATATTATATAAGCTGTTACATCTCATTCCAGATATTAAAGGAGATAGCGCAGCACAAGATAAAGATATACGAGTTCCCGGAGAGCACGGGCGAGGAGAGCGAGGGGGCGGACACCAACCGCGCGCTGCGAGCACGGGTGCCCTTCGCGGTGGTGGGGGCTAACACTGTCATAGAACAGGACGGACGGCGAATAAGGGCCGGAAGTACCCCTGGGGTATAGCAGAAGGTAACCCATATAGGAATAATAATAATAATAATATATTCATTATTGTACACCCTTAATTTAATAAAAATTAGAATTATAGTAGATAAAATGTACAGTCGTCTAACAAGGGATCTCTTCCAGACAACCAACAAAGTAGTTATCGTTGTGATGATAGTTTCGCTTTATACTATATCAGAGACAAAATTATCATTACATATGATTTATACCTTGAGATTTATTTAATTCATAGCCCTGAGATTACAGATTACATACGCCATAAGATAACTCTGCTTCCATCTTTTATGTGAAATATACTTGTGTGTAAAGGTTTCATGGAAGGTTCCGTTTTTCTTCATGTATATACATACATACATATTTTTTTTCTCAGCATTACATGTTGAACAGCGACGTGTAATAAAAAATAAATTTTGTTTTAGCATATTTTTCCAATACAATTCTTTGTCTATTTCTCTTCTTTTTCTTTCTATATGACACTATATGAAAGCAAAACTTGTAAATTGAGGCTTACATATGTATATATGATTCTAATATAAAATATTTAAATTATGACGGTACTTCACAAAATAAAATAGGAATAAAAATATTATTGCGAATAACTTCGTCACCGTACCGTATATTTTTAGTTAATTTTAATAGAAGTTGACAATCTTGTAAACAAAGCAATTTACCACGATTACTCCCTTCTTACATACAATTGCACGTCAGTCCTGATAGTAATTACACCTCAATGAACCCCCCACTGTTTTTAACAATCTTTTCATCTTTAAACCAATGTGTATATAACATGTTGATTGACAGTCAATTACCCTCGTCACACGCCGGACGCATTTTGATCAAGCAATTTGGTTTATTCAGACGTATCTCATAACAAGAAAACATCCGTTACATTAGTAATTTTAGTTTAAAATTTTGAGAAAAAAAATATGTATGCAATTAATTTATAACTGTCACAAAATTTTATATAAAAAATAAAATTAAAAAAAAACTCCGATTTAGAATTAATAAAGTCTATACAATTTAAGTTTATACTGAGATCTCTATACGTAATAATATTATATACAAATTTACATTCCAGTGGAGAATTTGGAGCATTGTGATTTCCTGGCGCTCCGCAATATGGTGATTCGTACACATCTGCAAGACCTCAAAGACGTCACCAGCTCAGTCCACTACGAGAACTACCGATGCCGCAAACTGGCCGGTCTAACACACGACGGCCAGCCTCACGGTCTCAACTCCAACAAGTAAATAGACCCATCACATACATACCTAGTGAATGAAGCCTCATGTGTAGGATAAAAAATTATTCTATCACGTGACTCCTATATTGATTTCGATTCTTCTGTTCATAAAACCTGTTTATAAATGGATTTTGGTTCATTAATTCGTTCAGCGTATTATTTTGCCAGTTAACGGAATAGATGTTCTATGAGGCATGGACTAACAACCTCTGTAGACTTGGTTGGTATTGATTACGATATGTATCTGTAAGACTGCAGTCACCGCTACTAGGTGACCAGACTTATCTATATATTGAAAATTATTATTAACTGTCTAACTTAGATATTGATATATTGTGTTAAAATTAATATGCGATAATTTCGTTGCTGCATGTCTGGTCATCTTAATATCGGTGTTTTTGTTTCTATATAACCTTCTTTGAGTCGCCAATGTTTATTTTCTTTTTGAATATAGTGCTATAGTTTAATACATTCTCTGTCTCATGAATGTTGTGCTTGGGCATGCAGAAATGAACTTGTCGTTTATTTGCCATGGATCATTTTTGTTTTTTTGACTAACGTTTCCTAGCTTTGCATAACAATGCAAAATTTTAACATACCCAATGGAAATATCATTCGAAATGTCCGTGACAAAAACCTCATTAATCATAATGATTATTCGATTCATGCGCTTCTCCAGTGGCATTAATAACAGTTTATTGTTCATTATTTACATTACATGTAGCGCAGATGTGAACGTGACTCACAATCATGCACCATTGTTATTGTTCAGACGATACAATCCTATCAGACAGCGCTCATTGTGTGCTTCGTTTTCTGTACTGTCATTTACATTGCAAAATGAACTCTATTACATTAAGAATAAGTCACATTGCACTGTTGCTAATGCCACTGTAGCGTGTGTGGCCGCGTGTTGTTTTAACAACAGTTGTTGGTATTCAGTTTCTGCCCGCAAGGACTGATGAACAGTTTCATGACCGTGTGGTAAGTTCACTCGCACATACATAGTGTGTGTTTATTATATAGAGCACGGGGTTTTTATCATCGTAGTTGTGTATGTGTGTGTATATGCACTCTTATATTTTTTATTGCATGAATTTTTAGTAGTTATATATTGTTGCTGTTCAGTATTTAATTAGAATTTTTTATAAATGTATTGATAGCACATTTCATTGAACTATATAATGTTCTAAAAGTATTAAAAAAATATATAAATGTTTTTATTATATCCTTTGTCGATTACCAAGATTGTTTTGTATATACACTGAATAATGTATAAGCAGATATATAGTTAAGTGGATATATGTGTGTGAATTGACCCCCATGCAGTGTGCATGAAACAGTCGGATTGTAATTTTAGTGTACAACGCGATTCCAGTATAGCAATACTTGTATATTGATTTATATGATATATTTTTTTATATGTTTGTTTTTATGTTACGTAAATTTGTTCTCAGGAATCCATTAGCTCAGATGGAAGAAGAGAAAAGAGAGCATGATCTCAAAATGAAGAAGATGGAATGTGAAATGGAACAGGTATTGTACTTATATTGAATATTTATCAGTCAGAGAGAATATTGAGAATTACATGTACGTGGCCCAAACCAAACTGACATAGGAGTTTGTGTGAAACTGTGTCATTATAGGGAAGGAAATTGAAAGACATGAAAGCAATATCCGGAATTGTTTGTTTAATAAAACACTGAACATTAAAAGATATGTTAGTTTTGTTGTCAATTCTTATACTTATAACAAGTACTATAAATATTTGTTTTTGAACCATAGGCATGTAATTTTCTATCTTTTTAAAATATACTAGAAATTACATATGAAATAAATAATGAATAATTATTCCACACGAGTAGGATTCAACTGGCAATCTCCGGCATGTAACGATCTAGCTTCGTTGCTACGTTGTGTGCTAGACATAACATTATTCAATTTGTATCATTTAGGACGCTGTTTCCGCTTCCACTGAATACATTTTCAAACGTAGCGGATGTAACACTTCGCGGATACGACCGTATGACACATATGGTTAGGTCTATTCGATATTTCGTCAGGATCAAGAATTGACTTCCAAGACGATCATTGCATAATCAACAAACGGAAACGATTACCTCTATTATGAATTTAGATTTGCTTCTGTTTTCTATGCGCTCAGTATATATTATTTTATAGATAAGAAGGTGATTTGGTTCGCTTGTTTGTGTTTATACTAAATATAACTTCACATTAAATTTACCGAAGAAAATAACCTTCAAGTGATCTTGATAGATTTTAACGTCGAGCGTATATTAAGAGATGCATTCAAAATTATGTTATACGTTATATTTTTTCAGGTGTTCGATCAAAAGGCCCGCGAGAAGCACGCCAAGTTGAAGGAGTCCGAGGCGGAACTGGCTCGGCGGCACGAGGCCACGCGGCGGCGCTCGAAGCCCAGGCCCGGGACCTGGAGGAGAGACAGCGCGCGCTGAGGGCCGAGCAGGCCGCCTGGGAGAGAGACACCGGACTCTCGCTCGATGATCTACGTAGGAGGTCGCTTGAGGCCAACAGCAAGGAGTGAGTAGAGGGGGGATTAGGAAGGATAGACAGAGACAGAAAGAGTGAGAGAGAAATAGATAAAGACATAGAGATTTATTCAAGTATGTACATGATTTCTTCGGAACGTGGGTCTGTTAGTGTGTATGCATATATGTGTTTGTGTGTAATGAGCGTTGTGGGGTTGAGGTACTTATGGTTTATAATACTATGGTTTATAATACTATGGTGTGGTTATTATCACAAATAAATTTTGAAGACTGAGTTTTGCCTTAAAAAAACTGTTTACATAAATCTGTTGCTATAAAAGGTTTTTCTTTGTCGTCTAATTCGAAGAGCGTATTCAATTAAAGTAATACTTAACATACGTACTAACTTTTTTACATTTTTTAAATAACAAAAAAATATTTTTTATATATTCAAATATATATTGTGTTATTGTTTACACGTTTTCGTTTTCGCCATGACGGGAGCACGATATTAACAATAAGTCGCTGTGTTAATAGCAGAGCTTTGAGTTACGTTTTCTTTGGTTGTTCTTTTAAAGGAGGACGGGCTGCTGGTGTACCGTTAACGCGACGTACGTAGCCCCGTGCTTGATGGTGGCTGATAAAGCTTTGGACATTAGCTACCACACTGTTGTCATAATAACATACTCACCACCGTATAACACTCGCAGCCCCGAGCCAATTTACTAATACGGCTTCTAACTTTACATGCGTGTTGATATTTATAATCAAGTAATATATCTGACTGTGTTTTCTTAATTGCAGGACGGTCGATGGGAAGGATAAGAAAGACAAGAAAAAGAAAGGTTTGTTTTAAATCGCGTACATTCGTCGGCTTCGCAGCCATCGTTATCGAGTGACTAACAACGGGCTCCACCACATGCTTCTCTCAGAACATTCGAGAACGCTCATACATATTGATACTAAATTGATCCATGTGATACAACACACTGCAGCGAGGCATGTATGCTTCATTAATGGCTATAATTATATTTTTCGTTGTACATAACTATATGTTAATGGGTTTTTATATTTTCAAGGTATATACTCTACATATCGTAATGTGTTGAAGAAACGTACCTTGTAAATTACTTAGGACTGGCCATACTTTGAGATTTCGCGAGATTTATAACTTATTGTTTAACATAGTGCCATTGAAACGTCTGTTGTCGCTGTTCTTCATGTTTTTGTATTCGTTTATCTCTTAACAATCTGACCTGATCTATGTATTGTAAATTATCTGGACTTATGTTTTTAGGACTTATTTCCTATATTTCTGTATATACGTAAAATGTTGACTATGAACATGGATACTTGATTGTGAAAATGTTATCATATAATATTTATTAATTCTTTTGACGGTAACAATATTTATATTATTTTCGGTTTCTTTTACATATTTCCTTGAATATGCTTTTTTTTTAATTTTCATATCCATGAAATTGAATAGTTGTATTTATTACAAATTTCAGATTGGTCATTTAAAAATGTCACATCCGGGATATCAATATAGAGTAAGTTGAAGATTTCTGACGTAATACCAGTATTGTATTGTATAACTATTGACACAACGATTTTGAAAGACTAACAATGAGTAAAAAATTATAAGGAAATATTTGACTATGAGTGTAACGATATTGTGTTATTTAAATTTATCATTAAGTAATTTTTCCATGACAAAGCATTTATTTTGATAAGTTTGGCCTAATTTTGGACTGTTTCAGGCGTATTTGACAAAAAAAAATGCTTTTTTTATCAATGTTTCTACAATGGTTTTGGATTTTAGAATTTTTATATGCTAATTGTGAAGCACAATTTTCTTACAGCTTGAGACTTGTTGCGTCCACGATGTTGCCAAAGTAGCTTGTAATAACAGCTTCGATCGACAGTTTTATTGATCATTCATATAAAATGCTATAGCTGACATTAAAATTTAACGCGAAGTTATTCCAGCTCAAATCTGTGTGAAATTATTAATTATAGGCACTATTCATGATTATTGTAGAATTTTTTCTATGCATGAGAACGATTATATCTTGAAGTTTTAATAGATTTAACGAGCTGTAGTTGTGCGAGACATAGACGAGATACATTTTAAAAGTTGTTTAGACATTTTTTACCCTTTAAAAATACGGTGTTTCGAGTTCAGCTTATCTGTGGATATCTGGGCGTAAGGCTTCATATACATGTATATGAGGCTTAGTGATATTAATATGCTCATAGTGTGAGTTAGGCCTTAGCTCTAGCTAGGTGTTAGTTACTTCTTAATATCTAAGGGTATGATGATTGGACATGAGGTTCGCCGATATCAAGTAACGCTGGCTTTTTATAGTAGTATGTTAAATGAAATAATCCTATCCTGTTATAAATGCATAACTTTATTACGTTATATTAAGTATCAGATAGTTTCCTACGTAATGTAGTTCCCTGTAAATATTTTGGTTAGTCGTCGACGCCGTTCTGTATGCACGTCACTATTATAATGACTACCCCCCTTAATTTATGACAAATGCATAATCTTTATTTAATCGAAATGCCATGAATATTTTTTTTTTGTATTATTTCCTAACACAGTATTGACTTCCGTGTTATGTTAGATGTAGGTATAAGTACTTGCTTAATTTTTGTATTTTGTGTAGGGTCTGTACCCACTACCAATTGATTATTTGCTTAGTCACTACGGAGGATGTGTGGAGGGCAAAGTTGAAACGATGTAATATATTGTACCTTTGAATAAATATAAATAAATACGTAATATATAGGAATCATTTGTTTAATTTTATACCAAAAATTCCTCAATTCAGATAACTTATTAGTGCTCATTTATTCGTAAAGCAGGACTTTGTAAAATAAATAATAAAAATTGCAAATGAATTACAAAGCTTGTATCGCACGTAATATTTGTATTGAACAAATTTTTGTCCGTAAATAAAGTAAAAGGTTTATTTTTTACTTACAATTGACTATCGTTTATTCCAAATGCAAAACGTAGAAAAGCATTTCGGATAATTTGCACGTGTTTAATCAATTGGAAAAAAAAATTAAATGAAACACAATTTTTCGTAAGAATTTTTTTTTAATTATATGCAGAATAAATAATGTCGCGGACTCAACGCTGTCCGTGAACACCGATACTCCACGCGGTACAAACATGGTGTTCCGCGAACAGCGCCGTCCGCACACACAATGCCATAATTCACTTACATCGGAACATTGAAATACAATCCACTTACAGATACAACCTCGAAATATCCCGTTACATATACAACAATACTACGCCTATTTATATTAAAACTTTTGGCAGCACTATGGAAAATATATTACTAATTATTATTCTTTATATTATTTAATGAAAATGCAACTTTGAATATATTATAACGATCACAACAGTTTCTTGTCAATACTAATTATTTCGCTCTTATAATTATATTATTCTTAAATTGATTCGACCATCCAATCATTTTGATTATACTATTTAGAATATTTACAACATTACTCTTCGGGGGTTTCACCGTCAGGCTCTCGATAGTTTGTACATAAAAAGAATAAAAGTATATTTATTTATTGTACTGACCTTTAGATTAAACTGAAACAGTGCGATTGTAACATTTAAAGTAACTTCCATACATATACTTGGGTCTGTCCCAGTTATATTTGTTAGTCAAATATATTGACAATGCATCTATAATGTAGTTATATTATTTTAAAATTAATGAAACTGATAATATTTTAACGTAAATGTTAAAAGTTTAAATTTTCATTCCTTCTCGCGTTCTGTTTCGTCTTCATACAAACTACTTTAATATTAATATTACGATTAACATTGGTGTTCTCTTGTGTCCTACAAATTTTTCTACATAAATAATTTGAAATAATCGAGGACGTTGTACTAATTTTCAAATGTATCTTTTAATATCACAAATCTGTTTAACTAGGTACTATACTAATCAGTAGTGATTTATAGCCGATAAAAGTAGATCATAGAATTTTAATAGTCGTGCGAGAGAATTTTAATTGAAATAGCCCTTTATTCAATTAAATTAAATAGCGTGAAAATGTAAATATTCATTCTTAATTTATATTCGACATCTTTTAAAATTGTCCTGTATTAACATCTTCAAATACTTTTCTTTTTAATATGGTTATAAAATGTGCGATTATTGCCTTTATGGTTATTATATAAGGTACTACGTAACGAGGCACGATGGCTTCTATTGCATATAAATGTATAGTTTCTACTTATGCCTTTACAATATTTCTAGTGAATCGTGTCGCATGTAGCTGGCAGCATAAGTATCCCTAGTTAATGCTAGCGTCTAGCAGTCTACTTCGATAATAATCTTTATATGAAATTATAATAATTATTCTAGGTCGATAAAAGACGTTTTAGTAAAGTTTTTAACATTTCGAACAACATGCGAGCCAATATATAAATAGTTCACTCATTTAAATATTTTAAATATAATTTTATGTTTTTAAAAAATATTTATAGATATAATAATATGAATTATAGTTATATTTATAATTCATATAGTATAAATTACTTTACAAATTTCTTTCAATAACGATGTTGAACAATAAAAAAAGCTATATTTAATATCCCTACGTACTCAAACATAGGGTTGAATCTATTTATCTCTGTAACTATAATGAAATCAAAATTAAAACGAACATAAAATTATAGATATTTAAATTATTATTATATCATAATATCTACTCGTGGCCGCAAGTTCGATTCACAACTCTTACATAAAGCTTGATCAAGCTCTTTATTAAATTAATCAAATACTTTTATTTATATTACCTAATTATTATATATATTAACAATTATAAAATTATTACGGACCGATTTTTTAAACGAACCCCTGAACAAGCAATGATATATCTATTACAATGTGCACTTATGTCACTTATATTTATAATAATATATAATTTAAACCGTGTATTGGTGTTTACAGATCATAACAGTTAAACACAGACTCAGAAGAATAAATAAAACAGAAAGTGTTATATAGACCAGAGACGAAAGATCAGAACATAATCCAGAGACAAATTCATTATAAAAGAATAGATAAGAATAGTGATGAAGCACATGTTTTGCGATCAACTTAATTCTAGCTCCCTAATTTATTATACATATACACTAAATGGTCTCGATCCCTTTTTAAGAGGTAGACGTTTATGTACATTTATAATATCTCATACACCTAATTTATTCTAAACGAACCATGAATAGAGTTTTGATACATAAAAAAAAAAACAAGAAAATATTAAATATTTATGAAGTCGCGAACTATCATATATATATGTATAGTGAAAATTCCGATCGTTATTCAGCGAGGCACGTTAGTTAGTCATTAACAACATTCTATTACTTGTAAAAAAACAATGTCACTTAAACACTAAATAACGTTTCAATATTAGTAACATCGTAGTATTTATCTATACCGCCTGATATGTTATGTTATTGCCGTATGGTATTCCAACTAATTGCAGCTATCAGGAGACGACGCGACATGCCGAGCGAGGTGTTTGCGTAACACGTAGCAGCCGCAATACATTGACATGCAGAACACAATAAGAAATGAAATTTGTCTTGTGACTTTATCTCAGCACTGTCTTTATATACTTTATACATTATTTTCATTAAGTTTTTGACTTTTTTAATTGTTTTTAATTGATATGATGTGCTGTGATAGCGCCACACGTTCGTTCGTTTTTCCTCCGGGTCTATATAACACTGCAGGTTTCTCGGGCCACGTGGGTGCTGTACACTCAGCCACCAGAGTCAAGTTCCCCCATCTTAATACTAAACATCCCCCCGTCTGAAAGATGAAGTACGACATCCAAAAACGATTATTAACACACATGCAACACACAGCTATGTTCTTTTTTCGTCCACAGTCATGCAATGTCCGACCGTTGTATCGCTCGCAATTCAGGTATCAAAACAGACAATATATTTACACAGGAATTAAAACGAAAACAATTATCAGCATAGTGTAACATCAAATGCGCGAGTTGTGTTGTCTGACCATAGAATTATTTTTGGCAAATCATGTATGGTTGTTCTATAAACAGAGCTGAAATAAAAAGAAGAAGCTTACGTGCATGATAACGAAATATACTACAGGAACATGGAAAGAGCATTGTGCATAAGGTCGAAGCGTCTATACATTATAGGATAGTTATAGTAAGGGAAATAATATTAAATACATATCATTAAATACCAATACACACATTGGAATTAGTATAAAAGGATAACATAAAAGAAATAGGATAAATTGTGTTAATGCTTAAGTATTTAATGTAACAATGAGTAACATTATATATAGTGTAACAACATCTCGTATTTATTATTGTACGTTTTCACTCTTTATTTACTTTGACTTAATCACAATACGTTTACAACAAGAAATAATTCGATACTTGAGTGTAATAACGGTCAGCAGCTTTTAATAGTATATGGCTAGCTATTACAGTTTTAGAATTATAATGCGACGCGGCGTAAAACTAGTAGTAAATTATTATATAAAAAACTATGTAATATTATGTTAATTAATATACGTTAGTTCCACAGCCAAGTGCGTCGCGTCCGCAAGAGTGCGTTAATTGTAATAAACCTTATGAAAAATCTGAGTACGCTTTTTGTGTGTCGCAAGTGGTCTGTAAAATATATAGCTACATCGTACTGTCCATCTTGACTAAAATATAAAAGGAGCAATCCATTAAACAATCGCGTATTAACAGCAATTATTTAATACATTACCTCATTAGCCGGAATATAGCGCCACTTCGGTTGTTAAGAATAAGGTTTTACAATTTATGCCATTACTGTGAAACAAAATATTTCAAAGAAAATAATTCTTTGTGAACGCACAAATAAATGATAAAATAATATGTACTACTTCTCTGAAACATTAGTACTCTAACTAATATGTTTCCCGTTTCAAGGTAACTATCTAATCTTTTGTGGCGCTCAGGACAAACTTTTAAAAAAGGTTGCATCTTTGTTCTCACGCATCATTACTACACGAAAATAAATTGTTTATATTTCGTTCACAAAATATTTCATGCCTATCTATCTACCTACTTTTATGAGACGTAAAAAAATAATTGACATAATAACTTCGTAAATCATAGATTTCAATCATGAAATAAAACCATTTTCATTACTCGATTGTTAGACAAAGATGGGCACCTTAATCAACCGTTTGTCCTGCCGGCGGTGGCGACGAGTTCCAAGACGTTTGTCTTAAAACAAGAGGAAGCTGACTCTGGTCCGGCGCGCGTCGCCCTTGCCGCGCCGGCCCATGCCGTACTGTCACATGGCCGACTCTGATGAGCTCCCCCCGGGCTTCGCGTCTCCCCCTCCGCCGCCCGCTGCCTCCTCGTCCCTGGAGCTACCTCTTCCTGCTCCCGCAGCCGACAGACCCGTGAAGTCCAATTTGTACTGCATAACAAAGTGTATGTTAATAACGCTGGTTTATAACCTTTGATTGTTAATTGGGTCCTACGGCTCTTTAATAAAACGCTGGATTTTAGAGATTTTGATGATCAATTTTTGTCGGGATGTGAGCTCTATCAAGTTATATTTTTTAGCCGTTTTTATTTTTCGGAACAGACGTGCATATAGTGGTCTTAGTTAAGAACGGCTAGTAATCGAGCCCACTAGTAATCTTTGGAATCAGTTGATATACTTATTTTTTTTTTCATATAAATTTCATCTAACCTAGCAATGATGATTTTAAAAATATTTCACATATTTTAAAAAATAATTTTGATAGATTTATATTTAAAAACTAACAATATTTTCCGTTATAATTTACATCCTCTGTCCGTAATAAAAAAATTCTCTATTTTCCAATGAGGATGCACTATTTTAATTATTATAACACTTGTTTCAATCACAAACACTTTGCATTTTTTTTAATACCTCTTGTAAGTGTTATAATAATTAAAATAAATATTATGATATATGTATTTTATAAAATAATAAAGTTTTCCACCATAGTCGTAACGTAACCTTGCCTGCAGTACTAGTCGCTCTTAATCGTGTGACCACAAGTATATCGGTCAACATGCGGCCAAGTTCTAAGCTTATTAGCTGTATTGATTTCTTAAATGCGTTTTATTAAGGAGTCCGCAGTCGAATTCCGAGGCCTACGACACCGCTACGGCACCCATTGATATGATAATAAACACCATGCACGCTTCATTTGTTATGAACAACTAATATATGGAAGTTTCACAAACATCTGACAACAATACAATTTTCAATGGCAGCACCAATAAAGGGGCTGATTACTAGCGGTTAATTCCACAATTAGCGGATGGCTTAAAGTTATAAAATGTCTTTAAGGCATTTTATACACTTTAAATGTAATGATTAGTCACACAAAGTCTAAACTAAATAAATTTTATCAATTGCAACATCACATAAACAACATCCATTTATTAACTATCTGATACACCATCAAACATTCTACACTAAACTCCAGTAAATACCACGACGATTAGATTTCTCATGTTGTTATTACAGTTTTCAAAACTTTGTCAAACGCCAAAGCCAACAATTCAAATCCACACAAATACCTACTTTATCCATTTAATACACTATTTTCACTCTTAAATGTGGATGCTTTTCGTAAATTTGGCTTCCAATGCATTGGAACTCTCTCGGGCATACAGAGGGAATACTGAAATTACGAAAATAAAAAGTAACTTAAAAGGGACCAGAAATAATATGAAGGGAAAATCGTCTGATCCGTCTGTTCCGTCGCGGAGGCAAAGTTTCAGCTTTCTGGGACGTCTCTGTATTTGTTTCGGCTTGCAATTTTCGTTATTAGTTTAGGGTAAAATTGATGACAACATTTATCTAGCTTTCTAGCATACTGCTGTCTGTAATTATAATCAGAAAAATACAAAGACATATTCTCTAAGGTTAAATCCGATATCTATACAAATTGACAAGAAGAATTACACAATGCATGCTGAAGTGACTACATACACAGGTACACACAGAGTTACATGAATATTTGTGTTTTTGATAGTGCAAGACTGAGACAGACCGAATCGCCCCCTGTATTTGTTGAGGTTTTGTTTATCGCTTTGTCCAACGGTATAAGACCCTGAGTGTCGAAAACCACCCAGAGCAAGGCGATAAGAAAACAGAAACATAAATTAATAAAATATACAATTAAACAAAATGGGACTTCATAAAATCGAATATACTATTTCTATATGCCAATCTAACAACTAAGAGCTAAAGAGATTTATTCTTGTTAGTCGTATAATATACTTTGGCACTATTATCAGTGGCTTCAATATTTTTGCTCCATTTATATATCAGATGTCAAGAATAAATCTTTGGTCATTATTAATTACACGTTTGACCCCCGCAAGGCTAACAGTCATGAACGAAATATAATCTTTAAAGTACTTAACGGGTGCAACACTCTGGTGCCTTTTTATCACTCCCACACTCGTCTCCCACGGCAAAGGTACCTAAGGAACATTACGTTCCGATGCACTAAAATTTTTATATTTCCTAGAAATTCCTCTATACTTTTAAATTGTGCGAGGTGTTGTTCGTAAAGGTAATATTATTCACACAATAGTAATGAGTAGTGAGGGTCACCTTGTTTGCGCAGTCGAAGCAAGTAGTGACGACTTTGCTGATGACATTCATTAAATGTTTAGTTTCTTGAATGACGTTATCTACTTTGCTAAAGGTCGCCGCTCGGCCTACAGTTGGCTCCTTCACGGTGAACTGAAGCTGTTGTACGTACGTTGGAACTTTATCTAAATGTTCAAGTAACTCTTTCTTTATTGTTCCGGCAGGTACCTGGACATAAAATACGTTAAAATTTCTTACAAAGGATATTTTTTAAAAGTATTACTATTTAATTTTACCTGATAGGAAAATTGCCGAACGATTTTATATAATCTATTCGCTTCTTCTGCGAAGTATTCGGCTTGTGTGAAGAGGTCTTGTGTAGTGTTAAGTCGACCTTCACCTTTTGTGAATTGGTACATAGCGAAGGCCATGGAAGACATATTTTTCGCCCTGAAATTAGAGCTTACATTAGCTGCTATCGTGCTAAGACGTAAAATGTATATTTTTTCACGCAGCTTAGGAAACGTTTTTTTTTAAACTAGATAGTTATATGAGATTATGTAAGCACAGGGAAATAATTTGTAATGTTGCAAAATAAAACACGACAGTGTAAATATTTGGTGATTTAACCTCTTCACAATGTCGTTGTTTTCATCGGCTCCTTGCCATTTTTCAGTCTCTGCATCCATTTCCGAAGACATCATTTTCATTTCTAAACCCGATTTAGCTATTTTCGCCTGCTCATCGGAATCCAGTTTCACTGCTTTCAACGGTTTACTTGTTGTTCCATGTTTCTAAATAAATTATAAGAAATACATCTCTAAATATCGATTTTGAGGTATATCATACGATAATTTGATGAAATTATGCGTAATAAGGTTTCTTCTTTTCATAGAATAAAAAGAGGGAAACGGGTTGTGTTATGGTAACTTACTCCAGGTCTAGGTAGGCTGCTATATTGTTGTTTGTCTGGCCTCTCATCTGTTAGATCAAGCAGTTCTTTAGCGAGACGAGCCGCATCAGCTAACAGCCACGCCCACATGTCAACGAACACATCGAGATTCTCTCTGGCTGCAGCGCTATTTGGATGTGCAGCCAGAGTCCTTGCTGCAGTAACCACTTGCGGTCCATATATTCTAAGGTTTATTTCAGCGAATTTCGCACTTACTTGAAGTGTTTCTGACATCGCTATGTGTCTGAGTAATTTACACACCTGTAAACAATCTAGGTTTTGGTAAAATGAGCTTCCATAATATACACGCACATTATAATCCACCTGCCTCAATTATATGATCCAATTGTTCGTGCAGCTGGCTAGCTATATTGTGCAGTCTCTCTGATTCTCTCTCACCGCAGGTGCTTGCTGAAATTAAGCAAGCACTAGACGTTACGTGAAAATTAATACTGAAATAAAGATTAGCGAACACTTTTGTATCGTGTTAGAGCATGCTTTAAAAGTAAAAAGTATATCTATTGCCAATTTATCTTAACAGCAATACATCTAAGTGTTCGCGGGACACATAAATACGACTGTACCTATTTTGCGTTGAAGATTACCTATGTGCGCTAGATCTGAAGCGAGTTTTCTCGCTTCTTCAGCAAGAGGAGCTAGATCTCGGGCCTGGTCCCTTGCTGCAGCCACCAGGGCTCGTTCAAGTTCTGAGGCAGCACTAGTTGCTCCTGTACACGCACTTTCTAATGCCGCTCCACTACCACTTCCGGCTTGTTCTTCCTGCAAACGATTGTAAATCTAATCGACTTAATAATAAGGAGTACCGTGGATCTTACGGCAAGTAAGCAACAAAATTAAGCTGTTTCGCTTATACAAACTGAATTGGAAAACCCTCACTAATGATACAGCGACGGCGACTAGTCTTTCCAGTTCGTAGGCTATCCTCTCGGCTAGGGCTAGTATTCTTTGTCTATGCTCGTGCGACGTGTACGCGGAGTCGGTGAAGTCATGCGTTCTTTCAACTAGGGCTCTAAGGGTTGCTGCCAGCGCTCTTCTTCTCCCACCGTCTGCACCGCCCCGAGCTCTAGCAGCTCTTACTTGTGTTGAAAGACCACGAAGTGCTCCTAACGCTGTTCCTGCTTCCCATTGTGAAGCCTGTATATCATTACATTTTGCTATTTTTTACAAAATACAAAAAAAAAAAAAATAATCAAAAATGTAGTACAACTAATTTATGTTAGAGTTATAAAATTATTGTTCTATTTAATAATTAAAATGTAAAATGAAAAGCAAATTCTATGACAATGCTATTTTAAACGCTTACCAGACAACAGTTGTGAATATGATGAGAATGAGGTTTTATTTTTACAAAATAAATTACAGACACGACATAATAACATTTATATTAAGCGGGGATTAAGTGCTAAACCTCTCGTTGGTAATTATGATATTTAGATATAACCACAATTGTGATAAAAAAAAATAAAATTGTGTTCTATATGCATAGTTAAAAGGTGTGTTGTGTTGAACGCAGAAGCTCATTAAGACTGCTATAGCTTAATTACACTATATAAAATTTTACTTAGTATTAACAAAGTAAGCATAACTACATTGCCCCAGGCACTGGTTGCGTGTTCTAACAGATTTGTGGTGATAAAACAAAAGGTTGTACTTTGAACTGAAATAAAATTATATTAACAAAAGCTTTTCTTGTTACAGATGCTCTATTAATTTATTTCATTAATATTATAATTTAATTCATTCTCATACTAATATATTTATTGATGTATTACTATTATTAAAAATTTTGTACAAAATATGAAATGTATGAGAAAGAATATAATATATTCGAAATAATCTATGCGCTCTATATACATTTTTATTTGAATGCATTTCATAAATAATAAAAAAAAAATAACTGACAGAAATAAGAAGAAGGCACTCGGCTATATTTGCTTTATTTTGTACCTGTTCTTGACTATCCGAGAAAGGTTGCAACTACAAGAAAAATAAAAACGTTTATGTTCTGAAGTAAATGAAACATGGCACAGATAATATTCAAAAGGATATTGCAGGTTTAAGGAAATATTATAGGGAATTATTATATTTTTCTTTCGTACTTACTTTGAATAATCCCGTTAATAAAAGATACTATACAGCATTCCCTTTTTACAGTTATTAAATGTATTTTTTTGTATCAATTTCATGGAAAACTACCAGCAAAGCGAATTAATTTAAATATTCAGCACAGAAATATCGATAGTTGTCCTTATCGGTGTATTTGTGCTACAGATAAAACTGGTGCGACATGGTTTATATTAAGAATAAAAGATACTCGCTAGACTCTAGATTTACAACATATATACTCCTAACCTTCACAACTTGCCTACATGACTTCAATCACGTAAAGCCACAAGAACTACAAAGAAAGCCTATCTATTATCGCTTGAAACCCAAATTGACACTCAAAAATTACACTAAAGGACAATTTAAACAAAGAAAGGTTCAATACCTTTTGAATAGCACGATTAAGGTCGAATTTTACAATTAAAATTTTCTAATTATACTTTTCGATTCAATTTAATATTGAACTGACTTACTCAGATTTATCAGTCGTATTAACTATTCCAAGAATACTTCCCGCGTTTTATGAGGAAGGTCTTTAAAATATATCTTTTATATTTCAAATAGAATTAAATTGTAGACAAATTTTATTTTTGCTTTAATTGACATGATTTTTTCTATGATAGACTTATGTCTTTGATATTCAACGAACAATACACTGCTGTCTATATTTCAAATATCAAATTTTGCCCTCTATATCTTTTTGTACCCTTGAAACAAAAGAAAAACATTATATTTACGGAACTTGTCAGTTTGTAGATTGAACATCATTTAAATTTATTGTTTAGTTTTAAATTATAATATAAAAAAGTGGTTTATAACATATTGATGGTTAAATAGCTTCGTCTGGAATGTTCCTTTTTTGGTTGTTATTGTTTATAAGATTTCACTAGTGTATATCTTGTAAATAGACAAAAGGCTACCCTTCAAAATCTAGGTTATATTAAAAACCATATTGTTATTATTTGCGATGAATTTCGTCGTGCTCTTTATCAAAGTAACATTATTAAGAAACTTACATGGGAACTATACATACTTTTATAACATTAACATATAAAAAAAAACTGTTTTTTTTATATGTCAATGTCATATAATTGCATACAAAAAAATATTTTTAAATGTTCTCCTAACGTTCCCTGTTCAGGCAAAACATTTTCAGCTGGCAATAGTTTTTACTTTGTGTTTTCATTCAAGAGAGACACGATTCTCATGATCATACAACTCAGAAGAAGCCAGAATATATACATAATTTATCTTCTTTCATTAGCAGTGATTTGTTTGTTATTTCTTATTGATAAAAATTATTCCCTTGTCATAGTATGTTTTTAAATATTAAGTTTATGTATAAACAAGAACTATCTTTTGTCGGAGAATAAAGTATCATGTCGCAATTATTCATGAATGCAAATTCACGTTGAAATAAGATAATTTATAGGGAAAACTATACACTGCTTCGTTTTGCTTTGGAATAATGATTAAAGTTCAGCTAGTGATAAATGTGAAATATTAAACCGTTTGATCACGACTTGTTGTCGGTAGACAATAAAGACAAACTTTCTTTTTAAGCAGAATAAACCAAAAAGTCAATAAGTGAGGGAGTTTGTTTGAATCTTTTAATTCATGAACGATTGCGGTTCATTGAGGAAAAGACATTTTATTAGAATTCAGTTTTGTTTTTTTCGATTTTTCTTTTCATAGTTGCATAGTTTACATGAAATAAATAATCATAGAATATGCATTACTTCAATATTCATAATTAAAACGAATAGTATATTTCACAAAAAATGTATAAAGCACTCCTTGTAAATGTTACAAGTGTATGTGTTTGAATTACTAATGGCTCTAACCTTTATTAGTGAACCATATTGTACAATAGAAATATATCTTAGTAGTACATGTTTAAGTATGTATATTGTATTTACATGTGAATGACGGGATGTCCCCTAATAAGGGAGAGTATAAATGTACAGCTTTCATTAAAAAACACATTATATGTTGTTCAAAAATATATGTACAATTAATGCAAGATGAGAAAAATTTATCTGTAAAAGCTTATATAAAATTAAGACAAAAAAACATAAACTGGTAAGACAAATTGTCTTGACATAAAAATACAATTTATATTTCTAGAAAAGGCTTTAAGTCTATATTGAGACATATATAATTTGTTTAGGTGATTTTCTTTATGATTTCCTGATGTTATTCACGCCATTGTAATTTTGTTTGGCAAAGCGAGCCAGCGAATGTCGTTTATTTAAATATTACAAAAGAGATTATTTTTAAATAGACGTAAACGTCTAACATTATTATTGCTATAGAAGAAATACAGTACACTTTGGATGGAAAAATAATTGTGACCAATAATATAAAGAAAAACTGAATTTCATAAATATTTTTTTAATTCATGCAAATCCATTTCTCATTGCTGAAATTAAATTAAATGTAGGAAAGTTTTTCAATGTTTAATTATTTTTCCATATCAGAAATTATAGGCATTATATCAAAAGCTAATTAGCTTGGATATAGCTGTTAAAAGGTCAGAAGTGAAAAAATAAAACATGTGTCAGTGTTATTCAGAGTGGCTTAACCTTTTGATGTGCTTTGTGAGGTCATATTGCTCATTAATAAGGCGGTAATGAGACGTAGCCCCTCACCATAGTTCTCATAAGGTCACTGAAAAACTAATTGTGAGTGCTATGCTTGGAGCTTTTAAGCGAGGTCAAATCGGAAATAAAACGATTTGGACGAAAACTGAGCTTATTAGCATCCCAAGCCGTCTTCAGACGTTGGAACTTCAAGAGACTAACGAATTTCGTAGTAGTGGAAAAGTTAACAAGTAATTGATAGAATGGTTTGGTAGGATTCAGGGGGATTAAATAGATTCTTCTGTTCTCTTAGTCGAAATAAAAACTGAGCGTAATTAAGGTTTTATGTCCAGTAGTGAGTGTGGTTTGGCTTATGGATGGATGAATGCTAGCTGTAGTACATTTTTGTTATGCCGTAAGATAGAACAGACCTCGTGGGATTGATCGTCGTGTCCCGGGAGACCGTCCCGTACCACGTAGTGTATGAGGTCCATCGCGCGTCGCATTTGACAGAAAACTGTATCACGGTTTTCTCTAGCTGACGCACTGCCCGGATGTCTTAAACATGTCTGAAATTGAATATAATAAAATACTGCTATTGTAGGATAGTGACACCTGAGACAACATCGTAAAAATAATCCCATGACCACACTGCAACATCTCCATTAAATTAGTGTGTCCATAGCGCATCCACAACAATTAGTGAGAAAATTAATAAATTGTTATCTTAATATACTCGTATTACTCGACTGTCAATCATTTTTATTCTATCCTCTCGCAAACAAGATCGCTGCAAACTAACCAAAGCGGTATAATAGTTGAAAATGTATCGAAAATATAAAACACGTTGATACGGAAATATTTAAGAATGACCTCATTTTTTTTTTCAACTTAAATATAGATACTTAAAATTTAAAAAAAAATCAAATAGATATGTTAAAACGAACAAACCTCCATATTACTAACAACGTCAAATCTATGCACTTTACTTACTATCTATTAAGAATTAAAACATTTATAGAAAAAAAAAAGTAATCTCATAAATCTTTTTTCTTAACGTTTATTTCTATTGGAATGGAAGTCGGAAATCTCATAACTTTTCCAACTTCCATCGATTTTTGTTAATATTTAATCAATGCAACTGATTTATTTCCCATGTAATTAAATATAGTTTATTTTACTGCAAAAGTTGAGAAAATGTAAAAAGGTTTTTTAACTTATGAATAAATATTGTATACAAAGAAATAATCAAACATTTTGCTAATATAATTTCTTTAAACAGGTCTAGGTCTTAATTCGTTTGATTAAATTTTCATTGATTTTAACAGAGTTTGTTTTCTGAATAAAGACCCAAGATTTTTTTTATATAAAATTCTAAACTGGTCTTCTAAAGAATGGTTACAAGTATCGACTATTCCCGGAAGTGTTGTCAAATAGATGTCTCGAGTGGAGTGATTGCACAAACCACGGCTGGTGCTACTAGAAGCAATACTTTTAAATTCAATGAAATTTTTCTAAAACTATTCCTTATATATTCAAGATAGTTTTGAAGAACCAGATTTAATATTAAGTTATTATAAATTTCGTTACTATGATTATTAATAATAAAAAATCGTAGTGGTAAAACCGATATATTTAAATATTAAAGATTTTTTGCTATTAAAGGACTCATTAAAATGTTTTTAACATTGTATATAATACGTAACTCGACATGATTTAAAAGAAAAATTTAAGCTTAATGAAAATAATCTAAATAACCTTATGTCTGTGAGTTCATATTTTCTTACATATTTATTCTTAACTGAATTACTAATAACTTCTATGGAAATTTAAGGTTTTTAGGATACAACAACACTAAACTAGGTTATTTATAAGTCGCTTTCCGCTTGCTATATTTAAAGCCATGTTGTTGCAGTGAAATCCTATTTTGACTATAAAACGAAAAGAGAAATAGCACCCCATAAAGTATGTTGTCACAAACAAAACGGCTTGGTCCCAAACTGGCGCAGAACCTACATAATAGATGGGGCAAGGCCACCTTAGTAGCGCCTTATTCACACCACTGAAGACACGCCGACCGGACAATTCAATTCAAATTTATGTTCATCCGCTTCCCTTGATAACATTTTATGTTAATTAATTTTTTCTCCTGTATTTGATAATAGCTTTACAGTACTCTCTGTATGAATGAAGTAGAAATATAATTAAAGTAAACTAAATGTGTTATAGAAAAGTTTTAACTTAACAAAATTACGGTTATTACATGTACATGTTAAGACAAACAGTTTCATGATTAGAAGGTAAAAAAAATTGCGCACAATACCTTAGACGACGTGAGGAGCATCAGTGTTGAACGTTCCAGAACGTTTCTGGCAGCGGCTACTTGTGCTCTTCTTCTCTCATCCCTGAGGTCTGCTCGTCTCTCTGCTGTAAGCCTCGCTAACTCCACCATCCCACCTCCAAACTCAGTGAATGCACGAACGAACTCAGCAAAGTTGGACACAGACTCTAAACGATCTAACGATCGCGCAACCTGCCAGCATGCATTCTCTGTTAACTATTGGAGGAACTTCTTAAGGTGATTTATGAAAGTTTGAAACCAGTCAGAATAGTTTGTGTGTTCCGAGAATATTAAACATAGTGGATAATGTTAAGAGTTCATGTTTAGGTTTATAATGAGAAATATTATATACTTTTAAATGAAATTATATTCGTCGCTTTTTTCCCGTTTATTGTCTTATAGAATTTCTGTAAAGCAATCAAAACTTTGACATGAAAATCAGAAAGTAATCCAATATAAAGGAGATATATTAACAATCTACTTGTATAAATCTGTAGTGGATATGAAAGGCGACCATAAAATAATATACCTTATCCTTAGCCAGCAGCAGTTGCCTTACAACAACCATGTCGGCCAATAGTAGTACCCGTGTAACAGAGGCCAGCAAGGCTCTAGCTGCCGATATCATGCCAGAACCGTCTGCTCCCGTACACACCCGCTCTATCGCCCGACCTTAGAACAACAAGTTTAACGTATGAAATTGCTTCTACAGACAAATTTTCTATTCCACTAAACTGACGTTTAACTGAATATTCCTTTTTAATGAAAAATATTTAAAAGATTTAATATAAGGTACGTCATAGTGGTAAAATATAATAATGTTTACGTATCTCGATAAATATCAAAGATACTGCATATAAATAATACAAACAAATAAATTTGAATTGTAATACATCAAAGTACAAAGTGTTCTAAGTGGTTATTATAAACATACTCTTTTTTGATAAACTTTTCTTAACTGAGTAATACTTTTAGCAGCATGAATTATCTATTTAGTCGGGAAATTGGTGTAATAAATTGTTTCTGAAGCCTAATTAATACACATTCGCCCCGAGGATTGGCTCGCCAATTTAATTAATGAAATAATACCTCTGTAATTTATTGCAGCGTCTTGGCAACTAAGACGGTTGAATACATTTTCGTTATTAAATTCCTCCTGGAAATATCACGCGTGTTTCTAAATTTAGAGACCCTTCGTGACGTTTGTACAATTGTAGGTACTATAAAATTTATAACTTCTTCAAATTAATTTGTACACGTAAAAGGTACGTTCAAAACAACATCATTAGTTGTGAAAAATAGCTTATACTTGTATAAAGTTGATCGGATGCCCGAATGATATAATGATATCAAAGAAAGTTTTCTTCAAAGTTTCCCCACGAACTTTTCTCGGCACTCAGCCAGTTTCCCAGGGATGCGGTAATTAACTTTTTAGAACAAAAGATTTTATATATTAATGTATTTCATTGTTTCAGTTTTATTGATACGTCTGTTTTGAATAGTTTAAATAAAATATGTATAATGTATATGTACATTGATCTGTTCTTTGAATGCGGCAATAACTATAGCATTTATTTTTAATAATTGGTTTAAAATTAAATGATTATAATTTTATGATCTTTTTTTTAAATTTTATTAGTGATTAAAATAAAATCAAACGTTAACCAACTTTACATGATCTCTATTCATTTAAACTTTATTACACCATCGTGGCTCAGTTGGTCCTACTTTCATTAAAAGCTTGAAGCAATTACACTTAATACTCTCTAAATCTATTCTTTTGACTGGACTCCAGTTTTGTTACACTAGAGAATGTTTGTGAGTTTGTTTCTGGAAATCAAACGTTATGGGCGCGTATTGCAAATCTATTTAGAGGAAGAATAAAGTCATTCCAATAAACTAGGCTGTTAAATCTATTATTAATGGTAATACAAGCAATCCAATTTTTAGTACAATATCTAGTGGAAAGCGTAGCTTGTACCAATATCCAGTAAAACCGATTCCAGTTGATTGAACAGGAAATTACGTTTAAACGAGATTAATATAGGGGATAAAATGGATTTTGAGATTTATGTTATGCCAAAATGGAAATGAAATTTTAAACTCTATCATATTCTTAACTAACTGAAATCTACTTATAATAATTATACAGTTTCTGTAATTCAATATATTCATTATTTTTAAAATATAATAAAATGATGTGTAGTTGTTATTTTATGCTTATATCCTTAAAGAATTTCTTGTAAGCGTTATGACACATACATGAGGTATTACTACTTTACATACGTAGCAATGAGTATTATTATGTATTATTACGTTACATAATTAGCAATAAGCATGTTATACAACTCATTTTATTTTCCTTTTCAAATCTTCTGAACCTTTAAACTTGTGGTTATTTTCTTAGTTCGCTCCGCTGTCACTATTACAGCGTTGTAAAATACTCGTAACGTTGTAATTGCCCTGGTCTGTATTATATTACATTTAATCTATTTGATCTTTTTTCTATTTAAGTTTAAAAACTAAATTAACGATCATGTAAGATTTACCAATTTAAGCATTTCATTTTGTATAATAGATGTCCAAAATTATTATTTTTTTTTTTTTTGTAATTTTACATTAAACATTATTTATCTTATAAAGAATGTATATTAAACAAATATATTCGAAACAATTTGCTTTGATTGTAGCAATAGTTACGTTGTAGGTACACGCTTATTCACAGTCATGTCTTTTTCCTTTTTACTTGTTTACTGTTTCACTAGTTTTACGTTTTGTTTTTACATCAATAAATTTATCATGCAAAAGTTTGCTCGCAAACAACATTGGTTTTCTAATAAACGTACATAGGTTTTTCTGACTTGTTAACAAAAGTGCAAATCACACTGTCGATTTACATTTTTTAACTTTTGATTAAATTTTCGAATCAAATTGAGCTGATGACCACGACTTTATCAATTTTATGAAAAATCGTTCACGAATCGAACTGGGCAGTGAGCGTGGGTTACATAAGTTTTATTTGATAATGACCGAACAGTCGGGCAAGGTGTTCTACGGACTCATTTGTTCAATTATTGCATATCAAAGGATCGCGATCTTCTTTACCTTCATTAATTACTCTATTTACTCAAACCCCACAATCCATACGAACGCTGCTCTGGCGTTTATCACATTTCATTAGCTTCAGTTCTATTTTTCAAAAAATTTCCGACTAACATTTTACATCTTAGTAAGCTGTTGGCTGCTCATTCGAGAAACTTTTTTGTTAGATTTTCTCAAAATCGTTTAATTAAAAAAAATTACAAAGAAAAACGACTCCAAACAAAACAACAAAAAAATAAAAAATATTTTACTTACCACAAAGTAGAAGGTGTTTTGATTTAAATAATGCGAAATTGTAATATTATTATTTTAAGATTTTTATGTACGTGTCAAGTTGATGGTGAAACAACTTTATACAATTATTGGTACACAAAATTCTATACGATAAGTTAAAACAGTTACAGATCAATCCTAGTATTAGAAAAAATTATGAATCAACACTAAATACAAGTTATATAAACCATTAACATAACTAAAGTACTCAAGATATTAATTTTGAGATAATCCAAAATTTAATATACAAAAATTGTTATATTCGCAACTATCATGAATGACATTTTAATATTTTTAATCAGTTAAAACAAGCTTACCTACGTATATAAAAATCTAAACTTGAAAATCTAAAATTAAACAAATTGAAATTACGACATATACTAAGAGCAGAAACATGCTTAATTAAAAGAAATCAAGAAGTCTGTAAGTAAAACAAGAATAATAATGAAGAACCAAAACATCAGTAGAGCAATCAAGACAATTTAAGACCATAGAACAGTCATTCGTTGATAATTAATTTCTAATATTAGCTTCATTTGAAACAATGATTGAAAATACCACGAATAATTATTTCGTAATATATTTTTAAGATCCCGCTAAAAACGATTTTTGTATAGATTTTTTTTACATACTTTTTTAAATGTCAATGTATTGACTTGTACGTTGAATGGTAAACAAAAAAATAGGGAAGTAAATGCATGAAGCGAAGACGCAAATGGCTGCACTAAAATGAGCACACAAGTTTAATAGGTCGCTACTTTGGACTTGGAAAACGTTATCAAATATTAACAGCATTGGAAACCAATGATTTTATTAATATCAATAGCAGCACATATGAAAGAATTGTATTTAGTGGTGTCTGTGCCGCAGTGTACGTCATCGCTGCAATGCGCTACTTGATGTTTACATTTAAAAATCTTACAAAACCTGCTTTACTTAACCAATTTTGGTGTTATTGAAAAAAATACTTACTGTTCGAGTTAAATAATAATAATTAAACTATAAGCAGTTTCAGTTTTATAAAAAAAAAATAAGTCGGACATAAACGAAAGACATCATTACAAATAAAAAATATAGTATATTTAAAATAATTAGTTTACATTACGGCTACTAGTGATTATTGCGACATTTACTATATTAATTTTTTTTTTTTGCAAAATCCATGAAAATTATATTTTATAATTATATATTTCAATGTTATGATGCTTTGTTAGGCTTTTATTATGAGGCTAAACAATATAAAAAATGTGAAAAGGTAAAATAAAATCCAAAAGTAAAACATTAAAAAAATTTTTGGAAAATATATTTAAAACTGCATTTATTTTCTTTTTTGTAGTAAAGATCAAAATAAAATATATAATCATAACAAAATAGCTCACGAAAAAATCATTTGCAGTTCGACTAACTTTTTTAGGTGTATATTATTCATGTAAAAAGTATCTTTCAAAGCCCTCTATCAGTTCTCAGTTTATTATGATAAAGAAAATAGACAAATATCTTATAGAATATAGTTAAACTTGATATCGTTTTAAAAATTTAATAAAAAATTTATTAATATAAAAAAATCAAGTATTTTTTTTAATAACCAAGGTATACTAATAGGTGTCTTTTTTCAATTGTGTATAGTCCACATTAAGTAAGAAACAATATTTATTTGGCAATTCTTAAGATTTACTATAAGTTACCTATTTTCCTTATTTTAAAGGGGTTTTACACGTTTGAGACTTCAATATATTTTTGTCTCTTTTTCTACAGTTTTATTAAGTTTTTATTTACAGGGGAAGACGAGATGAAAAAGTCATCTCTTACCTTCCCATGAGTTGAATCCAACAATATAAATTCATTTGGAGGTTTAGCACTAAAGAAAATCTGAAAATCCATTATTTGGATGAAAAATGTTTCAGTAAAAGAAACAACGGACGTTTAAGAAAATACCAGTATTTGGCCCTATTCTTATTTATTACTCATATCCTGTCGGCTAAGTTATCTTTTGTTTTAAAAACATTATCACGATAGGGCGGTACAATAATGCCATCAACCGATTACAGCTGATAAGCTATGAAAGTAGCATCGCAGTAATTCATATTACTACGTCTATTTTTGTTAAAGCTTATATTGTATCATTTATAGTGGGCTTACTGTTTAGGTTACCACATATTGAACAATTGGATACCCTTAACTATGTAATAATTATTAGGATAGAAAAGCAAAAACTAAAAGTATATATCTTAATTTTAAATAAATCTAAGTTTGTACAGAGCTAGGTCCGCAACTCTACGTTCAGTAGGCGGTCAACTACTGAAAGCAGCTTTGAGTTTTTGGTTTTTCGGCCGCCGAGATAGGATCTGGGCTTTTTGTTCTAGGTGCTTTATAAAAAAAAGCACGTTTTTGTAAAATGTAATATAATATAAATGTAAGCTTATAAACCTCCACGTGTAAGGGGTCGAGATCACGTAGTTGTTATGAAAGAAATCGGATAGGTATATGAAATATATAGAAGATTTGATATAAATAAATAAACAGAATTGGTAGAGATACGCGATCGGTATTTATTGTAAGGAACGCGACCATTTTTCTTATTTTCATAATAAAAGAACGTATATATCAACTTTTTATGATAAAACGAAGTCATATATTCTTTAACCTACTTTTTACCGGAATCCGGGAGTATTGGAGTGCGAATATTCCAGAAGTCGGAATGTGTTATTATTTATATTTCCAAAGTGTTGATTATTATTAACTGTATTCAGTTTTAAAATATATTCATATTATTATAGTTACTTAAAATAGAAAACATTTTATCTATAATTCGTTTTTAATATTTGATTTCAATACAATTCATATGTGAGAAGAAAATAAAATGAATTTTAAGTTAACACTTGACCGGCTTGTTGTTGCATATTAATTTCGGTAATATTTTGGGCGCTTCCTAGAAGAACTTTTAAGTATAGTCCAAATAATAACAAGGGTAACGTAAGCAGCTATAAAATCAGCGAACTGGCCGCTGGTTATTACGTAATGCTGTAGTGTTTATTGTGGGACGGAAGAAGTCGTTATCGTAAATCGTTTGTACATCATTAATCTTTTTAGTGACTGTTATATGTCGTTACTCATACTGACAGGCTGTTAAAATAATCAACAGTTTTAAAAGAGTACACGGTTATTCGTAGATAAAATTTATGGTATAGATTCATTTATTTTTGAAAGAAATTTTCAAGAAAACAGGTGATATTTTACTCCCTGTACGACATAACATGTTGAGTTTTTGTTTACGCATTTTAGCATTATTAATTTTCGATCCGCCTCCAAGTTTATAGTCACAGGCATTTGGTAAGATAGATTAATAAGTCATTTAAAATTTTGTTACACTACCGTAACTTTAAGCGCACCTGCATCCGGAGCAGGTGTATTTTCAGATTGACTTACTCGTATCAGTTTTGTACTCTTAAAGATAAAGAAAATTTATAATCACGAAGAGAACGGATCAAATAAATATACACTCATTGTAAGAGCATTATAGTTAAAAGAGTAACATTTAAATATTTTTATAATAAACGCTTGGTATACAAGTAGTTTTCAAAACCAACGTAACTTTATGAATTAATTTATAAATAGTATTGCACTTTAATAATGTTCATAGAAAACTCTATTTACCTCACTGTACAGGTCATTATTTTCTTTCCGCACAATTATTCTTTTCATCGTACCTCGTTCAATTGTCTATGAGTGGGTTACTTATATTGTACGATGTGAATGAACACGTACCGTAAATTAACGGTATATTTGCATGCATCTCTCTTTTTTTTCTCGCTTACACAGATTGTAAATAGTAAAATATCGAACGATTGTTTAACTATTGTATGAAATCGTAAGTAAGTATGGTTTTCATTAATTCGTAAACAAGTATGTATTATTTATTGTATGAAATATATTATTATTTGTCGATTCAATAATTCTATGTTATCTATAAAAATATTTACATTTTTGGTTAATTTGTATGCGTGTTTATTTAAAACAATTATTTTATGTTTTTTTTTTAATTATTCACTAGTCAACATTTAGATGAAATACTAAAACCTATATTGACACAATGAACTTCAAAAAAATATATTTTATATTTGGCAGTAACAAGGAACATTTTAGAAATGGATTCTTAAATCTTTATATTTATATTTATTATAAATATCTTTATATTTAGTATAAAGGAAAATGTATTATTATACCAAATAATAATACTAAAAAAATAAGGTTCTTAAACTTGAGTATTTAAAATACAAACCAGTTTTATTTTGTTATACCAGTTTGATATTTCTAATTCATTTAAAAACTAAAAGTGACAAAAAATATATATTACTATGAGACACTATTAGAGCAGAAATCTTCTTTAACACCAGTTTACGAACTCATACACTTGCAAAATGACTTATACGAAAGTTTATGACAACGACGCTTACGTATCGATACGTTATTTTACGAGCGATTATAATAACTCAATTAGGAAATGAGTTTTATGATTATTAAAGTCATTCAAAAATCATTCACAGATTAGAAAATTTTTACATCAGATATATGTTACATCTTTTTTGTACGTACAAATAAATGTTGTAAACCTTTACTGTAGCATTCATGTCAAACGAAATTTTTGAATTCTCATTTAGCCTCAGACACTTAGATTTTCAATGGAAGCAAGCCTTTAGCTGTTTTTCAAAGCGATTGCCTGTTCCAAAAGCTAAAAGTACGTTGTATTTGTTTTATATTCGCATAGACTCTCAGTATCCCCGATTTATTTCATTCGTATACGAAATGCGAAATTGGAACATCTGGCTCTGTAGCTCAGATTTCGGATATCAATAAAATATACAAAAATATTTAAAGGAACCAAATAAAGTCCTTTGTCTCTTATTTCCTTTTGACGTATTGAAGCACTTGTAACTTGAACGCTTTATTAAATTAAGAAAAAAATATATTTCTAGATATTTTAAGAGTACGTTATGTTGACACTAATGTAATATTTTATATTGAGATCTTAAGTTACATGTTTAATGAAAGAAATAGCTTAAATATATGTACATCCATTTTTCATATTATCGCAAAATGATATTTAATAAATGTACATAAAATGCGAATATTTTCAGACGACTGTTTCAGACATATCAGCACTGAGAGGTATCTGGCTTCAATGAAGAAGAAAAATAATTTGCTACAAACTTCAGATGGATCAATGCTCTCGGATCACATGAATTCTGACCGTCCTATGTTATCTTTCAATTTATTTAATAACGTATTATGCGATTTGATTTTATATAAAAAAAATTATATACAAATACTGTTTGAATCTATATTAATTTTATATTAATTTTATAATATTACTAAATATGAAAGGCATATGTGTTAATATAATGTACAAGAAATTTCAGTGCTGAAAAGAATTCTCTTCTCTCAGGATGTCAATATTTTGTTGTATTTCAAAGAACAAATAGATTTAGTATCATTATAAAATAATAAAGGCGCCGGCTCAAGACGACGAAAGTTGATATTTTTTGCAGGCCCAAAATATAGGTAAGAAATTAAATAATATCCTAATAAAACAAAAAAGTTTTTTCGAAATGATTAGACATCGGTAACAGTCATATGAAAAGAATCAATGAAACAATATTTTTTAAATGATTTAAGTTTATAAAATAATGTTTGTTATAAAAACAAATACATATTTGAGATGACTTAATAATTGTAAGGCATAAAAAATTAATAAGAAGGAAAAATGAGTTAAAAAAAAATTATAAAATATAATTTAATATTACCCATGTTACAAAATTTCTAAATCACAATATTGACAAATAAATATTTCTTAAACATTTTGTTTAAGAACTTATTTTACCGAACACAAAAAAAAATAATCAAAAAGTTTTTATTGTGTTATCCGTAAATTACTGTATAATGTAGGATGATCTCATTTCAAAAAGTTTTTAGCCCCCATCGTATCGGACTTCGGGCTAGCTGTTCTCTTTAATTTGCTCCCCGCCCCTTTCATCAGCTTAAAGCGGTTTTCTTGTTCAGTATCATATTTAAAATATTCACTTATTCCCCCCCAAACGATATAAAACACTTGATAATGAATACGTTAAGGCTGTTGCGCAAGCATCATAGAATTTATGAATAAGTTTTTAGTTTATTAATCGAGAAACTGATGCTTCTTTATATATCGCAATGAATATGAGTGTATTGTGGATTTCGCCTTTGTAGTATCATTTATTATTTTCTTTGGCTTAACAGGATTATAACAAGAATTTTTAATACAAATATGAATGCATAATTTTTTTGTCTAAATAAATGTATTTAAATAGGGAGAGTAACTAAAATGAATCAAACAAATTAAAAGGGATCTTATAAGGCAACCTATAAATTCATTTTAATAAAAGTTTTAAAATTTACTAATCCTTTTAAATTTAATTAAAAATAATTAGATTTAAAAGGATTAGTAAATTTTAAAACCTGAAAGGTTGTCCATTATAACTTGTTGTGTCCATTATATCTTTATCGTAAAATAATTTCTCCATAAATAGACTTATAAACAATTTCCGATGAAGCGATGCGTGATAACGGTTAAACAATTCCCTTTAAATAGCGCTATAGGCAGGTCAGGCTAAAAATAGAAGAGCGCTTGTAGGGCAAGGCCGCTTCCTAACCCTGAAGTTATCCTTGTTACTCGTCCGCGGATTCACACGGATTACCGTAACAGACAGCCCTATTCCTCAAATACCAACAAATTCCATCGGTACTACATTTGACAACATCCACTATGGCTTAAACTTACACATGTATTGTGTGATACTTACATTCTTACATTATGATCATTTTTAAATATTTCTAACAGAAATTCTCTGCCGTTATTTCATTCAATTCAGATTCAAATCTGAATTTGCTTTAGAGTAAGCAGCTTTCATTGCATTCACAGAAAAAACTATACAGACTTTTGAAATGCAAGAACTAATGAGTTTGTGCTAAACGAACTTTAAATTATAGTAGGTACTTATATTTTTGATAGCATTTTATTCATATTAATTTTAATTTTTAAACACCTCACCAATTCAATAGAAAATCAACGTTTTAGGAATGGAAATTCATAAACATTTTAAACTGAACTCGATTTTATTATCACCTATTGTTTCCAATAGCTGAAGTAAAGTATGACTTTTCATAGAAAGTTATTTTCACTGATGGCTGTGTCAGCTGAGTTTCGATTTAATATTCTCCTCACAAATGGAATCTGGTAGGGACGTAATATCTTCGACGTACTTGAGAGTAGTAACTTTTACGAGCGTCTACAATGAGCCCTTAGTAATGATACTTATTTAAAATAAATACAATTTATGTATATAGTCTTACGAACATATATTTAGAAAAATATATTAATAAATTTTATATAAATTCATTTTGTAACTTTTATTAAACGTCAATAATTTTATTATATCACTGTCAAGCACTATAAGAGTTTAACGTCGTAAAAATGTTAAGTTCTGTCATTTAACATAAATTGAACTCGGCAAATGTTTAATGACAAAGGTAAGATTGTTTATGGAGTTTCTGAACGCAAACACAGATTATTGAAAGTGATGGATGGATCACAAAGCGGCCAGGTCCGGTAATGACTGCCCCATTTTTGTTTTCAGACCCAAGATTAATTTACGCTCAACCCTTTTTCATTATGCAGGCTTTCTTCTACGAGTGTTACTGTTTTAATTTTCATTATCTCTCATATTACCGGGAATTTTATACAATAAAGTTGCATTTTTTTTTGTAAAAATGATATTTTGGTCCAAGAAAAACCTCAAATTATTATAATTTTTAATAATTTTTAATAATTTTTATCATTTGACATATAAGAATAACTTAATATTTTTATGTATTTTATAATTATAATTTATTTTATAACATATGGTCTCAATGCTACTTTTGAGTAGTTGGAAAAAAGTATAGCATCTCGACATTCATGCCTTTGTTCCTTGAGGGCAGTCAAGAGTGTACTGTGTTACTATCTAGCTTGTATGAAATTACTCGGTACTTGTAGCTTGCTGAATATTGTTACAAAAATTTTACTTACAAGCCTTTATATAAAATTACCTATGGAATTCAGAGAATCCTCCTCCATAAATCGATAATATATTTTTTTTAGCTTAACTTTTATATTTTATGAATATACTTATTGTAAATGTTGATTATACTAAATATTTTATCATTTTCTAATAAACTCGGTGTTTACGAATTTATTGAAAGAAATTTGCAACTAAAAGATTTTATTTTTTTAACAAACATGTAATCATACAATAGAAAATGAATGTGTAAAAAAGATTTTTTCTTTAAACTTTGTAAAGGTTAACTGTTAGATAGTATTATTAAGTTCTATTTTAATAATTGAAAATTATTAATTTTTCGTTCAATATATTTATAATAGTACACGCCCAGGTCTATGGGTTGGGAAGAATAGTCGAATCACAATATTTGAGTCTGACCTTCTTTAATTAAAAAAAAAACATATTTAAATCTAGAGAATTTCCTTTAACTTGAATAAATTAACGTTAATTTATACTTTACTCATTAAATTTCGGATCTTTCGTACCTTCAAGAATTGTGAACGATGTAATCTCTAAAAATGAGTAAAACGGAATTCTTTAAAGCGAGTTATATTAATTAATTTATCGTTGACATTTACATTAATTGTATGAAGTACAAGAAACTTTATATAAATTCTGAGAAAGTGACGAAAATAAATTATATGCCGTGAAAATTCTTGTGAAATCCAAAAGGCGTTGTAGATGGTGTCACAATTTGCCTTTGCCTTACAATTATTTAGTAAGATTTTTAGGACTTAGGTACATTTTAGGTATATATCAAACTTTTAAAAATCATATAAATGTTGTTGTCGACAAAAGTTATGAGACAAAAACAAAACAAAATTGAATCAAAATTAAAGTTTATAAACATATACTGGATACAATTAACTTTTCTTGAAAAAAATTAATTTTAAACACTTTAATCTAAATTTAAAAAAAAAATCCTGTGAGTGTATTTTTTCACGCACACAGTGTTGGTGCTCCCGAGTCCCAATGGAAACGAGCCCTCATGCTCATCCCTGCGTTTTCTTTGAAGAGTCTTATCTTGTTAGAGATGCTTTGTAAAGACGTCTGCCATAAAATAAGTTTTCTGAGTTGGAAATTTCCAAGTGTCGTAAAATGTTACGGATGGTTTTAGAGTATTGTCTCAATCATTATAATTTGAAAAGGGCAATTTGTGCTCTATATTATATATGTAAAAAACAAGGATAAGCCTTAGGGCTATTTTTATGGTTCTACTTATATATAATGAAAGTAAAATGACTTATCGTAAAGTTTAAGGAAAGGTTACAATAGGTTCAAGAAGCAAAATTTGATAGCAGAAACGCTTGTTATTCTGCGTTTAATTATTCGATTTGTTTTATATTACAATGATATTAAAAGGAAGATAAAAATATTGAGAAACGCTTTGAATGATTTCTGTAAAAAATGAATAAGGGAATTTCGTTGACATATTAAATTATGAAAAGACTTTGAGAGTGATATAACTATTTTCACTTTAAATTATCACCATTTTTCTTTACTTCTTGTGTGTTAAACTTTCTTCGGAGTATATTTAATACTCTATAGATATTCATAAATGTTTGCTTTGTTCGAACATCCCTTGGACAGAATTTTGTAAATTAAGTGCTTATAATGTGAAAGGTTATCAAAAATCTTCAGGCACATTTTTCTCATATATATATATGTATATGCCTGAAGGTTTCAACGAGAAAATGTATGTAAATGATCGAGTTATAGATTTAATATCCGTCTCGCGGTTATAGCTTGCGTTTGATCCATTATTTATGACACATTTTCAGTTATAATTTTAGAATTATTATTTTAGAACAGATAAATATGTGTTAAATAACCCTATAGTAAATAAATGATTTTATACTATGAGTATCTCTGTATTTAAATGAATTAAGTACGTAATAGCTGATTACAGCATATAATAGTATTCCAGATACCGTAATCACATTGTGGATAAAAAAAAATAATCAAAATTTAATTACGATTTATTTGAGAAGGTACAAAATGTAATTTTAACGTGGAACAGCAGTCTGCACGGGTAATAATGCCTCGCGGCAAAACGTTTTCATCAGTACATACGACTTATGATACGAAACTATGTTTGAGATATTAGTGACGGCGTTTTTTAATTTTTTCTTATATGTGTTTCAAATTTTTTTTTTTACTTTTTATACATATATAAAATACTTATTGTTGTTTCAATTAATAATTGTATATTCAAAATAAATGAAGTGTTTATAACATTTGAGACAAAATCAAGTTAATAATTAGTATATGTAAAACTCTTTTCGTGTAATTATTTCGAAACCTTTGGTATGAGTTAACATCAGCGAATTATACACATACTTACTAGATTCTAAGTTCTAGGTTTTTTTTTTCTTAAATCTACGAATATTATTGTATCGGCCTACATAAGTAAATGAGATAAAAAATCAAGTGGCTAATGTTTAAGCTGACCAATAAAACCCATATTAGCTTGCTTATTACCATTCCCGGACTCTGCATGTCTAACAATCTTATCTAAAATAAATTTTCGTTTCTCATTTTCGTGTGTCCTTATTCCTTCTTTTATTTTATATCCAACGTAACAAACCTCTGTACTGAATTAATTTCGGAAATTTGAAAAGTGACTCAATTTGAATAAAGCCACGCTAACACATTTAGATTCAATTTCATTTTCTTTGCGTTTAGGAAAGAAGTATTTCCTGAATTGCGTTAAGAAACGCACCGACCCCTTTTCGAATATAAAATATTAAGGAAAATACGTGCGCTATGTTAAAAACAGTATTATCCAGACGAGGTTGTTGCATGAAATTAATTACGTTTGTCGAATAAATTTGGTGTTTTGTGAAATTCAATGCATACATTTTGTTAAGTTTATGATTATGATCGCAAAACGTAGATTTTTTAGCACAAAAATAATTAAAATAATTGTAAAGCAAATAGAAAAATTAGGGTAAATATAATATTTTCGTGAGCACATAAAATGGTTTCAATATATATTGAAAATAATCCAGTGTTAGCTATCCTTTGACCTTCGGGCATTGAACAAGTATAGTGCTATAATAGTTTTAAGCTTAAGAAGAGATTCTTTAAGGCATTGTTTATAACGGTGCCGCCGTTATGTCGTGGCAGAATGCCAGCACCATCTTACCTACATTTGATAGACTCGACAATTCCCTAAGGATCTAAACAAACTGCGTTCAATATCTAAGTAACTTTCAGTTTATACTTACATACCCTAATGCAAATATTAATATGTACTTACCACATTCATAATCTTTTATATACAACTAAGAACTTCGGATTGAAAACGAATATTATTTTTTTCTCTTTTTTCCGTATTTTAGGAATATCTCGCTTTTATCGTTTCATTGGTAATATAAAGAAGATGTTTTATAGAAAGAAAAATAGATAATTTATGTTGACAATAGTGTGCGGCAAACCTTAGCGTCTCTTCGATTGTCATTACGCAACTCGATTTAATGTTCTGTCCCCATTCAGTTCAACAACTAAAATATATACAGTTGTAAATATACAAATTACATAATATAATGTATCTATATGAATATAATGGTGATTAATATTTTTTAATACTATCAGATTATTTCGCTTGTTTTTACGATACAGAGTTATCTGGAAATTAAATATTTATCTGGATGTATATTCAAATTCGTATTAAAAAAGAATGAACGTATTTCTAAGGATTTCTTTTACATTAATATCGAGGGTGGAGTTCAAAACAGAAAATGCTTGACCCAAATATCTGAATTAGTCAAGAAAAGTGTGAGTATTACTTCCGTCGCTATTCACAGTGTAATCGTTTTAAAAAATCACCTCGGTTTTAGTGTATTACAACACATACAAATGTACATATGTTTGCTATAAATAAAAATCACAAGTTATACATATTTAGAATAAAAAATATACAAAGGAGTTTTTAATACAATATATTTTAACACAAGTCCAGATGATTCTCAAAATTAAAATTATAATTTGTTAGTTGCTGTATTCATAAAACTTAACTCCTTTTAAATGAAAAGATAAAAAACTAATTAATTCCATAAAGTATAAGTTTAAGGTGCAAGGAAATTCATAAGCTATTACTGACTATTAAGCTGGTAGCTACTGACCTAGTCTAGACCTAGTTGCTTCACGTCTTAAAGTAAAGTAGGCTGAAAGTTTAAAGACTGATGTTGGCAAAGTTTGAAGTTAAACTGTCTTGAGTACACACTTTCAGTATAATAATTATAAAATATATCTTGTATCTCATAATTCCTCTTACATTAGAATGAGATAAATGATTAAATAAATATATAATAATATAATATTGTAAACTTGAGTTTTTTCTCATTCGTTTTGTTTACTTAAATAATTTATTAGACTGTCGATGTTGAAAAAATAAGGGATATCAATTATACATACAAAAAAATCTTTTGGATATTTTACATAAAAAATTGTTATAATAAAGATTTTCTCGTTATTGATGTAATATTATTAGAACTTCCTTTGTCTTTTCCATTTATATTTCCAAGTATAAAGCCTTCTTGGAATTGCTTGCTTAAATCTTAATCTATTTAAAGTTTGCAGTTACAAACCTTTAAAAGAACATTCCGTCCTGGATGTAGTGTTATAAAACTTATTCGGTTAAACTCCAAGACTATTTTAAAGAACTAAGTTTGCGTCTGCCATTTTAACATGTCTACTACACACTGAGTGTGTTATTTTTGAGTATGAAAAATTGTTTATTTATAATTTTATTCTAGTTAAACTGAATTCTATCTAAATGAAGATTTTTAGAATAAAATATATAATATTAAATTTTCATTAAATATATGATATAAGAGAAACATCGCAAACTATAAACTCTTTGGTATGGTTTCATTCAGACAGTCACGGTAACTAACAATACAGCTCTCTAAGTTAAAATTTTACTTTTGGCATCTCTTATTATTTTTTTCAAAATACGTAGCAATTACAAGTAAAACTATTAATCATCAATTTTAGCTTTGTTTTGTATAAAATTTATCTTCAACAGCACGGTAACTGTCTAAGTATTTCTTGTACACATTTCAGAAGCATAATGTCTTGTTATATTTAAACTTAATGGGTCTTTTAGTCTTTGCGGGAATATCATAACTCTCCCGTTAATCTACCCGCATCTACGTAAGTGGTAGTTCGTGAGTTGGCTATACACTCACTTTGTTCAGGTCATTATTTTATGCTAACATTATCATGTAATGTGATTAATTGCTTGAAATGTTTTGAAAACAATTTTAATTTAATTAATTACGAAATGCTGGTCAATGAGCATATTTCTGAATCAATCAATCTTCAAGAATCCCTGAATGCCAACTATACGGGAGTTAATATAATTATAGGTCATTCTATTGTTGTTATCACCCCTGTCCTATTTATGGTGTGATTTCTAAAGAGAAAGCATTATCAGTTTGACAAGTATCGGATCGGCATTAATCAAGTCTGATGGATGTCAATTCAAGATGACCTTCTACGATTAATTGTCCAATCAGCAATCAGCGTCTACATTCTCCATACGCTAGCAATTATTGATCTTTAAACATTATATATTTTGGACAAAAATTAATATTATTATAATAAAAACTCTGTTTCATAAGTACAATACTTTAAAGCGATATTTAATGAGTGACCTATTGTATTTGATATTCCTCACACGCAAAATAACGACACTAAGATTTAATCTATTTTTAGCCGCCGCGGCAAAAATAGTGTTTTATTAGTTTGAAGTCGATGGCTGTGTGTGTATCTGCCTGAGGCATCGTAGCTCTCAAACCGATAAACAGATTTCGTCGAGATTTTTCACTTGATAACCAATATCTTTGAGACGGTTTTTAACTATGTTTAAAAAATGTTGTTCCAGCAGTAAAGGAGTATAAGCTCTTTTCCAAAATGGTGCAAGGCATTTTTGGTTGATTTCAGTGCTTTATGCTATGTGCCTTTAGTCTTTAGTCAATAAATGACAATAAATTAGTAGGAAGTTTTTAAAAATTTATAAAATTTAATCATCCATTACACCCTCGGTTTATATAAAAATTTTCGTATTTTAAAATTTTAAAATTAATTATATTTATTTTAGCATATGATTATCATTAATAAATGAAAATTTTAACGTAGTCATTGAAGCATAGTGAAATTGAGAGCGTCCGGGAGCACGGCTTCTCCGGGGAAATTAATAATTTTTCTATTTGATGAAAATGCAAGCTACTTACAATTCATTGTTAGTACTAAGACTCTTTTCTAAAACATTTAAGATTATGTTTAAAAATATATTTAAGTAATATTCTGATTAGATACAAACTATGAACAATAATACCATGTATGAACTAGATTAGTATTCAAATTTTTACAGATTCCTGTTGTATTATATAATACATAAAACTTTGAAATAAAAATACACGTGAAATTAAAAATATCTTTATATAATTTCAAAACTATTATTCTTTATTCGAAATAATAACCAAACAGAAATAAAATTGTATCTTATTTTATAGGAATGTTTGATAAAGTCTTCTACTTTGCGTGTAATTATTAATGTAATTAATTGCCTTATTATCCTTTTTTGTGTGTAATGCACTTTGCAGTAATATTACCTAGTAAATACAAAAACTTAAAAACTACCTACATCAATCATCATCAATACATATTATAAAACAAAGTCCCTCGCCGCGTCTGTCTGTCTGTCTTACCGCGATTAACGGAAAAACTACTGAACCGATTATCAAACAATTATCACCACTCGATAGCGTAATTCTCGAGAAAGGTTTTAGTATATAATTTGTTAAGTTTTTGTGTTTACTTGTGTGTACATTAACGATATTTGTTGAAGATGTCGGGAAACCATGAGCCGTCTGAGAATTTTAACGAAAACGCTGCCTAAAGTTTTTGAGATATAACAAAATAATATACAGTGGAGTTATGTATCTTATATAGGTCTACAAAAAAGTCCGCGATGGCATATGTCTGTACATTAAGGATAACATACTATATCCATTTTACAACTTTTAAAAATTAGTATTCCTAAAGCGTTTATTGGAAAGTTATTTAAAAATACGCTATTAAGTCTTATCAAAATAAATTACTTCGTTTTCAAGCCCACATCAGTATCTGCAAAGTACTTTTTAAATCATTTAAATCGGGCGTACCATTTGAGAGTTATCACAATATTATTTTAATAATTCACAAAATTAAATAAGCTATTTTAATTTTTTTGTAAAGAGTACGTGCGAATCCGGGACTTGTTCCTAATATCTTATAATTGTCTTTAAAAGTTAATAATCCAATAATATTACTGTAGCACTAATTGGGCAATAAATAAATTAAAATAGAATTAAACGGAAGCACAGGGAAAAGAGTTAGCAAAATAGTATACTCCGGATACTAACTATATTAATCTTGTTTATATACTTCTACGGTTATCACCTAGGCGGAGATTATTTAATTAGTTAATTTTTTTATTTGATCTGGTATCTTATAAGATGATTTTTAGAGAAAAATATTATAATAAATTGTCGTAATTGTATATAATACAATTTTTTCCATGTCCCATTCAATAGGGTTAGAGAAAACATTTTATTAATAAAAAAAAATCACCTTATAGAGCTTTAAAACCTCATATTTTTCATTTATTTACAGTAAACTAGCTGTGACCAATATGATTTATACCTAGTGGCTCTTGAATGACTACAATTTTTTCAATTAGTAACCAATATTAAGAACACATTAACATCCAAAATGACATGTATATTAAAAAAATAACACTAAACGTTTCAATTATATAATTGGATTTTGCTAGCTCTTACATAGATGGATGTACATGTAGCAAAAAATGTTTTTCAAAACAATTATTAGTTAAGCTGATTGAAAATAAATGTGTGTGATTAGGTACCGTTTCAGTTTACAAGCCCTTATACACCGAGTCGCGATATCATTGATATTTGCTGCAGTTGTACAATTGTTGGTCTATTTACTTTATTACCGTACCCTGACAAATGTTTGTCCTCAGTGAGTTATATGACAATTACGTTTCAAAGTAAATATTTGACCTGCTTTCTGAGTTACCGCGAACTAACTTTAGTTCGTCTAGACGACTAAGTTTAAATCCGTGGAAAGCTCAATCGATAGTCAGTCGATTACTAAAATAAACATAGTTATGAAGTTAAATACACAATAAGTTTATGACAGCTTGTACACTGTGAGATTCCAATCTTATAAAGCCTTAATTATATTTCATTATAGGCATAAAAAGCTCATCTCAAAATATTTTGAAGAAAACTTTATAAAAAGAATATTTTATATTCAGACTTCAATTGTTACTGGTTTATAATTTCGATTTATATCAACAAAAAACATTTTATTCTTACAAAAGATAAAGTCTTCCTTCACATTAAAAATAAATATAGTGCAAGGGAAACGGTGCAAATATAAAATCATATTTTCCTCAAAAACTTCTGCAAAGTGTTTAAAGAATGACAAAATTAGAAAAACCAGAATGAAATTATTATATTCGATAATAAAATCGCAAAAGAGAAATTATAAACGCACTGCATCAACCAAAGCTTTTATTATCTTGTAAGCCATTAAGATACTTCACTACTGTGGTATTGTTATAATTGTGATAAATAAATTTATATAGTGTTTATGAAGTTAAAAATATAAAATTATTTTATTTATTTAACATATTTAAAAAAAAAAAAAATTAAAAAAAGACGATATGATTGTCGAAAAATTTTAAATATGTTTATTAAAAAACGTGACGTTTTTACGAGAAAGTTTGGTTCAAACTTATCTGTTGAATGACTTAATATTTGATTAGTAATATATATTTTAGCGGCTGTAAACAACAAAATAAATGAGCAAATATATGAAGATAAGTTTTCGTTTGTCGGAAATATTTTTTTGAGGTCCCGTGAGATTTAAAAAACAACTTCAAAAAATTTAAACAACGTCAATTCTGAGTATGGCCATTTCAAAATAGGTCACTGTGAAAAGTACAGCCTAAATGTCCTGAACTAACTAGCTTCCTGTCAATTTCCAGACGATCCAACAAATTTGGAGCAGCTTCGTTGAATTTCGCTTGACAAGCTATTAATTTCCGGAAAATGACAAAGCATTGAGTACTTCCTGATAAGAATTAGTTTTGAACTGCAACAAAAATCCTACTAAAAATGTTTGGTGAAGGAATATATTTTGGGTTTTTTCTTTAAAAACCACTATTTTAAATATATTACATGTACCTCTCATGTACCTCTCATTTTTGCTAAAGACCGTGCAAAGTGGAGGAGTTTGAGCAGGAAGGCAGAACCTGGCTAATGCTGGGATAATTGCCAGGAAGAAGAAGAGACCTCTCATACTTTTATTGCAGATATAATGGAAAACTTATCTAGCTATATATTTCTCACACTGAAAACTGATTTTGCCTGCGTTATAGTCAGTAGCAAAATCACAAAGAAGCTGTTTACGTCTATAATTTTTAAAATAAATCTTATACTTTATATTTGAAGTAGACATGTAAAAAAGAGAGAAAATGTTAATCCATTACACAGCATATCAGGTGTCTGTGCTCATAAGTATGATCATAACATTATATGAAGATAAATTTTCTTTCATTAACATAGTAGGTTTCATGTAAATTAGTTTCTAAATTATTCATAAAGGTAATAAAATTATTTTACCACACATTTAAGAATGGAATCTAATAATACATAGTTATACGAAAGATATAACAAGATTAGTTTTTTATTTAAATATATTACTAAAGGAATGCTTTGGTATCGCATTTTGAGAGACTCAGTAACGTGACTTCACATAAATAATCTCGCAGGTATGAGCACCGTAGCACCTATAATAGTTTAGGTTCTTATCTCCCGCATGACAGCTTCTACGTGTTTTAATGCAGTCACACTAAGACGTATCTTAATAGAATCTATTTTTAATGCTAATATTTTTTGTTGACCTATTCTACAGCAGGTGCAGATTAATAAAAATTAATTAACTTAATTACTTTTAACTTGATTCGAACGGGTAATACAAAAAAAACTGTCAACAATAAATTATATATACAACATGATAAATTTTGAAAATGTATTCTTTTAAATAAAAAAGACGGGGAAAAAGACATTCAAATTGAGCAACCCGTTTTAATTTTAAAGTGAATTTAATTTATTATAATTTATTGCCGTTTTATTTATAAATAACCTTATAATTTTGTATCGATAATAATAAAAACGTTTGAATGAAAATCAAATAAAAACACTTCTAAAACCAACCTATTCAACAGACATTTTATCGGCAGGGTATTATTTTAAAACAATCAACTCACTTAAAAATTTAAACTAATAGGCAATTTTTGAGCTGTTTAATTTTAAAGTTGATTATTTTCGGCGGTACTCGCTGAAGATCGGCCCTATTATGTATCGATTTAAAGGCTTTCAAATCAATTTGTCACTCATGAATCTTGAATGTGTTCGTGTTCCACATCATTAAGATGCCTTTTATGTTTAACAGCATGGAAAGCATAAAAGTTTTAAGTGAGTAGCAGTCGTGAAATTATTTGTATCACGTTTTTTTAAGTTTCATATAACTTTTTGTTATTTCATCACTTCAAGTTACAAATTCATTAGTTAATTTTGTTTACAGTAGTTGTATTAATTTTTTCAAGTGTATTTTGGCTTGTATCATGTTACGAAAATATTTGCTATCATTGAATTTGTACTGAGAAGCCCCTGAGGGCGGTAATCCCGGGTATAAGCCTATTGCGTCCTGCTTTTTATGCTATATACTAGTAATGATATTTATAATACAAATATTTGTATAACACCTTATTATAAATACAAACAAGGTTTATTTTATTAATATTTTTCTTCTTACTTGACTTTGTATAATAACATATAAGTGGGTGGTTTAATTTTATTTTTATTTTTGGTGTTTAGAATATAAAATAAAATTAAAGTATTCACATTACGGAACAACCTCTGGGTAGACTTTTTTTTTTCTAAGTTCAATCCCCCAGACCCGTGGAGCTAATCTAAACAAAGATATAACGAAATCTTCATTTAATATAATGTTTTTTAAGTGTTAAGAAACAGTGATTTTTATAAGTCTGTATTAATATGAATGATGAAGCTGCGGGAATCTGATAGCTTACGTATTATTATTTGCATACGAGTAGATGTAAATGTCGATATCATTTGAAACTTTAGTCGTGCTAAAATCTTTGCTTGCTTGCAAAAGTTAGCTTTAACTGTTTAAAATCTTATAAAAAATGCTATTGTCATATCGCAGTAAGGTTCGGTCACATATTAAGCTGCCAAGACCAACAATACTTTATATCTATTGGTGTTTTTATTTCATCTTACTGCCAAATAGGTCAACGCATTAAAACATGTCATTAAATGATGTTCGAATATGAAAAGTTCAAACTTTTCCAAATATTAAAATTAAGATAATGTCCAGTAGGAGCAATGATTTTTTTTTTAGATAAGCCAATCTAAAAGCTGTGTACGTTATTTTTAATAAATTATTTTTTTCTATATGTAGTTAATTCACAGTAGTATTTTTTGAATAAAAAAACTTAAGTTTACATACATTACGTGAGTTTTATAAATTTTATATATTTTTTATTATTATTTTATCAGCGAATTTATTCCGAGACAACACTTTGAATTAAGTATAATTGTCGAAAAATCTAGTTTTTATATTGATATCGTCAAATAACAAAAAACAAAACCTATCTAAAACGTACAGTTTTTAAATAGACTCAAAAAATATTAATTTCAAAGAATTTGAACAAGCCACTTAATATTAAATTATGATCATACCTTTATACGTTTGCATATTTATATCTGTGTAAGCATTTTATATATGAAAAATATAAATATTTAAATGAAATTGTTAGCTTGATGTAAATTTTGTGGCATTTTATATTTTTCGTCATGAATTCTGTTTCTCTTCGGATGGTTGGACGGAAGATGCTAATTAGTGCCTCCAACGTAATTGAGAGTTTAATGCTATGACATAAAGAGCAAGAATCATCTGTATCTGTATAGCTACAGCCTACAACAAGACTATATTGAGATAGCACTGTTATTTAAAGTTGATATTACCATTTTAAACATTTACATGAAAAAATGTTAATACATCATTATCTAGTTTTATCTATCGAATCTCAACTTAACAATAAAAATAAATCAGGAACATAAAATATTTAATTTTTTTTGCAAAACAATAACTTTTTTCTTATTCCATTAACCATAAAGTAACTGTGACTAGTAAAAATAAATTGAGAAAATACTGTTGAATTTTTCTTTTTATAATTAATTTCGAATGAATATAATATTTTAATAATTAATAAAAATGTATAAGAAAAAATAGGAAATTTTACTTTACATTCAAAGAGCGAAACCCATCTATAATTGAAACATCAATTGCTACGTCTTTTGTTAAAAACCATATTTTGTTGGAAGAAGTATCCCAATATATCTATAAAATCAGACCGGGATAAAGACCTTATTTGCGAGTAGGCTTCGGCCATAATCCACAGGGAGGCCGCACTCCAGCACATTATCACGGTATTATGCTGATGCGAGTGGAAGATCCTTGGATTGACGTAAAGAATAACTATTATTAAGTACAAGGGTATAAATTAATGTGTAGATTCACTATTATAAATTATAAGGTTACTTATAATAGGTAACACTGTTTAATTTACTTTACTGAGTAAAACGATCAAATTCGCAAAAAGCTAATCCCTGAAACTTATTATGTAAAGCAAGCTTTGTTTTCGGATGGCAGAACTAATTTGAATTTAAATCTTATATGCATTATACACTAGTGTTTTTACTTGTATAATGCTGCCACATTTATTGCATCTAAAAACTCTTACAAACACAATGCTTATTTAAATGTAATTCCATATATGAATCCTTTGTGTACAAAATTTATAATTTGTTAATAAGTGAATCTTGAAAAAAAAAGAATGCTTCCATTGACGTACGCTTAATATCAATATAAGATATTTCAATGTTTTTTTAACACATATGGTATGTACTGACTTATTTAATCTTCGCTAGGGAGCGTTTTGAATTGCCACATTTGATCCGCTCCTTCTGAAATTCGTGTATTGGGTCGGCGGCCCTGAAATATCATCCCATAAAACGTAATGGACGAAAAAGTAATAAAATTTCAGTGAGCATTTAAAATTTATGCCATTAGTGAGCAGTTTATGTAATCGTAAAGTTTCGTTACAGATTTTAGCATATTTAAAACAGATTATTATAATATATAACTAACCAAACATATCACAATGTTGAAGTAAAATATTTTAGAGAGGTTTGGATTTATTGAAAGCTATTTTAGTTTGTTAAAACAGATTCGAGTTACAATAAACGAACACGCACACTTAGAACCTAGGTAAAAAATACTTAAATTGCACTCGGTATTACTATATTCGCTGAAATGCACTAGACTTTTGATTTCAAGTGAAAAGTGTGTAGAATATTTTTTTAAATATTTTTATTAGACATAATTCAAACTTTTATATATAGTAGCTAAAACGAACTAACATCGATCCAGTATTTTAAAAATAATAACTTTATCAGTATATCAATTATATTATATATCAATTTTAATTATTATATATCAATTTTATTTTTAATTATTATATATCAATTTTATTTAAAAGTAAATAGTTTTTATTCTACATATAATTTTAAAAATAACTCACTTTAGTTTCGGCCACTTTTAGCCTGAATAGAGCTAAAATTTGGGAAGTAGTAAATTGCTATCGGATCCGCCCTGGACTAGGGGATGACTAGGACATATAAGGGTATTCTGCAATTTACGACCACACTGTTAAATTTGTCTGTAAACTACTGGAATTAAGTCATTAGCATGACCTGAAATGTTATTTTGGATTATCCAGTTATTAACAAAAATTTACTCAATTGAGATATTTTTTAACGCTCTAGTATTAAAGAAATACGATAAGCATGACGTTGAAATGGTAGCAAGAGAGGGAGATAGTGAAATTTAATTTTTAACAAACTGGGAGCATTGCCAGAAATGTGTTTAGATGTCATGAACAATCCATTTTTCATTACGCACAGTTCGATTCGAAAGTTTTTATTTCTACAAAACCCAGTACAATATTCGGTTCGAGGTTTTTTAGTTTATAAGTAATTAATTTATCGAAACCACAAACGTGTACTCATGATTGAATAGTTTTGAAAGTTAGGCTATTTTGAGTAAATATTGATAAATTATAACTTTGTACATTATAAGTGTAAACTACGATATCAGATAATCTAATATCGTTTTGGAAAAAGTAAAATGCTTTAGGTACTCAACAAACATGAACATTAGATGTTTTTACAATTATAAAAATTAAACCTTACGAATACTAATGTACTAATAATGTGACATAGAATCCATATAAATATTTCATTTTAGCATTTTTGACGTGAACATTAAGTTGACTTGTAAAAGTTCCATTAGAAGTAGCCTTCACTAGTTGTCAGGTTGGCGCAGACGGCAGTAGTCGTAAATCATGATTCTGTCAAGAACACATATTAAGGTATCACCACCTAGGTATTAATAATAAATATCAAGATATGCATTTACTTATAGTGACTCCCAGATTGACACAACTGTATATAAATCATCACGTATAAGAGATACACAATTATATTTAACGATTTATTTCAAAGTTACAGATTAGTTTTCTTCAATTTACATTTTTTTTTAATATGCGTAAAATTCATTACGTATGTTAAAAGAAAATTTGTCAGTAGTGGCGTGGAGGTTAAGGGCCCGCCTCTTACGTGAGGGCGCGGGTTCGAAACCTGGCAAATACCAATGTGATTTTTTCCGAATCGTATATACTTTCTAAGACTATTTAGACATAACTGACAGCCAGTGAAGGAAAACATCTTTAAATCGCCAACCCGTCTTGCGCAAGCGTGATGATTAAAGCTCTAACCTTCTCAATGTGAGAAGAGGCCTTTGCTCAGCAGTGGGCTCCGATAGGCTGATGATGATGATGATGATGAAAATTCATTAGACATGTTTATGACGTAATCAAATATGCAATTCACGTATACTTCTTCTGATTTTTTTTTAAAGTAAGGGCTAAGCATAATACGGAAAAACAAATCATAAATGAGATGATGAATTAATATTCTTCTACAATCTCACGAAGTCGATTACTTCGAATTTCCACAACGATGCAAGAATAAAATCAGAACATTGATAACATTAATAACATATATATATATATATATATATATATATATATATATATATATATATTCTGCGTCTAGCAAGGATAAGAAAAATTGATATATTATTTGTTGCTTATGTATTAGAATTCCGACTTTATTCATAGTTACCGATCGATATTTAATCGGATAGGTATGCAGAACAACTAGGTCATTTCAGTGTTGGATTCCTCAAAAACATATACCGAAATATAGTAGTGAGTATTGTATGGAGACATTTTATCTCTTACATTTGTTTCTATATTGTTATAACTTGCAACACTCATGTCCTGGTTTTAAACAGCACAGAAACTAGGAACTCCAAGCTTTAAGAGAAACTACTGTAACAGTTATACCTATGGTTGTATTAACATTTAATTTACTCTATATTTTAGTTAAATAAACCTAATAAAAATATATATTAGGGAATATAAAATAGTCTATATTTAAAAAAAAACCTAAATAATGCAAAAAAATCTCAAAAATATATGTGTTCCAGTTATTATTTATACATATTATTTTCAAAAAGACATTTACCTATAATCTTTAAGCCACATCTACACACATACTCAACATTATCAAAACAAATATGTAGAGAAGTATGTCTGTTTCCTGTTATTTTGAATAAAATATCGTCAAATAACTCTGCTATGTATTAAACATAGAAGCCTGAAAGTCCACGTGTATTGTAAAAATAGAGACACATTGTTCATTACGAAACACGACATGTAAAAGTTTACTTCATAGAAAAATATTACAAAAAAAAATTATAGCTGGTAGAAGTAAGACATCAATGTCAGTCGTCACAATAAAACTGATTTATATGGAAACAATGAGGTAACGCTTTGTTCTATATTTTACGAGTGCGTCAACATAAATATTGTAGTAGAGAATCATATATTGGATTATATCTGTGTGACTGGTGCATCTATACCGTCGAAGAAAATTTTTTAAAGTAAAATATGTATATTTTTCTTTTTTTTTGTGCCGTTTTTAATTTTAAATAAAAAAGTATAATGGGCTCACTATATTGAAATACTAAGAATTATTTATAAAATCATTCTTCACTCATTCAGCTGTGTTGTTGTTAGATTCAAGCAAAACCACCACAGAGGAGATTACGTAAAAAACATGCAAATAAATATGGGATTAGAATAATCTTTATTTTGTTTCTTTTTTGACCCATACATAATTTTAAAATGGAATTAGCATTTCAATGTTGCTTTTTCTATATAGCGACGATATTCCTGTCCAGAAATGTGTTGTCAAGTTTCTTTTATGTTATAAACATTGAAAACAATCTTCTGACTTTTCATACCTTCAGCTGTCAATAACTGTACCGAGGGGGAATATGACGTAAATATAATTATCGGTATTCGGTATTACTTCCAGCCGTAAATGATAAAACTTCTTCAATTAGTTTGAAAATCAAAGCTTTAAATATTAAACGTTCAATGGCGGGAATGTTCATGAATAAATCAGGCACTAAAATTTCGTGATGCTTTACGAGGCTGCGGTAACAAGAGACCGTAAAAGTTAAACCGCATAGGTTACCGGAGGTGTTTTGACGGAAGTCACATTGACGCTACAAGAGTTTTACATTCTACCCTTATAACGAGTTTGCAATATTTAACTGAACACTGACAGTTTCTAGGTGTTTCTTACATAAGTACTCCTATAAAATTACATCGACGGCGTTTTATTTAGGAATAAGTTATTTCGTATGAATAAAGTCAATTCACACCAGAGTTAGCTACTAGAATGATAAGTACTATCATTTTTCTGCCTGAAGTTGATGTCGAGAAATAAATATACACAAATAGAATAATTAAATGCTAAATATTTATTATATTTTATAAATGTATAAAAATAACTGTCTATTTTGCAGATTATACGTTAGAGTCAGGGCAGTTACGTGATATATTTTGATCCTTAAATATATATATATAATATTCAAAATAGATTAACAAATTTTCAAATGCAAATTTAAAGTTGCTATGTAGTCGACATTAGCAAATACACAATTAAAAAAAATATTGTTTTGTAAAAATAACCGTTTATTATGTTTATCCCAAACGTTTTACGACCACAGCATTTGACCACAATCATTTCAAGTCGTCCCGAAATCCGCTTACAGTCATACAAGTAATTATTACACGTAAAATGACCTCATAAAGTAAATAGAAAGATTTATATGATCTTTGCTGTTTACGTTCCTTGCATGATCGTTATTACAATTTAAATCTAGATCTTAAACAACGATAAACGTTATAATTTTTTATAGAACTGAATTAGAATTTCTTTGTATTTAATGTTATTTTAGTTTTACTGAACACGTTTTAAAGTCACGAGAACTTTATTTATATTTGTTTTCAGCATAGCATTTATTTATTTTTGTTTTCAGTATATAAACATGTTTATATGTTTTTCATACAAAAATAAATCTTACAAGTGTCTAGTATCGATCGGATCCTTAAACCAGGCGCTTCCGTAAAAACCCCCGATGAGCCAAAGGCCGCTTTGTTTGGCCACGTTGAATTCGTATCGGGCATTAAAATTCGGGTCAGGTGGTTGACATAAATTTATACCCCTATATGAAAATCGTGTCCTTGATTTTATATTAAAAATTTATAATTATTAATTGTTTTTTCGTAGCTTTACCAGTTACGTTGAATTACTGAGTTAATGATTTTATGATAAAATCGCTCATATTTTTGGACCAAAATACGCGGATTTAGAATGAAAAAATACTTTGTGCAACTTTTTATTTAATTTTAATATATTTTTTAATTATTTTGTTTATAAAAATATTTTTTTACTACTTATTCACGTAATACACTAGAGTTAAACTTCGCTTATTTAGATGTGTATGTTAAGTATATTGGTAGTTCAAGACAAACTCTAAGGAAGTCGAGAGGATCTTTTAATCGCCACGCATGAATTTTTCTCTTTCACCTGCCGAAAGCAGGTCAGATGGATGTTTTGCATTAGCAAAACTTAGAGCAGTTAGCAACAGTATAAATCCACAAGTCATTTTTGACCTTCAAGTTTTCTTTTGCTAAGTGATATCATTAATATTGTGTTGATCAATTTATATATTTTTAAGAGGGTCTAAACAATATACAAATAATATAAACTTATAGTTTATGGAGTTCAACGTGCTCTAAATATGCATTTATTTAAAGTTAAATGGTGAGAAATGTGGTGTTATGTATATGAGTGAGATTGTGTAAGAGTTACTTGACATTATTTACCACCAACATTGTCATATTTTCTTATAAAATTATAACTATTTCGTTGAATGTCATTAGATATCCGGACAATCCTAGAACTTTCTCAATTTTCATGCAAATTTATGTATATTTCCGAGTAAAGTTATTGTTATTTCAAGCTGAATAAATGATATACCGTGATATAACTTTAGAAACCTCAGCTTACATATTCTTTCGAGCAATTTTCTTTGGGCTCTTTCAAAACAGTTTACTTTGAATATAGTTCAATAAAATATAGCTTTAATATAAAATTTCAGTTTAATAACTACCATTTGAATTTAACTCACGTTCTGCAAAGGAAATTTCCGTGGCACGGAACGTTATTCATTTCAAGAGATTTTTAATAGGGTTTTTGTAAAAAAATCTCCTTTTAGACGAGTTTAAAATTACCTGCAGCCCTGGCTTCTTTGCAAGCAAGCACCATACTGTGTCGAACGTCGGGATTATCGTCAGCTATAGTTTCACCAACGGCAACAAATCTCTCGACAGCACAGCAGACAGCGGCACCTACACGCTGCACCGCCGCGCCCCCTGCAGCTGCCTCTCCCCGAGTCGCCACCAGGCTGCTAATCTAGGAGCCAATATAAACATTATTTTAATCACTTTAAAATATTCGATCCTCCAGAAAATGTTCAAATAATTTAATCACTTAACGTCCCGACGGTGTACATCGATCATACGCGCGAGCAGCCACAATATCATGAAATACAATGTCTACATATTGTTTTATAAACTATACAAACTGAAATCGATGTGCATATAGGGATAAGAATATGCTTTGCGAAAATCTATATTTTTCATTTTAGGTAGGCTATTTGAAAATGCATTTAAACAGAACTGAATAAAATAAAAATATGAAAAACAAAGCTAAACTTTTTATGATAGCGTTTATTCTTATATTATTAATCTCTACGTTTTAATAGAGGAACTTTATACCTTTGCTCAAATAATGAGAATGTAAGCTTTGGGGTACCTTAATGTATTTTTTTTCTTTTCATTTTAGGTTTGATATAGTGTTGTAAGGTAAGTATTAATTTAGGTTTGTATGAGATTAAATTCTAAAATAATGTTAAAATTTTCATTAAAAATAAAAAATATTTCATTTATCATAATATATTTTTGTGCAGAATACACAGTGTGTTTTAAAACTATAAAAATATTCAAAGAGCGTTAGTTATCTTTACCAAGCGTATCGACCCCTTTGTAGCTTAAACTAAACACCCATTGCTTGCTATGTAAAAACGTTTAAGAGGTTTAAGAATCACTCTCTTAGATGCCGGCAGGGTTGTTACAAGGAAAATAAAAAGAATATGTATTTTTTACAACACACTAGAAGTAGTATTTGAAAAGTAAAATCCGCTTTGCGGTATGAGGTAAACTATTTTATTAAGGAACAAGTTGCCCAATACTGACTGTAATTAAGTTTATTATAAACGATTCATAATTTTCACAATTTCAAGCGTACTTTAAACATAGAAGTATAAAAAATATTATATGGGTGCGAAATGTTGTGTGAACACATTAGATTAGACAAACAGATTCACTAATAAAAATATAAAAAGTACTGGTTCTTTGTTCTATGACTCCGTTTACATCCCTCGCCTCAATATTTTTTTACAATTTACAAACAAAACGGTTCATATTTTCACCTTAAATTTAAAGTTTTACTGTATTTGTAGCTTTTGGGATTGATCCATTATATTTTATACCATCAATTTATTATTTTGGAGAATTCCAAAAACGATTAGTATTTTTATTTCAACAGTATACTTAGTTGCTTAACATTTATGGTTCATTATTTTTCAAAATATAAACTCATACAATGTGCGTATATACATGTCTTATTTATATATAGCTCAATATTTTTGAATTACCTAATTCATAACACAGCGCTAGCTGTACACACAGCATAAAATTTAGACTTCTTTATTTCCTTATCATAACTATAAGGACCTGGTTTTATTTTACTTTTAATTTAATTAGTTCAAGAAGCATAACAAGTTTGCTAAAGACGTACTTACATTTTGGCTTGACAAATAATCACATTTGTATCATTAAAACAAAGTGGGAATGTAATTGCAAAAACAAAGAGTGAGACTTAATGATTATTTTAAAGATTCTCTCGAAGATCATTTTCTTTGATGTACAAACAAATAACACATTACAAAAGAAACAATACTTTTTAATTGTATTCTACACTGTTGTTTTTTAGGTTTAATTTTGTTTAAGATAAGAATCTGACTCTATCGATATATTTGATTGGTTATCGCGATTCGCGACAGGGTAAGAAAATATCACGGTCTTAAAGATTTGGTTCAAGGTTGTCTTTCACGCAGACTTGTTGCTTTAATAAAGGATTTTTCCTTTAGGTCGAGTTACCATGTTATCCTTTTTAAACTCTTAAATTGCTCGCGCGCTGTGCCCCAACGACATACCTGGGGCTCGCGGCACACGTATTCGTCGTCATCGGAGAGAGCGTCCATGTCTCCTGGGCGGGGAGGGGTTTGTGGCGCGCGCGTAGCGACGCGCTAGCGGGGGCGCGCGCACGTGCTCCGTGGCGGTTGTCTCCGGCACCGCGCCGCTCGAACCGAGTCTGCCGCGGCACTGACGGACCGACGGCCGACGGACCCGGAGGATCGATCCACTGGCGTCTTCACCCCGCACGCACCCGCCTTCTCACACTACACGTGTTCTCTCGCCCCTCACACTGACATCTTTATCAATGCAAGATGATTTACTTTTCTTTTCTTTGCCCACGTCGCAATATATGTGAATGTGAGTGGTAAATAAACACATATTGTTATATTGCATTTCGTACTCGCAATGGGTAGATTTTTAAAATGTGGCGCTACTTTCCGAGTCAACACTACGACGGCGCAAAAATCATGAGCAACAGATGTCGTCAGGGCGGGAAATTCTGGCATCTGACGTAAAGCCGTAATCGAAACGTCGCGGACTGACGATAATACATTCCCGAAATAGAGTTACGACCACAGTACGTAAAATATATGAATATCGTCAGAACATTAATATTGCGTCAGAGTGTTACTTCAATATGTACATCTGTACTGTCGGGTAGCGTCACGTTCGTGTTGAAGCAACATAATCTGCAACAACTATATATCGACTAATGTAGAAATACATGCGTTTGTAGCGTACCTGCTTGATGAGTGGGAGTAGCGTTTTCTCGATGGAGCGCGTTTTTATTTGGGATAGATGTGCCTCTATATCGGGCATGCCGGCAGCCGCCATGGCTGGCGCAGGCGCAACACGACTGCGCGGGCGATTTGCCATTGGCCGCGACACGTGGCGCCTCACGCCGCTTACCTCTCCTCGCCACCGTCCACACCGTACAACGTAAACGTAATATAGCGTGTTTACAATGTTGCGGGCATATTAAATGAACTTGTGTACGTATTTTGTTTTGCTTTGGTTACGAACTCCAATTATTAAAACGTAGGCACCAGCTTCATCTATTAACATGATTTAGTTAAATCAATCAAATGTTTTTGATTCTAATTTAAGGATTTTTTTTTTAAATTCGGGTAGTAATTCATTGAAACACATTTTGTTCAACAATTTATTTCATTTTCCCTCTTATAAATTAATCATTGGCACATTATCACAAAAATTGTCAATGATGCTGTGTGGTGAATTTAACAACAACAGATATTTCTTTCTTACAAACAAAAACAATACTTTCAGAAAAGGTAATTGTAGACTTAAAATTAATGATCCATTATAACGTTTTTAAAATGAAGTTAATTTTATGTTATATAAATCATAACCTAAATATCATTTAATGGAAAAACACACCATCATATGTTTATTATTTTTAATAACATTATAAATAAAATTTTATATGGGAACTTTGGTATTTGCTTAATTAAAATATATTGACGTTTCTAAGGTGGTATTAAGAATATATAAAATATACATTAATGTACTAAAAAGTGATACTGCCTATAGCAAGATTCTCATTATACTAAGTAAGTATTTTTAAATGACACAGTATTACATACATTTATTGTTACAATATACAATAAAAGGATAAAATGTAACATAATAGCAGAAATATAATAAAATTATGAGGATTAATTATAATAAACACCCATGCTTATTTGTGGACGTCTTTTGTTATACAGCTCTTTAGAACTGTTACTGTCTTGGGAGCTGTCTGACATCCAAGGACTACGACCTGATGAAGCACGTACTTTACGCTTCCTTAAGCTTTCAGTGGGACCAAGAGTTGGCCGCAGTAGCTGTTTGAATCTAAAAGGTCCATCAGTGTAATCTTCGTCTGAACTAAACACGGGTGTTGCGAGCATTTCTGGTGAATTTCGAAGTATTTTGCGCAGATCTGATTCCGGATCATTAGCTGAATTGTAAACAGGACGGGGTGGAGGTGTATTTTTTTGCGTTTGCTTCACAAGTTGATTAATTTTGTTACTGAAAACGAAATATTCCTAATAAATTATTGGTATTTTATTTAATATGTCATCAGTTCTATCAGTGAAATTAGTCTAATTCTAATAAATGATGAGACATTTAAAACATTACATTATCCAGATTATAGAAGGAAAAATAACTAGCTTTCTAATATTTGTAGCGTTACTAAGTATACGGTATCGTATCATATAATATGAATGATGAACAGAATTAAAAAGAGCAATTACGAATTACTTTTGCGAATGTGCAAATTTAGTGATTGAAAATGAATCGAAGAGCAAACACTCAATCAAAAATTGGAATCGTACCCATTATTATGCCCACTTTGTTAAGCATGCGAAGGTTTAGAAACAATTATATTTAAGGCCAATATGTCAAAACATGGCTGTCCATATTATCATACCTTACAAGACCGCTACATTGCCTATTGCAAGGCAAATTTGGCCAGTTTTTATTTGTTTGCAGGGGCTTGTCCTTACTGTCCCTCTCGTTATCGTTAGATCTGAAAAATATTACCATAAAAGTTAATAAAAATATAACCTTTGACACTTTTAAGCAACATATGGAATTTAAATATGCAAAACATCTAACAAATACCTAGCTAATATATTTTTTGCTTAGGTGTTATAAAACCCACTTTGAGCTTTTATTTATTTATTTGCACTACAACAAACCTTAAATTTTGATTATATATATCCTTCGTTTGAAAGATTTGATCCCACGGCATTGTATCACTTTCATAAAACTCCGGTGATGGACTATCAATCCAAGGCAAGCAAAAACAAATTATTTTTTACTTTTCTATAGAAAATAACATTGTGGCCTAATTTTTGTTCTCTTAGAAATATAAATAAATGTGGTACCATAATCACTTTTAATACGTTTCCTTCCTATTTTCATGACGATAAATAAGTAATAATCATACCTTGAAAGTCGACTTGCATCTCGTTCAACTTGCGTCCGCTGTTCTTTTATAATACCAGGGACAACACTAAATCCTGGAGGAGGATGATATTCTTCTGGAGGCTTCTGTACATCTCGAAGACGTATACCTGGCTTATTTCGGCGTAAATTTTTATGTACCTCTTGATTTTGGTTGTGAATCTGTAATATTCATAAAACATTATCAATAATTGTCATCAAGATATTAAAGAAATTGCCTTCAGAAATTTAGAATTAATTGATATAACGAAATTAAGGTTTAGTTTACCTGTTCAGCAAAGTTTTGCAATTGAGCTGCTCTCTCTTGCACAGAGAACTGCTGCATGATATGTTGCTGCGTTGGTGGAGCCGGTGCTGCGTGCTGTGGCGGTGGCGGTGCCTGGCGGTTTTTAGCCATACGACGACGTGTGTTGTAGCCACGGAAATCTGTTAATTTTAGATATTATATCATTTCTAAAAATAACTTTGCTACATTTTTGCAATTATATAGGAATAAATAAAATCTTTAATTTGAATATAAAACAATCTTACGACTTTGTATAACAACAGCAGCTTTGGAATCTATATTCTCTTTGTTGCTTGAATTTGTCTTCCCGTTATCTGATTCTTCGGTGTTTATTCTTCTTAATACTTTGGCCAACATACCTTTATTATTATTTGGAACACCTGTTGGACAAACACAAGCTGTGCAAATGGGTGGAATTTCCTAATTAAAATTAAACTATCTTTAATATTTAAAAATTTACCCGCATTTCGTTGCTTCCTTTGGTTTTCCTGCTCCTGTTGCCCTTTTTGGAATTCCCTTGCCAATTGTTTTTGTCTCTCTTTTAGCCTCTTTCTTGTAAGCCACCCGCGTACATGTCTTTGTAATGTAAGCACTGATATTGCCATCTGGGCCTTTAATCGTAAATAGTTACGTCGAGCTAACCAACCTCTAACACAGGCTTGTACCAATACTACTTTTCTTATCTGTAATATTAACATTATTCGAATGTATAACTAGATAGGTTGTATCTTATAACATAATATATTATGTATCGTAAATTTGTTACCTGTTCTTCATAAATTCTAGCAAGAACTTCAACGTGATAGTATTTGAGAAAAACCTTAGACTTTCCGAGTGCCCAACCGTCCATTTTAAGACGCAGTAAGAGCAGTCGACATGAATCTCTATTAGGCTTGAATTCTTCATCGTAACTATAGGCTAAAAATCCATACCTAAACAGAAATTATTGTGAGACATAAGATTTTCGCGAGGATTCATTAAAATAAAACTAATATTTTTCGGATTTACTACGCGAATTTTATTATAAAAAAAAAAATCGTTATTTTATTACCTTATTTGCGTTCAGAAATTATTGGTTATAAAATTGATTTAAACATGGAAAATAATCTCAAACTCCATGTGCATACCTTTTCAAGAATTCCTCAAATGTAAGCCGATGAGAAAATCCATTTTGTCTTATTCGAATCGTCTCTAATACTCCCGTGTACCTTAGTTGTTTAAGTATCTTAGCTGAATCAAAATGTTTAGGTGATCGAGAATCGTTTGGTTTAAGACACCTTATGAACTGCGGTGTCCCACTAACCATCTTTTGAAGTAATTCCATTAAAGAGAACCGAAAATATGTTGATACAGTTTGTTGAGCCCTTGACTGTGATGCAAGACCTCGACTGTTAAACCGATCCTAAAAATAAAAACAGATATATAACTTTGTCCTAAAGAAATTTAAAACTAGTTTAGTGTTCTTTAGAATCAAAATTAATAACAAATACCCTTATAATTCCAGTTGGACTCTCTAAACTTCTGGCCTCCATGTCCCCGTGGAATGAAGAAAAAAGATTACCGGTTTTTGTTATTGGACATTGGAATAAAAATCTTATGATATCGTATTGGCTCTGTCGCATTAACTGTACCACTTCTGGTGGTAAGAAATTTCTATTTTTCTCTAAGAACCCATCCGCTTGATACACAACACGGCCAGCAAAGTGATGAATGGCAAAGCACACGGCATTTGACTTTGGTCGAACGTAAAATTTGCTTTTAATGTTACGATGAAATTTTTCTAAAATAGAAAAATAAACGAGATAATAAAAGTAACATTCATCAATATTAACTAATAATATTATGAGAAATGAACTTTTAATATTTTTATGATTAAATAATTTACCAATTAAGCTTCTGTCTGTGGAACGTGGAAATCTGCTTTCTTCGTCAAGTAGAGCAAGTAAACCCATTGGTCTTGAAAGAAGCATATCCAAAACAGGCCTATTATCAGAAAATTCAACAAGATCAACTGGCACACCCTCAGCCATATATTCTTGCTGTTCCCATGTGAATATATGTTGGTTGAAATAATATTGTATTTGTTCATTTGCTATGTTTATGCATAGTTGTTCAAAAGAGTTTCTAGTGAAGTTTTCAAAGCCGAAAATATCAAGAATTCCAATCGATAACTGATCACTGCAATATTTAAACACATTAATGTAATTTTATGATTGCTTATATTCTGATTAATATATATATGTATGTGTATATATAAGCAAACCTCTGAGGTCTATTTTGAGAAAGAAGTGCATTTATTCTCTCAACGATTCGGTCGAAAGCTCTTGCGTAAATTCCCCTGGACGTGGCGTCTCTCGCAACTGCGGCTTCTGTGGGTGAATGGTAGCGAGCAATTGTTTCACCCTTTGTAACCACACTACTGCTAGTCAAGCATTCTCGAAGATCACTTGTTTCCACACCCAATAGACAAGAAGCTGAAATGATTATCAATTTATACAAGTAAGTTAAGGTAATATAATAGACATATGAAAAAACTGTTTAAAATCCAAGTCCAAATAAAAGTACAGTTGTTTCAGATTTTTAAAAAAATATATGTATAAAGTCCAATTTATCTATAATGATACCTCTATGCAAAGGTGCTGTATCTATGATTGTCGCTTTATTGTCAGAATTATGTTCGCCAGCAGTTTCCGCGAATTCTATGTCTCCGAGGTGCAAAATAGCCGCGAGCATTCTGTATATAATTTGTACTTCTTCATCTTGAAAACCAACCACCTGAAATTAAAAGTTATTGTCTTTGAAGCTTAAATACAAACATTAATCTTTAAATGGGAATTGAGATTTAAAATACCTTAAAAGCTTGATTCAACTGACGCCATCGATGTAAATTATGATCTCGATGAACAACAGATAAAGGTTGCAAATATCGATGTCTGGATTTTAATTGCTCATCCAGGTAGAATTTTCTCCAACGACCTTCGCTTTCTAATCCATCATACAGGTAATAAAAGACGTGGAAATTACTTTCTCCCCTGTAAAATAAATAAAATTATTCTTTGTTTACATTGAAAAACAATGTGAATTATTGACAGAGAGTTAAAAAACTGGTATAAAAATAAATCATACAATGCCTGATGAACAACTCTGGACTGTTCTAATAAATAAACAGATATGCGTGCTCCAGATATTCTGCCAACTCTCATTATGGCCAGGTCTAGATATTTTCCAAATCGCGAGCTGTTTGCGTTAATACCGGTGCGTGCATTACCGAAAGCTTCCATAATTGGATTAACTTGCAGAATTTTATCTTCTAAGTTACCATATTGAGTCTAAAAATTTATTATGTTATTAAAACTGTGATTCTTCTTATTCGTTTTATTAAATATTTAACAAAATATGCATACTTTTGACAAAAAGACTAGTTGTTTCAAAAGAAGATTGGCTGATTCAGTTTTCCCGGCGCCGCTTTCTCCAGATATAACAATGGCCTGATTTTGTTTTTGATGCATCAAGGCTTGGTGAGCAGCATCAGCTACAGCATAAATATGGGGAGAATTGTCGGACCGGCAGCGACCTTGATATAGTTGTTGCGTCTGTAAAAAAATATATTAATTGTAAATTGTATTAAATATAGATACCACAATTTTAATAAGTCACTATAAAACTTATTACAGGTAGCAGTGTCTTTTTCAGTGTTTATTTTATGTATATAGACGAATTTTACTGACATTTACCTTAGTGGTGTATATTCCTATATCAGTAAAGGGATTAACTGCAACCAATATATCTCCAATGTATGTATAAATTTGATTCTGTGAATATCGTTTTTGTAGTTGCTCGACAATTGCATCCTCTGTCAGAGTTTCGAGAGTAGCCAAGTCATCCGTGTACATTTTTTCTGGTTTGGCTTTTCTATGTGATTTAAGTTTTCCTCTCTTAGTTGTAGCCTCCGGAGCACGGCTTTTTCTACCATCAGCTCTTTGCCTTTTAATTTCAGCATGTAGTTCTTTACGAATCTATAAGAGTCATATTTTTTTTAATCAAAATTAATAAATTAAAATATAGTTACCAATTTACAATACTTACTTTATCCTCAAAGTTATTGACTGCTAATAATAATGGATGTTCTAAAAGCTCTCGAGCGAATGGTCTTTGGTTCATATCTTTGACTAAGCATTCAGATATAAAATCAGCTAACTGAGGTGAAAATATTTCAGGATGAGATAAAGTAGGTGGCGGGTTTCGTGGGATTTGAAATAATGCTCGCATTGGATGTAACCCTGATAGCGGTGGTTCTCCTTCTGCTAATTCAATAGCAGTTATACCTACTGACCAAACATCACATCGAGAATCATAGGATTGATCCAATTGCTGCTCACAAGCAATCACCTAGAAATTTAAAAATTAAGCAAGGTAATTTGGCATTCATAATATATTATCATAATTAATCGCCTATGAATAAAAACTACCTCTGGCGCCATCCAATAAGGAGTACCAACAGATGTGTTTCTTCTTGCCACTGTAGCTGCCAAATGTGATGATACTCCAAAATCGACAAGTTTTACCTCAGCATTTTCGGTTAAAAGTATGTTATGTCCTTTGACGTCACGGTGCATACATCGATGAGCATGAAGATGAGTCAAAGCTCGGACCGTTCCTCTAAGAACATATGCTAATTGTGGTTCTGTTAAACGACTACCCCTAGATCGCATTCCTGCACACAAATCGGTCACAGAACCCCCAGTACATAACTGTAATAAAAACTCCTTTATAAAAAAGTATTATTATAAAGTCTTAATCACCGAAATGATACCCACCTCCATGACAAACCATATTTGATCATCTTCAGAAGAGACTCCCCGCTTTAAGAAGAGACCGAAAAATTCTGGTATATTAGGGTGACTTGACAAATCTCTAAATACAAGAAATTCTTCTTCAATTTCTTCAATATTTTCAGCAATATTTTCTAAAATCTGTTTAAAAATATAAAAAAATTCTGTAAGGTTTAAAATAATATGATGTTATTTAAGTTATCATTTGTTATTTATAATTTAATATAATGTAAAAAGCAATAATACTGGCTTGGTAGATGCCCTTCGATGTAATTATTTTAATCGTGACTCTTAAATTGTTTGTTTTGGCCAATCTCTATAACGGTTTTGAATATGACTATAAAGGCTGCGTTCATGATGGCAAAATGTTAAGCAACCTTGACACTATTATAGACATTGAGATAACGTGGACGCAATGTATTTCAAACTATACGCTAACAATAATTTCCATTAAAACCGCTACTATCTTTTATCTCTGTCAACTTTACATGACTCAACTTTCAACTGTATTGTGTACGGTTATGGAGCTGCAAAACTGTTTATAAAACAATGTAACTTTATTCAATTATACATGACAGCGCATTGTCATGACAAATATTTATAAATCATACAAATTTTGATCGATTGTTCAACATCGTTCACGCAACGCCAGACATTGTTTTCTGCAATTAATATACTATAACAGCAATGTCCTTTTTTACAAGCTAACATGATTTAATATGTTCATGTATTGAGATTGTTTACCTTTATAGCCACTCGTTTGCCGGACTTTTTGTCTTTAGCGCAATATACTTCTCCATACGTTCCTTCACCTATCAGCTCTTGCAGTGTGAACCTGTCCCGAGGGTCAGCAGCCCGATCTAACTCTACGTGCTGCGAGAGACCCCGGTACGCCACGTCACTGCGCATGATTCACGTCTGCGACATCTGTAAATGATAAAAACAATATCTTAAGATTACACATACCAAAACATACAATTCATAAAAAATATTTGTCAATTCACTTTTTGTACTACGTAATGGGACACCTTGTTGGTAATTGGAAACGTTTTTGTGTGTAGATACATCGATTAGCGTTATATTGCGATTTATATTTTGACACTTCAATACAATACAAAATACTAAGACAGGTAAATTTTTGAGTTTAGATAAAACATCATGTTGCAGAGATTCATTTATTATGAAATAAACTTCTGATCAATTTATCAGATGGAGCATATTGGTAAAGCTTGTATTTAATAATTTACTGTCGTGATTTAAATCCTGTACACTTATGTTAAATTGCGATGATATCAACCTAATACCTTCGGTTAACCAAGTGTATTTAACCACAACTGAATAATGATACTCAAGCAGACGACGTTCACATACACTCTGATATTACTTAACTGTGGCGTTTGTTACATAAAATATGTGGATAAAAATATTATAATACGTTGAAATACATTATTAAAAACAGTTTTATAATCTTAAACAATGTAGACAAAAAGATTTATAGAAATGTGAAAGTATATTCTTTGTTTTATTTTTATTCACTAACTCTAGAAACAATATGTTCTAAGAATGGGTGGAATATAAAAAGATTTTCAAATCTAAAAATATACAAGACAAAATCTCACGAAATAATAATGTCTGTTAAACTAGGCTTGCATATAATATATAAAAATAATGTGGAACGCCAGACAAATCATAATATTACGGAAAAATGGAATAAGTGTCACGTTTATAAAGATGAAGATTTTCAAGCATTTCGGTTTTGCTTACACATACATAAAGCTACCACATTCACAGTTCTCCTCCCATTTGATACCACCGAATTTCAACGACTTTCCATCTTTTTCAAATGTTTCTGCAGAGATTTTCTTTAAAAAAACTTGCCAAATAGAAATATTCGCTGGATGAAGTTTTTGGTATGTAAGCAAAAAACTTTATCAATTAGTTTTTATAAAAGAAAACTGAAAATGTCTGTAACCTAATTTTCAAACAATGACGTAAGAACAAAGAATGAAAAGTTTTTGTTATGAAAATAAATAATTTTTCATACTAAACAAGATTCAGATCCTATCACATAATATTGTAAATTTGTAGCTGTATAAGAATATATGATCGTGGGTATTTTTTTACTCTCAAACTATAAATATTCAACTGCTTTCTATGACACTTCAATAACGTAGTTTTTTTAAGACTAGAATAGATGTAAAATGTAATGAAGTTATTCATAAAGCTAAGCGTATAAGTGTTGTTGTGGGAAACGACTAATACATAATATATATACAAGTTATTAAATGCAATAAATTTAACATATCACTGAGTCTCAAAGTGCACTTATGTTAGAAATATTTTAACATTTATGAAGATAAATTGCATTTACATTATCAAGTGCAAAATAAATATTTGCATACATTTTACTTTAATAATAAACAAAAACTGCTCTGTTCAATCACACGGTATTTCAATATATATAATATTCATGCAGTTTAAAAACTTTTGTTCATATACGGAAGTTTATTTATAATTTTATTTTATTATGAGAAACAGTAGAGCATAATAAAAATATTAACGAGGTGTCGACACATTATGCTTAGATTAGTTTAATCATGTTTACATTCTTGTTATGCAATGTGTTTCTAATTTATTTTATTACTTTTTAATTATCTCTTTACATAAATTAGGTGAAATTCATCAGATAAAACTATGATATTATTCAATTGATTGGTAAACAGTTATATAAAGGTGTTTAACTTTATATTGTTTCTTAACACGGTATTCAGCTTTTAAAACATATTGAGTTGATATTTGTTTGACGTCATGAATCATTTCCTCGACGTATGGTTTGCGTGTCAAGCTGTCATCATCACAAACGACACCTGATCTCCATATCCAAGTCTTTATAAGGAAAGCAAGCGTGACCACCATAAACTGAATGTGATGCACATCCATCTCTTTATAGATTTTATTTAAGCACCGTTCCATTAATATTAATAACAAACTTGTGTGCTGTCTTGTCGATTATTTTGTGACAAAAAGAAATTAAATAAGAACTGTAATACCTATATCAAATTGTACATTATTGTTTTCGTTTAAAATCTCTTCTATGAACATAAATTATAATTGATTATGCAGACAAACAAAGCGCTTAGCGAAGTTTACTAAATTTTAATTGTCAAATAGATTGCCTTTTAGTAATTAGATATTTATAATGAATTTTCCTAATAGCTTCTTTATCTTGCTATATGTTTTATCAATTAATTCAAACGCATCATCCTTTGGTAAATAATACTTCCTCGACTGGAAGAAATATAGTTAACAAAGATATAAGAAGTTTAGTTAGGAAAGGATTTCCTCTAATCAAATTGAATTGAATATACAATAGTTGAATTGGATTATTGAATTCAAATAAAAGGCCGAGTTTTTTATAAATCGTACAAAAAGACCTCAATACAGGATTAAAATTTTAGAATCGATTAATGAAGTAAAACGTCCATATTTACAAAAACATTACAATACAAAAATTTTGTTCTGTAAAATCGATCAACGTAAAAAAATATATCTTTTAAAGTTATTGAAAACTAAAAGTTTGAAATGATTTACAGCTAAATACATTCTGTAATATCGGAGCTATCGCAAAAACGGTTGCAAAATGTTAGCACAGTTAAATTGCTACATTCCAGAGACATGTACCTTGCACATTGCAGTCAGATTAATTTGGCTACACAAATTTATTTGACTACCGCACGTAAAAAGAAAACTAGTATTATTTTGGCATTTTCATTCTTTTATTAATCAATATTTTCAAATAATTCCCTGAACAAAATAAATTGTTTGTTGATTTAAATAATTAATTCAAATATTTCGCTGTGATTATTTAACGTGACATATAAAATTATTTCATTTTAATTAATTAAATATATGAAATTTTTATCGTAACACAGCATCTCACAATATTATGTATTTTATGTTGAGATCTGGCATAAATCTAACATCGAGTGCAAGTGAACGTGTATGTTCATGAGAATATATCTGGTGTGATCGTGATGTAATCGGTGCTTTATTGACAATTTTTTTAACACAAGTGTCAAATTTGTGTCAAATTTGTGTCAGCTTCGTTTGGTGCTATTTTGATGGCGTAACTTGTAACAGTAACATGGATTGTTACTTTTACGTATAAACATATTTACTTATCGCAAACACAGATGTAGGTGTGTTTAAATTTGACTTTGTGGCTCAATATTTTCTTTTCTATTATATAATTTCGTTATTTATTTAGTTCAGTACTACAACAAACGGATATCGTTATTCGCTGTCGCAATTACGTTTCAATAGCTTAGTAAAAGTTTATGATCGTTAACTTAAAAAGTGATAGTTTCAATGTTTTAAATATAAAAATCGTTGACGATACAAATATATTTCATTATTCATAAATTCTAAACCTTCATACAGTTTGTGTTTAAGTTTAAAATGCAATCCAATTCTTATGGTATTAATTACAACACTCGATATTTTCGATAAATTTGGCGTTTTATACAGCAAAAGCATTTATTAATTTGAAGGACTATTGTAACGACAACCGATAACAATAAATTACTTTTACATTGTTAAGATATTTTATTACTTTGGTTATTTAGTTTCAACTTAAAAGTACCGGCAAAAAAGTAAAAAAAATCCAGTTGTTTATCGAAGCGCTGGATGGCTGTTAACTCTGTCACATGAAAACAACTCGCAATTACTACACAATACAACGTAATGCTGGCATTTTTCAAGCGAAAAGACGTCTCGCTTTAAATGGACAAACGAATGAGACACTTTCACTGCTGTTTTAATCACACCTGCAGACTGTCAAGATTACCCCTTAACATGATATTCTAAACTTTAGCTAAATTACTGACTGACTGATATTATGGTTGTCTTCGTTCTTTAGTTTTAACCTATGAATACATTTTTTACATTTACAATCTAGTAATTGTAAAACGCAATATTGGAAGCTGATTTTAACTTTGGAACACAATATTAACGTCATTTACCTCATTAGAGTGTTTTTAATAGCCGATTAACCAAACAGGAAAAATACATTCCGTTGAGACTTCGTATACTAACTACATCCTCATAAAGTCGTAATTTTTTAAATAATATATATGTTACAATCCTAATATGTAACATAAATTACAATAACACTAATAAACCATTATACGTGGTATTATTATTTTTTAATTATTTTGATTATAATTATTAAAATAAATGCATAAAATTGATTCAGGAAATGATTAACTTTATACAGACACGAACACTGAATTCGCTTCCCGATATTAATAACAAATACGTGAACAAGTGTATCATATGAAGTCAATAAGAAATTAGTAACATAAAACTGTACTGTATACGAAGAGTTTCATTACGTGTTCTCGACCACGTTCTAACCTAGCTATTGTTCCCCACATAACACGTTCTCTGTATCTAGATCATACCTTCTAATTACGAAAACAATTAAATTGAAGGAACTCTGAATACCGTACAGAGATATCTATAGTAGCTTGTGGGGTCGAATTTCACGTTGTTTTATGTTAATCAAATACAATTCCCACGTCTAACTGCTCCTGTTACATTTCAGGTTAATGCGGTTGTACAATATATCATTAAATCAATATATACTTACGTAAGAAGACAATAAAACAGAAACAATAATAAAAATTGTATAATAAATTAATGAATCATATAAGTTTATTGATTGATCAATCTCTATTATAAATTAAGGTGAACACAATTACAATATCCATTATAAAGTGGTTAGTACTCTAAGGGTTGTATGGGTTGTTTAAATATAAAAAAAAAAATATTAAATATGAAAGGAATTCTTATCATTTACGTCAGTACTTATTTAAATGTTTTGAAATATATCTTGAATAAATCAGACTACCAGAAAACGCCTTGGTAGACGGACATAGTGACCTTATAGGGTTTCCGTTCTTACAGTTTCAGGTACTGAACCCTAAAAGCAGGTAATAAAGTAGCTCATATTCGGAACTGATATACCAGGAAACATTTAATATATGGAAAATTATTTTCTCTTGTCGTAAAATTTATGGGAGAAAACAAGTATTAATTATTCCTATTACAAATGACAGTAACTGTTGATTGATTGGTAGTTTGTAAAGTAAACATTAATAACTGTTTTTTATCAGTACATAAACAGGTTTATTTGGCTTGTCATGACTATAAGTACTTCTTAAAGAATATATAAATGCGTCAGAAAAAATACATCATATCAAATAAATTGCAGTGACTTTTCTAATCAAACAGTTATATATGTTAAACGAATAACCTATCTTTATATTTTAAAATGAATATAAATTTTGAGATACTGAAAATATACTTTTTTAAATACAAAAGTTTGTTTCTTTTAACTCAAAAACTCCTTAAGGTTTCTCTGTTTCAAGGAACATTTTAACGTGCACGCAGATATTGGAGCTAACACCTGGCCTGGGTATCTTATTACACGGAACATACAAATGCAAATTAAACGTTTAAATTATTTTCACTACAAACACCCTGTACCTTTAATACTTGTTCACTACATCACACTAACAAATCAACTGTTCAAACGTTTTACATTCATAATTCTATGTAATTTAATACTATTCAATACGAATATTTATGAGTGAAAACCTGAAAACTATTGGTTTCTAGTTTGGCGATAAAAATGTATTAAAGCTACTTTTATAGATTACCCAATGATAATTATTGTTAAATTTTTGTAATCCACTAAGAGCTAAAACCAATTATTTACGTAAAATAAAGAAAATAATTTCATTATATCTGTATCTAAATAAATTCTTTGTTTCTTAGACTAATTATTTTTTTGTTAGTTTTAATTACCATTAATATTTATCATATCGCATTAGCTTCTAAACAAGCTAAAATTAGTCCCCTGTCAATCAAGATACACGCAATAGATGTCACTCGCTCTTAACATTTGTAGACGAACAAAGAAAACTGTTTGAATTTTCTTTAACATAGTTCAATTATAATTAATGTACGTTAATACTACATTGTGATAACTTACAAACGTTAAATTTTACCAAAATCTCTGTACTTAAACTTTAAGATGTAATAAAACAATCTGCAATCATACACATTTTTTAAATAAACTAATGTTGCTAGTATTCTATAAAAAAAAAATTAAATTTGATGCAAAAGCTGGTTAGAGTGATAAAAAAAATAAACAAAAGAGTAAATTGTAGTGTCTAAATGAGAACAATTCGGAGGAATAGTGAGGTCAAATGTATATGTAATTTCATAAAATTCCCTGTTAAAATAACATTACCATTTTTAAATTGCGTGTTTCATATGAAGCCCTAAATGTCTGCAATCCCTTTAGCCTCGCTACCATAATGCCCGCTGAGGGTCAATGTTCGGTGCGTTCCTCAGCTGGTTTTACTACAACGTCTCAAAATAAACACACAGGAAACAGGACTTTTGCCACCCTTTATACAAGCACACTCTCAGCTTAATAAGGAAATATTTAAGTGTTTTTCAATGACCAATATGTTCATATGAATCCATACACTATAGTTTTAAAACGTTTTATATATTATATTATAGATTTTTAACGTAATAAAATTGTTAAAATATGATATAATAATAAATATATTTGATAAAACTATAAAAAAATCATTCTAAAGGTTAAAGTTTTAATTTTGTGCAAACACATCGTTTAAACGTTAAATGTCGTACTTTTCTTATAACTTGCAATAAGTAACCTTCAACGCACCGCTTGTATTAAAACTATAAGGTCAAATATACTTAACCATTCGCATAAAATATTAAGCTCCGGAATGCCAAATAAGAATGTGAATGTACTCTGAACAGATGTGAGTCATTGTTAAGGCTCTGCAAGGAGCTTTTATGACCTTCGTTTTTGTTGTAGTTGTACTCTTAACTTTTTCGTTGCACCTCCATATTTGAAACTAATACGTATTGCTCAACGGTCTTAAATATTAGAGTAGCCGTTATATAAATGTTTTAAATGAAACATGATAGCAATGTCCGTTATATTAAAGAATTGATATGACTTTTTGTTTAACATTATTCATGTCATTTTATAGCAATTTATAATGCTGAGAATTCTAAACTCTGAGTTTTCTAAAGAATCGAACTCATTTTTGCCAACTGTCGGAATAATACACAAGTAATAGATAGACCAAATATTTCTTTTCCAGATTATCTAATTGTAGTCCCAAGTTTATACAAACATGCAATTCTCAATCGTTTTATTCCTTGGGTTACAGTAATCGATAATAATTAACTGTGATTATTTTCCCCCAGGTTGGCCACTTATTAATAAAATGCTATCTTCCACACAAAGAAAAAGTAAAAATTATTTTGGTACAAAACCAAAAAAACCGTCAGAAAAAAAGTGAAAAATGTTTGTGTGCAAAAATAGGCAGTTGTTAAAATAAGAAATACATAAACCTTCACACAAATAAAAACAAAATGGCTCTACAAAATCAATGAAATTTCATTACCACGTAATTTATTTCATATTTTTCATGACGACATTTTCTAATGTTATATAAAAATCATCCATTCAATAGTATCATTACAAGGTATATCATTAGGTATACGGATAGTATATTATACGTGAAATCCGCTCAATCGGTTGAGCTATAGAGTGGAACTAACGACCGTACTATGGTCACGTAAAAATAGTTTTTCATCCTTCCGGCTTAACAAAACTAAGTAAACAGTGTCACATTAAATATCCATTATAAATAAAGATGGCGGTATATCAAGAAGTTATTTCACCCAAGATTTAAAGAGCATTTCAAGTTTAGTCAATTTTTTTTTATGTTTTAAATAACATTTAGTTTATTTATTGGCTTGCGTCAAAAATCAATACACATTAAATTTTTAGGCAACCTAATTTTTACGTTACATTCCTTTTGTTTACGTACGCAAATAAGTTAATTTTAACAGACGATTAAAAACATTAGTTAAAAGTGATATTCTTATATTTATATCTTATTGACATGAATAGATTACCGAATAAAAGCATTATTTTTAAATGTTGTATGTACAAGTGTTATAAAATACAAATCCCTGTTAAATGTCGTTACTGTGACACCGAGAAAGTGACACTTTCTCGTCACAATTAAGGGTAAATAATAGCTTCACTGTCTATGGTCTTTAAACACGACAATGATTTGTTTCGTGAGTTCTATAATCATGACTTGTAAAACGTATGTAGGTATTTGCTTAAGCAATTTCAGAGTGCCAAACGTTCTTTAATAAACATAGTCTAGCCGCGTTCTATTTTTAAGTTATCGATTAAACAAAGTAACAGCTGTCACATTAAAGTGCAGGTATATTTTTTGTATACGTCATTGTAAATATGCTTGAATGAAATACCTAGGTATATAAACATTAATCAATTTCTATACGGTCTATCTTATCACAATTCCGTTGTTAATCGATAATGCTTACGGTAAACGGTAGACGTATCAGCGTAGATGCAATAAAAACATAAACGTGCCTATTACATATATTATTTTCACACCAATAAATAACTGTTCATAAACTTTAATAACTACTGCACGAAGACGGTACATCTAACGGGTACGATTATGCATACGCAATGTTTATAAAATTTTGGAATAATATTTAATATAAAAATAATAAGTTGTTAATATTTCCCTATATAAAATTAAAAATATATGACTGGAATATATTTTTACCATCTTAATTATATGATTTGGAAGTAGTAACATGATGTACACAATGTCTTAAAATGTCAGTCATGTAACCAAATTGTGTAACTATTGCACTAAGCCATCAATATGATAGCCGTAAAAACGCATATTCATAAATTTGACATAAATATTAAGCAATTTGCATACTTTGTTGAAGACATAATACCATTAAAATTAGACATCGATAAAAAAAGGCATCAAGTTACGTGATGAAGGCAACCTGACTGTTGAAAAAAAATGTTGCTAACAATAATCGACTAGAATTCTATTCATAAAGTAAAAGTTGAAAGAGGCGAGTATTACATATTTAAAAGTTTCAAAGACTAGATAGACTTCATTTAGCTTATATTTTAAAATTAATCCTTATAATTATATAAAATAAATATTTTTGGACTCGATCAAAACACTACAACATTTTATCGAACTATACATACTACTTTTCTTACACTTCTTTGTCTTCCAATAAAGGATTGTGAGAGAATTAATACATCGAATAAAGACTCCTTTGAGATTAAGTACCTATAGCGACGGGTGCGGTCATTGGCATCATTTAATGTTATTTCCAAGATGGTTCACTGATCGAGTAAAGTTTTCAATTAACAACTGAAGTTGCATAAAAACACTACTTTTAAACGCATAATGTATTGATGCGTGATCTATTCATGGCTGAATTTACAATACAAAGCTCCTCAATTGAAGCGCAACACTATGGCATACAATTCGTATAATTTACTTCAAAAAAACCGCCATTCAATTAGAACGTACTCTAATGGGTGAGTCGCTATAACAGATCTATTTTACATTTCAAAAGCCCGGTCTGGGGCCATATAAATTTAAACACAAAAATGTTACGTAACATCGCTTTATATTTGAATAACAACGCATTTGCATATTCATGTTATTTTTATACAATGCTTAATCGTTATGCTTATACATAACGCCTATAAAATTAACAATCCTTATGATAACAAGATTTCGAGGTGTTGTCTGTGTTTTTGCATTTCCTCAATTAAATATTTAAGCATAGTTTGAGTTGTAAAAACATGAATATTATACGTAAATATCCTATTTTAGAAGATAGTGATTGGCTTTCGATTTAATTTAATTCCTTAACCTATATACAATATTGAATTCGGCCAATCAGCGCAAGTCTTATCCTATTAGAAACTCCAATAATCAGGCAACACTTGAAACAGATGACTAATTGCTATTTCTAGTAATCACGTGCAACACTAAAAGGTTTCTAAGCTACTTATTACATTTGTCGGTTTCCTATATTTCGTACGTCATTGCAATGCCACGGTCGCAAATAATCTTTGTCCGTCACCTTTAGAAACACGTGAGACGTGTTAGACCGTGTCACAAAGGCTTTTAACGAGATTATATTTCTACATGACATTGTAAGTCAAGTACAAATTCAATGTCAATTTGCACTTCTTATGGAGGATTTTGGAGCATCTTGATATTAGCTTTTATAAAAATTTAAATAACTAGATTTCTAAAAATGAAGTCAATAAAATAGATAGATGTAAAATTGCCCAACTGAGAGTTCTGTGCCAAAAAACGTATTAAATAACACCGTTTCATCATCGTATTAGTGTTTATAAATTATGAGATAAGTAATGAAAATACTGACACACCACATTAGTGCATGGGACAGAAATGAAATTTGTCTTTGATTGAAATATGCAAGTCGTAGTGAGTTTACTAATTGCATATACGTTTTTAATCACACAGGGATAATATTGTTGTTTGTAACTAAATACTTATTTTAAATTACATTTGTGCTACATGATATTGCTACTAGCCTTTCAAGGATTAGTACAAGAAGAAGTCCTTTACAGATTTTGAATCCTTTGCAAATGAACGAAAATATTCGAAATAAATTAAATATAAACGGTCTTGTCTATATATGGGGTTGATCAGATTGTTTGTTTTTTTCACTACTGCAATTTGTAGGAAACCTTGTCATGGTTTTTAATTTTATTTTTAAATTCCGTTCTCAATAATCTTGTTTCTTGTGATTGTTCTGGATGCTCACATATATAGACTAAGCACTATGCACGGATCACAAAATTAATCTATAAAGTTTCTATTTTTGCTCATTGATAAACGGAACCTCCATAAATTAAAAATTCAATCAATATAAAAACTACACAATAAATGGGTACAGTTTTATTATAATGAATTTTACCGGAATAATTGAAATATTTCATACAACAAACTTTTTAAATTCTAGTACACTTAAATTTAAATCGCTTTCAAATCCACAACTGTCAATTATTTATTTTAATCATCAATCCAAGCGAGTGTTGTCACTAACGAGGTGTGTTACGTCAGGAATGATTGGAAATTAGAATAATTGATATGAACAAAATATTTATTATGCTAATGTTCATACATAAATGCTGATGAATAATTTAACAGTTGGCTATCATCGACTCTTTAAATTTAGAACTTTTCTCGAGTTTTATAAATCTTGTTAAACCACTACTATTAATATTTAGTTTCACGAAGTCTCGTGTTACAGTCTATTTACTAACATTAATAATAAATTCATCAGTAACTAGATTAAAGAGAAGGACTTCTTTACAATAATTGCAAGGAGATTAGTTACTGTTTGCTTTGTCATTCTAATAAAAGTGTTAATTTTCTACGGGTATGCGTAAACTTAAAATACCTTCCCGGGTCTTTGTTACATAGAATAGTGTGGATATTTTACTTGCCCTTTTTATATACCGCCGCTAATTTGACAGTTTTAGTAGTAGTTGTAGTTTTTCCACATATGTAAGGACGACAATTCCTTATTGCAGATATTCAAAGTTGGATTTGTTGAAAGGAGACGGTAGACACTCAATAGAATAATATCAGATATGTATTTCGCTTAATAACCTTGTGTTGACGGAAAAATACCTACCTGCTAAATCAAGTATTATTCGCATCTCTTTATAATATTTTGTTGTTATGACTATTACCACTTACTTGTTGTTTATTAAATAAATATGGTAAAACAAAAAATCATCACGAAACAAATTAAATACACAACCAATTGCTTTTTAAATCGATATGCTTTATAAAACTCTTCTAGTTCCATTCTTTAACAAGAAAATTATTATTATTATTATTATTTTGATAGAATAATATTTGATTACGAAAGGACTACAGCTAACTGACGCTTTCGCCGAGTTGTTTATCCTATAGGGCGTTATTCCGCTTTCACTTATTTACTTTATACTATAACTGCAAATTTATTATCAAAACTGGTTAGACCATTACATTAGGGACCAATTTTAGTAACAGACAATCAATTCACGCAAATAACAATCCATACGAAACATTTAGAAGAAGTATAACTTAAAAGTAAAGAAGCTGTTTAGAATTTTGTAATTTTTGCTGTGTTAATACTGCACCCTTGACCACAGACATTGTTCCAAGTTTTTATCGGATAGAATTTTTGTTATGTTTAAGAAATATAGTAACTGTGTGATGCAAATTAGAATCACTTACAATGCATACTATTGTTAGTAGATAAATTCACACAGTCGCGAAGGGAAAATGCGGCAACGACAAATCGTAACTTGGTTGCAGGTACATAGGGGAAAGAGGGTCTACAGAACAATATGGTATAATCGAATACTATTGGTGCTCTCATCTACAAAAAGCTTCATTTTTTATTTAGCATTACACGAGAGACAAAAATCTTAATATTTTTGTAAAACCCTACTAACTATATAAATGCGAAATTTTAGAACGGTTTTTGTACGCAAGAATTACTTAACAAATTTTGATTCAACTATACAGTAAAGTACCTTAAACGTCAGAATAAGTTATAATATATTCCGGAATTTCGTGCAGATAATAACAAGTGAAACACTATATGTAGTCTCTAATTATTGGTTACTATACATCTTGTTTTAGCAGAATTCATACATTTCTATTTGACCACAATTTCGAAGTCCACGTGTATGAACTCCTAAGCGAAAATGGTATAAAGTAGCATTCAATCCAATTGTTTGTTATTAAATCATGGTAATATAAAAAAAAAAAAACCTTTTTATAATATCATTATTATCTGTACTATTATAAATTATTATACTTTACATTAAAAGTAAATTTAAGATTTAATTCAAAAACTTCAAATTAATTTAACATTACTTGCTGAAAAATATCTTAGTGGTGAAATAAAGAATATTTGTAAATCTCAGCATATTTGTAATGGATATATATGGCTGTTCAAATATAACATATTATTTTTAATAAGATGTCTTTGCATATATTACTTATTATATTTATTAATACCCCGGTCTCCTCTGCACATATTGTTCTTTTGTATTTAGTGCGTGTACGCCACTCAACCATAACATTACAAAACCCATAACTTTTTTTTTTTGGTAGCAACATATAAATGAGAAATAAGCTTTTTATATAACTACTTCTTTTTTATATTCACTATAAACATACTTAAAGCCTCGCTTTTCTCAACATATTTACACAAAATAGGAAGGGCCACCGCGACTGCCTGTATGTAATAATATTTAAAAATAATTATCAGTTTAGAAGACGAAGGTAAAATCAGTATCGAGTTTAATAAATCATTTATTGATTAAGTTCAGAGCAGAGCGTGATCTCACGGGTGTGACGGTGCAAGTGAAAATCAAGTCTCACAGACACTTGTCCCATCGATGCTTATAATACGATATTGGATACCTCTTGGAAATGTAAGATATTCCTTTATAAATTTCGTTATTTGTCAATATTTAAATCATCATAGAGTTTGATTATTATATATATGTATGTTTATAATAAAATGTTTTATTACAAAACCAATAAAACTACACTAAATTTAAGAGAAATATTGAGATATTAAAAGTTTTAAGCACTTGGATAAGAGAACACTATGAGTATTGACAATCTCGGAAACAGTTCAGTTGATAAATATGTGCTGTATCGATGTCAAGACAGTAATGGCTATAGGACTTCCAAGTCGCTTGAACTAGTTTCCAACAAAGAGGTTATAGGTCGCTTCCGTGAATTAGAAACCATGACGAGATGAAACGACGAATCGAAACATCGTTGTTTGGACCGTCTATTAATCGATCCATCCATCAAATGGCCATTGAGGTTGTTTCCATTTATTACGCAAATTGGACTTAAATTTTTATCACCGCGCCGTTGTTCACCTGTGTGTAATATCTATTCATTTTAGAATCCGTTAGAAGTAACAAAGAACATTATTAAAATACGTATGTATAATTTTTGTAAAAATGTTTAATATTGCAAAAAAACTTAATGTCTAAATGTATTATTTTCTAATATATTATAATAATATGAAAAAAAAAATGGAAGGATTACATATAAAATTATTTTAAAGAAAACACGGTAATCCATTTTTTTTTATCAGTAGATAAGAAGCAATGAAGTAATGGAAGGTCTAATCGCTATTAGCCTTGATTTTAGCCAAATAGCCTTTGTTCTCGTTGACGACTTTTTACTTAAGTAACCGTTATTATAAATGAACGGTACACTTTACAATAAAATAAACTACTATAATTGAAATACATTTCAATTTTAATTGCCGCTACTTATACTACAAAACATAAACTCCAAAGTTACGATTATTAACTATTCTTAATAGGCACACTCTAAACAAAATTTGTAACCTGTTTGAGTTTTCAGTGATTAAAATTTAAAAAAAATAATAATAAAAATACGACACGGTTCAAAATAATTAATAATTATTATGTCAAAACTTAACACTCAATAGGTAAATTAAAAAAACGAAAAAGTACGATTGTTATTTTGTTTAATATAATCTTTATTTTTATACCTACATATTTCTAGTTTGTTTACAATGTACACGAATAAACAACTTACACATTGTATTCGTCTTTATTTGCAAACGAAATTTTTCTTGTTAAGCGAGCAAAAATATTATCCCATCATAACAACTTTTAATTGTTTTACTTATTCCTGCACTCTCTGTTTGTAAATATTACCCTATCGATTAAATTTTACGATAAGAATCGATTTTTTGCAAACACTACAAATTTGCGAGGGTTTTTTTTAATGTCAATATGTAATGATTAAGTCTATACATAGGGTTTATGACCTTTAGATAATCGGAGAAGACTAAATATTTTGTATTTTTTAATAGTTTACTCATGGCTTTAGTGATCCTTCTTATCTCCTAAAACGATTGTTCTTTCCATTCCACGTACTTGGTAGTGGCTTGCAAAACCGCAAGACCTTTTGTCTGTCTAATTTGAGAACAAATATAGTAAGCCACTAAGCCACATACCACATGAGTTCATCTTATAATAACATTTGTTTTAAATGGAACATTTTTATCTGATATTTCCCTCTCTCCTTACATATAATATATATACATGATTATTTTTTAAAATATTAATTTCTTCATATTACTAAACATTAGTTGTTTTTGTGAATACGTTTTAGTTTTTAAAATATTTTAAATTTAATATGAATCTTGTGTCTTCTTCAAGAAAAATGCATTTTTTGTGTGTTTACAATTTGTGTTAAAATTATATTAATAGTCACCTGTTTTATGGAACTGAAAAAGAAAATTCTTCTTGTCTTCCTGTAACTGAGAACCATACCTTAAGAGTATACAAAAAAAACTCGTCTCTCCTGTTAAACCGCCTGCCTTCTGGATATATATGTGATTTGATTCATAATACATCAAAGTTACATGTCCGCCATTTTACATGTCCGCCTTATTCGATTTAAAAAGACGTCACTTATCCGACCTCGTAATATAATCTAACCTAAATGTCTGTGCATAATTTCATCTCGTTAGTTTGATAATACTAGATTTTAAAGAAGCTGAATATAAAATGATATGATAATGATATACGTAAAAACATATAAAAGTGTATTTTTATTATTATTAAATGATCTTTTTATCTAAATTTATCTTTTATATTTAAGTTTATGTAATGCAAAGTTGGATTTCTAGCTAATAGCTTTGAGCCATTATTTAATTTCATAATTTTATTTTTATTTATATTTTGTTGATTTTACGTATAGTTAGTTCATTTCGCATTCTATTTATACATTTTAAAAATAATTTATAAAATTATTAAATAATACCGTTAATGTATTTGTGACTTAAGTCAGTAGTAACTGTAACATAAATATAAAATATATTAATCACGTCTTAACGAAACTGTTGATGCTGGACTGACACAATGTAAATTTGTATTTTACATCTGTATAAATATTTGAAAGATATGTATTTTGTTTATAGTAACTACGAAACACAAATTTCTTAGATTTTCATTATTAATAAATGACCTGGAAATATTAAGTTTACTTTCTCCCATTCTTCTTATAGTGTTAGTAGATTTTATTTTTAAAAAGAACATTTTCATTAAAATGTCATGCAAACCAAAACGATTGGCTCGGTGTAGTGAAATCTTTGAGTTCATCAAATTTGGGTCGCTATCGTGCTATGGTAGGCGCGTCGGCCTCTCGCTCCGATTGACAACTGCCGTGACGTATCGGCTATGAGATGCCGTGACCAATTCGCAAATTAAAAACAACATCGCGAGAAATATGAAACAAATCGAAATGTTTTCTATAAAAATCTATTGAAGTTGTTAGATAATATTGTGTGCAATGACGCACAATTCTCTACCCATATCTGTTCAATGACAATTTTATATAATACCAATAAATAATACTAATCAATCGTCCATAAACATAATGACTGCAAAACAGTAAAAGAGTTGAGTTTATATTAAATATAAATTTTTATTATACACATTGAAAATGGAAACAAATATACTTTTGTTTACAAATAGAATGTATGTTGTGTTTACAAACAGGTATGTAAAGTTAATTAGGGCTGAGTGTTATTCCTAATTGCGGTTGTGACTGGTGTACCTTAAAAAACATTGCAAACGTTTAGTCTCGGCGCTGTGAACACAACGCATCGGTAATGTCGCACTGTGACAATTAGATTCGGAAGAGTCTAGTTCGTGTTACCGCAAACTTTAATGTGTTCCGCTGTGCTGATCTCCATTTGCTGTTGATTTAAAGATATTTCTTTTTATTAATAATTAATAAACACTCAACTATCTACATTTAATATCCACCACAAAGAAGTTTACGAATTAAGTAACGGTTAAAAATTTATCAAGTAATTTCATTTGAAGTGATTATAAACTCACCGGTTCTTAATCGTTTCGATAGCTCCCGTTATGGAACTATTTAAAATGTCACTCATAACAATAATGTGAATCTAGAAAATGGTGATGTGAGAAATCCTAACAATGTTCGTATAAAACATACCCTTTTGTAACTAGAATATGAAAAAAATACCGCTCGAATGAGAATAATAGTTTTGTTAAAAATATTATCAAAAAAATTAATTCATAAAATACAAAGTGCATGGCACATATGATGTTGGATTTGCTTTAGTATTTTAGATTTTGACTTTAATGAAAACAAAGAAAGTAAATTATACAAATAAGTAATAATGTTATTGGGGCCAGGAATCTGTAGGTTCAAAAATATTTGATTTGTAATCAGCACCAATTGAAGTGGTGTCTTAATGGTGGCCGAGTTAAAATACGCTAGAAAAGGCAATGATTATTAGCTTAATTTTAAAAAGTTCAACTTTATTATTATTATTATTATTATTATTATTATTTCAACACGGGAGTATAATTTATTGCTCTAAATCAGCATATCGGTAACAGAACGCGATTTAAACATAACCTTAATGTCAAAAAAAATCGTTTTTTTTTGCTAATTAATTCTAAACGAAATAATGTCTGTATATATTTCATAATCTTCATGATCCAAACATAATAAACAAAACTCAAACATTAAAATGTAAGTAAAAATATAATTTCCGTGTTGCTCCAATTAAAATATGAGGTAGCCAATTGAGAAAATAAGTGTCTATAAATGTGGCTACACTTAAATTTCCTATAAGAATTGTATAAAGCTTTCCATACAAACAAATGATTTTCCATAGAATATTAAAATTAACTAAGGTGAGGTCGCAGGAAAAGTGTTGTGCGATTAAGTACTTTTCTATACGACTAAAAGTGAGTTTTTTGGCGTGTTCATTCTTCCACAATTGTTTATCTCAGCCGATCTTCATATTACTTATAGTCAATTAAGAAATATAATAAGCGCAATGAATAGACCATTATCACTGATAGGCAATGTTTTTAATAGTGTGGACAAAAAATTAAACAGTTGATAATCATACAAAAAAAAAATTATAGCATTCGTAATAAACATGCATAGCTAATAACAGTGCGATGTCGATGCACTTCAATGCAATATCTTAACGGCAATTACTATACGCAAGTGAATTACGTGCTGTAAACGGGAATAAATATATCATGCAAGGTCAATTTTACTTAGAAGTACGTATATGTAATCATTTATCTACTTTACAGTACTAACTTCAAACAATACCGTGTGAGATCATTAAATTAAAAAAAAACATATTCTTTTAAATGTTTATGGAAATTGTGTCGATGTATAATATTTTAACTAAATATATTAACTATACCATACTTGCTTTAAGTTCTATTCATTAATTATTCTGTTTATAAATAAATAAGCTACTATCTTTATCTTCTTAAGGTAATTTAATAATGAATACTCGGTTTTTTTTTTCATATCACAACAATAAAACAACATCGAACAGACGTTACTGAAAAAATACATTAGAAAGCGCTTGCAAAAATTATTTGGAACACAAACATACTTTTTAGGTACATTATACAATTATATGAAATGGATATATAAATTGACTATTTATAACTATACTAGACATCTCGATCAGAAAGTTGAATTTACTTAGATTTGATAGTTTTTAAATTTATATTAAAGTTTTTGAAGAATGAGACACCACACGAACGTAAGCAAAAATTCAATTTAATGTTTAGAAATTGGAAGCTTGTGTTGTTAATAGGAAAATAACTTTAATGACCTATAATAATAATTAAATTCCATTTTGGACGAGCGCTGACTTCTGTATTTAATTGTTGAACATAAAATGAAAATGCATTTCGAATTAACGTTTTAGTTAGTTACTTAATGGTTTTTTTTTTCAAACTTAATGCGGCCAACAACTCACAGGCCTCATTCATATGATCATATTTTTCATGTCCTACTATATAATGAAGTTGTCAAAACCAACTTAAACCATTCGTAATCGCATCCAAATGAAATAAAGTTATATATAGATAGGTAGGTTTATTTAAAATTGTGCTCAAAAACAATTAATTAATAAAAAACGGTATGCTTTTCAACTATCAAGTAACTAAAACTAAATCTAACCCTTATAAATAAAAATTCATAAAATAAAATTTAAATTGTTAATAGACTTGGGAATGTTATAACTGTTGATATTTTGACTATCATGAAAATAATATTCATATAAAAATTGACAATGATATACTTTTTAAATCTATTTGCAATAACACAGACATTTTTTTTTCGAAGCCATAGATTAAAAAGGCTGGCTGTATAATTTTAGATTATATATCAATAACAATTTAGCTTGACAACAACCTTGACTTTTCAACCTTTAACAATACCCTAATTTAATACAAAGATACATCAAATATCAAATATCAAATGTTAAATTCTTCCTCCTGACTATTGACCTATACACCGCCAATAAAACCTGATATCTCATAATAACAATAACAATTTTAATACTTTCTCAAAAAGTAAATTAAATTTAAGCACTTATAAAACCGGCAGATTAATTGTTATAAAGGAGATACAAAAATTTTATATAAACAAAAGAACATGAAAAACGTGAAACACTCACCGACAAATTAAAGAACAGCAATTAATATACCAACAGTTTGTATTGATAATTATTGATAAGCACTTTGAAATAAACACAATCACAGTTGAAGACCCCGTATTTACGAATCCGGCATGTTGAGCTGCGGACTACGAGACCGTTCGTCAGAGCGATCACAGACATGTGAAATCAGCTGTGGCTGCGGCTAACGGAGCGACGCACGCCCCCCTCCCCCCACCTCATAGCAGATTGTCCACCGCATAGCAGATAAGATAATTTTATTACATTTGTACAGCTTATTTTGAAAAATTTGCAACCGTGGGAATGTAGATTTTTGATTGTCAGTTATTCACATCAAGATTGCCTTATTGCGACTTCACGCTTATAAACTGATAGTCTGTCTACTCAACTCGTCAGATAGTGGTTATGGAGAACTAGTGATATATCTATAAATTATAAGTTATTATCTACTCACAATATACCTCCCGTTCGTTGAAGTTGTTAAGATATAACTTTATTAATTTAAAACATGTTGAAGGTCTTTACTTCGAAATTATATTTTGTATAATTCTTCATTTGATATATTTTAGTTTTTGTTTAACCGTGTACTTCTCTGTATTTTTTTTGGCACGTGAAAAACGAAGTCCCAAAAAAAGACATTTAGTAAACACTTTCCATATAGAAAAAAATAAAATAATAGGAAGAGAAAAGATATATAAACAAGCAAAACATATCATTCATTTAAGTAACTTTTAGTTCCATGAATATAAAGTTCTTTACTACGGTTTAGAAGCCGACTTTATTATTAGTTTTGTATTAAGAACTGTGATAGATATAGCTTTATTTTCGTACACATAATTGTTCAGATATTAAAAAAATCAGGGAAACTTGTTAAAAACTCTATGTTAATTTATTTAAGTATTTGATAACAAAAGCAATAAATCCGTTTCGAAGGAATCCATAGCCTTTTTTATATTGTTGACGGGCTTCTTAAGACGGCCTTGATTTTTCTGAGTGGCGTGTAATTTTATAAACGTTAATTAATTTAATTGTGTCTTGGTATCTATTATCGGTTATTATCTATTTTACGGCCTTTTGATAATATTAAAACTTGAAAAATTTTTTAGCAATGAAACCTACATAATTACTACCTACTTTTCAGTAACTAAAATTACTATTAATTATTAATGAACATCATTAATAATAGCAATTAGCCAAGTATACAGTTGAAATGTGTAAAGGAATTTTATCAATGACTTTCGAATCTAACTTGCATCACCTGATAAGCCACAGCAGAATCTGTAAACATTTTTTTTATCAATTTATCTATGTACGAAATGTGTTGAGTTTTTGATAAACGACTGAAAGAATGTGCTATTGATATTACGGGGTTAAAAATATACTGCTATTATTTTTAATTTTAGGTAAGCAGTGTCCTATATATACAAATATAGGTATTTATTTAAAAATATTCAAAAAAATATTTGATAAAAAAAATATTGAACAATCATCTCACGGATCAGACGAAAAAGAAATAGATTTCGAAATATCATGACTCATCTATAGACATACTTGGATTTTCTATATATGAAACCGAACTTGAGAATAAAACTATCATTTGAAGTTGCTTTTGACTCATAGGCATCTCCTTGTCTGATTTGTTTGTAGGTGTAGAATATTTTTATTTAACACAGGCGTAGAATAGGTTACACACATTTTTGTAGATGTGGAAAATTTTTATTTAGCACAGGTTGTCATATAAACTTAAATACATAACAATAAATTTTATAAAACATAAAGAAGAATATAACAATGATGTTGAAGAAAGAATTTGTTTGATTGAGTTTCTTAAGAATAATACAAGCATTATAAAGTTTCAGACTTTGTCTATTCGAGATGCATTAAAGGAAATAATCGAAAGCGACGTTGCTCCATATGAAATATTAAAGTGAAAACCAGCCTTCTGTCATTCGGACTAATACCTAATGTCATGCCCAAACTAAATCGGTCGTTGTGAGTCAGTAGAGAAAATGTACATTTCTAAAACAAAACAATATATTTTGATAAACTTTCCTTATCTGATTATTGAATTACAATGACTAAGCATCTGACGATAAACGTTCTCGGTTTTTGATACTTTTAATATTATTTGGATCTTTCTAGTTTCGTTAAGAAATATTGCCTATGTAGTTTATCTTTACCGACCTAAATCTAAAATATTGCTATCCTCCATCTAGACGTATATAAGACTAAAATTATAACGATTTGACACTTGATGCCTTAATTACTATATATATGATTAGATAAATGAAACCCTATTAACAAAATTAAATAAATACATGTTAACGATACAAGAAAATTGTCACTGGTCGGTCTGTATTTTATAAACTAAAAAGGAGTTTTTATAAGTGCAATAAAAGTCATAGCCTACATATTTGAACTTTTGTTTGTAAGTCTGTATTTTTGTGGAAGTTCAAATTTACCGCAGTATAATATACTATTTCAACAGCATCAATTAAATATTACGTTTCAGGACCGTGCTTCCGTCGCTTATGAATTCGATGTCAACAGCTGTTCTAAATATCAAAATTTAAATAATGGGTTAGTTTTATGAAATATATAAGAATAATATATAAAATTATTTTTAAAAAGTGAGAACAGTAAAGAGTGTTCTTACATACTTAATTTAAATTCGTCAGGGGCATTGCCATTGCATGTAACGAATGTTTTCTTTCAGAGTCAATAGAGCAAGAAGGTGCTTAACATTCAACGTGGTCATTTTTCTCTATTAAAAGAAAGTCTTTACATTGATTCCAATCAACAAAAAAATTAACCTAAATAAGTTTACTTCAAAATGTTTACTTCAAAAAACATATAACCAGGTTTAACCTGGTTACATGTTATATTAAAACAAAATCATAATCGAGGTTCAATTTGAATAAAATTGTTAATTAGTTTAATGTTCATCAGATATTGTAATGTATATAGTTCAAGTTGTAATATAGTATATGAGATCATTCATAAATTTTTCAAATGTTTTCCATAAAATAATAAGGCTCGATGTCTAATTTAGTGCAATTTGAATTTCAAAACAAATTACCATAATCTGCATAGCACGTCTACGTCTGGTCGATAAAAAGCAAAATTTCTCTGTGATTACTAGGATTTAACATTGTCGACATGGAAAATAACTACCAACCTCAAGCCGTATTGTGAATTCTTAAGAGGTTGTTGGGGAGACAAGAAATAAATTATTGTTATACCACGCGAATGTAATAAAAGCAAAGTTGCATGGGCAACATATTAATTGAATCTACGGCAGATTTGAATTTAAAGCGCCTACGAAAATATTACAAGCAAAAGCCGCAAAAAACCTTACAAGAATATTTTATCAAAATATATTTTAAGACATATTTTTTTGTCAAAAATATTTATTTATACTTTAATTTATACATTGTTACTCACTAATGTTTTCTTATCTTAAAATTATTATTGTTATATAACCTTTTTAATTGAACTCGTTTGTGAAAAGAATATTTTAACTGAAGAACTACCACTTACCAAATAATTTATACCTAAGCCGTGAAAACAGATGTCAATATTAATAATCAACGGAGTGCAAATAAAAAGCATAAATAAGTTGTTATAATTATATTTTTTATAAAGGCCAATGAATAATACAATCGTATCAAAATGTATGTTTTGAAAAAATAACAGTTATGCTCATTATTTCTTTCTTCCTGTAGCAGGGCTCGGTAAACGATAACATCTCAAAATCATGTGCATATCATAAAAGGTCATGTGGTGAAATGAAAAATATTCTGGGTTTTGATAGTATGAGCACTTTTCGGCACCATTACCAAGAACCTATTAAATTAAAATGACATTTATAACTTACAACTTAATAAAAACAAGAAATTGAAAGAACCCGTTAAAAAGAATAGACGTTAAAGCTACTTCATTCTATTTAAGCTGACGTTCTTATAGTTATTATTATCACTAAATAATTGGTCATATTTTTATCATTAGATAACTCTTCTATTTTCTATATTATTATCATTGAAATAAACAAATACCTCTCCAACGGTGCAGCGGAATATGCCGGTGGGTATACAAGGTAATGTCTCAAAATTCGGCATCACACTGTCCATTGGTAAATTATGGCCATATTTTCTACACTGAAATATTAAAGAAGTATTGAAACACATCTCTATCACAAATTGCCTTTTGTTAATATTAACTCCAACTACCACTTAAGTTTGCGTGCCTCTATTAAAAAATATATGAACAGGAATGGAAACATTGAGCATATCTTAACACACATTATTTTTGTTACATTATTTCTTGTAACGTCTTCTACCTCGGTAGAAAAAATTTAGTACTGTCACTATATTCATTATACTCGGTTACATTTAAAGTGCACGACAAAACAAAGAACCATTTCTCCAACTTTGACCTGATATTTGATTTAATCGAATAACTTTTCTATATCTAAAAAAAGTTCCCATAAATCCGGAAACAACTTACATCATACTGCGCCGGTGAGGGAGGTGGCTTCAAAGAACCGCCACCGGAACTTCCTTTACTTTCACTAGATCCACAGCTATCTTTATTGTGCGATCCACCACATGCATCACTTCTATTACGCTGGCTTGACCTTATAAATTTGTTGCTTTGGACAGTATATCGTACCAATTTCGATATGGTAACTATTTTCATTATTGAAGTTATTTCACATTGTATTTATTCTAGATAAGCATACTCTAAAATTTGTCTTCGTTTATTTAATCATAGAATTAATTATGATCTAATTTTGTTTCCAATACATGTCACAAATTTTACTGACGTATCGATAGATGTCTTAATATTCAGGTTTATTTAGATGAACCTCATTTTATTGACAGAAACTTCAGGGTCGTACAAAAAATAATGAACCATTATATAGTGTATATTATAAATATAGAAAAACTAATTTGCCAAGTTTAATAGATCTTCATGGTAACGAATGTAGCAGTAAATATCTACCTTATCAGACAGTATTCTTGTTACAAAAATGATCTCAGGCTGGTATCACCAACTATATTAGATTGAGATTGGGGTCAAAAGAAACTATAATGTGCGCCTGACAATTAATCTGATGAGTTTAAATAAAACTAGTAAACACATATCACACGTTAACATAAAATGCAATCGATGTTCTGCCTAACTTCTGCCTGCCTTGTACAAGAAAAATATACAAATAACAGTGTAGTAGTACTTGTAGGAATATGAATTCCAATCTGTGTTTTGTTCTAACAAATTTAATGAGAAGACAGAAGTCAAGGATAAGAGAAAATATACTAGAAAAATAATATAAAATAAAATAATTATATTAATGTGTTTATTCTAATTAAGTCATTATACATTTTGAATTTTATTTTAAATATTCAATATCTCCTAAAATATTCGCTTGGATATCTAACAGAAAATTTTATCTATAATGTAATAGAAAATTTTATTCAGTATTGATTGCATAAGTAATTTATTTAATGAAGAATAATATATATTGACATTAAAATTGAATTTAATGACCCCTGCGAGACTGCTGTATAATATAATATGATATAAGAAATATATATGTATAAATTTAAATATAAAGAAATAATAAATGTATGTATTTCTTAAAATATTTAATAAAGTCAGGAAATAGGACTGGAGGAGGGAAAATAATATCAATTATTATTTGCAAAATTATTAGTCGTCATGGACATTTTAAATTTTTTTATATCCAATATCAATAATATATATATGCGAAATTCAAATTCATCAAAGAATTTTGTTTACTTCAGCTCCCCTAATATTAATAAGATGCATTTGCATTTGCTACAAATCCATAAATGACTCTGTTGATAGATGAATCATTAAATTTAATTTATACAAGAAATTATTAAATATCCGTTTTATAATTTTCCGTGTTATCAAAGGATAGACAAAACTTGATTCTTGAAGTGCTAAGTGAATAGATAGTTTTGTAGACTATGTATACATAATATGTGTCTCAAAGAGTTTCTATCGCCGACGCAATTAATTTTGTAATTTGTCATTATTTCGCCTGCTTTACGAAACTATTCGAACAGTCGTATTGGGTATACTAATGGGCAGTACATATTCTACACGTAAAAAGTTCACCTACTAAGATAATTTTTATACTTATTTTGTCAACCGTAACCCAGTCAAGAGTAAAGAAAGCTTTCACTGAAATTCTTATATTTAAACAGCTTTCCTTTAAGCCGTTTGACTCATACTAATAAACTTAGAAATTAGGTTAAAATGTCGAACTGTCAAACAAAGTTTACGGTACATAAACGTCGTTCCAACGTCGCGTCACGTCGAGCGGAACAAGCGAAAAGTTTAACTAGTTAGTAGTTTACAGTCAACGATAAAAGGTCTCGATTCGTCGGCTGTAAAAAAGTTAACGACCATCCACTCCCATAAGTATTTATTGAAAAGCTGGGTGAATAGACACAGTACATTTGGTAACATTTATCAATATTCAGGACTGATATAAAACTAAATTATTTTTTTCTAACTTGAGTCGCATTCTAAAGGTTTTTAACAAAGATAATATTTAATTTTGGAATGTGCCAGTATTTAAATATTCATTCAAATTATTGGTCGTTCTTATTAAACACGAAATGAGTTTGTTGGGGTCGGTGATTTACATTATAGGGAAACTAATGGACACTATTCTGCTAACAGTACCTTTAATATTTATGTAGTATCAAAATTATTTTAGGGTATGTATATATAATAGTGGGGTAGGTAAGATAAGTATACTTTTGTTTAAAATTTGTATTTTATGAAATTTAAAACTGTCCATTTCAGCTACTAAATAAACAATTTTAACATTTTTAATGGGATTCAGTAATCAAACAGATATAAACGATATAAGTCAATTAAATTCTTTTTTTTAAAAAGTGATAAACTTGTACTAATGCCGCTTTACTGCCTCTTTACATACTGGATCGTCCTTATTGACCGCTAAGGTGAATCGAAAACCACTTTCGATGTTAACTTATTAGTTGCCTAGAACTTGAACTTTTTATGTTATGAACAAAAAATTGAACATATCTTTTGTGCCTTAGATGTATTTCTGGTAACTTCACAATAAAATCACGCCGGATCAATTTTATAGTGGGTTTTGTGATTAGTAATATCCACAACAAATCAGGAAGTTGTCTGGATTCTTAAATACTCGTAACAATATGGCATTTTTCTTCCCATATTCATTAATCATCAACCCTTATTTCCTACTACAAATCCTTGCTTTTTACGATTATTTTTTATCAGAGTTACAAGTGTAAAATTTCTCCGAGAGAGTCGAGCCATTGTTGATCTAGACTAATTTTTATAGCCTTTTTAATATTAAGAAAAAAAATTTAAACCCTGAGATAATTAAAGAAGTCAACATTCAGATAAAGGAAATTTAGAATAGTTGTCGATAAGCACGCCTCAGATGCTCAGTTTCCACTTTTGTTGTAAAAGGTATAGTGAAACATCAAAGTTAAAATACATATAATGTCTACTAACAATGACTCCAATTCCGGGTTTGATATTATCCGCAAACATTCACGTCCAATAAACAGATTGGCGTTTTCAAACTATTATAATTTGAAATTATAACTATGTTTCCTGACAATTTTTCCCTTCACCACTTGTGAGTGGTGTCTAAATACTCTTAGAAAGTACGTACCTAAAACGCGGCAAAAAGCCACGTTGGTACTTCCTAGATTTTAAATCCGCACACGCTCATGCACTAGAAGCCGACCTTTAACCTTTAGGCCACCTCGATTTACTGTGGCGTTTACCATCCCTAAATACAAATCAATGAGACCTGTGAATAATACGCGTTCAGACCTAAAAAATTTACATTTCAATAGACTTGTGTTCGTTATTTAGTTAAACTAAAAAATTTTAATAACGAAATTTGCATAACAATAAAACATTTACTTCACGGAGTGCAAAAAAATTATACCGGCTTTACATTACAAATCTTTTTTTATTATTTTAATTCCATCATCTTTAGAGACCAACTCAAATATGTTTAAACATAAATAGGATTATAGGAGTTAGATAGTTTATTATTTTTATTTGCAAACGATTTATTTTTCGTATATTTCGCAAATAAAAGTAACCCCCCAAAGAGTACACGCCGTAAAAACATTTTACTATCTATATTAATATATTTTACGCTTTAGGGAGTTTAATATCTTGGCTTCTGAAGGATCGTATGTCATACAACCACTAAATTTCAATAATACTAATATACTTCTAAGTAAAAACCACTCGAGGAGTTGATAATCATTAAATATAAAATTAATAGGATTATTATACTTATAAATTTATTGTATCGACAGGATAAAAATATCACTAGCACAGCTTCATAACTAAGACTGGCAATCCTGCAGCTGCTTCTTTATTAAATTTTGTATTGTCCGCCTTAGAAGAACAACCTGTACAAATTTATTGTATTGGTGAAAGAACTACCATTTTCTTATGTGGAGCTACTAGATTGGGTATTTTAGAGCCGCCACTGCTACTTAAAGGATTTCGACCAGGCTGAATACCAGGCGGAGTCTCAAAGCAATCTGCTTTGCAAGGGGCATCCCATAAGCAAGGTGGAGGTGGTTTCCAATGTACGCAACCTGGTCTTGTACAAGGCTCTTCCTTAACTACAGCTTTAACCTCACGTAATCGTCCGCCCGGTCCACGGACCATATTACTAGGTGCTAATTCTTTATTTTGAAAGCGGCTTAAAATAGTTTCAATTGTTTTTTCATCGAAAACAAATAATGAATTGGTAGGGTTGTTATTGGAATCACATCCACAGTTTGCAGACTGATTTGTAAAGTTTAAATCATTAACTTTGGTGTTAAAAGGTGGACACTTACAACATTGCTCAGCCTTTGTAGACACATCAGGAACGATTCCCTTCAATTCACAAACAATAAATCTTTTGCCACCGCCAGAACCTGCACTTGATTCTGCTGGCCCTGCTGACCCTCCACCTTGGGCGCGATAATGAGCTGCTAAAGGTGCGGGATCTGCAAGTCCCCGATTACGAGCAAGTTGACTAGGCGCACAAAGAGGATCTGGCAGCACAAGACATGCAGGCTCCCCTCCACAACCAGTTCTTCTGCAGTCATGTTGAAGCCCATTTCGTTTAATGCAGTGGCAACTGTAATACATAATACCGCCTCTTAGCTCACGGCTCTTGGTCCTTTTAAGTTGATTTTCTTTTTCATCCTTTTTTTCTGTACCACTCTCCTCCGTCCTCGGGGCTGCATCATTGGACTTCAGGATCTGAAATTTTTGGACATAATATCTTATACCAATTTTGTATCCACCATGTCCGCCGTGTATGTTTTATTTTTTTTACCCGAAACCTTTAGCGCGTTAGACTGGTACAGTCCGACTCACTACCACTGTGAAACCAGATCAAAATCGCTGAAGCGAGTAACGTAGGTCTTTCCAGGTGGAGGGCGACGAACGCACGGCGGACAGATCGGTGGACATGGCCTCGGACAGCAAGGGCCCGCCCGACACAAATATCGGATCGACCCTTGCTGGAAGAACTGGCAATCCTGCAGTCCATTACGCTTAAACGCAGATCGCGGCAGGCACTGCAACTAAATATTACAATGGCTCTTAATAATTCTTATGATAAAAATGTGCAATAGCAAGGTAAGCCACTGATAATGCGTGAACGATAAATAACCATTTGAGTAAATTTGGTACAATCCCTTTTTGACGTTCTTAAGGACAAAAAAAACTAAATCTAACAGAAATAGTGATTTATTCCGACTTAACCGAAAATTACCGAAAACCAATCTGGGTTATGTTTAGTTACGTGGAGTTTAATTTTACCCTGCTATGATAAGAAATAAAAATCTGATAAAATATTAATAAATCGTAAAAAGCCTCTAATTTTCTATAAATATTTTATGTCAATATTGAAGCATTTTTTTTTTAAATTTATATTTTACATACGTATTATGTGACTTGTAGTCTATTTATTATGTCTATTTACACCTAGTGATAATTTTTGGAAAACCGCGTATGAAATTACATTTTTTTATACATAAAATCGTGATGAAGTATTTGTAAAGTCATTCTTTGAAACATTATCTACAATCTATTTGCGGATTCTCTTAAAATATACTATAATTACAGCGAAAATATACTTTATTTTTTAAATTTACACTAAAATATATTCTACCTATAAACCTTGTGGATTTTAACTTACTGGTGGGCCGCAGTCTTCATATTTATAGCATACCATCGGACCACATGGAGAACACCTGTAAATTGTATTTAGTTTTATTAATTTAGATCATTATAGAAAATCTTACCAAACCAAACAGTTAAAACATACATCTTGGATACCGTTAAGGAGAGATGATTTTCAGATTTTACTTATTTTTCTTTGATTTTATTCAAAATATGATGAGATATTTTCACTTAAAAATTTTGAATTTATGTGATTTTTTTAATAAATTTATGCGAAATACATCTGTACTAAATAGAAGACAGAAATCATCTGGCGATGGTTTCTAATTTCAATTCACGCTACAAAATATTAATCCAATTTAAATTTTCTAACATGCCAGAATTTTTATAACAGAAATAAGTTTTCGACAAAAGAGTTCAATAATGTGAATGATCTAATGTCTCATCTTGCAAATTATGCTCAAGGGCTCAGCATGTGGATTAAAACTATGTTTAGCGCATGCAATTTTAGCCGGACCACATAACGGAACTGGTTGTATTTCACACAGTGGAGACGATTGGCAACCACTTCTACGACAGTCATATTGCAATCCATTTCGACGAAGGCAAAAACAGTCAGTATACAGCATACCGCCCCTTAACTCGCGACTTTTACTATTTCTTAATGGAGTTATCATTCTGCGGGGACCCATTTTGTTAAGGATAATAAAATATCTGTAAACTTGAAATTTAGTGTATTAAATATTTTTGTAAAAAATGATGTTATTAAATCACTTTAAATTTAGAAATAATATGTAATATAGATTTATGTTTACTATGAATTTATTAGATCTGATTATTTTGGGTAAAATCTAGTAGGTTGAGAGCTATTATATTAAACATTAAAAATACAACGTGGTTCCTTACATTATTCTCTTCAAGTAAATTTATATCTCAATAAAATTAATGTTATTTAATAACGTAATTAATTTACAACAAAATACGTTTAATGAAACTGTAACAAAATATTTACGATTTGGCTTGTGTACATAAAGGCACATTAATTATGCAAAGCATCGTCAAAATCTGGGTCCTATTAGAGACAATTGTTCATATTTTAATATTTTGAGTAGGTTTCAGTATATTGAATGATTTAACAACAATAAAAAATATTTAATATTTTTTCATAACAATATTCATAGGTCTATAATCCAAAGAAGTTATATTCGAAGCAAAAATATTTTTTATTATTGGCTGGAAAAAGAATAAAAGTCTAGAATATTTCTTAAAATTCTAAGTTCAAACCGTTACAGAGGTGATTTGTATAAGCTTTTTTCATCATAAGGTCAGTACAATAAAATCATTCAAGTGATAAACATATAAAAAGTCAAAAAAACTCTATATAATTTATAAACATAAAATTCCTCTGGAATTTTCTAATTCTCTATTTAACTTCAGCTACAACTAAAATCAAACCAAAATGTAAGTTACCAGCATATCATGGTTTTTAATTCTTAGCATCTAGTATTTTTATGAACAAAATGTTTCAGTAGCTACTTTCGATTCCAGTCTTCGAAGTAACATTCTAACGTAATTTTCTTTGTATTCGAAGGTGTGGACCTTGTGGTGGATGCTGCGGTGGCTGCTGCGGTGGCTGTTGTTGTCCGTGCATTACTATATACACGTGCTGTACGAAGATTTGTTAAAACGTGTCGTTACAGAAGCGGCCATGACAAGGTCTTCATGGGATGCTGCCATGTTAACCTTATCAATGATGTCCGTTACAATTCGTGATGTTTTATGAAATAAAGTTGTTTGTATAAAATGTACAAAATCTTTTAATTTTCCATTAAAAAGCCCTCGTAAGATAACATAAGTCCTGGCCAGGAAACGAAGGATGATAGAATAATTAAAGTTTGGTGGATTTTACTAAAATGTTCTTCAAATATCATGTCCAATAAAGACGTGATATAATGCCTAACCCTTCTACATAGAACAAAGCATTTTTTCTAAAGTGAATTTCATAGTAAAATTTCATTAAAACACCAGCTAAAACTATTACTATTCCATAGAAGAACAGCTAAATCTATTACTCGAAAAACTTTCAAAACTTGTCTGTTTCTTGGGTTGGAATATTTCGAAATTTTTCTAATTTTTTTTTTTTCTCAAATGGAATACTATCCAAAGCGTTGACATGCAGCCTCAAGATTAAATTATCCTAGTAGTTAAAGAAGAATTTAAAGAGGAATTTAAAAGAGGAACGGGGAACGCTGTCATGCTCGATTCTTACATTTGTTAGACATATTTCGTGATATAGCCCTACATTCGATAACAGCCTTTTATTGTAAACTAAAAAAAATCTTGTGGCGGTTTCTTTGTCCGTCGTAACAAACTCGTCTTCATGAGAACCATTTTCTAAGTTGAGTATGGGAGTGACTATTGACTACTTGATGAATATTTAATTTACTTTCGACTTTATTCAAATTTCCAAGAAAGCTGGCGTATACAAACAATTGTAGTAAAATACATTTTTAAAATTTGATACTTTTATTCACAAACACTATCATTCACAAATTTTCGAGCTCCTAAATTATTTACCACACTGGCATACAAGGGCCACAGCAACCTCCACATACAGGAACCCCAGGGTAACTACATCTCTTCGGAGAACAAACCCCAGGTTCTGTACAGCAGTAACAAGGACAAGGCTTGCAGCGATTTGGTCTGCAGCACGGTATTGCCACTGAGTCACATACAGGTACTGGTGGTGTGACTCGGTTTACGGGCTGTAACAAATATATAATTGTTTAGCAGTTGTTTTACTTCATAGATTCAAAATAACAGCTAATTTCCTTATAGCGTCAGAAGAAAACAGTTAATGATTTAAAAATTCTATAAATGAATAACCATGAATAACATGTGCATTATTCAGACCTTATCACACGGAGGGCATGGAGGCAAACATGGTAGTACAGGTGGTGGTATACAGGGCGCCGGGCATGGTCGTACTGGCGCTGGGCATGGAGAACATCCCCCACCAGGACAAACTGAACAAGGACTCAGATCGTTTCGCGAGGCCACACACGGCTTCGTAGAGTATGGATAGCAGGCACCGCATGGCATTCCGGTGCATACACATGGGTCAAAACTGTAGAAGGGAGCGCTCATTTTAACTTTTACAATTTTTTTCACCAAATTATTGTAATAAAAATGTAATTTATGTAATTTTTATTATTGACTTTATGTGAATTTGATATAAAAAGAATTAAATCTGACAGAAGTCAATTACTTTTTTATTTTGTGTTTGAAGTTTGCAATTGAATTAGAATAAAAAATGACAAATATCATGACAATAGAAAAATAAAAAATTGACACTAAATTAAACAGTTAAATTTTATATAAATATATTGCAAATAAAATATACATAAATATAAAAATAAAATTTTAAACATAAAAAGAGTAATGTGTTCCACGTGCTTTTGTCCTACATGTCCGGCGATTCTTCCTTGTGGAACCGGACCGTGTAGGTATTCTTGTCCCTGTCCGCCGCCGTGTTGCCAACCATGTTGTCCCCCGCCGACTCCGTGTACACCGTGTCCACCATGCAACTGCAGAGCATACTTCAGACCGTGCCCCGCCCCTGTCATACCGGACATCGTGCCACCTATAGTGCCAGTGCTACCTCCATGCAGACCCCGTAGACTGCCACCCTGTGAACCTTGCCCGTATCCTCCACCGAAACCAGTGTGTTGTCCCCCCGTCCTACCATGTTGTCCTCCACCAGAACCATGTGAATGTCCTCCGGTAAGAAATGTTAAATGCTATATACTTGTATAGTATGTTTCTAGTTTTGTAACATTTTATGAAACATTTTTAACGTTTTTGTCTCGACAGATACGACCTTGCCCTGAACCAACTCCTTGCTACCAGCCTGTTCTTCCGTGTTGTAATCCGCAATGTCCTCCACCTATTATACCTAAACAACGTCCAATTTGTCCAAGAGCTCCTCCCCCTCAATACCCTTGCATTCCTGTCGGCCGTAGCTGCTGCCCTGATTGTGAATTAGATCCTGTCACTCGAAGAAGGCCGTTAATAGTTCATGACAGCGTTTTTGCTAATAGGCCATCAGGTTTACCTGCGGAATGTTTCACAAGGCGAAACCCTAACGTTAGATATTCTGTCACTAATTACGTTAGACAGGTAAGCTTTAAAACTTTATGGTTCCGTTGTGAGCAACATAATATTAGGTATAATTTTTTTAATAAGAGCCTTTGATAAACATTTGCAACAAAATTCATAGCACCCTGAAAATTTTAATCAACCGGTTAACATTTATATTAGAAAACTTTTATCTTAAAACTTTTTAACATGAATTGTTTTCCCTCTTATATAAAAAATCTAGTATTGCATCTATAAACTTGAGTATATTTTTCAGGGGCCTCAATCTGGATGCTGTTACCACGTCAATGTACCTCTTCGGTAGTAAATAACTATGCAAAAAATATGTATGTGTTAAAAAAAAGCAAGTGTTTGTATTTTTAATTTTATTATTGCAATGTTTCTACGTTTTTGATGATTAAAATTATAGCTAAAAATACATTACTCTTTTATATTCTTAAACTCTTGTTCTACATTCTAATACTCTAGCTGTTGCGGCCTTAAGTTTAAAACATTGCCTAAAAATTTCAACTTGTACAATTATTGTCAATTAAACAAGACAGCTTCAATTCATAGGTACTTTCACCTATAGGGTTAAATTGTATAAGGTAGAATAAAAAGGTAGAAAAATTTCCTTTATTTGCAAACCACAAAGTTATAGTAAAACGTTATCCATGGAACCCTAATAGTTAAACCATCTTGAATTCTGGATTTTAAGTATTTTCCACCTAGATTTCAAAAGTATCCAGTTGGTCATAAATTGCTATTTAAAACAGCACAGCCATAACCTCCGTCCATTTGCTCCTATAGCATAAGTGTAACAAATTTCAAATAAAAATTTTTAGTGAAATTATACCGTTAAACATGTCTGGTTGTGGTGGAACTTCTTCAAATTGTTGTTCGCCTTGTTGCCCTACACCATGCGTGCAACCAAGCAATAACTGCTGTGGTCAACCAAGTTGTTTTCAATACAATCCTCCTGCATGTATCAAATATTGCCCAGTGAATCCCTGCATTAACATATACAGCTGTCACACTCAAGTGATGTAGAGGAATGGGAAGGACCACTCGGCGGAGCCTCCTATACAAATGTTTCGTCAAAGGACATCAATTTAATATCATGTCATAAGTAACGTTTTACTAAATAAATGGGTTTCAAAAGATGTGTTATTTGTTACAGTATAATAGAACATTGCCTTATCTCCCATAGGTAACCCACCTCTCTTTCACATAAAACAAGGTTCTTGCAAACATGGACTTTAGTGTAGTAGGTATCTATAGTGAATGTGCATAATCATATTTCGTTATCGATCCAAAATGGCAGCTTTTCCAAATGTGTAAATTAAAAACCTCAGGCCCGAGAATCTTATTCTAGGCATTGCTATCCTAGGTCTGCATTTTCGAAGCTCCGGGTTAATTTTCAAGTAAATTAGATTACAAAATATCCTATTGACAGTGAAATTTTACATTAATAACAAAATGGAAAATCTCCAAAATTTTGAATGTTCAATATCATGAGATAAGTTGTCCTAGAAAGCGTTATTCCATTTAAAAAAATAATACTTCATGTTAACCCACAATTTTAGGGTTTATGTAATTGAAAATACAAGTATATACCTACAACTAACTTATTCGCAAAGCGCCTGCAACCCCAAGCAAGGGCAGCTCAATAAATAAAAACCTCGTGAAAAATTTAGCATTTATTAAACATTAGCCACTATTCACCATACAGACAACCACATTTTCACATTTTATCATCAACAAATCTTCGTACAACATGTATAGATGGTTATTCTAGGGCAGCCACATCCGCAACACCTGTACAGAAACGAGGATAAGTTATTTCAAATAGTACTGAATATTACGAATTATAAATTTCGTTTTCGTTTCGGTTCCTTTACAGCAATCGTGACCACTGGTATAACCGTGACCATATAGATTTAAATCAATATATACGTAGTAGCCCAAAAACTCCCCTTTTCATTCTAATTTTTACACGCGAAAATCTTTGATATCAATATTATAGTTAAAGATCTTCTGAAGGTAAGGTAAACAATAATGAATAACAATATTTATTATATTTTTATAGGATAGCCAGAATCTTTTTTTACAGAATCAACAAGGAATTTAACTAGGTAACCAATGTAATTTAATGGCAACAACCGTAATATACAAAATACACAGCCAATATTTACAATCACTAAGTTTGATGTTGAATAAAAATGATAAGGGGTTTCTTGCGGAATCAACAGGATATGAGGAGTAAAAATAAAATTCATAGGATGAACCGAGGGCTTGAAATCCTAAACCCACTAAACGGGAAGAGCCAAGCCTGGATAACTATTTGGAAGCGCCGAGTAATTTATAAAGGATTTTACGCTTAGCAGTAAATATTTTAATCGACGTACTTACATTTTGAATTTTATTGGTCTCTTCTATCTTCAATCCTTTAGGATATATGCCTTTTTATGGCGATATTTCTGTATTATATATTCTAATTTTATAGTTTTTATAATACTAGTTTTCAATTTTAAAATTTTTTTACTTAATTTTAGAGATGCTAACAGCACAATAATTTCTTATAAACTGATAATCAAAATGATTTTACTTATAATGATATTTTGAAATTCTAGAAATTTTTAAAAAATATTTCTTAATTTAAAATTCTAAGGCATCTTCGTGCTTGTCTAAAAAGGTTCAGAATAATATTAGAAAATGTTTTATTTGGATATATCACAAAAAAAAATGGACAGGTTGCAGATTTGGTATATCTTAGTATAACATAGAAGAATTTATGAATTTATGAAGCTGTATCCAAAATACATGAAGCAAAAACCTTTCTTGATATTTATAATTTATACTGTTCTGATATTTATTATTTTTTTATCTCAAAAGTAATCTTATTTATAATTAGATCTGAAAAGTAGTATGAGAAATAAAAAGAAAGTTTATTTGTTTTGGTTAGAGACAAAAATTACTTTTATGGGATGTAGTTTGTAAATTTGTGTATCAAATGTTTAAATATTTAGTACTTTGATGATGTTGATTGCATAGAAAAAATTGCTTATAGCAACTTTACACAAATCGGAATTAGTGATAGACGCAAAACGTAGGACTTTTTAAAACATCTTTTGCTTATGAATATTTTTTTTATAATTTTTAAGACAGTAATATTATTTATTTTTCACTGAAAATTGTGTAACTTTTTGAGGACAATAATGATGAGCCTTATTTTTCACTTCTCTTTCAGGCCATTAGTTATAAAGACATTTCCATATTGGATAATGTATGAGAGGGAAAGGCCTGTAATTAAAGACAAAATAAATGTTTGAGAGCTCTGTTAATGGACACATACTGTTAGCGTTATATTTTGGTAAACACCCACACAAACTTGTCAGTCAGTTCTCTAATCGTGGCCTTCGATGTTTATTCGTGTTGAAACATACACAGTACATTTAGTCTGTAAACGAGCTACGTACTTATTTGGTGATCTATCTGACAGTTTAATTAAAAGGAATAACATACTGAATTCACTCTAATCCGAATAGCTCTGTATACATTGATATTTGACATTAAAAACTAAAAGATTTAAAAGAAGTAACCAAAATAAATGGAGGCAATGAAAATAAGAAAAATGTTATAGTCATTATTGACGGTGATATCGAGACAAGAGAACATTTGCCGGAAATTCATAAAACACAAGGAATATGACCATTAAAACCCACATCTACGGCGACGCTGTAAATGTGTAGTATAAATGTGCTGTAAATATACAGTGTTAAAATTCCTACTCAATTTTAATAACATGAGATCTACTAACATTTGTATATAACGTAAGATATAATTGTATCATTATTTATTATTTGATACTAAGAAAAAATTTTTTTCGTTAAACCTCTTTAAAGTCTGCTATATAGTTGTGAACATAACTCCAAACAAACAGACAAACAAATGAAAAATATTGTTGGCGTTGATTTTATATATATGTATATATAAGTAACTAACATGCATTAAACATATAAATGATGACTACTTTATATATGATGAGAATTATATTACCTATTGAGAATTTTTTGTCTTAGTGAACGTCTATATCAGGCTTAAAAAACCAATAACTTTCTCAAAAATACTGGTTTTATACACAGATGAAAAGAAAATAAAAAACATCAAACTTAAATGAAATGAAAAACCGTTCATAAAACGTAAACATTATCTTTTATTAATTTAATATTTGGTTGTTATAAAAATTTCTGTTTTACATTTAATAAAATATGTGTAGTCCAATTCTTCATTTGCCAAGTTACAAAGAACCACCAGAATTTATCCCATGTGTCCCAGTACAGGTATGATTTATAATAATCACAAACGGATCTATATAGATATGTTTATAAAAATATAAATTTATCGCCGTCTCTGCATCAAATTGAAAATTTTGGGACGGAATAAAACATTAATCTTTGATCTGTAAAGAAAATATAGAATCAAAAGATCCTTTTCAGTTTGCATTAATACTGTGATAAAATAAATAATTTATACTGCTTAACATAGGAGGTCATTGCAGGGTCTCTAATGTTAAACCTCAAAATAACCAACTATTCGTAATACATTAATACTTTCCTATCCATTATAATAATTACTATTATTATATATGTCTAGGGTTTAAAATGTCTTCCTTGCGGTATCGACCCTGTGACTATGCGGAGACCTTTGATCGTTGGCGACAGTACTTTTGACTATCGGCCTACCAGTTGGCCGGGCATGGTAGTTAACAATCAGGACAAGAAAGTCAGATACCAACTTATCAATTATGAACGTCCAGTAAGTAACGCAATTGATTTAATTTACCATTTAAAAAATTATATTAATTTTACAATAAAATGTTTTTTTTTTAATGGCAGATTCAACCCCACTATCCATCTTGTGCACCTTCATACAACTAACTCCAAACATTCATAAGACGTAAGTAATTCTGTTATTTATAAAACGCACATCTATTCACTGGATGCAATAGATGATTTTTTTTATAGTTAAAAAAGAATTGGACAAAAATACATTCATTACACTTATTATCATCAGAACATATATTAATTTAACCTTTATATATTAATTGCAGTTTTATTTTTCACCAATAATCGCTTTGGATCGATCATTTATCTGTTTATATATTTATCCACGCATTTATTGTTATTATTTATTATAATTTTTCGACAAAATTTACTTATTATGAATTATTATTATTAAGAAATTATTACTAATAATCATAAAAAACTTTAATTATAGAGGAAATGATTTATTATATCTATCGAAACTTTTACATTTACACGCCAGAATGACGTGTAAAAAATATTTAAATGGAACATTATTTTAAAAATGTGACGTAAACTCAAAACGAAAAGTAAACTGTGACATTAAAATTCTCGACGTCTAGAATCGGTCTAAATTAGAAAAGTGATTTCAAGATTTGTCCAAAATATTTCTCATAATTTAAATACAATAAAATACAGTTACAATGTGTGACCGATTGGGTGTAATAAATCAATTACAGACTATTATGTCTGCGATACAGTAAGTCTAAAAAATTACACTTAAAACTTAAATACAAAATGTCCTAAAAGAGTATATTTTATAATATTTTGCACTTTTATAAGAAAATCTTATTTTTGTCTCCGTACATTCTGAATTTCCTTATAGAGACTGCTTTCACATGCCTCACCTGTAGATTATAGATTAATTATAATATCCGTATGATCGAGATATTAACTTTATGGAGCTATTGTTTTGCACTTCCCTGTATTTTTTACAATGTATGGATCTGTTGCGATAGTTATTAGCATATTTCTTCTTTCACATCTCATGTAATAATTACATCAGATGCGGCGGATGCTCCACGGGATGCTGTTCACCTTGCTGCTCCCCACCCTGCTGCGGAAGCGGTTCACTTGTCACAGTATACAGTCAAGTAGCACACATCCAGTGACGGGCTGCCGTTACGATTACATTTTTAATTAGGTTATAGGTTTTTTTTTTTTGAAGTCCGGTAAATAACCGGAAAGTATAGACGGTTTGGATACCTACATAACATACATATGCGAAAAGTGTGTTTCCGACCTCGATTTTGTATATATTTTTTGCTTTTATTACCCAGTTGTTTAAATATCCTTGTTCTTGTTGCCTCGATTCTAATTGAACTAATTTTTGCTTCTGCTGCATGAAATACGGTGACCTTAAATGAGTTATGACAATCTTCTTAAATAGAATTCAGGTTTAACCGGAAATGTGTTTTACAGATGCAATACTGGCTGTGGGGCAGCCGCCAAAACCCATAGCAGCATTTGACAAGGCGGTCATAGCAATTGGACACCATTAAACGTATGAATCCAGGCGGAAAGATAGTCTTGTCAAAATTGTGACGTTTTCGTTTGTTTAAATTGCCGTAAATAAATTGATATTTATATTTTACTTGTGTACTTAATTTTACATGACATGATCACCTAACATTTGCAACTTAGGTATTGATCAAACTCTATAAAACACACGTTGACATTAAGGAAAAGGCAATTAGAATTAACGGGTTTTACGTCAGTGATTGGATCCACAACACATTCTGCCAGCTTTTCATTATTCCCATATGGCCTTAAAATTTGTAAACTGTAACCTGTATCGTACCTAATAAAAAAGTTAATCAGGCTTATAAAATTTCACAAGTCTGTATGGAATTTCAAATAGAAATGTAATTTATCAAAATTCACTCTGTATTTGCACACTTGAATTTCGAAGACCGACAAAAATATTTTCGACTACTCCAACAAAGTAAAATTTGCTACATAATTTTATGCCACCTCATCCTAATGGACTTCGAAGATTGTAGGTAGAAATCGTGAATTAACAATACGCCAGCATTGAAAATTCTAAATAGTGTTGATAGTCAAAACAAAATTTAAAGAGCATTTTCTTAGAATTGTTGCTTAATATCAAACAATTGTAGACTATATTTGATATCTTATTACAATATTTCTTAAACAAAAACTCCATATTATAATATTGTATATTATATCTAGGTAGTTATTGTCATATTTCTACCATGACAATTTTTTTGCCGAATTATTAATATTTACTTGAAATACAAAATTACATATAAGACAACAGCTTTTTTCTCATTTTTTTCACACAATATTTACATGCTTTAAAGGTTATCATAATTAGATAACTACATAGTAAATTATACGACAGACATTATTATAATGTGAAGAACCGGTTAGTCGTATCTATTTGACAACAATTCAAAATAAACTGGCATGTAAGAAGCAAAGTATTAAGAAAACTGTATAAAAATCTGAGAAGAATGACATTTTCATAATTTTTTTAATCAAACATCATCAAAATTTTCATAAAAATTTAAAAATATATTTATTTCATAAAAATTGTAAAAATAATAAAATTTAATAGAATATTCATCTATATCTGTGCCTTATCTATATCTAGATAAGTCTAAACTATATTTCTCGGTCTTGGTTAAAACTAAGACATCAGGGATTATTTGCAAAATGTCAGTTTTCCCTCGTGGTTATGAATGCCCGCGACCGATGCCAAGATACGGCTGCGTGAGAGGCGAATATAGCATTTACTACAAAAGGCCCTGCTACGGTCAGCCGAGACCTCAGCCATTTCAAAGAGAAGTCGCTCCATATTACGGCGGCCCCAGTAACGTGCCTTGCGAAAGGTTAGCCCTTCATTATACCTAACTTTTATATATATTTAATAGAAAATATAATTTGGCATTTCGAAATATTTTAAATTGTTACTAACCTTAATTATTATACTTTCTATAGGCCTTGCTGTTATGACTTTCCCTGCAAAGCCCACTGTTTCAACCATGGTGCAGTCACGAGACCCAGCGGCCGGTACGCGAGGACGGTTTGGTATCCAGGTGAATGCTGTCCAGTGGTGCCACCCTGCCAGGCCTTCACCTGCCCCAACCCTCCATACCACCCCTGTTGTGTTGACACTGTTAATAAGCTCGTTTAGTTCCGTGTACACCATTCTCATATATTTAAGTGTTATTGTACTTCATAGTCTATCGCAAATGTTTGTGAAACAGTACTTTATATAAATATTGAAAATTAAAACGAGTTTATTTAAAAATAATTTAGCTCTAGACCTCGCTCTCAAACAATAGGCATTTAATTATTGCTTTCATGATATTTAAAGATACTTAAATGTTGGTACTTCACCTATTTGTTTCATTATAACAAGGTCCTATTCATACAAATCATTAAGTGGCAGCCCAAATTGACATTTATGTTATAATACATTAAATAAATTTCAATTTATAGTGGGTGTTAAAATCTATTGGTTCGTTAATGTTAAACGATCACAACCCAACCTTTAAATTTTGTAACCCCATGTACGTAATACTTTTCGTGAAAGATTAATACGCAAAAGAAATAGTTTAAATATATCAGATTGAAAAACTACAGAACCAGCGTTCATAAAAATCCTATTTTAAAACAATTGTGCATAATAAATGCAAATATGTTTGTGATGACATAAGCATTATACAATAATCATTTATTCTTTAATCTAATTATGCTACTGTATAAAATTTTATTTACTCCAACATTTTAATTAACATAATGTGATTTAAACTTATGATGGCTATATAAACATTATTATTCATACAGATCTGGCACCAGTAGCACTACACCCACGTAGTTGTGCTTCCGACAGTTGTTACAAAGCAATTTTTGAGAACAGTCGAGTTTGAACCAAAACTAGTGTCGTCGTTATTTTAAAAAATACGCCGAAACGTTAGTGTTTCAGCTAAAATCAATTGTTAATATTTCTCTGTGCGTAAATTTATATCAGAAGTAGTCGTATGTCGTATACATAATGTTTAGTAATTGTGTTTTTATAACATTATTATATATTCTGGGTAAGATTTTTATCTTAATTTTTTATTTACATCTTTTCTCGTACAAAACAGAACGACGTTTTAGTAACATTACGTAGTTTCTATAAATATTATACTTGTGCATTATAAAATTTTAAAATAACAATCATTAAAAGCTAAATATTTTTTAAAAATCGTCATAATTGCAAAATAATGAGGAAGATTCAAAAATACATATAAGTAGGTACACACAATTTACTTGATAATAATACACATAATTTTACTTAAGAGTTATACATCAAATTCTAAAAAAAAAATTCATGTTTTTTGCGACTTTAAATCTTTAGCTCATTATCTAACATCGTTGATGACACCTGATCCAATGTGGTGAATGAAATATATATATATCTCATCTAAATTAAAACACTATTGATTACGTTTCATTTAACTACATGTTGAAATAAGTGTTTTTCAAAGATAAAAAATGTAGTCCTTATTAAAATTAATTAATTATACTAATTCGTTGGTTTTTTACAGAAAGCATACATTTAAAGGCTTATCTTCCCGCCCACCTTCTTATTGATATTTAAATAAAACCTACGTAATATTATAATCTGTCTAGGATATACCTAGACATAAGGACTTGTCCTTTTTTTTGCAGGATCCGATTAAAATGTCACTTCTATTTTAATCCTAATGATATCATTACATAAAGACGCTTGTATCTCCATTAGTCATAAAAATTGTACTTTGCATTCTTTCTTAAGAATATTAATATTTTATATTCAAAATGACCGATTTGTTCTACAATAACTTTCGCCTTACCTGCAAGATTTCTTTATCAATTCCAAAGTGACAGACAAAATACTTTTCTTTCCTATTGCTAGGTGTTATATTATATAAACGTAGCAATTAATAATATTAAATTCAGTAGAATCATATCTTCTTCCAATGTTTTACGTGCTGTGTTCTTACAATAATATCGAAATAGCGAAACACATTAAGCTTAACTAAATTCTATTATAACATTTAGTAAGTACCAATAGGTAACAGCATTATATCCTTCACTTCTGTATTTGAATATATTTAATTAGAATATAATAGATAGAGGAAACCTCTTAGCATTAAATGGATTCACCGTGCGGATGCCGGGTCCATCGGGTTGCAGGGAGAGGAGCTTCAACGGTGCCTGGGACCTACGACCCAGATGGAGGTTTAAGGGATCCCTATCTAACGCGCGCTAAACGCTCACCTCAACCGTCCAAGCTCCTCTCTCTACGCAACCAAATTTGAAAATAACCTATTAGGGCTGCCTTCGAAGTACGTTCCAAGAACGAATTGATATTAGTTCTGGACAGGCCCAAGTCTTTTAGTAGGTTGTAGAGAAATTTAGCCGTTATATCTCTTGTTCCCACTTCTACCGCGTAAAAATCCACGAGGAACCTATTTCAAGTGAGTTCGTTTGTGAGCTCGTAATATTTATTGACCTTGATGGCATGGTCTTTGGGGATGTTTGTTTCCCAAGGAACCGTAAGCTTTATAATCGCGCTTTAAAATTCGCCAATACATAAATATGTCTGGTCTGGAAGACGACGCACAAATATCCTCTGGGATTTGTATTGTTTCACATACGTATCCATAATTATAGTCCAATGTGTATATTTAGAGTTGTAATAAAATAATTTTTGATAAAGTTCTTAACTATCAATAAAAGTGAATGAAATATTTCAGAGATAAGTTATTTAATTGACTGTAAACATTATTTTTAATTTTGTATGTTTTCTCAAAGTTTTACGAGCTCGGTATTAGCTTTAAGTTTTTTACTAAAATAATTTATATCTTTAATCCAACTATGATATATGTTAATATATATCCATGTGTAAAAAAATATTAATTTTTGTAAAAAAAAACACTGTAAGGAAATATTTGTATAATAGCTGTAACTGAATTTTTATAATGAAATTTGAATTTAAAATTATATTATTACATTTAACTTACATAGGACACGCTTTGAATAAAGTTATATACACATTATTATTCGTCCAGGTATTTATTACGGTATGAAGAAATTTATTATGGTATAATTATTGGTAATTTTATTAATTATTTAAGTAACGTTTAAAAATATTCTTAACCAATGCTGTGATATTATAAATCTAATAAATGTAAAATTATATAGGAAATTTCGGAGCCTGCATAGGAGAAAAGGATTTCAACAGGTAAGTACCATATTGTTAGGATGAAATATTTTTATTTGTAATGAAAAATATTTTGATAACAATATTTATTACAAATATGAAATCATTGCTTGCATATAGCATAGTGGCGAATTACATCATTTTGTATGTAAACATTTTAGTACTTTTGAACGTGTGCAGCATACAATCATAATAAGACATTTATTTATACTTTATTACTGTAAGCAAACTAATTAAAAATATTGCTATTGTTAATTTAAATTTCAGCATTTATACAAAACTTTTTTTAATTTGAAGGTTTTTTTTTAGAATTCATTACCTTCCCGCCAAAAACTTAGAAGAAGAAAACTCATTTAGCACATTCAACACCCAAAATCATCGTTCTGCTAAGGATAAACAAGTTTTTGAGGGCCATGATTACAATGATTATAGCAGCGGGTACTCCAAGTTATGGCCGCCGTATTTTACACGCTCCGAGACGGCCAGTGCCAAGGAAAAAGTCCCGCTCAAAGTCCACCGACCACACGAAGACCCCAAACTTTTCTATCAATCTCAGTCCTACCTTAAAGAAATTAATAATCAAAATTTGGAAAATGAAGTAGCGTCCATTTATCCTGGTAGAGAAGTGATTTGGGCTGACGAAAATCATTCTATTCCTAAAAATTTTTTAAGAAGCGGAAAACTGAATCACATTTCAAGTTCATGTGAATACTATATTTTATAACTTTGATTGATCTGTTTCTATCATAGCCTAAGGAACTTAAAAGATATAATTTTTTTTAGCATTAATACCGTGTATAACATGCCCACATGATAGAACACTAATAGCCAAAAAAGGCGTAGATCGTGTTTTTTTACAAGCTCCAAAACTGACTACATGTTCTGGAAGTAAAGCACCTAACAACATTCGTTTTGTCCGGATGTACGGATCTAAATTTGGTACATTAATTCAGCAAGGCTCCCACGTCATTCTCGGTCGCATTATGCACAAGAATAAAGTGAGTTTATTTCGGGATATCCATCAACAAGAGCATTCCTAACAATCTTAAGATACCATTGATTTATATTGCAGACTCTCCAGCTTTGCAAAATGCAGGTGCACGTTATAATGCAAACTTGTCCAACTCCAAGATATTTGATATCTCACTGTAATGAAAACACAAATATATGTACTTTTAAATGTCGAGTTGAGTCCTTGGAATTGGAAGGAAATACTGAATTATCTTGTGGAGAAGATTTACAATGGCAAGGAAATCTTCCAGTTTGCAGGGGTATTTCAAAATATTATATTATTGCACATTAAATTCATTCATACCAGAGCATTACTCAAAAGCTCTTATGATATTTTATCACTTGACCTATGAAAAATAAAATTTTTATCAAAAGTTAAAGAACCCAATAAATAATTTTAGCTCGCAATTGGTGTCATCCTCCAATACCTGCAGACAAGGGTAAAATAAGCTGCAGGGGTGCGACGCCTGGAAAGAATATAGGGTTGGTGGAAGGATCACGATGCAGAGTTCGTTGCCCCCAGGGATGGCACTGGGACAAAGCTGTTGCAGTTTGTCGGCGTGGTGAATGGACAAATGTACTACGATGTCTTCCTAAGAGAAAAATTATATTGTAAATATATTGTAACTTTAACGTTATGTGAGTTTTAAATACTATTGAACATTGTAATATTAATATAAGGTAAAATATAAAGTTTAAACCAATGGAAACGATTTGTATGAGTCCTATAGTTTTATACATGTTTGATTGATTTTGTATAAAGATAGATGTCTAAAAATATATCAAAGTCAAACTCGAGTTTCTGAATAATTTTGACTGCTCAACCTCTGTTGATATTATCTTTTCATTATTCCGCTTGATATTGTTATGTACTCTTAGTACATAGTTTATTTAGATTTATATACAATAGTCCAATTGTTTATATAGAATTAATAGTTATTGTTTATTAAAAAGTTAATATATCTTTTAATTAATTAATTTTGTTTTTCTTGAGATATAAATTGTAGCTGTTGACATGTTAACCTCAATATTTTTCCTAAAAACTGGTAAATAACTAAATATTTATCTCTCCCCAATGTTGACATATATAAAATATACTCTCTTTAAGAAGAAATCTTACGCTTCAGTGTGTACTCTGTCGAAATACCATTAAAAAGCGTTAAACCATTCGAAAAATTACATTTGAAGAAAGAGATATACAGGTAGACCATTACCTTAAAAAGTTGTTTTAGTCTTGATATTATTTAAACAACTATAATATAAATATATATATATATATATAATATTTTATTATAAAACAAAATTACAAATACTCATACGAGTAGACAAACTTATACTTCCACGCTGTCTATGGTACATACCAACCGCGCTTTTAAATTTAGAATTAGCTTTTGACATTTGTAACCGTTGCGTGTTTTGCTTTTAATTTTGGTGCTTCATAACAACTAATATTTCTATTTTTAATTGATTTATATTGTAAAATGTATTAGAATCTCACTTACTACTAAATAAGTAACTGAATAAGAATTATCAAGAAATTGAATAGTTAAGAAATGGGAAGTAATACGAGTAAAACTAGCCCCGAGCCAGCTGCTCCTTCACAAAAAAACGATTCAGACAAGGACAATCCAGATCCTCGATCTCCAACGCCTGAAATAACTCGGACTCCTTTACAGGTATTTGGAATACACCCATACTGTATTACAATCGAAAAGTTTATTGAATTAATGATATAACTACTAATTCAAATGTGAGGTAGACAACAGTAAAATTTCAATACTATTAAACACCAAAGACGGTAATAAGACTTAATCTTTTTTATTTTAATATAAAATACTCGTTTCTATTTTTTCATTGCATAAAAGTTGTTAACAACTTTAGTTTTCGTTATCGAATATAGAATAGCTTTATGACTTATTTTTTTACATTAGAGTTTTTATTTTGCTGATAATATTTATATGTATAATTTCTTCTTACAAGGGCAAAAATGGCGGGAAGCACAATATAACAAAAAATGTCGACTTACGAAAAACTTTTGAAAGTGGCAAAACCGATGAGAAACTTATCCATAACAACCCTATTCTATCAGCTGTTATTAAAAACCACCTTCAATCCTACGATCCCCGTTCACCATCTCAGGACTTTGAAAGAACACCAATTATAATAGCTTCAAAAACTGACAATGATCCTGATAAAAAGTTATTGAAACTCCAAAGTGAAAACTATGGCAGTCCATGTCTCAGCAATGAAACTATTAAACTTGATGAAACTTCTTTTGACACTAATGAAATCAGTCCTGATTTAGTTGTGCCTAAGAATTTATGTAATGGCTTTTATGACTTAACATTAAATGACTCCTTGAAAGAAGATGAGGAACCTTTAGGTTCTTCTACTACGTCAAATGAAAATATTGAAAGTAATATGTCTAAAGAACACAATGAAGCAGCAAAGTTATTGGAAACCAATTTTGAATTTGTTGAAACAGAGAACAATAGCATTGAAGATAGACAGTGTGGAGAAACTCATAATAATGTTAAAAATATGGATGTTGATCTAAAACATGTCCCTCTATTTAAAATTCTAAATGAGGATCCAAGGTCTCCCTCCACAGGCATTGAAAGGACACCAATTGTAGTATCTAAAATTGATGTCAACACTAGTGAGGAAAATGTTGAAAATATGTCAGATGATTCATTAATTAAAGCACTACAGAATAATGGACAAGATATCAGTCCTGAAAGCATTCCAGTCTATGAAGATGAATCCAAAGCACATATTGACACACCAAAGAAAGTTAAAGCAACTAGTGACAGTGGCTCCAGAACACCATTGTCTTGCATGAAAAATAGGTCAGACGCTAGCCACACTAGATCGAAATCAACTAACATGCTTTATGACCCTAAAAAGGAAAAGATTCAGAAAAGAGTATCACACATTCCAAGATTGAAATCTTTGTCGAAGCAACCAAAATATATTACCAATGGGAGCACTGTGTCTTTAAAAAACCTTTCTAAAGCTGCTATCAGTGGTGACTGCGAGAACACACCACCTCATTCACATCGTGACATATGGGATAAGGAAAGCAGTATTGTCCTGTAAAGACATCTTATTATAACACTTGACATATTTGAGGTAAATCAATTGGATTTATCCCCAGAGACCAGCTGAGTGCATCTTGACACTAAATTATGCATATATAATTTCATGACTTTATTTTATTAAAAATGACATACTCTAATTAAAAATATGTTTTCTATAATTTTTGTTCTAGTAATAACTAATAATTGTGTCACAATAAATAATGCCACAAATATGTTACTTTCATTTCAGTATAGATACTGACTGATACAGACTTAATGATATAATAAGCCTTTTACCAATTGTTGAATATCCCATATGATAGTGTTATGTAAATAAACAAAGTAATTTTGTGTTGCATAATTTGGTAATATTTTATTTTCGTAGTACAAAATAGTTTTAAATTTCCCTTGGAACTGCAGAAAGCTAAAGTTTCACTCTTTGTTGCTGGCCTCAGACCCTTCAACTCTCCTGACGTGCTATCAAAGCTCAATCAAGTTGTGCTTAAGTCAACAAGATACCATTTTAATTTTCCCACATACAATAAAAACTCTTCATTTCTGCCTTGAGAGAACATGAATAGAAGGAGGAGATGGTACACTAAGTTAATCTAAGAAAATATACAAGAAAACAGAATCAAATAAAAAAGAAGTTTTGTTTTACAACATGTATTTATTGAAACTGATAACGAAAAGCTAGATTAACAATGTTAAGTTTTAGATTATTATCAGAATAAGAAAAATAGTTGTAGATATAACACACTCGTAAATAAATTTTGGAATGGTTTAGCTGTGAAACATGCATAAATAAATACATACAATAAGGTTTGCTAACACAATCATCAGCAATTTTAAAATTGTGTTTAAGCTTTCTCCTTTTACTGGGTGAGATGAGGCGTCTTAAAAATATTCTTGGGTCTTATTAGCCATTTAAAGTCCACGAAGAGCTAAAAAGGAGTAAGAAGTAATTAAATATGTGAATAAAATACACTTAATATATATAGCAGTGTGAAGTGAGAAAGTTACTAGAAGTAAAAAAATGAAGCAGTTAATAAATATGTCTCAATGTGCTTTGTTTTAGGATCTTTTATTCTAAAAAAACCATTCGTTATTCAGAACAAAATATATAATTAGCTCAATATTTATCATAATAGTATTTGGCACCGATTTTTTAAATATAATTATAGTATGAGGAATGTTTGATTATTCATAATTAATACAGCACTTTAAGGGAATATAATATTAGAGAGAATATGAATTTAAAAAAAATATTTTTAAATATAAAATAAATACATAAATTTTTGAAATCGTAACTAAATAAAAAAAAAAACATATTTTTGTATACCTATGTACTTTTTTAAGTCAATCTGCGAAAATACATATGTAGGTACTAAACATCTAAAAAATTCAACCTACTTCTTCAAAGTATACATTTTCACTTATCTTCTAACATTTAAAGCCATTCAGGCTACTCTACAGATAAAATTCGAAGTCACAAGAATTATTTTTATATTCACTTTTTAACAAACACATTAGTGCAAAACTTTTACTTAAAAACAATTTCTACTATTGTTAATATTTATTTTTAAGTTTTTGACACGAAACTACCCTTATAAGACAACAACAATCTTAACAGAAACGTCCTTGACAACATGTGCTCTATTACTACGTACAAATGAAAGTACTGTGACAGATACACACACGCAGACCTTACTCATATTTTCTCATGAAATTAGTGACTTCTGCTTGGTTCCAAGGCTAGCTTAAAAATCTGATAGACTGCTGCAAGCCCTCACCTGCTTTAGTAATCTAGGCAGATGAGAACGATAATGGAAATCGCATGATTGTTGGGTCTCAACAGTCCCCCTTTTTTTTGGATACTGGTTATTGTATCCAGTTAGTGGGTCAACGGCAAAAGATGAGAAAGATTACTATCGAAATACTCTAATACCATAACATCGATAGCTACTCAAGCAACGAAGCAACCGTAAGCGGATTGGGTGAGGGGATAGATAATAGTGAGACAATGTGTTTGTATCTGTAGTTAAGGAGTTAGTTGCTTTTATAAACATCACCCTGGAGAGCACGGATGGAGGCAGAAGAAATAGAGGCAAAATCATTATTAACTTACACAGTATTGATTGTTCTCTTACACGACAAAGTATATCAGAACACAGAGTTGTCTCTGTACAGGAATACAAATAGTGAATCGAGAATTTAATCGCCTTCAAAAAGTTTCAGTAGCGAGAGCAATTAGAAACCACACACGCACAATAGACAGCTACTACATTAAGTTGCAGAAATTAGCTTCTCTTACACTAAATAACAATTTAGCATTTTATAATTACACAAGAAATCCTACAGTATATAATATCTTCAGCTAATGTTTGTCAAAAAAAAAAAGTACACCAGTTAGAGCAACCCTTTCAAGTAAATATAAAATAATCATTCATAAGTATTTATTTAAGTCGGGAATTTTACGTGTATACAATATTTTAACTGGCAGTGTCTTGTAAAAAAAAGGTTAGTATTAACATATACTATACACAGATTATTTTTTAGGTTATTATTTTAAGTACATATACATGTGTTTTTGATTGTGGATATTATAAAAAAATATTTTTACAATCTTCAATGACCAGACTTGCAAATATTCAGATATTTGAAATTATGTATTTAAACATTTATATTCTATACAATAATAAATACAAAGCCAAACAATGTAAGGCATTCGAGTTTGTACTATAAAATTCTAAACAACTATTGTATAATATGGGGCCTTATTAGGAAAATTTAAATGCTATATTAGCAGTCATATAATACCAGCAATATTGTTCCACCTCATGGTTGCCTTTCCTCACATAATTTTCAAAAACGACTTCATTACTATATATTTGAAATTATTCACATTCGTGGATATACCTGTGTTATACATTCTTTACAACATAAAAGCTTGTAAAATTATTGGTACACATTTTTTTTACTTCAATTAATATTCAAATAACATATACTAAATTGAATATTTACTAACATAATGTATTGCGGATTAGTTAAATATGTTAATACAGTGTTCATAACAAAATATACAAATTAATTGAAATTACATACTTAATTAAAATTCAAATAGTAGATTATGGAATGAAAAAATCATTTACAAGACGGGATTTAAATTTGCAAACTCCAAATATCACATTCCAGGTGTTCCAGCTATTTTATATATTCTGTTTGAAATTTAATTAAAATATTTAGCTTAAAATTGCTTTATTGTTGGAAACAGAAAGGAATTATATACTATTAACTCCCAGACATATGGTGGGTATGTTAGAATTACCCGTAATTATTTACCCAATTTTATTTTTACTTTTTGTTTATAATAAAATAATTTTATGCACTGGATTTGGAACTTGTCCAAATATTGAATTCACTTATAATCTAAAGCTATGGTTTAAAAAGAATATTAATATATTTCCAGTACTACTTGGCTTTGTTATATAAATGATTTTAATTAAAAAATCTAGAGTATTAAGTAAAGTCAGGATAAATGGCAAGGTTGCAGACCAGGTTAGTTCATTATTTCATGCAGTTTATTCCTTGGTATCATTCTTTTCTGGAAAAAAAAATTGTGTGTTCTATGAAATATGTTAAAGATTTAATGATTTTATTACCCCTGTCACTTTTATCATCTTTTCATAAAAGAGAAGATAACTATGTTCAAAAGTGTTTACAGAGCCATGCGGTTCCCTTAACAAATTAATTCTGATTTTAATGCTAAATACAAGTTATTGCATAAATTTTGTGACGAAAAATATAGGGACGGTGAAAATAATACTTTAAAGTTATGCAATCTATGAGGAGTCTCTAAAACAAACAAAAAAAACTTTTTCAGTGATCCAAACTGGTTAGTATTGTAAAGTTCAAAATATGTAAATCAAGTTAATGTTAAAATTGCTCACTCCTTGAAAATGGAAATTTTACAAATTAGTTAATTGTTATTCAACTTTAAAACGTTGTTGATATGAATTCAATGATGCATACACACCTGGTTCACTACTTTGTAAGTTTTGGGACACAAAATCATGTAACTCAGAATACGCCTTGTCTAAGTTATCATTGACAATGATTATATGGAAATTACCGGGTTCTTGACCTGAAATATAAAATTTACAATTTTTTCATACTTACACAAAGCTATAGCAAATTTACATTACAACTTACATAGGAATAGTATTTTAATTTATTGATACAGTAAAATTTTTATACTACCACATATTTTTTGACCTTGGCCTTAAAATAACAATCATAAGTTGATAACATTGATAAAAATAAGAAAACTAAGTTACTGCAGCCAAAAATATGATAAATCAATCAAAACTATAAAATTAAAAATTAATTTAACAATGTAAAATAGAGTTTATCCTATTAGGTTCGGTTTGTTGCTGAATATCTACTAATAGTGAGAAATATAAACATACCATATAAAATCTCACGACTTGCCGTTTCCAATCTTTTCTTTAATGCATCCTCCTGTTCTGTGTTACGAGCTCGTAGACGTTTCTCAAGCTGTTCAATGGATGGTGGCATCACAAACACCAGTAGTGGGTCTAAATCCGTCTGCTTAATCTGCTTTACACCCTCTATTTCTATGTCTAAAATGCATGTCTTGCCAGTGCATCGGACATCTTCTACTGCTCTCTTGCTAAATTTTATATATTATTTTTAAATATATTTATTAAGGTAAATAATTAGTTATAAATACAGCAATATATCTATAAGTATAATAATATTTTAGTGTATTATATATTATTTTGTATTAATAATGCATTATAATAAAATATCTAGGACATTACAGTAGAATAAAGTAAACAATGACTGGTACAGAAAAATTTTTGGCAACAAGCCAAAATAGAAGCACATGGTTTTTAAACTAAGAGACCTAATGATTTACCTTGTCCCATACATATTTCCGCTAAATGTTGCAGTTTCTATAAATTCGCCTTTTTCAATTGCTGCAATCATGTCACTTTTATTAGTAAAGTGATAATGAACACCATCTTTTTCGCCAGGACGAGGGCCTCTTGTGGTATGAGATACACCAAATCCGAACTTGTCAGGAAAATCGTTTAAAAGCCGCTTCAGCAATGTACTTTTCCCTGAGCCGGAGGGTCCACAAAGAACCAAGGGACGAGGACCTTTCTGCACCATAGTAGCAAATACTGAAAAAAAATAATTTAATTAAATATAATATAACATATTTAAAAATTGCAAGTATAATTACATACATCTTAAAAGATTCGTGATGGAATTTTGCGCTAAACCTCTTAGAAGTATTTTTTTACAGCTCGTTTGATATATTTATTATGAAAATACTTTGGCTTTAAGAATCGCAATATAACTAGATGTAAGATGTTACTTCGAGCTCACGATTTTGCGTATACGATATAACGTCAATCCGGTGAGTAACTGAGTACCAATTCGTTTAAGTGTGTCACTTGTCACTATTCACTAGTCAGTAGGTCTCTATCTCTACAAATTACCACTCAATAGTCAATTGTGATTAAGAAACAAAGTCCAGAGATGATAGAATAATTATTATATTATTGTAATATAACATATAATAATTATAAATATAAAATTTTAAAATATTTCATATGGTAACCTATTGCTTCACATGTTAAAAAAAGATTTATGGGTAAATAAAATATACTTTTTTTAAATAAATAAAGTTTTTGATGTCGGAATTTGTACTTATAACTGAAATATTAAAAATAACTCAAACAGTACATATATTCTTTAAATATATTATTTAGATATTTTTAATTAAAGATCTCTAGCATATTTTTTTTATATAGTAATAAACTATACGAGTACATTTATATTTATATTTAAAAAAATATTAAATCATTGTTTTATGAAGAAGTAAAAAGGTTTATTGGATTTTATAAATATAATTATATTTTTAAGAAGTTTGGTCATAGTGCATGTTTATTAAGTAGTTTTTAAGGAAGTATGTACATATTCAAATGTCGACACAAGAACATATTTCCTGAAATGTTATTAAATAAAAAGTACAAGGGAGTCTAAAATTTCTTAAATATGTAACTTATTTTGCAAAATGAAAGTTTTAAGTAATTTAATTGGGTCAATGTTATATTCATATCTTCTATGCTATCAAGAGCGACCAATCACAGGGTTGAAATCTTTAGTTTATGATTAACTTTTAGATTTTATATCTATGGACTTTTTAGAGAAATATGTCAACAATCTGAATTCTGACCGTTAATTTCAATCGGTCACAACTCTGATCATTTTTCATTCATGTGTCGTCGAGTAACACAGCACACTCGATTTATCGAAGTTCACTAAGTTTTTATTTTAAGACTATTATATTTGATGTTTTCTTTGGAGTCACTATATAAGTTGCGTTTGCATATTACCTACGGAGTTGCGGACTACTAGTTGTTATTTGGGCTAGGTTTATTTAGAATTATGGACATTCAAATGAGACGGCATAGAACGGTAAGATAAATTTTAATTGAATACTAGCCGCTATCCATTTAATATATTTATTATAATAAAAGTTTATGATTACTAGGTGCAAATTCAGGATCAAGAAAATGTATATATTACCAAAAAGATAAATTTACTTATTCCAAACAAACGACAAGGTTTAAGTGCGAGAGGAGCACTCGGGGATATTAATACCAATGTTGAAATCCAACGGGGAATAAATATTGGTAAAGTTACTGGTGCGGCTGCTGATTGTGATAAAAAGCCGATAATCAAACGTGGACCTTTGCGGTAATAAAAATAATTCTACCCTCATTTGTGATATAATTATAGCACTGAAAATAATTTTATTTAAACTGTGTACAATAATTTCAGAACTTATAACCATGTACAGTCTAAAGTGGACACAGGTTTGGCTAGTAAACCTATTATTCAGCCTTCTTCAAGGCCTCCATTGAGACGAGAGGAGAGTACTGCTGGATTAGCTGCTAGAGCAGTTGTGCGCTCAAAGGTTAGTATGTTTAAAATATTACACTGAATTTATGTACTAAGTTTTCTATATACCAATTAAATTTTCAACAGCCTTTTTAGTCTATAAATTGTTATAGCATTATTATTTATTACATTTCAGGTTTCTTGCGCTGTTCATTTAAAAATTTTAGGAATCTTAAATACTATAATCTTAAATTCCCTAATTATTTATGTAAATGGAACTTTACTAACCGTTATTGATGCTTGTACATCTAGGCAGTGTATATTTGTTTAGTTTTATTAATTATGTATATGTCTTTCTTTATTTAGACTGGATTAAAAGACTGTCAAAATGATTTGAAGGAGACAGCAACCACCCTACTTCAAGGAAAAAAAATCATAGAAACTAAAAAAGCAACAAAGTTACCAATACTTAAAGAGAATTCAAAAGAAACTAGAAGTTTACTAAAACCCATTCTTAAAGATCCCATTGAATCTTTATGCAAACTAAAATTAGTTGAAGAAGCAAAATCAAAAAAGAAAAATATTGTAGAGCTGGAAAAAAAAAATTTACCAGAGTTACCACATGACATTGAAGATATTGATGCTAATGACAAGAATAGTCCTTTGCTAATGTCCATTTACATTAAAGACATTTATAGATATTTGACTGAACTTGAAAAGAAGTATCCAATTGAAACAGATCACTTAAAAAACCAGGTTTGTGTGTAATCTCCTAATTTTATTATAAAATCCAAAACATTATTGTTTGTTTGTAATATATTGTTCTTTGTATATAGTCCCTTAACATAAATTTATTAATTTCAGACTGTGATCACTGGCAAGATGAGAGCTACTTTAATTGACTGGTTGGTTGAAGTGCAGAGACAGTTCTCTTTAGTTCTTGAAACCTTCCATCTAACTGTTGGCATTATTGATCGCTATTTACAGGTAAGAAACTAAACAATATATTAACAAGAATTATTCTAAATTTAGCCGGCATAGACTATTGCTACTTTATAGTCTGTACTTATTACTACACAATTTCTCATAGTACTGTTGCCGGTCTAGTGAGAACATTCAAACATCAACATTCAATTACTACTTTAGGTGTGTTTATATTGAGTAGGAGATATGAAACCTATAGATTGTCAACTGGCTCCAGCTTTTGTATCCTTATTTTGTAAATTACCCAAGGATCCTAGAGTATATTTAGTAATATTTATACTTATTTGGTATTATTCCTATGCAAAAAAAATGAGCAATTATGTATGTTTAGTTAAAAAATAAATATTTTTTTTTAATATGATGTAGAATTTAAGATTTTTATTGTTTCATTCTAGGCTGTGCCAAATGTGCAAAGAAATCAATTACAGCTTGTTGGAGTAACAGCAATGTTCATTGCAAGCAAGTATGAGGAGATCTATGCTCCAGATGTGGGAGACTTTGTTTATGTGACAGACAATGCTTACACGAAGTCTGATGTTTTCCAATGTGAAAGAGATATTATGTCCAAGCTCGGATTTTGTCTTGCACGGCCCATTCCCTTAAGTTTCTTAAGAAGGTAAATTAACATTTTGCTTGTGTTGTTATAGGAACATTGTTTAAACCACTAGATTTTTATAATGTACATCAAAAACTGCTGTTTAGTAAGTTAGTGTATCTGTTACAGGTTCGTGAAGGCAGCTCATGGGACCTCCAAGAATCATCATCTCGCCAAATATTTTGTTGATCTCAGTCTTATTGAATATTCAATGGCACACTATCGACCTTCCGAACTAGCAGCTGCTGCATTGTGTCTGTCCTTATATCTTCTCTCAACAAAAAAATTAACTGATGTTTGGACTGCCACCCTGTCTTACTACTCTGGGTATAAACTTGAACACATTGAACCAATTATGCAAAAAATTGCAAAAATTGTTATTAATGTTGAGAACTCTAAATACCAAGCAATCTATAATAAATATCTAGATGTGACATTGGCAAAAGTATCAAGTCTTCCTCAGCTTAAAGGGGAAGTTATACATGAGTTGATCAACAGTTTTTAACTCAAATAGACCTATAAGATACATTTAGATAAAAATATTCTTTTTGGCATGCATTTTTAATGTTTGGACAAATAAGAGGGACTGAGCATTTTATTAGGGTTTATTTTTAAGTCCCTAGTATTAGTTCCTGCATCCTAAATTTTGTTTATAATTGTGTGATGACTTCTGACTAATGACACATTCTGGTTTTAAGCTACAGACATGGTAATATGAATTAAATAGAGACAACTATGTTCAAAATAATTTTAAATAATTACTTTAAAAGGTTAAGTGTTAGCATTTTTTTATGATATAGTTTGGATCATATTAAATAATAGACTATTCATCGCCTAAACAACAATATTCTACCAGACACGGTTTTATTAAACAAAAAGATGTAAAAAAGGAGCACAGATTTTTGTGTGCATTGTTATATTTAATTTATTTTAGAATAATATATTTCTAACATTTGTTTTTAATAAATAGGGATTATATTAATCCCTTTTGAACTGAATATAAAGAAATACAGTTTGCAGTCTCAGAATATTCTGATTTACTATTATTAATTAATATTAAGACTAATGATGGACCAAATAAGTTAACTTTTTGTGACATGTGATGTAAATAAGCTAACTTTTAGATGTTATTGATTTTTATGATGATGCTTTAAATATAATTTTGATAAAACTGTGATTTTGTATATGTATTGTAATGTAATTTGTTGAAAATTAGTTTTTAATAAAATTTATGACAACTTAATTTCTTTTTTAATTTTAAACATTTTCAATTATAATAAAATTTTAAAATTATTCCATAGTCTACACCTAATATTATCAAGTTCCTGCCAAAATTAAAATTACTCCCATCATTCGGTCATAATCTTTGCTTATTGAAACTATCTAGGAACTTATAACGTTACTTCACAGTCACACATAAAATATAGTTCTTGACGCCCGCGTTGAATCAGTTATATGGAACTACAATTTTTTTTTCACCTACTATTTCAATTTTTTGAACATAAAAAAGCTTAATAACAGGAGTTACAAAATTTAACCGAATGTATGGATTTATTTTTTGAATGGAACTTAATTTTTTTTTTCAATAAAATAAAACTATTAATAATCTACGTTGACGACCTCTGACATGGTCCTGTTTTTTATCCAAAAAAATCTTAGGTTCTTTTCATTTTACTGTCTCCTAACATATAAACTATATATTTTAAACAAGTCTAGTAATACGATCTTGTTTATTTTGATGCTAATCAAATTGATCAATACTAATGAACAAGAGTTGATATTTCGAATAAGGAAATAATTTAGATTGCATTTTGTTCACATTAATGGTTTTTTAATATTATAACAGAGATATTCGTAGCTCACGTAAACCACGACAATTGCATGAAACAGATGGCAGTTAAAAAAGGAGAGACATATTTAAAACATAATTTTTATAAACAAGATACACCACTTATTACCCACTTTATTATATTTATTTCTTATAATTGATTTTATCATAAACGATTTGAATCGAGTGTGTTAGACAGGTTCATATTACAAATAATTTTACTGGATAGAAACTTTTTAAATTTCAACGAGTTCTTGGTTTAAACTTGTGAATAATTATATTTATTACTGCTGTATCTATATGCATTATCTATTATTTTTGACTTTTTCCAGAAGAGAAAAATTAAGAAAATGATAAGAAAATATTTTTTATTAACTTATATATATTATTTGGTTTAATGAAATAACATATATATAAATCTCAAAGAAAATATTCAATAATAACAAGTTATTTTTATATTTAAAAACACAAATTAAGTTTTATCGGAAAACAAAAATTCATTTAAATATTGTAACATTTAAAATTTTGAAAAATGATTGTCTATGTCTATATTCAGTTGTCTATTGGTAGAATTTTAGACGTTATTTTCGAGTTGGTTACGGCTGGAGATAAAGCTGTTAGTTTTATAAAAACTGTCCCGGATCGGTTTTTGCACTACAGTAAATTAAAGAAAAGTTAATATCTCTGCACATTGCATAATAATCTTTCTGACAATTGCGACTAATAAGGTCGTCTATAAAGAAATATGGACGTTCAAGTGAGAAGACACCGAACGGTAAGAGTGATACATCAATAACACCAACACGAGCTTTATTTTAATAAATATATTTATAGAATATTTTTTCATTCCAGGTCCAAAACCATGACCAAGAAAATTTTTATGCTACCAAAAAGGTAAATTTGCTTATTCCAAGTAAACGACAAGGTTTGAGTGTACGCGGCGCTCTCGGGGAAATTAACACTAACGTTGAAATTCACCGTGAAGTAAATGTTGGCAAAGGGACTAATGCATCTGCTGAACTCGAGAAAAAGCTGATGGTTAAACGTGGCGTTCGGTAAGATTTAATTTTGCCTACCCCCGTTATTCCTCAAATTCAATTTGATTAGCAAAATATAGCGATTTTAGTATTATAATATTATTTTCATGATTTCCATTATTTTATCCATATTTTAAATGAGTTGTACAATAATATGATTTCAGTAACTACAATCATGTGCAGTCTAAAGTTGATACAGGGCTGAATGGTAAGCCAATCATTCAGCCTTCTTCAAGACCTCCATTGAGACGGGAAGAGAGCACTGCTTATGCAGCTCGTGCAGTTATACAGACAAGAGTAAGTTTTTTTTAATAATACATACTGTCCTGTTTTTAAAGAAATACTGTTATTTAAGTATCATATTCACTGACATATTTTAATATGAAACAAGATTATTTTTTTTTACCTAAAATATTAATAAAAAATACTTTGTAAATGTACATAATATAAAATAATTATCTTAAACTAGCATTTTAAATAATAATAGCTTTAAGAAACATTGAAATAAATATTTTCTCTAAAACGTAAAGATTTTTAAACAGGAAAAGATAACATTATTTCTTAATGAATTAAAAACCTATAACCATTTTTTTCCAAAAATTTTCATGGCTTCTTTAAAAGTTATTCTATCTATATTTGATAAGCTGTTTTGGCTTATTTAGTAGAAACCAGAAAATATAAACCTAGATATTATACAATAATGATTAAATACATTGTTTAGGCTGCATTAAAAGAATCTCAAACTGACTTTGCGGAATCTGCAAATGTCTTTCAACAAGCAAAGAAAATTCAAGAAACAAAGAAAGCAACAAAGTTGCCGGCTAAAGTAAGCACAAAGGAGACAAGAAGTCTGCTGAAACCTATTTTGAAAGATCCATCTGAATCTCTGGGCAAACTAAAGTTAGTTGAAGAACCAACTATACAAAAAGAAAAGATTGTTGAGCGGGAAGTCAGGCCAATACCAGAATTACCACATGACATTGAAGATATTGATGCCAATGACAAGAATAGTCCTTTGCTAATGTCCATTTACATTAAAGACATTTATAAATATTTGACTGAACTTGAAAAGAAGTATCCAATTGAAACAGATCACTTAAAAAACCAGGTTTGTTAATTAATAATAAATATATTAAAACTCATTATGTACACATTTAAATTGTTTTTAACTATGTATATTTTATTTTTCAGACAGAAATTACTGGCAAGATGAGAGCTACTTTAATTGACTGGTTGGTTGAAGTGCAGAGACAGTTCTCTTTAGTTCTTGAAACCTTCCATCTAACTGTTGGCATTATTGATCGCTATTTACAGGTAAGAAACTAAACAATATATTAACAAGAATTATTCTAAATTTAGCTGGCATAGACTATTACTACTTTATAGTCTGTACTTATTACTGAACAATTTCTCATAGTACTGTTGCCGGTCTAGTGAGAACATTCAAACATCAACATTAAATTACTACTTTAGATGGGTTTAATTTTGAGTAGGAGATATGAAACCTATAGATTGTCAACTGGCTCCAGCTTTTGTATCCTTAGTTTGTAAATTACCCAAGGACCCTAGAGTATATGTAGTAATATTTATACTTATTTGGTATTATTCCTATGGAAAAAAAATATGGGCTAATACAATTCATTTGACCCATTTATGTATGTTTAGTTAAAAAATAAATATTTTTTTAATGTGATGTAGAATTTAAGATTTTCATTGTTTCATTCTAGGCTGTGCCAAATGTGCAAAGGAACCAATTACAGCTTGTTGGAGTAACAGCAATGTTCATTGCAAGCAAGTATGAGGAGATCTATGCTCCAGATGTGGGAGACTTTGTTTATGTGACAGACAATGCTTACACGAAGTCTGATGTTTTCCAATGTGAGAGAGATATTATGTCCAAGCTCGGATTTTGTCTTGCACGGCCCATTCCGTTAAGTTTCTTAAGAAGGTAAATTAACATTTTGCTTGTGTTGTTATAGGAACATTGTTTAAACCACTAGATTTTTATAACGTACATTAAAAACTGCTGTTTAGTAAGTTAGTGTATCTGTTACAGGTTTGTGAAGGCGGCTCATGGGACCTCCAAGAATCATCATCTCGCCAAGTATTTTGTTGATCTCAGTCTTATTGAATATTCAATGGCACACTATCGACCTTCCGAACTAGCAGCTGCTGCATTGTGTCTGTCCTTATATCTTCTCTCAACAAAAAAATTAACTGATGTTTGGACTGCCACCCTGTCTTACTACTCTGGGTATAAACTTGAACACATTGAACCAATTATGCAAAAAATTGCAAAAATTGTTATCAATGTTGAGAACTCTAAATACAGAGCTGTTTATGATAAATACTTAGATGTAACATTAGCCAAAGTTTCAATGCTTCCTCAGCTTAAAGGCGATCTAATTTATGAGGTGGCAAAAATTCCATCAGATTCTTAAAGTGACCTGTAAAATAATCTTATCTTATTTATATATTTAGGTGTGAATGTCACTGTTTAGTGAATATTTTGGTTATACTTTACTTAGTTTGTGACTAGGATTGCTTTTAAGTACCTGCGTTTATGAAGTAAATACAATTTTAAATGTAATTGTATATGACAATATTTGTTTTAGCTTGAATATTTTGTAATCATATGGGGCATATCGTATTAATTGTAATGATATTAATTTATTTTAAATATATACATATATATTCAATCCTGTTTAGAATTTCAACATCTTAAAGGTCCAACAACCAAAGCAACCAACAGCATACCTCTAGTGTGTCTAACTTGATTGATAACATTGAGAAGGTGTTATATAACATTGACTTAATATATCTTAAACATGACATGTCTTTTTTAATATGATAAATTGAAATGATCTTTAAAACAAATGTTTTAAATTTCTGTTATTATTTTAGAAAAATTTATATGCACAATATTTGTTAATTATTATATATAAATAAATAATGCATATTATAGTACTATTTTACACGCATTAGTTTTTATTGTTTATGTAAATTTACATTTCAGTCCCAAAACAATTGTAATCAAGTATTTAGACTACTATTTAAGACTTACTGACAATGGACCAAAATACCTACTTGTTAATTATAATGACATGTAACATTTTTAAGCCAAGTTTTTAATGTTTAGATAGATTTTAAATGTAATTTGATAGAACTGTGATTAGATTTATAATTTAATTTGTTGAATTAAAATGTTTTGTAATAAATAAAGTTTTTCATTTCTAAGTGTTTCATTTTAATTATTATTCTTAGCTGATAAAGTCTATTAGTCCATATATACCTGCAAACTACAAATATATTGATTTTTTAACGTAATTAATTACGTCGCGTTTTGATTGTGTTTTTTAGTTTAATATTTATTTATAACCTTTTTAAAAGGTAGTTGACAAATTGACTCAAAATCTCAAAAAAAAAAAAAAAAAAAAAAAGATGTAATAAATTTAATGTATAATTACAAAGAATGGTATATATATTCTTGTATGGTTTATGTAAATATATATGTCGCGCCGACAGCCTTCTCGTATCGAAAATATTCCTTTTCGTGTTTTCGTTCATTATAATTGTTTTCAAATTACCCACTTCACCGATGTTAATAATTTTATTAATACATCAGGTGATTAGTTTTTTCCAAGTACCCACAATTGTAATACAGAATTTACCATATAAAAGTCAAAGCATAATCGTACTGAATTCATTCTACATTGGTCGCTCTTAGGAGCCACAGTGGTAGAATCTCCGCTATACAATTCTTGACATTCATTGTTAGAATTTGTTAGCAATAAACAAGTATCATTTTGAGTAAAGACTATCTTTGCTTCAAAATGGAAGCCTGTCCATCGTCATCGGTACTTAACGCCCAGACTCGAAAGCCTTTTAAAGGACTAGGGTCTTGGCCAAGGTTCCACGAGGATCCCCTCGCTCTCACATCAGAAGCAGGGACGTCTTACGCCACACTTTCAACCGCCGGATCGTCTACATGAAATCGCTTGGTTCAACATACAACTCCGCACGTTTTTGAAGACTCGAGAACCGTTGCACCACAATTTTTGAGATGAAGACGTTGGAGCATCTTGTTTCCTATTGAGGAACCAGAATCTTTGAACGAGTAGGAAGTTCGGATGAAAGTAACTTCCTTTCTTCAAGAAGTTCGAAACATATGGCGAAGAGTTACCAACGACAAATTAAGTCAAAAAAAATGCCGTTTGTGGAAGCTGCTATTGAAAATGCAGGTGACAAAAATTAAGTATAGAATTATGAACGTAAGTACTCATTCCGTACCTAAACTGATTTTTGTAGCTGCCACTGCAAGATTAAAAAGTCGAGTTAACGATCGTTATCACAAGAAACCTCCCGTTTCACTTCAAACTATTATTAGATCTTATCATTTTATCATCGGATCGGGCTTATTTTGCTATAGATGCAAACAACGTCACCCTTAGGATGCTACTGCAACAGTAATGTCAATTACTAAAGTTATTTCCTCGCAATAAGTGAACATAGCAGTCCTACATTCACCACTATGGTAAAATAAGTTCAAAATTTATCTCTTACTGCCCTTTTTGATAGTGGTACTGGTTGTGCCGTTATTAGAGCATCTTTAAAAAAAAAAATCCTTGGTCGTCATTTACTAACGAACTAGATGGAGTCGGTTCGGTTCTGGTCATATTCCTTTCGGATAATACTATAATCAGTTTATTTTTGTTTTGTCAGCTCATGACCTTTCTGTTGAGATGTTCTTGGGAACAAATTTTTAGAAAAAAAAAAAAAAAAAAAAGCCGGCCTCACCATTATTGTTACATATGGGGTTGGTATTGGTTTCGTTCTTAAAAATGATCCATTTAAAAACTTCAACGTAGTCATTCATAAATGTTGATATTGATTCAGACTTATAGACGTAATAAATAATACTGAATAGTTAATACCTTAGACGAAAATCGAAAATAAATCATCTGCTTGCTCTTTTTGGACATATGTTCGCCGATGGCTTCGGTAGTTTTTCGATTAATATTGAGTGCTCTTTCTTCTAAAAAGTGTGTTCAATAACTCTGTAACGTAATTTCAAAAGAAAAAGTGCGTCCCAGCCGACAAAAACTAAAAAATTCTATAAAATCTCCCTATTTCCAGAACCATTAACCAAGAAATACAATTCAACGGTCTTGCAGGGAGTTTTAGAAAGTCTATTCCCAATTTCTGTATACATCATAACGCCTTAACCAAGAAAAGTATAATTGGAATTCGATTCACGAACAAGAGATAACTCGTAATTTGATAATATAATTCCTAACGGCTGAGCCTGTTGTCTCCATATTTTAAGAAAACCCTTCTATAGAAACATATGTCGAGGCAAGCTCTCTTGGTTATAGGGCAGTACTCATTCAAGTCCTAAAACAAAAGACAGCACGCTGTCGGTTATAGGAGAATACGAACTACTGATGCTCTTCTTTCACGTATTCACCGTTGGTGAGATTTCCTTCATAATTTTGATTTTGGTGTTGAATATAAGAAATGTGATAGACTACAGAATGCTGAGTGAGTTCAGTCCGAATCTTGTCCATTTTAAAGAATCACTGGTGAATATTATTACCCTCGGGTCATAATATGGATGAAAATGTTTAAGTTTGTCAGTATCAAGACAACTCAGATTGCTTTCCATACCAAATCACTCTTCGGCATTTGAAGTCATCCGCGTGTACGTTGCTAGTAAACTTGGTATACCAAAAGAAATATAATCGTTGACAGGGGTAGTAAGTTGTTAGGAGAGGTTAAAACTTTCTGTGATCGTTTTGGAATTAGTATTTACTCCGTATAGCCAGGTATTAGCCGAGCAAATGGATCAGTAAAGTGCTTCAATCCATCTTGAAAAATTGTTTCGTGTTGATCAAGAAATTGGTAACTTCTGAATGGCATATTGCATTGGACTTTAGCTAACGTTAAAATTTTACAAGTCATAAAACATTAGCATTTCTCCATTAACTTTACTGACACGACGTCATCATTGCTCCATTATCATCACTGCTTCATTAGAATATCTAAATTTTATAAACATAGATGGGAATATAACATTAGACCTAGGTCTTGGCGAACCCTAAGAGATTTAATAATAACCGTTATTTTTCTAAGCATGTTACAGGAAGAGGAAAACCACGAAAAATTGCTAAAAGCAACTAACCCACACGAACGGATGGCAGTGTCGCAGATTGATGAGTTTGATGACAACAAGCTTACGAATACCAACTGAAACAACATCTACTAAATTCTCCAAAACTTTACAGGTTCTCTGACACGTACAGGATATGCGCATCTGAATCTACAAACTTCTACAAAACGATGGCATGACACGTGTAGTGTATGCACATCACATCTACAAAATTCTACAAACCGATGGCATGACACGTGTAGTGTATGCACATCACATCTACAAAATTCTACAAACCGATGTCATGACACATAGTGCATGCACATCACATCTACAAAATTCTACAAACCGATGGCATGACACATAGTGCATGCACATCACATCTACAAAATTCTACAAACCGATGGCATGACACGTGTAGTGTATGCACATCACATCTACAAAATTCTACAAACCGATGGCATGACACGTGTAGTGTATGCACATCACATCTACAAAATTCTACAAACCGATGGCATGACACGTGTAGTGTATGCACATCACATCTACAAAATTCTACAAACCGATGTCATGACACATAGTGCATGCACATCACATCTACAAAATTCTACAAACCGATGGCATGACACGTGTAGTGTATGCACATCACATCTACAAGATTCTACAAACCGATAGCATGACACGTGTAGTGTATGCACATCACATCTACAAAATTCTACAAACCGATGGCATAACACGTGTAGTGTATGCACATATAGACCTCTCCAAAATTCTAGTCGCATCATTACATCGAAAATCGAAAGAAATTTCTAGAAATATTTAGATTTGATTTCGAAGTCACAATATATTATGAGAACTAGACGTTGGCGCTGAGCACGCACCAACCGTCAGTATGGCCGTGTCGCGCCGACAGCCTTCTCGTATCGAAAATATTCCTTTTCGTGTTTTCGTTCATTATAATTGTTTTCAAATTACCCACTTCACCGATGTTAATAATTTTATTAATACATCAGGTGATTAGTTTTTTCCAAGTACCCACAATTGTAATACAGAATTTACCATATAAAAGTCAAAGCATAATCGTACTGAATTCATTCTACATTGGTCGCTCTTAGGAGCCACAGTGGTAGAATCTCCGCTATACAATTCTTGACATTCATTGTTAGAATTTGTTAGCAATAAACAAGTATCATTTTGAGTAAAGACTATCTTTGCTTCAAAATGGAAGCCTGTCCATCGTCATCGGTACTTAACGCCCAGACTCGAAAGCCTTTTAAAGGACTAGGGTCTTGGCCAAGGTTCCACGAGGATCCCCTCGCTCTCACATATACATATATATATACCATACAAGAAATTGCGACTCATAGTTTTTATTGAATTTGAGGAGTTTTAATTTTGGAAGAGAATATATAAGGTACATTCAAGAATTTTAATCTTCTGATGACTTTATAAACATATAATAGAAACGAAAACATTGTAGAACTATATTAATATAAAACTTTCTTTAAAAAAAGTCGATCCCTTCTTTGTTTCGTTTTCGTAATCTTTAGGATAGCTGAATCTATTTTAATGAAATTTTTATGGAGTAGTAATTTATGAATTGTAAAATAAGGATATTTCTTTCAACTTGACTTACTATATTAAGTAACTCAAGTTACTATACTTACCTACTTATATTATTTTAAATTTAAATCGGCGCTTAAATTTTCTTGGTTATAGAAAATCTTTTACATAAAGATAAATAAATAAAATATTTATTATATAGAATCATATCATGTATTATGACCTTATATTTCTCTTTTTCACGAAACAAAAATGTGCATAAGTTCGCAAATGTTATATATGTTTAATGAAGTACACTAAACCGCTGACTACCGCTTTGAGATTTTCACGTTTTTCCCATGCCACAAATTGGGAGAATTTATTGACGCTTGGAGGTTATCCGAGCAGCTCTTGTACATTTTTTATTACTTTTCTTTTGCACTAAACAATGAAATTCATTACTTCTATATATAGTGGTAATTAATTGGTTTAAAAGTTATCACAATCGGCTTTAATCCCCGCAAAGTGCAGCCAAGAACAGTTTAAATTGGCTAGCAAAAATAGTTTACAATACAATACAATACAATACAATAGAAAAACATTTTCCGAGCAAAAATTTATAGCTATACCTAACTAACTGACTCTAGAAGAGATTTACATTTACTATATTAACACTTATGGGGGCATTATCATTTCATACCTAGATTTATCAATGAAATTTGGTAAGCAGCCATGTGATATAGCAAAGTAATGCCACAACATTAAATCATAATTTGGTAGTAACATTCAGAAAAATATCACTTGCGATTACAAATTTATTTGCATTTAGTAAAAAGAACATGATCTGCGGAGTCATCGCACGACAACAGTTCTCCATGGGTAAAATTGGCTTGGTATTTCAGTAAGTACATTATTTTAACTTTTCGTTAGCGGATTGTTCGCTTATTTCGGTGTTTTAGGCTATTAATTCGCCGGCAAAAACTGGTAACTTTTGTATTTATAAAAGTTCGGAATAGGAAATGCTAATAGATCGCATCACAATCCACACTCATAATCCACACTCATAATATAAATGGGATATTTGTGTTGTTATTTTTTGAGTTTATAATGGATTTAGTAAAGATAACAGATATTACCGCAGTCGAGAATTTGTTTTTCAAAGTACATAGTTGTTTTTTTAACTTATAATTAAAAATCTAAGATTTGAGCGCTGTTTTAACTATTTAGTTTTATGTTATGTAATTATTAAACAACCAGGACGTAAGAAATCGAAGAGAGGTCCCAAAAAAATAAAATTATAAGCGTACCTAATATTTTCCACTCAAATATAATAACTATTAAAGTAAGTATTTTAAACTGCATATGAATAGTTAAGTAGTGTAATAAATAGTTTTTAAGAATCAATCAATTATATCAAAAGTGGTATAATATACGGACTACTTTTCACATTTTCACTCTAGTATTAATCAATATGCCCATAAATCTATGTTATTTTGTCATAACAGCCACATTACATGTAATTAAAATAACGTTATTTCATAATAATGTATTAATTACATCTACCTTACGGGCTAATAAATCTTACGTATATTATATTCATTTGTTTCTGGACATAAAATTTGTTGTGGTATATTAGGTAACGTCATGTTGGATTTTTAAACAATCGTTTGGTACAATATATGCACATACTCATTGTAATTTTGCAAAGGGTTGTCTCGTAAATATTTCGACAAAGCAATTTACAGCTTTGGGAATTCTCTTAACGGAATACTGGAGGCAGTTAGTAGAGGTCACGGATATTTATAATTTTTTTCGGAATGCTACCTTAGCGCCATTGTTTTTGGACCTTTGTATAACATGTTACCAAAAAAAAAATCTTTGTGAAATAATGAGTAATTTATGTAAAATATTTTTTTTGTATTCACTTCATAAATCTCGTAGATGTATGACGTAGGCAAGAATAAAGTCCTGTTTATAAATATTGTAACAATTTTGATATACACTGATAACTTAAACAGTTCTACTCTTGGAACATTGTAAATTTATTTGATCCTATACTTGCTAGACTAGCAAATATTTAAATCGATATTTGAAGTATCGGTTTTTTCCATTACTAATAGTAATAGCTGAAAACGTAATTTCAAAGGAGAAAATTGAAAACTGTGAAGTTTCTGAGCGCACCGAGCTTAAATATCACAAAGTTTTGTGTGGCAACAAAATGTTCCATATTATTGTCGTGTTATACTTTTCTACTTAACGTCTGGAGTCGCAAGTGTCTCCAAGCAACGTTGCTTCCGTTGTTTCGCAAAGTTTTAACGAGTTTGTTGGACAAGACTAAAAGTGAGAACCGTTGTGACGACCAACGGCTTCAGTCGCACATATGTTACAAGGCACTCGTAAACAATCTTAGGAAATATGAAACCACCGATAACTATATTTGTCTTGTTGCTGTTATTTTTATAACAGAATATAATGCAATACTAAAATATTAACATAATTCCATCTAATATATTCTGACTAACTAACTATATTACGTTTAATTATTGTTTTCTATCTTAAATAAATTACCGACAATAACAAGAAACTTATGTGAAGCTAATAAAAAAACTGGCTCTTAGTAAATGTAGTATGTATTGCAGATCAACAGTCGTGGTTGTATCGCCATAGGTAGCACTTAAAAGTGCCGTTAAAAGGGGCACCGTTTCAAAAGCTCCGTATAAATAACGCCAGACTACGACGGCTTTTACCGTGGCGATATTTTATGATATTCTTTCGTTTCCATTTACTTGTTCGGTTACGAATTACAATAAATCCTTTCAGTTTTTTTTAAGTGTTTCGATAGTTATTGTGCATGCGATATGCTTGTTGACATGCATACTAATATAGCTTAATTTTTGCATATTTTTATGCTCAATAGATATGGTTTATTTGAATATTAAAGAAACGGTCAAATAATTTGATTGATTCCTATTATTTGGAACGAAATATATGGGTATAAATAACACGGCTTTTAAAAAACATTCCAGCTGTCCAATAAAGATGAGTAACAAAATAGATTCGTATGAAGGATGTTTAAACAAGAGTGAAAATGTTCGGGAACCGCCAACGCAAGTGAGCATGTTTCAGCCTACCTAATATTTGTTGTCGTTGAAGGGTCAACTGAATAAGAGGATCCCGTTAAACGTTCCCCAAAATGGGGCGAAAACTGTCGACCGACTCGATCTCAATGGAATCTGTGATGGAAATTTCTGTTTCGCCTTTTATTAATGTTTACTGTAATGTACACGTCTATATTTGTATACGTCAATTTATATAAGAAATATCATTTGAGTAATCGTGTTAATCGTCGTGTTTTGATGTAATGCTTTTAGAAATGTTATGCGAAATTTAATAAAATATTTTGTTTATATATAGTTTAACTTTGTTTGTGTATATTTATGTTTTTTAAATTTATTTTGTTTTTGAAATAAATCTGCATAAAAACTAAAACTAATCTGCATAAAAACTAAAAAATACTGTATGTCAGTATTTTATTTTTATAATGTACATAATTTTATTATAGATAAAAAATATTTTTTATTAACGACCTCTAAATATGAACTAATCTTTCAAATTAGATTTATTTATTAAAAGATTGTAAATAGTAATTCCTTACCATTAATCTTATTGTTTTAGATTGAGACTTTCCATCAAATGCTCACGAATTTCACTGTATTTTTTTTAGTCTAACTAAGTTTTATAAAAAAATCCATTGATGAGATAATAAATTATTAATTTTCGTTATCACTTGTGATTTTGGATTATTTTATATTTAAATTTTATTATTGAAAAAATTACAACGCATAAGTCGATTAAGAAAATGACCTACTAATATCAGTTTGTTTATTCTTTTGAGCTAATCAATGAAACTAATATGCTTTATTATATAATCAAGGCGTTATTTCCTAAACACAGGGAGTAAATTTACAGCTTGTGATCCATAAATTGTCTTCGAAGGGACTACAAAATCTACGTCAGCATCGCCCCGACGGGGTCGGACTGATTGCTCCATCTATCTATAGGGTCGAAGGATCGAGAATAAAATAAGATGCTATAATCGACACGGATTATATCTTGAAAGGTACATGATTGTACTTACGAAATTTTTTACTTCTTTGGTAGAAACGTTACAATTGTCTATTTTTGATTTTTATTGATAAATTATTGTTCCTGCTAAAATATGCGAGGCTATTTCAAATTGCTGATAAAAAAACGCTACTGAATAAGCGATAGACAATGTTATATCTGGTTGCCAATTATTTTTAATTTTTTTCGTTGTAACATTATACTCTAGGTATCTAAAAAAACAGTGTGTCAAAACTGAATGGCTATTTATTTTTTTATATTTAAAATATGTTTTTTTCTAAATAGACTGTAATAAAATACTGTCGATTTAAATTCATGAACATATTTTTGAGAAAGCTTTCAGTAAAATTTATATGTGTTTTTATATTGTATTTCACTATTCTTCTTCCGCACTTAAAACAGCAGGCGTCCTGATATTGAAATATGATAGTCAGGATTTCCTCTACTGCTGACTGCTTTCTGTCTCCGGTCTAGCTTACGATTTTAGATTAAACTTATACAGATAAAAATTTGACAGTTTTTAAAGTAGGTACTATACTATTAAGTTCTACAAAATAACAATGTCTTAAAATAATAAAAAGTAAAATTTTTACAAACATTCTATATGTTTTTCAACTCAGCTTAAAGGTAGTAGTCTTCATAAGTATTCGTTTTGGCGAAATTCGGACATGGATCTTTGCTTCAACAAGTTGAAAGTTCTGTTGCAAATGAACCGTTACAAAAATGATCGCTTTCAGCAATTTATTTCAAACTTTTTCAATACTTTTTAATCTTAAAACTTTATATTGATGAATAGTTTCAAAATTTTCTTTGATGGTATAAGATATATATTTTTTTGCTGACCTAAAACTTTCTGATCATTTCTATTAAAGTATTGAAATTAGTCTTTTTTTTAGTTTGTCAGTTATATTTACCACTTTTATTACTTATTTATGTATATATAATTGAAAACGATTTGTGAATATAGCTCAAGCGTTAGATAACCCAGTATTTCTCCTCGCTTTTTGTAGTCGAGCTTGATCCCTGAAGTCACTTTTAAGCCATTACTTACTCGCTTGTTTTCGATTTGTTTTTTTCTGGGACGGAAAAAGACAGCGTAAAAAACAAGTTAGTCTAACTTTCGGGCAATCAGCATGCCTAACTTTTTGGAGGGTTAAATCCAAGGGTTCTGGTTTTATGAAGACTTATTTCAGACTTACCTTCAAGTTGAAATTAGATTTAATCTGGCTCGAAGCTTTAGGATTGAATTTTGTAAACAATTTCAAATACCTCTACAACTTCCAGGCTTTGTTGAAATACCAATGAGAACTCCGGGTACCGTTGTTTAGAATTTACGCTAAAATGAATTTGTAAGTACTTGTATGAGGTCGAGTTTTGCAAATTCATCGGCTTGTTCAACGCGTATTTAATTACTATTATTTGTGTTTTCCGATTGTTCCATTCTAATGTTATATAAGATTCTTTCCTAGCTGTACATTCTATGGGGATAAATTCTTAATATTATAAAAAACTCATGAAAACTAAATATGTAGAAGTAGTTAATATTTTTGTAATGTATACTTGTATACAAAAAATATATTTTAAAATGTTAATGTACATATGTTAAAGTATTATTCGTGATAATGTGTTTTTCAGTACGAGGTTAAAAGGCTGTTTTTAACATCGACCTCACACTAGTTTTAAGTAAGGTCTTTTGTGTCGAGTTTGAGACTCACATTCTTTTTACTCTATTGTCCAGATTGCTCAGAGGAAAGCGATGACGTGTGTTGAATTCACTCTCAACTCTTTGTTAAGCTTCCTTGTTATTGCTTGATTTTGATATCCCATTAGGAAAATGTTATCTAAAGATAAGAGAAGAGTCATGTAATAGTACATTTATTTTCTTATTTCTAGTAGTCCTACCTCCTTGTATATTTAAATATTTTAAACCAGCCAATTAACTGTCATTTGTTTACTTATAATTTCACACGTTAATTTCTTTTTAAAATTAATTTGGCTCTGTTATAACTAATGCTAGTGAAATACCTGTTAACATATAAAAATACTGATCGAGAATAATGTATTAATAAAAGTACACAATAACAAAGTACACAATATGTATGCAGGAGTTAAAACAACTTCATTGTTTTTTAAAAACTGTGACGTCAGCATTACTGACATCACCAATGCATTTGTTTTTGATTACCGTCAGCCTCTCCGTCGGCTAAAGGTAACTTCGTAGATGGTTTGACGAATCCTTCATTTCGAAGAGGTCTGATCCCTGCATTGGCTCTAGCGAGAATGTCTTTATTTGGACCTTCGCCTGTATTTATATTAACCGAGACTCGTTGTGACTGTAATCCATAATTATTATTTACGTAAATGAAAGGTGTTCGCTCCGATATGTATATTATATAGATATCTATTCCAAATTGCAATATAATTTTATTTTTATTGATTAAAACAATATTTTCTTAAATTATTTTTTTGTACTTCAATGAACCTTTCAATAATTTTTACATTGTCATCGTTAATTATTAATTTAAAAAGTTTAATCATAAAAGATTTCAGATTTTCTTGAATATATAGGTATAGTATTGTTTTGACGTAAGAAAGCAATAAACAAATTATCTATTTCTTAAATAATTTACCCCCAAATCCGTTGGTTTAATGCCTCAGGCGATCGTCGGCAAAAATACAAGTACTTAACTAAAAATCATCTAGATTAGTCAATTTACATTTTAATTAAAATATCAAAGAAATCCATTTCGTTTGAAGTGAATAATTGTTTGCTACAAAAAACTCTGGCCTGGATGTAAAAATTATATCTGGAAACATTTAATTTATCTTCGCAAGGGATCAGTACTTAGTCAAAGCGAGTAGATATAATAGCAGATACTTTATGAACGTTATGCTCATTATATAATAAGCATAACGTTCATAGAGTTGTACTATTGAAATTATTATTGTATGGTTTGTTATGCGTAATTAATTACATTGAAAATATAATCACACAATGAATGAAAAAACCGATTCTTTTCTATGATTTTTTTTTGTCAGTCATTCCTCAATGAAAAGTCTTATGGACACATTAATGTAAAGATTGACTGTAATGTAACAAAGAATGAGTTGAAGTGCGTCACTTGATAGCTAATTACAAGGTCCTTTACCCGAGTAGGGAATTTTTTACATGAATTGCTCGCTTTTATTTATGGGGATATAAGGGTAACGACGTGCTGAATTAAGCCAACATTTTTTCTAAGTGGGCATAAACGGGCTTTTACCCATCTATATTGGAGTGTCTTTCGTATATTTTACGATCCATCTCGCTTGAGGGCACTTCCAGAGGGTGAATATCCATATCGAGTGGACAAAATTACCTTGATCGTGTTTTACAAACTGGTTTAAGCGTTGTATGTTGGAGCAAAAACATCATTGCGTCAGTCCTATAAATATCGGTTACCGTATAAGTAATAAATATACTATTGGAAAAATATTACTGATATTATAACAAAATATGGTCACGAAGTTTCTAAGTAGACGGAAACATTTTTTTTTCATTTTTGTTTATATAAATTAATTACGTGAGCTGTAAATAATACACCTGTTCGAATTGGATGTTTTGTTGGTTCGTTAATTTATTTTAAAGTGGAATATTCGGACGGATCTTTCGCGGACATGCAAACAATTAATTACGAGGGTTATTAATGCGGGGCATTACTCAGGGCGGGCTACGTTAGTGTCGAACGCTTAGGGTATTTAAATAATGTACTTAAAATATCGATAAGGCTCTATGAAAACATATTAGTGATAGTGCACCTCGCGGAGGATTATGTCACCTGCATATGATCACAAAAATCAATATTCGATAATGCATGTCAAATCAAACTCAGCGTAATAATTGATACTTACATACATATATGTCTTTATTTAAGTCGAACAGAAAGGATATGATGCTTAAATATGTATTTATTTTTTAAGCAAAAATAAATCATAATATTATTAAAGAAACAAGATTGGTTCCAAATATATAAAGTATTAAAACACTTGAATTAAACGTTATTAAAAGTTTTGTTGTTTTACAGTCAAACTATGCTCTCACGTTAATATACAAAGTATCAATAGACAGAAATATTCAGAGTTGTTTCATATTTTTAAAATAGGCTTTATATAAATTGAATAATGGAAAATACAGCATTGTTTTCTTTTATCATTGACAAGTTCCATTATTACAATAATTATTAATATTCCATATAAAAACAACACCTAATTTAATATATTTCTATTGAACTTTATGGTTTTACAGGGAAATAGAGTTTTTGATTAAAAAAAGCTTACATTCGAATTATTATCAGACGTTCTTTCATTTGGTAACTATATTGTGGAAGTGCAGTAAATACATTTAGTGGTCCTTTTTGATTCCTCTGCCATTTTGCATGTATCATGATCTCACCGTAACAACTTTATCGTACAAACTGAAGTGAGTGCTTCGAAATTGTTACAATCATACGAACATATTAAGTTTAATGAAAGTTTTTAATATTAAGCACACAATGTGAAATTTTGTAAACACATTTCCCATATTTGCTCAAATATTTGCACGTCATTATGGCAGAGCATTTAGGATCAGCTTGAGCATATGCAAATATGCATATCTACTCATTTACCGACGAATAAAGTTATAATTATCGTTATTATAATTTCCTTTTATATTTTGATCTAGTGAACTACAATTTGAAATTGAATTAATTGCTACAATTTTTATTTTAGATATATATATATATAAAAAAATGTATATGGAAAATTAAGTTTAAATTAAACCTTTCCGCGAAATTGTAAGCTGGGTTGCCAGTAATTATTACCTAGGCTGATTTATATTAAAAATGCTTTTATATACTATAGCTTGAATGTGCTTTTATTTTATAAATAGACTATAACAATATCCCACTACCTTCTGAGTTATTCATGGGTATAAAATACCCTGGAGTACAATGATGTTACCAAGAAAAATATGTTTTCCAACTTTCGACCTTCTCAGGGACATCCCATGTGACCGCTACTTATAACCAGCTAGAAATTGCCTTGTCTGTCTAAGATATGTGACAGAATGAAGACCAAGTAGATTTTATAGGAAGCAAATAAAACTGGATTAGGAGTGGGGACCTTTGAGTTTTACGTATACGATATTGCCAGACTTTATGTCTGTTACTTTTATAATACTGCCACCTCATAAATGTAAAATATTTATACCCTTGTAAATTATTTTTTACACTTCTGATATAAAGTAATATCTATTAAAAATTTCTGATTCACAGGTAGGACTTTTTATAGAATCGTATTATATTTTTCAATGTTTCGAAAAATTTATGACTTTTTATAGAATCGTATTATATGTTTCGAAAAATTTATGTAATTTCTATTTTGTTGAGTTTATCGAAGTATTTTTTTTTCTATAGAGAAATGTTTTTGCAGTATTATTTTCAGTAACCGTTATCTACGTCTCTCATTTATTCTAATATCTTTTGAGGAATTTTTTCAAACGCCAGCTGTTTATGATTATACGAAAGGACCAAAAAGTATATTAATTTGAATTCTATAATCAAATTATTTACATTCGACGGATATGAAATAACTCAGAGTTGTCAAATTAACCGTTGTAAAAATAGTAGAAACCATAGGTTAAAATGATACCATGAAATAAAAATGACTGCGTGTTTAGTTCTGTTAATGTTACTGTAAAACAATTGTTATCTATCTTGAAATTGTTTTGGACGTTGTATATATTTAGGTAATTAATAAATAAATTGATCGGTAAATATGTAAACTAGTAAGCTTTCTGACAATAAATATGTAGTTAATAATTGAAATTTGAATTCATTATACTTATAATGTGGAAATACAACTTGTTAAAAGGTGTCAACTTAATAAATTTGATATGTGTATACGTGTTAAAAAATATATATAAGAACATTTATAAATAAAGAGACAATTTCAAAGGAATGCCGATTTGATTGTTAGTGACTCGGAGTATACAGAGGAATGGTTTTTTTTTTGTAGTTAAATTATAATGCTTATTTAATGTTTTTTTATAGCTTCCAATCAAATTTTTCACGATAATCATCTTGACACTACTGTAGTTTTCATTTTACACAAAGTATGACCTGTTTTATTGTTTCTTGTGGCTTGCATGTCTCATTGTGTATGTGTGGATTAAAATTTTAATGGGAAATCTACAATAAAACTTCATTCAAACTTTGTAGTTAAGAAATAAGATTGTGATTGAGATTTCATATGAAAACCTAATACGTGATCTTTCATAGCATTATGTCATAGCTACCTTTTAGTATTACAAAATTGCAATTATACGTATTCTAATCATAGAACGATTTTCTTTCGCAATCAAATAATCAGTTATAAAGGATTATTGACATGGCATATGATTTAGTAATTAATGACTTAAAAATGTATACCTATTTGCCTTTATGATGTCGTTATCTTAGTTATCACTGAAATAAAAGGTATTACAGATAAAATCTTCAGCTTGTTTTTTTAATTTAATCTTCTAATATGAATAATAATTAAACTCAAGGTTTAATAGGTTAAGGTAGGTTTCTATAACAATAATAGGAATTGAAAAAATTTAATTGACAATTTTACATATAACGTTATAAAATTTAGGTTAAAATGGCTATTTTCTCAGTAAATCCTAGCATAGCAGTATTAGTTTGGGTTATGATAAAACTATTTAGTTAGTTTTATGTTAGCAGTTAATTAAGCATCGACCGGCACAGTGTGCCCGGCTTGCGTTGATAACGTGCGGCTAAGTCTATAAAATATACGCACTTATCGCCGGGCCTCATTATAGCTAAATACATTCTTTTGGCAAGCCATTTGTGATTACGCAAGATCCCTCAAGAAGGTACAACAGTTTGTATCGAATTAAAAGTTTTAATTTGGATAAATACAAGTAATATAATCATATTTAAGTCGTTGTTTTATTTATGAAGTTCTCGATGCGAATAGATTAAATTGTTACATAAAACATTTAATTAATTTCATAATAAAATGCATGTATTACTATCGATGTTATAAATTTCTTGCGTTAAAAATTGTCTTGTGTTTGTACCTACAGTACCTATTAGTACTTTTAATCACTAGAAATGTTCTCATTACATTAAATACTGTCATGTTGTTAATATTGACAATTATAAACAATAACTAGAAATATAATATTTATTTCCATTAATGTATCTTATTATATATGCTATATTTTGAATTCATATAATCAAATGATTATTTTTTACTTTAATAGCAATAAATCGAAATGTTGTTATTGACATATATGTATGCAACATTGTCTATAAATTTTGTCCTCCTTCAATATCTCCTATATTTTCTATCGCTACGAGTCTCACTGCATAGTGTTTGCGGTGAAAAATTGAACTTTATTCCATTGAATGTATAAGGAATTTTAACATTTGCTCGGAAAGAGCACGTTCTTCGTTGGTCTGTTGTAAATTTAAATTCTATAACTAGTTTATGTATTGCTAATGGTAGTTAGGAAACAATAAGAAGAAATACTTCGATATGGTTTTTTTTGTTATTTTTACACTTTTATCTCATTCTCATGATCATTATGAATTAAAATTGAGCCTTTGCATATGTAATAGAATAGGTGAGTTGATAAAATAGTTTTTTTCTTAATTACTGTGTTTATGTGTTTTTATTTCATAAATTGGTTCGATAAAATGTACCAATTATTTTTTGTAAAAAGTGCATACGTGTTATGTGGAACACAAAGAGTTATATAATATGAGATAATAAACCAATTTAGTGAACCTCTATATTTTTTCACATAAAAGGTATCTAAATAAAACGAATACATATTTTCGGATTACTAAGCGTTACTTTATTATTTTAAAACTACATCCGATGTTTCGGTTACTTTGCAGCTACCGTTACCATCAAGAATATGTAGTTTAAACATAATAAAATAATGCGTAGTAAATCCGAAAATATTATTTTTATAAAAATGAATACTCGCGAAAGGCTTATATCTCGTTATAAATGGGATCATTAACTGAGACGGAGTTGTAAAAGAAAATAAAAAAGGATTAAAGTAAGGTAATAAGTTTTTCAATATGAAAGTGAGAAATAATATTATATTTTTAAATATAACCATGAAGGTTTTCAGTATAAAATGTTTATAAACAGTTTAACACATGGTAATTTTTGATGTTCTAAGTCGTTGTACAATCAGCTATAGTTTCAAAAAACATATCGGATTAATATATTGTTTTAGCACTACAGTACCGGGAAGCGTTTCCCTCCAAGCCTGATTCTCGGACGGGCTAACGCTTTGAGTCGCGGCTTCAATTTTGCCGCGTTTGATGTGTTTAATTACTTTGTTTGTTCTTGTTCGGGCTGACGCTTGCTGCGGTCACTCTAAGTCGAAAACGGTTCCAAAACTGTTAGTGTTCCATTAAATGTAACCCACGTCAAACCGGCCGAATAGTTTTATAATAGAACGAAATAATTAAAGCCGTATTGAAGAGACCAGATGAAAATTCCAGCTATGTGGAGAGAAATTTTGTATCCTATGATGGCTTTTAAGCATTTAATTTTCATTGTTATATTTTAAGTCGGATTTCCTTTTGTCCAATGGGTTCTTTGTAGCGAATGAAAATACGCTGTGTTGTATAAATAGTAATTGTAACAATATATTTTATTATTGTGCCTGAGTTTTTTTTTTAGAAAATATAATTTTTTATATATAATCGAAGCACGTATCGAATATATTTCAAATCACAAGAATAAATTTAAATATAAATTCAAGGATAAATTTTAATTAAATATCTATCTCCAATATAAATCTTAAAATGTTTAAGAATTTCTTTTAAACTGCTTTTTAAAGGTCTATTATAATAATGCATGTAGAACTTTTAAAATGTGCTTTTAATCTCATTTATATATGGGTACAGATATACTATATTTATACTCAAAGAGTTTCTTTGTGTCATTGTGTTTTGATATTGTATACCTCTGCCGTCTCTATTGTAGGTTGTGTATCAGACAAATGGGCATGGCTCCTGTTGCGCTTAGACATCTGAATATTGTTTTCGTTTTTATATAAAAACAAACCTTTAAATTTATTGAAGCTCATTTAAGTATTCATATTTTATTTTATAAATCACAAAAAACTAGTATTAATAAAGGTGAAGGAATGGTTTAGTAATAAAACGAGAATAGCTTTAAAACGGACATGGTCTTGAATTGTAATACAACGGTGTAAACGAGGTGGAGCTTTAAAATTTTTGTAACAACTACAGCAAGAATTGAAGCTAATTTTAAAGTAATTCAGGCTCGGTTTCGCAAGGACGAGCCTGGGTCCACTATATATCTTGTGGGCAGGCAACCGCGATTTGACTGACGGCGCACTCTGAAAGGACATTTATCAGACTCACTAGCGGGTTACACTAAACCAAACAACAATGAATCCTCATTGACAAATTATCCCAGCATTTCTCATTTGACCATCTTTTAAATTTATATACAAGTTATTGATTAATAACATCTAAGAATGGTATCTGTTATTTTGTTGTCTGAAATCATTATCGTTAAAGCGTGACCCAAAACAGGATGTCTATTTAAGTAGTTGGGAAATTCGTTATATATTTTTGGTAATATTTTTTTTTAAATTTTTTATTAATTTAGTAGTAAGTAGATAAGTTGTTAATTACATAACTCTCGTAGTGAATGTCCAAACCTGAATTATTTACAAATCCGAGTTATTTTAATTGGTATTAGTGTGGAGAGGTAGATCAGCCAAATTTCTCTACAACCTGATAAAAGACTTGGGCCTGTCAAGAACTAACATCAGTTCATTCTTGTAACGTGCATAGAAGGCGGCCTTAATAGGTTCGTTTCAAATTTGGTTAGGTAGAGAGAGGAGCTTGGACAGTGGAGGTGAGCGTTTAACGCGCGTTAGATAGGAGCCCCTTAAATTTACACCTGGATCGCAAGTCTCAGGCACTGTTGAAGCTCCTCTACCTGCAACGCACTGGACCCGGCGCCCGCACGGTGAATCTGAGGTTTCATCTCATTTTCAATAAATAAATAAAGACGAAACCATAAAAGTAAAAACAAATATGATTTAACGGTCGCTCGTCGCGATGTCTCAACCACCTATGAAAATGTAAAACGTGGATAAACCAAAGCCTATTTTCCGCGTGAAGTAAAACAGGCGGTTACAAATTGCTTTGGGCATAGCGTAAATTTTAATTTTATCTCTAATATCCAAATGAGTACCGTGACTCGACATAATGAATGTACTCGAAACACGTTAAAGCCGCAGTTGATACGATAAATTAGATTCTATGTATTTCTTACAATTGCAGAATCTTATTTTCGATCGTATATTAGAAGGCGACTGTTTATTTTAGGAAAAAAAAAACATATTTTTAATAATAATTTTAAAGGCATTATAAGTAATCTATTTTATTAAATTATTTGTCACAACATTTTTGATGTACATAATTTTTGTAAAATAACAAATTCAAATAATATATTTATGTTTTACGATGTTGAAGTTGTATAGCAAAAGTATAATTTATTTTAAAGTTCAATTAGAAATAAAATTCTAGAATGACTGAAATATTTCATTTGTGGATCCAGTTCCTACAGATATTTGAATATAAAATTACTTTATACTACAATACGGAATGAAAGTCCTGTACGTTGCAGACATTTCCGAAATGTAGACTCCTGTAAGTGATAAATTAGGAATTAATTTTGCTCAAAGTAGAAAATTTTTAATTATATGAAATTACAATGTTATTTATTTATTATCATAACAAACAAAATACAATAAAAAATAAAAATACAAAATGAAGGTTAAACGAAAGACGTTCTTATACCTCATTAGCGTTTTCTACGGCAAAACATTCTTGTAAGAGAACTTTAAAGGTCATGTTCGTGTTGGAACCCTTATATAATTCAACAAATACTCACAGACACTGTAACGTAAACACTATACATATTTTATAATATCCTAAATCATATTTCAAGAGATGAAATAATAAATACGTTCTAGAGATGAAAATGTATTAAATATAATGGAAAATTAAGGCCGGTTACGGAGAAAAGTAAGTAAGGTGCGTTCGACGAATCAGCTAAGCAGAAAGTGGTTGAAAAAAATTCCAATAACTCGTATCACCTGATCATATAGCATTTATATAAAATACTTTTCAGCAAACGAAATGTCGGGATTACGTACTTTTTAAAATAATAAAATTCGCGTAGTAAATCCGAAAAATATTAGTTTTATTTTAATGAATACTCGCGAAAGTCTTAGATCTCATTAGCGTTTATATTCTCATTCACACTTACAAATAATCTGTTATATCTTATGTTTTGATTAAATTCAAATAGCTATGTCTCCTATGTTGTCATCTTGTTTCGCCTACTTTTAAAATAAACCTTCAATTTAATGTCCCAAATTTAATATGTGAACCAGTTGAATGCACTCCATTCGAAAATAGTTTTCATTGAATCTTGGTGTCAAAAACTGCATCTCTATTTTCATTTTAATAATACAAGTTCTTAATATTTCTGAAAATCAAAAATAGATTTGTTCTATAAGTATTAGATCAAAATTTATTTTAGTGGATTGGATACCTACTTACATGTATTTTACAAGTATTATGAATAAAGTCAATTGAGCTTTTGACGATATATATTTGATATGGGTAAAAAAAGAGTAAAGATCACAAGTTGATTTGCTTACTCGATCATGCAAGTCACGCAGTGACAGTTTGTTTCAACTTCTTAACTTCTGTGCTGGCATTCGAATGGTGTATAATTTCACGAAGAACGCGGTGCTCCTTTAGAAGGCAAAAATTAGATTCATCAACCTCCAAGGCACATTTGCTTCAACATTTCAATGTCTTCAAATTCGATTTGACTCCGTAACGAGTGCGTGAACAATGTTGTGGCAACTTTTCCTATTTTGCATAACGCTTTATTGAATGATACTCACGAATTGCCCGGAGTTTGACACAGACTTAGTATGACGAATAATTTAAAAAGAAATAGAGGTGATAATCTACAGACTGAGGTTTGAAATATTATGCCATTCTTGAATTCTGTTATAATTGCCCGAGAAGATATAACGATAAACCTCCCGGCCGCCTTTATGTTGTTATAATTTTGCAGTACGCGGTATATTTTTTATGAGATATCATTTCCGGGATTAAGAAAATTCTTGTAAGATATTTAATTGTATAAATAAAGTTGTTGAGTATTCACATTGATACGGCTTACAACTAACATGTGTAATAATTGTTATAAGTAATGTATGAAGCAAGTTTGTTTGAACATGTAAGGGGTTTTCCAATAGGGACGCTTGAACTTTGACAGCTGATTGCGGCCATGTTGTTTGAGTGACAGCTGTCAAATGCACTGTGTTATATTCATTCCGTCCTCCCAAACCACCATGGCAGGTTACAGTGTCGAGCAGCACGTGCAAATCATAAAATTGTTTTATGAAAATGGGTCTTCAGTTCGAGCAACGTTCCGCGCACTTCGCCCGTTTTACGGTCGCGATGATCGTCCTGCCGAGTCGACTATCCGTCGATTGGTGGACAAATTCGAGTCAACCGGGTCAGTTAACAATCAGCCGGTTCCCGTGCGTCAACGTAACGCGAGATCTGCCGAGAATATCGCCGCTGTGCCGACAGTGTCCTCGAAAACCCGCGGCAGTCAATTCCGCGTCGCGCACAGGAACTCGGCCTTTCGCAGACGACAACTTGGCGAATTTTGCGTTGTGACTTGAGCCTGCACCCGTACAAGATCCAGCTGACCCAAGAGCTCAAGGTTAATGACCATAGACAGCGCCGTGTGTTCGCTGACTGGGCATTAGAGCAGTTGGAAGTTGACGCCGATTTTGGCAAAAAAATCATCTTCAGCGACGAGGCGCATTTTTGGATGAATGGCTATGTCAACAAGCAAAATTGCCGTATTTGGGACGAGACCAATCCACACGAGGTTCACCAAGTGGCAATGCACCCGCAGAAAGTGACTGTTTGGTGCGGATTTTGGGCCGGAGGCGTGATTGGTCCGTATTTTTTCGAAAACGATAATGGTGTGGCCGTCACCGTCAATGGTGAGCGATACCGGTCGATGATAACCAACTTCTTTTGGCCTGAAATCGAGAATATGGATCTGGACAACATGTGGTTTCAACAGGACGGCGCTACGTGCCACACAGCACACGCTACGATGGAAGTTCTGCACGATCAAGCGCCCTTAATGGAAAACCCTATATATCAAAATCACAGCTAAGAATTTAAACTATTTCATTTCTATATCAGCCAAAGACTAGATTATATACTGATGCACTTTGTGGTTCATTAAAAGTGTGTAATATTTTAATAGTATTTCATATACATATTAATATTTTTAACATCAACATAATTCGAATATGTTATATAACTGGCAATAAAAAATAAAACATATAAATAAAAATAACAATAAAATATAAATATAATTCCTTTTCGACTACTTATTCAACTATCAAACAGTGAAAAGAAAATGGCGGAGTACAAACATAATTTACTTATCTCACGTGAGACCAGAAAGTTTCATTCAAACAAATAATATAGGTTACCGTGAGCACCTGGGCGGCACTGCGATCGGTGTGTCCCTCGGGAAATAAAAACTTTGTTGCTGTCGCTCGTCCTTAAACCATCTTGTAGTATCACTTCCCGCTCAATTCGACCGATCTCTGTTTATATCTTTGATTCGACGTCAAACGTTTATGATATTGTTTACAGCATCGTAAAACAGAGACGTAAAGTCAAGACTCATATCGATTCTATACAAATAATTGCATTCCAATTAATTATAAATAGTTTTTACTTTTTCCATGTATAATTATGAAGTAATTAAATAAATTGAAAAGTTAAGAATTTCGTATTAAATACATATAAGAAAATAAAATTATATTAATTGTTATCTATTTGTTATACTCATATTGAATTTAATAATTATAGACGTGGCTTTTACGAAGCTGGCTATATTTACAGTTGAAATTCGTGGGCAAGTTATGATATTGATTTAGTACTAACATTATATTTAGAGAGTTATATTAAATGTATTATTAGTTATATTTGAATATCATGCTTTTATATATATATATATATATATATATATATATATATATATATATATATATATATATATATATATAAGTATATTTATATATATATATAAATATACTTTAATACTCACAGTCCACGTAAACATAACTAGCAAATTAAATAAATAAAAGAGAATTAAAGTGAAACGTAATATAAAATAAAGTTTTATAACTTCTAAGATATGTAAATCAAATATTCACAAGTATTTTAAAATGGTTTCGACAGTAGACCTTAATAATTTTGTAATATTCGAGGAACTTCGAGAATTTGTTTTATTACTCCGGCAAGAGTTATGGATGTAAAGAAAATAATATCGTAGTCTTTCTACATTGGAATTTCTAAGGGAGCTTTATTGGTTTCACATATTTGATTTTATTAATAAGTATAAATAGTTCAAAAAAAGTCTTTTTGTTGCTTAACTAAAACTATTTGTGAGACATCGACCAAATCTATAAAGCCTTTGAATAAACATTCACTTCTTTAGCCCTTGAACAATCGTAAAAGGGATCAAAACTTACCCTAAACTTGTTTAAACTTTTATCCAAGAAAATCCTTTTTCAAAGAAGTTTAATATGAGTGGAAACACATTTACAAACATATTACGCTAAACTTTACTTTTAAAGACTAATGATTGTTTTTGGATCCCATATGACGTTTTATATTATTCTTCTTTTTAATTTTAAGTGCAATATTCCTCTCAATAAGCTGATAAACTTAATATTCAAATGAACTGCAATAACCACTGGAAATAAATTGCTTCCGTGTTGTCAAAGTATTTCATGCTGTAAAAACGGATTTGCAGAGACTTATTACAAAAATATTACTTTTGTTAAAACATTTATTTTATTTCCATAACAAATTATAAGATTTTGGCTAAGACTACGAATGGAAATCGATAGATTTTTTTAATACGTATATAAAAAACTTTAACTAAACTAATCAAAATTTATCCTACGCTCTCTATTTTGTGTTGTTAATACTTTGATTGAAAATATTGTTAATTTGAAGGGCTAATCTTGTCTTGAAGTTGATCGAGTGCGAAAGTAGTCAGAGCTTTTAGTGCAATTAGTTTAACACGAATCTTAAACAGATTAATCTAACCTTCTTTCAGGTTGAAGTGTGGGCAAACCTAACGCTGTCTAGTTCAGGTATTTTCGACAAAATATGATGAGGGTAAACAACGCCAATATCATCCACCGTGTAAGATCAGCTTTTCACTTTCAAAGCCTCTGAACTTTGAGTTGGCCTCAAGGTATTTCAGTACGTCACGACGTTTTCTAATTTTAACTTTTCTAGGCTACGGTAGAGATTTAAGAACAATATTTTTGCTTTGACGGACTCATCAAGTTTCTGAAGTCTTTCAAAGGAAAATATTTGATATTGTGATGCTATCAATGATCCGTCTTTTTGTATATATTTTAATTTTTATTATACCACTTATATCGTATAGTATAAATTATTGATCAGCAATAGAGTGTATATATGTATATATTGATTTCTCAAAAGAATGTTGGACTTTCCTGAACTTAAATATTTACAGTGAAAGGTAATCTTTTATGCATCTAGACCGCAAATGTGGCATTGTCAGTCATGTGTCACAGTGCAATGGAGGAAAATCTAAATTTAGTGCAAGAACTCCAAGTCTGTGTGTCATTGTTTAGAGATCTGGGGAACGTCGCTGGAGTCAATATGCGGAACATTTCCTATTACACGCCCACTTCTTTTCGTGTGCTGGCTTATAAATACAGAGCAGATATTACATGGACTTAAATTCATCCTCCATATCCTTACAATCTTTACTAGTAACATAATTTATATGCGTAAGTTATGAATTTAATTTTAAGTTTTTAATTATAATTTCTAACTAGTGAACTCATCTATTTACATAATGTGACGAAAAGATATATAGATTTTTTTTGAAAACAATAATTATTTTATAAAAATATTATGGAATCGCATGCACAAAGGCTTGTAGACGCTTGTTTTTTTAATTTTATAAATCTATTACAATTTGATTTACAAAATTAAGTCACGAGGAATTTAAATTATAAAGTAGTGTTAATATATTTAAATTACCAACTCCATGGAGATTTTAGCATATTTTTATTCCAACACAATTTGTAATGGAAGCGACACGAAGACAAGAGGGTAGCGGAAGGTTGGAGGCGGCAAAATTACTTTCAAATTCCATTTACCAAACCAAGAAACCTGTAACTGCAGCTCTTTAGTTATTACTGCCTGATTATCTCTTATTCTCCAATATACTTTAAGTTTTTTATATTGTATAATTTTAAGGACAGGAAAGCCAATTTAAGGATCGTTTAACATTTAAGTATTTAAAAATAGATCCAGAGATTTAAAACATGGTTCTAAGGTACTCCGTGTGACTGATTAATATGTTAGGTATTTTTTTTATGTTAACAAAAAACTGCATAATATAGTTTTTTTAATAAACGGAGCGGTAAATAACAAATCATAGAGTAAATAGAAAGGAAATGCACATAGCTTTCAATGTACAAATATTGAAGATATAAAAGAACAAAGAGCAACAAGAAGAGTCGGAAAATTCAATATGAAAATAACAAACCGCTTTCTAGACTTTCTACACGTCCGACACCACCTAATAAGTGTAGACGCGAATGAAGTAAAAATTTCTTCCATTGTCATTCTGGTAGCGTAGCGCTGGTAATGAGCTAAGTTCTCCGTTACGTCCCGTAACTTACATACCAATCGGACCCGACGCCTTTGCTCACTGTTGGTAATCATGCCACAAACATTGAAAACAGAAAAGTTTTAATTATGTTTATCTGAACCAGAATAATGTTCTTTTGTTACTGACTTTATTTGATATTTAACAAGGTCGATCCTCCTCTTTAAATTACATTCGTGGAATTCAAATTATAAATGTTTTTCTACGTTCAGCATCTCTTGCCTCATGTTGTATTAAATGGGCTATCGAGTTTCTTTATATGTACATCCGATTGGAGTTTTATAAAAGATCATATGTTAGATAATTTCTGTATTAACTTATAATATTCTATCTTAACATCTACACGTATACCGAAAAACCTTTGATTGGAGTGTCAAGTGACTTTACCTAATTGGAATAAAATAATATTATGTTAAACACGGTATAGTGGTATTTATTTTGATAGAACGCCTTGCTTCACAACAGAAATGAGGTCTCATGTGAAATCAAACACCTAGATTTTTCCTCTCCATTTCCCAATGTATGTCTAAAAATTCTTTCAATTTGAACGTCAGAAATGCCCCTTTTCGTCTACCGAAATTGAATTATATCGATGTTGTTTTACGTTCCATATTGTGTAGTTCTTCTTAAATTTCTTGAGCTACCCGTTTGAGTTTGACTTTAAGGATGTAAGGAGTTATAACTATGGATTAGGTTGAAGGATTTAGTGTCAGAATGTACTAGAGATAAGGTTGAGAATTAAACGTAGTGCTTAAGTGCTCGCTGGCAAGAGTTGTGACTCTAAGGGAAGGCGGCAGTAAATAAGAAGCGAGATCGGATTATTTCGATAAGATCGTAAAATGAAACAAGGCGTGCCTCTGCGGGACATTTTCTTGAATATGTTACACAGGGCACGTTAACCACGTACACGTAAAAGCAATATTTGACTGCATATATAATTTTGCTCTTGGTTGTGAGGTTCTTTTTGGTTACGTAAAATGTTAATATTGTCCACAAATTGATAAAATTAGGAATTTTTCATTTTTCACATAATATTTGTACTAATTAAAGACATACTTCTTTATGATGTATGTCATTTATGATTCCAACTATATGACCTAACTGAAACTAAAATAGAAATAGAGTACTTGTAAAATTGTGTGATAATCCTAATCCATAAATTTTTTAACCGCTTAAAATCTCAAACGGGCATATGTGAGAGCACGCGCGGGTCAAAGAGTACAAGTGCAATCTTATTTTTCCGGCTTCTCTGGCTCGATGCCGGCGGCTTATTGCCTACGTGCCAGCAACCAGGGTCCAGGCCCGTCATATTATTCTATCGGCTATCGGCTTTGCCCACACGACCGATATTAGTATACTCGTCGCTGCCGTCTTCAGATATTACTAAGGATCGTAAATAAAACTGCCACCGCGATTCCGTTTATTCTTTTATCACCTTAAGAGTATTGTATAACATTGACATGAGGTATAACATTAAAATAAATATATTTTATAGCCTCCTATGAAAGTTGTGATATAATTTAAAATAAAACTATTAATTAATGTTTAAATAATTTAAATTTTAAATCGAATATTTATTATCTTATAAACCTATATCACTAAGTATGTAGAAATATCAAAACTAATATTAATATAAATAAATACTAGGTTCAACAGGAACAAAAACTATTCGTTAAATTAATATTTTATATAATATTAATTAAGATATTATTCACAATCAAGCTCGGTTATGCTGTTCGCCACAATCAGGTTTATTGCTGTGGCAAATTTTGTCGCGGCGAATTGGCGGAAAAAGTAAAAGTTTTTATCAGAGCGTCCCCGGCCGGCCGTTCTCATTTCCACGGAGTCGTTCTTGATCGTAATCGCTGTAGGGTTGAACCGCAAGATAATTGCTGATCTGACGATACACCTGACGATCGATGTGCCAGTTCGACGGCTATCTGGGAATTATTGTGATTAATGTTGTACTTTTATGTCCATAATTATTTGATTAAAACCTCCTCCGTTGATAATTGTTGTTGGCAATCGGTATTGTCTTTGTATGTATAAACGTGAATGTAACATTATAAGGGCAAATAGTTTATTGAAGATAATATATAACATATTGCCAATATGTATTATATGTATATAAATATTATACGTATCTTTCTCGTATATATATATATATACGAGAAAGAAATAGATATGCAGTTTTATGGTTGGACTATGGTTATTGAATTTACCCAAATCATAATTAAAAATGGACAAGTTTCTATTTAAAAGTGCTCTAAAAATATAAATATCCACGCACATATCGGGCTGTAGGTATATCTAAAGTTATTAAAATAATTTACATAATAAGGTACTTGTTTAACTAAAACGTTACTAAAATGCGTAGTTCTCAGTCAATAAGGCCGCACAAAGGAAAGAAGCCCTATTCAGTTTATTAGAATAACGCGTTAGTGGTTTGGGTACCGGATCCCTAATAAAACGAGCCGAGGTAACGCCGTGTTTGCCATGACACCCTGATGATAGATAGAGCACGCTTCACCGCCCTATGCTCTTATAAACTAGCGAAACTACAGAAATATATTAAATAATATTTTAAAATACATAACTTTTTAACATTTTACCGTGAGCATAAGTAAATATTATCATTACAATATTCAAATTACATGAAAAGCACATCACTCAGAAACACTTACGAAATATAGATCAACACGTCTCATGAGAATATGTATGTCTGATCTATATTTTTTTGTTCTAGTGACATCATGCGTCATGTGACGTCATATTAGTTGTGGTTTGAGAAGCATAACTTTCATATCTATGTTCTTATTAATCTAGCCTTGGTCTCGTCTTTGTGCCGTTTAAATAATAATTTTATTAAAACGTTATAAATTTATAATGCTACATAAATATCAAACTTTCATATAAAAGATATCTAGAATAAAACTGTTATTTAAAATCTTAACAAAATACTAAAGAAAAGGATTGAATTAAAATATTTTTAATGTGCTTTCCGAACTAAGGAATTTTATATCATTGTTTTGCGATTGTAGTACTATATTAAAAATTATACAATTGCATTATATTCTGGCTTCCACTTAAATAAATTGCATAGCAAAATAACAGGAATTTAACTCCACGGAACCTTTCTGTGTATAAATCAACAGTTTAATATCATTAAGCGGCTGCGCCTAAAGTACGCTTTAAAACTTCCCAGCTTTAATTCGCTTGTGAGAGATTTTAATTTAGCGCGAAACTGTTTTCTCGAACTTGTAATTATGCATTCATAATATATTAACTGAAAACTGACATTAAATTCTAGCCGTTTTGTTATATTTTTTTTTTTAAAGCCCATATTGTTCAGGTTATTCAGATTATGTTTCTGCTGTTACTGTTTCAATAAAAATAATTATTAGTTTTTTTGTAAAATTATCTAGAAAAATTCAAAATAACTAGCAAGAGTGATTTTATTAAACTAAAATAAATGAGATATTTTGAGTCGTCCTCGATACAAGGACAGGTTCATTGGTTGATTTTTTTCTGTACATGATCGCTAACAACTTCTGTTCCATATTATGAAATATTTTGTTACATTCAATTGAGTTAGTGTAAAATTTTTTTTGCCGAGATCCAATAAGGCAGGTTAATCAAACAAATATTTCCTTTGAATTATTTTGATTAATCTATACAACATTTAAAATACTGTCTATAAAATATAAATAAATTAATTGGGACCTTACTTAATTAAATGATATAGGAGTTTGTAAGGTTACTTATGCCGCATCATACTTTATAACACGTTAAAAACATCTAAGTTTTCTTAATATAACTGGTGGTGTAATAAACTGTATATTTCCATACATAGAACAAAAGAATCCCAAAACTATTTCATAATACTTCAGGTATTAAATTAGTTTGTAAAATTCTGCGGCACCGCAATTCTTAGAACAAGAAGCATTACTTTACATTGCAGTGACATTATTCTTTATGAAACTTTCTCGCTTTGTTTTTATTAATTTTGTTCCCTAAGAAATAAAAGCAGGGAGAAATGAGTGTTTACACTTTTTAAACGGTTAGGAAGGGTAATATATTGGCTTGAGTCCAAAAATTATACATACCTACATAACAGGTACATGCAACATTTTTGTTATCGTTATTTTCAAGGCCTCCTTACATCATTAAATGGTATTGTACTTATATGAAAAGATTTCGACGTCTGTGATATCTAATATTATGTAGTTATACTTACATTCACTGTAATAATATATAAAATTATATTCATTCCTGTGAATACATAAAAAATTGTTTATCACAAATTAAGGTTTAAGAATGTTTCTTCCTACTTGCTTCTATTCTATTCGTGTAATTTTAAATTTTAAAATGAATTGATTCTTAGAGTTAACGATTCATACAAGAAGTCATAAAGTTGGGGAGTCTCACTGTTTAATATGCCCGCGTTGCAAGAAACAATTAGACACGGGTACAGTCATAGAGCTCCATTTCCATGAATATATTTAAGGGGTGGATGAGGCAGTTGAAATAATTCAAATCTAACATTACGTTTCGGAATTTTAATATTATAATGGTTTTATTAATAATTTTATATTACGTTATACTTTGACTGATGACGAAAATACGTAAATAAAATTAATATTAATAAGTAACATTCGGGGAAAACTAATTTATGTACGGTTTAATAGATTTATGTAAATTTGGAACATTATAACAGTCATCCAACTGAATAGATGTTTTGTTTCTCACCATTCTGATAGCATAAAAGTTAATATCCAACACTAAAGTGTAATGAAAGAAGAATTGGAGTTATAACTTTAATACGGGTTTATATCAAATGCCATTTCTCTTTGTTCATCCTTGAACACGACACGGTAACGTGTCGAATGACGTGTAATACTCAGATATAAATCGTGAAGGAACGGTGACGACGACGCTTACACCGAATGAGAGATATCTCTGTGTGCCCCCCTACTAAATTTCCTTTTAATTATCCTTTTGAATGTATGATACGAGTTATATTTGTAATATAACTTGACTGTTAAAGTTATCTTTAAATCACCCCATATTAGCACGGAAAAATTTAGTTAGCTTAAATTAATACATTTTTTATATAAACTAAGTTATAGGTATGTAAGTACGGGAAAAATTCCATAAAAATAAGCCTTACAAAGACGTAGCTCTTAAAATATGTTGTCGATCATATAGTTCTTTGTTTGATATTAATATATAGTTTCAATATCAATTAACACTATTCAAATGCTAATGCCGTTAAAGATACTACTTTTATGAGCACTTTGTATTTAAAGTGCTTCAGTTGGGACGATAACGCGGATAACAGTCGACTTGCACAATATTCAAATGAAATTGCATCTTTGCCAAAACTAGCGAATAGCGCTGGTATCATTACATTAATATTTAATAGCATATCTGACCCTCCCTTTCGCTTTGTTTTTATAGGTCGTTGAATAACAAAGAATTTACTAAGTTATTCGTTGAACATACAAATTGTTAGTTTCTCTGCTTTATAAGAGGGACATAAATTGTTTTGTTTGTACGATACATTTAAATTATGTTTGAGATGACAATATAGTATTCAGTATTCATATATAATATAGATATTTAAATAATGATAACCATGTTTGGGATATTGCAATATGAAAAAATGTATTTAATTAATGGTTTACGGTTACTAGCAATTTTATGAACCAAATTTATATTTTTAAAAATGAAGCATAACTAAATAAAATGATGGTTGTTAAATAACAGTCTATACAGAATTTTAATTAAAAAAAACCGTATCAAAATCGCAGTGATTAGCCTAAAACTCTTATTACGCTAATAAATAATTTGCTAATGTAGGCATTGATCGGTTCTAAACTTCAATGCTATAGGCTGTCAATATTAAACGCAATTAATTGGAGTGCACCGTTTTTGATGTAGTACTCAATACTGACGTTGAGAGCTTCTGTGTGAATTGAGTTATCATATTTTAAACATATTTTTCAATCAGTCCGTACATATCAAATTTGACGGAACAGAAATTTTAAAATCCCGAATTTTTCAACATAAAACGAAAATAGATTGGAATTTTGTCTGTATATTACCAATAAGTGTGTAAGGGCTAAATATGTTAATAATTTATTGTTAAAAAAATTTAAAGAATTTTTGATTCAGCTATATAATTCAATAGTAAATGAAGTGTATAAAGTAAGGTAGACTGCAATATTTTTAATAATATTTAGCTTACTTCTTGTCTTTTAAGATAATTTATTCTTAATTTTTTATGAAGTTATTTTCTAGTAGAAATGAGTAATTTGTAAGTAAAGATTATGTTGAATGAATAATGGAAGATTATGTAAAAATAAAGTGAATAAAATAGATCAAAGTAATTAGCTCAATTTAATATCCTATCTAAGAATGTTATAAAGATTAATGTTCAAAAATAAAACAAATTTTTGATTTAATGCAATAACATTAATAAATAAGCCGGTTTAAAGTCAATAGAAATGTTGCAAGCAAAATATTTCCCGGTTGAAAATCTGTCGATATATGTACAGCTCTGTTGATTTACGATTTCATTAGTTGCGTGCAACTCGACGAGACAGAAACAATATGAATGTACATCTATTGATCGTTGCTATGCATTGTAAATACCAGTTTTAGTATAAGATTTTTTTTTATATTAAATAATACTATATATTTTGAAATTAAATTATTTTATCAAGTATTTTTAATGGACTATTTAGAAAGGTACCTAAAAGGATATTAAAATAAAAAATATTGAGATTTGATTCATACTTGAATGTTTTCGTCGCAGATTAATAACCTGGTATAATTATTAGCATACAAGAAATTTTACATCCGATAGTAAAATTACTTAGTAACTGTCTACTTTGGACTTAGTCCAAGATAATAATAAAAATGTACTCTTTTGCCAGCAAGGAAAACATTTTGAATGCATCCTAGATTATTAATGAAAAAAATATATATATACGGGAAACAGAGAACCATTTACTGATACAAAGGTGCTTAAAAGTGAACACTATTTAATTAAGCAATGAATTTATAGAACTGAGGAAGCTGATTTTGTATGAAGCCGATGAATGTCGTGTGTTACATTAAGGCTCATACTTTTTATCGCTAGTTAGGGACCAGTTAAGTCTAAGGCAGAGAAAATAGGTGCTTACTTGAAATGGTGCGATTCGTAAGGACCGAAGTTGTTCCGTCTTAAGAGGATGGGTATGGTGATAAATGGTTTAAGTATATACCAGGAAAACACGGGATAGCGGTTTTTATGTTCATACTAATCCTTTCTGTATAATTGTTTCCCTGAATAACTATGCCTTTTACATGTTATACCACTAGTTAAAATTAAAAGTTGGGAAAAATTATTTATTTTAAGCCTTTATTTTATATATTCTCTATTATACTGCGAATTGGAACTTATAGTGTAAAAAGTTTTATGACTGCTGTAATATTTAAAACAAACTGAACTTAAAGGGGAATGATCTTAACGGATATTAATGATATCTAAGACTTTCGCGAGTATACATTTGAATGAAACTAATATTTTTCGGATTAATACGCGTATTTTATTATTTTAAAAACTACATATTCCCGACGTCACGGTAACTGCGAAGCAACTGAAACATCCGGAGTATGTAGTTTTAAAAAAAATAAAATACGCGAAGGAATCCCAAAAATATTCGTTTCATTTAACTGATATTAATTTTTAGTTCTAAATAACTGCGTTCCCTATAATTCATTCACGTATCATATTACATTGTCATTTTTACAAAATTCTCTACTTTATAAAATGTTTGATATGATTATTCTGCTAATTGACGTCCGAATATCGGGAAAATTTTATGTATATAATAATTTTCCATGCTGGTATTAAATTGAATTCATGCCTAGGTAAGTACACGTCATCCGTCATATTATTTATTTGTCACCAGCCGTCATCGGCACTCGCTGCATGAGAGTGAGCGACGCTTGGCGTGTCCAATTACGCATTCGCAATATTTTCTATGCTATGACACCGGAAATGCAATCAATCTGTATAATTGCCTAAATATACGTATATAAAAAGCATAAAAATGGAAACCTGTTGTGATGTTTCAGACTGCATTTCAAAATATACAATTTATATCTATGATTCCAATGTAAATATAAAACCGAAGTATCCTTTGAATGAGGAAAAAATACAATATCAAAGCTTTTGTCCAAAACACATTAATGAAATATTATGTACTCCCTTTCACGAAGGCTGCTTATACGATCATTTTGCCGGATAAAGAGATAATGGCATGTGCAGGGTAAAAATAGACCTCATGCAACTCGCTAGTGGAAAAGCCACTTCAGCGGCCAATTTAGATGCTGAGTAAAGCGAGTTACACAGACGTTCCTTAAATAAGACGGGGAAATTGTTTAAAATCATCTTTGAAAGTTTGGTAGTGGTTATGTATGATTGAGTATGATGAGTCTCAGGTCTTGCGAATATTATATAAATGATATAATATATTATGTAACAGTTAACAATGTGTATATAGAAGTTTAAATAAAATTCGTACATCCCAATATAAGTTAAATTGTAATGTCAGCTTTCATAGACAAAATAGAAATTTAATGATCAATATATAAGCGTAACGTATGTAATATATTTATATAAAAAAAAACTCGGAACTTCTAAGTAAACGAAAATCAAATGCTTATATTTGTTTAACCATACAGACAGAGATTTAGTCATGCAAAACATTATAAACATTAAAATCACGTACCAAAGTATTGTAGTAGGTACTTATCAATAGAATAAGAAAAAGAAATGTGTATAATATGATAAATATTTGAATAGGACCTCTAAAATATGTTGAAATATTAAAGTAAAAGAAAAATAGCAGTCACTTATTTCAATAATACTTAAATCCTTTGATAGAGGTTAATAAAAGGTCTAGTTTTCCATTTCTACCGAACTGTTTGTCCCTGGCGTACTGTACTAAAAATAGTTTTCTCACGCTTAAAATGAAGGTAGGGTCGATTGAATCGAATATATTCGGTCGTAGTGTAAGCCTGTTTGGAGCGGTTCTGTAAGCCTTGACTATTGGGTATCGAGTCGATTTTAAAAGATGGAAAATAAGAAATACAGTCATTGAAGAATTCTACAGTATTTCATGTTCGTATATTTCATGGAAATTCGTGACTTGCACCGTACATTTCGCACCAACGGTTAAACCTTAAATTGTATTTCATTCCGATATAACTAGGATTAACATGATTCACTCGAATTGTTATTCTATTTAAATTTCTTAAAGATAAACATTTATGTTAAAATATTCTTTTATAGGGTTTGATATAAAAATTTCGCATAGTTTTACGATCTGGGAATAGTAATGGGAGTAATCCTTTTATTTTTAAAGCATGTAGTAAAATGTTTTGAAAGGACTGATTTTACTTAGCGACCGCCCCCGCCCGCATGTCCCGGCGCCGACTTCTATTGTGGGAGAAACAACAATCGCATATTATTGTTTCGACGACGGTGTACCTATTCCTTTTTATTCGAGTTTCCATACAAAACCGTATCTTTACACGCTCGAGTAATGGAAATGAAATTAAAACGGGCTTTTAGTCAAGCGTATTGTTTTCGTCATCACTGACTTGCCCTGGAGTCTACTGTTAAATGTAGAATACTATTATATGAAAGTGTTCTTAAATAACGAGCAAGTAAATTTAGAAACTTAGATTAATTAGATTCACATGGTTTTATAGCCTTTTAGATTTAAAAGGAGTTTTTTGTGTATTGACCATTATATAAGAATTGATTTTTATGATATTTTATTCCATTTGATATTAAATAAAATGTTTGACGCCGTTAAAATTGGTCTAACGACTAAGTCCTTTTATAAGGCACCAACAGAATTTGACACATAAATTTGACTTAAACATGGGTTTATGTGAATAAAAATAGGTATATAGAATGGTTTTGGTGTAGGATATTCCGTCAGTTTGTATAGTTGCACAGCAAATCATTAGCTGGATAGAGACGGTTGCGGCGGACCACACTCGCTGTTTGCATTTGTAATTAATACACTGTTTGCACTTCTGATTTACGATACCGTCGGTTGTAGTCTCCTAATGTGTTAATAGCTTTGAAAATTAACTACCCGATACTTTAATTATATTGCTGTATTATTTATGATTATTATTTGTTTCATTCCTTTCCTGGACGTTTTAATAGTCCCACAAATATATACATTTCACATATGTATATTACGTCAAGTTTAAAATTTGTTTGGAATATAAGTACGTTATATGCACTATCTTTAATCTACGACTGTCATTCTGACGAATTCATTTTGTTTTGTTTTTGGTGAAAAATTACTTCTGGCTTATCCCACGACTTCTGAGGGCGTGGTGTCAGTTCGTCGAATTTGCATTTTTAGCGAAAGTACGGAGACGCGTCTCCAGCAGACAGATTGTGTGGGAGATGAATGATCCCGCGATTATTTATGAGCTTAAATCGTTTTTGTCTGTAGCTTTATATGTGAAATGGAAAACGATATTTTGTATAAATATTTGTGTAACATTGAATGAGGCTTTAAAATATTTTGTTTTGCAAAGATTTATAGTCAGAAGTATTTCGTACGACTAGTTTTAAACACGAAACTGCTTTGAATTCTAAAAGACACCATAAATAAAAATGTACGTTCATATTAATAGAATATGAATAAAAACATAAATTATAATTCTCTTTCAAAGTTGAGCTTATTTCTATCTTTGCGGTAATATTCATGCTCATACTGAGTAAAATTTTAATATTATTGCGTCTCACGTCCTCTAAAAGCAATAAAAATCTAAAACTTACTTTTGCGTGGAAAGTTTTGCTTTGCTTTCAGCTTACGCGGGCGCGAGTGGAGAGGAACGCAACCTCGAACCCTACAAGGAGTAGGCGTGTTCGGAATGCATAATAAGAAGTAGATTAAAAACTACAAAAAATATATATAACATCTTGAGCTGACAGTCTCAGATTGATAGCCATAGGACGACGGTGATAACCACAGATGATGTATTCTTATTTATACATTTATTGATCCTGTCAATCATCGAAAAATATGAAAAAGTAATATTTTTTCTATGCTTACCTTTTACAGCTATATATAATTTTTTTTAAATTAGTAGTATATAAAGTTGTTCATGAATGGTTTTATGAGATGTTCTGATATGACTGCAAATTCAGTTCTGAATGGAATTCCTACTATAGTTTAAGTTTCAACGATGCCTAAGATAAATTGAAATTGACTGAAGCGCAGTTCAAGAATAACATTAATATCAAATTCCACGTCGCATAATATAGTGAAGTCGCTCGGACATTTGATCACATGAATTTTTAATCTATCAACCACAAAATTTTTGCAATGTTATATTTATAGCTTAGTATCCAATTTTTTTGAGTGGATTTTCCTTGTTACCTTGCTGTAACGATCTACACGTATGCTTTTTAGACAAAGTAGAAATGTATCTTCATCTTGAAATAAATTGCAGAGTCTTTTTCGGGATATTTTTGTTCACAAGTATTTTTAAAATTTGTTACTTGAAATTAAACATTATATATTCATAATAAAAATGTTAGGCTATATCAAGATGTCCAGCAGATGTGAAATTATTTGCATGGAAAAAACGGACGACAGGATAGTTTATGGAAAGAAATAAATATGGCACAGTAAATATTATTTTTAGATTTTGTTTTCAATTGAACAAATTTCATGCATTGATAGTTTTGTATATGTGAAACATGTTAATTATATAAAACAATAAAAAAAATTCTACAGTAACGTGACGAAGTAATCTTTAAAAATTCCGGAAAAAATAAACGTTTGCAAGTGTAATAAAACGGGAACTATTAACGACTTTTCTTTTTCCGAACATGAATTGATAACAGCCATTACATTAGACGCAATAAAATTGGTTTTCATTTACGAGAAAGAAGTATAATAAGCATTTTTCAAGCGAGGCGCAACGTCTCAGGTGTTGGCCCGCATTTAAATATTGAAACGAGTGTGATCAGAATCGAGAAGCAATTTTATTGTCACTTCGCCTCAGTAAAGCTATGAAATTTCATTGCTTTTCATTAAATTTTCAAGACATCCTTCCGTGTATCTTCAATGTATGTATGTTTCTGATTTAGTAATAAACTTTATTTTAATGCAACTGACATTTTAGCATATGCATAATAAGAGGTATAATTAAAAATGGTGATGTAATCTACCTGGACTTTCAATTAGGTGTTTTGGATTTGAACAAAAATATTATAATTTCTTTCCAAATTTTGTGTGTTTTGTAAGTTTAAATTTTTCATTTTCTTATATAAAATCTCTTTTTTAATCAAAGTTATAATATATTTATTGCAAAAACTAAAATTATATTATTGTTGGCACAAAACTCTCAATACTTACAACGTGCATGTTAAATAAGGGAGCATTAGTTTGACTAAATATTAAGCTGTGCTGGATTGAGGAAATGAGCCGCTGTATCTTCGGATTCACACATCACTGAGTCACCTTGCAGATTGTTACGAAATGTGGTGTTACTAATGTAGTTAATGTCGTATGAAAGGAGCTTTATCGCCATCACGACTTTTCATGTGTCCTTTATGAGTTATCGCCGGCCCTTCTACATTGGAATTTGTAAATAATAAATAAATAATCACTTCTTTTTAGAACAATAACATGAAAATGGCCTATAAAAGATTATTCGAGTGACTACAAGTAGTAATGATAAATCATAAAATTTTTATAATTAAAATACAATTTTTATAAATATCTTAAAACACCTGCACCAGATATGTTTATTGATGTTAATTAAATTAATTGCTCGTGAGGGCAGAAAGAAGAATCGGAATTATGTAATGTGCTCTTTTCGTGAAATCGATTCCGATTAATGTGTTTAAAACAAACGTATAGTTACTTTATGCATTAATTGCTTTCATCTTTGACTACGGCTAGCGCGACGGCAATGCATCAATCAGCCTGTTGTCGGCGTGACGTGAGGCTCGCAATCAAATAAAATTTAACTCGAAAGTGATCGTCGGGCGCCTGCATAAACTGTTTAATGCAGGTGGTACCATCCACTTTTAATATCTATATAAATGAATGTATCCTGCAAAATATATAATTTTCATTCAAAATACTATTCCAATTTAAGTTTTAAATTTAATTTGACTAGAGACTGATTCAACAATATCAATTAACTAACAGTAATGTAATTGGAAAGTGGACACGCAAAGACCGAAACCCATTCTGCTATGATGTAAATAATACCAGTTGGACACATCAAATTTGCAATTTGTGATGTAGTTTATAGAATAGAACTTTTATGTTTCAAAACAATACAGTTGAAATTCAGATATTTTTTTTTATGACAAATTAATAAAGGGCCTATGTTAAAAAAATACAGCTTCAGTCGAATTACACTTGTAAGTACAATAAATGAGTATTTAATCCTAATATATTTAGACGTTTCTACAAGTAATAGTTGATCTAGCAAAGAATAATCTTTATAAAAAACAATATAATATAATAGGTTCCTAGTTATTAACTAAAAAAGAAACGAAGTAAAAAGTATAAAAGTTAGTTTTTACTTCCTTGCTACTAAACTTGTATTTCTTTTATTAATTTTTCTTCAATACTTTGGAAGCTTGGAAAAAAATATTACTCCCCTGAGTAAACACTGTAGGAGAGTGCATTTAAGAAAAATATTTTTGTGGCGAATTATAAAATACGAGCGCAATAAAGTTCATCCAAATATTTTTTGTTATATTTTATATTTGTTATAAACATATAAGGATAATGCTGAATACCTGCATAATAATAATGTACACCTTCCCTATTTCAAGGAAACAATTTAGGATGGTTGCCTCGAGCAAGGATAACGGACATCCCTCTAATCATAGACTACCTTCTAACTAACTTAATTGTTCAAGTTCATGTGTTAACTTTTCGCCTCCTCATTAGGTTTGGGATAACCGATTAAGTAAAGCTTTAATTTAGTTATAAGAAGGAAATGAAACATAATTTTGATAAAGTATTTTAGTTAATATTTATATATAGATTATATTATTTTAATTCTAGATGAATACTTTCACTTATTGGTTTTTGAATAACATTCTGGTGTTTTGAAATTTATGGGAAATATGGTTTTAAATAAAAATTCCTGGTATAAAAACAGTATATTAGATGCATAGTTCGGCGCTTGCATCGTTTTCAAACGTACATATATATGTATCTGGTTTAGGTAACGTTGATGTCCTTATGTCACATGTCGCTTACACAATACTAAATCCACTGAGAGGTCACATGCCATTAACAACAAACACGGCTGTCGTATCAATTTGGATAAATTAATGTTGTCTTATTTATTAACATGACTTTTTAAAATATTTCATAATTAGTTATAACGGCATTAGAATATATTTTAATATCTCAAGACTTTTGTTAGTATAAATCTGGTTGTTGTTTGAAGGATTTCTTGTTAATATGCGTTTATTTTTGTTTTATTTATTATTCTTTCACACAGAAACATAGCAGGGCTATTACAATAAGTCGTTTTAAGGAAACCCGTTCGAGATATGGCTCCGCAACGCTTGTTATAAGTTTCTTTCAAATCTTCTTTCATCGGAGTCCACGAAGCATATCCAGCGTTCTCTAAGGTTTCTCCTAAAGAGCATAAAGAAATGCAATTTATAGAAAACATAATTTTATCAAAACACGTCATACGTTAAAGTTTTATATTAATGAGATTTTACAAAATGCAACAATTATATGTTACATTCGTAAATTCCTACATAGAGATTTAAATCTGACCCTTACTATTGTCACTTCAAAAAAAAAAAATCTAGGTTTAAGAAGTTTGGTCGTTTGCAACTTTAATTTAAGCTTTAATAATGACATTTACCAGATAGTAATAGAATATCTAACCTGTTATAGTTCTGTATTGATTTTGAAACATCAAGTCACTAAATCCAATGTGTAATATATTTGGATCGGGTACATTGCTATTTAAGTTTTCTCCGAGGAACCCTATTACAACACTCGCCTCTTTTGCTGAGTTTATAATAGCTAAACGTCCCTCCTCCAGGTTACAAGCCAAAAAAGCGTCATGCCAAGATAAAGGTTCTTCGTGAAATTTATAGCATTTGCCACTTATTGCTTTATGTGGAGCGTAGCCTATAAAAATATAAAATATTTTCTGTTATAAAATGGGTGACAAATTGGAATATTTTTCATTTTTACTTTTGTATTTTCCCCCATGCTGATCTAGCGTTTGTTACTTTAATTATTATCTGAAGTTTACATTTTTTACTCGACAAATAATAATAATATTGGATCGGAGAGTTTATGTTTATACAGCACGATACTAATATTTTTGATCAAAAATATTTATTCGTTTTATCTATTACTCACCTGCGTCAAAATTGTCACAGGCCTGATTATAAACTGTATCGTTTCCACGTATTTTACACACAAATGGGTAAATGTCGGTACATGGACGATCCTCAAAGAGACCCTCTCTGGTCATAACAACGCAGTGTTCTGTACCATTGACGTTGTCTGGCATACCTTCTGCCCAAAGCAATTCTAAAATTGTACCTGTTATTGGTTGTCCTGTAAGATAAAATTAATATAGAAAAAGTTGCATTTAAAACCAATTGTAGAAAACGTATTAGTTTCATAAAAATATGTATGTATTTTTTTACGACATTTATTTACCTTTGACGGTGAGATAATTTCCAACGGAAAAATTATCATGTATTCCTATAAATATAGCAGTATAATGTGCCTTCATGTTACTCATAAGTAGTTTTAAGTTTTCTATTTCTTCCAATGTATCCGGTATAAGTAATGTAGTACCTTCTGATTCACACATTTGTCTCGCTTGAAACCAATCCGTAGCTAAATCGTGAAGTCTGTAGAATGTCTTGTGGGAATGTGCCCACATATAATCCATGCGGAATTTCTGAGCTAACGGCGTTTTAGGTAAAGATTTAAAATTTATTAACTTTACATATATACCTATATTTTTTAAATATTTTAATGCAAACACATTTATTTCAAACAGTGTACTAAGTAAAACAAAAAAAAAAATTGTACAATGACTTGAGCTAGTTACTTTTTTATGTTTATTCAATTTATTAAAATAATTCACTTACCGCTTAAAAAATTTTGTTGACATATTTGATATAAAAGTAACAAAAGAAGCGATAACATGGTTAAATGAAAAATAATTGAAACAAGAATGAAATTGAAATTGTTTTTGAACTATTGTATTGTAATGTATTTGTAGATTTACTGATATAAAATGAATTTTTGTATTGATAAATGTATTCCTTAAACAAGGAGGAAAAAAGTGTAATTAAAATAATAAAATACCAATAATATATAAAAACGATATTTATCTTGCATATTTTCCTGAGAGCTAAGATTATTATTTAATGTTTGATTTGTATATTCTTGATTGACTGATATGAATGTCAATGCAAAATAGCCGTAATGAAATAATTACAATAATTTTATGTTTTATCTAAATTTAATATCCTATTGAAGATATTTGATCTTTCAATATCTTCACCATGATAAAGGCCAGCGCGGTCCACCCGCTCGACAGCCTTCTTATTTGAATCTCCTTTCTAAGCGACTTCCTTTTCTGTGAGTGTCAGGTAATTATCTGTGTGGGTTTCCAATTTTCCGATCGAACGGTTAATTCAGTTTAAATCTCTTCGTGTAATACTTCGGCTGGTAGAATTGCCTAATCCTAGCCGACGGTAAGCCACTTCGTGAGTTATAAACTCACAGACGCTAACGTGTCTTGATATTAAGGAAAGTATGGTTTAAGGGTGCAATATTTATTATGGACGTAATTTTTTATAACATGTTTATTATTTATCTTATCTGTTTATAGGATCAGTCTTGCAACTAAGGTTTTAAAAGTTTATAATTGTATATGAATAAATACATTAATATAGAAATAAAAGGGTTATTGAAACGTAATTAGGAAAAAGGAAAATAAATAAAACATTTTCTGGAGCCGCTTTGATGAAAATTGTATATTAATACGTATTTAGCGGGATTTTGAATATAATTATAAGTTTTCGCAGAGTATTATTGGCTCTGTCTCCATGAATTGGATCATCGTTTCGAGTAGGAAAGTAAAGTTTGGTATAACTCATCAGCCGCAGTGGGTGGATATCAGATAAAAGTTGTTGGGAACTTTCTTTTGCGATATCGCCACCTTCGTCATGTAAATTGGACAAGTTGTGGCTTTACTGATGCTTGTTTCATTGGTTTATATAGATTAGCTCGTAATCTCACCACTTTTCTCTCTAAATTGTTTTTAAAAGAGCTGACAAACTTTCGTACGCTTAGAGTTTATTATGGAGATAATGCTACTAATATATATTTTATTCTAAAGTACTATTTCAGCACAACAGTTTCAAAGTAAAGAAATTTAAAAAATAATAAAAATAATTCAATAAACATATTTGGTGATCTTAAACAATCCGCCGATTCCAATGATCTCTTAATGTTCGTGTATTCCTAGAAAAAGTTTATTCATTTTGATGCTTAATGGCGCGAATGGCTTCAAAGGACTTAAAGTTTATATTGAACCTATCCAAAAAGTAAATAAATGTGATACTTTCAACCTTTTCAGCCGGGTTAACCCGTAAACCATCTCAGTTTAAGGAGGCATTAAATCGCAACTCAAACAAGAATCGTTACAGCGAAGTTAACTCACATATTGCTTTGTGTCACGAACGCCTAAGCGAACAAAATAGAGCCACGTTGATGCGTTGTCGGAGAGAGATGGGGAATGGTTGCTCGGAGAATGGGTGTGGAGGGTGTAAAAGGAGAAAAACTACAACGCTAAAAGTGAATGCGGTCGAAAGCCGCGCTTATTTCAGCGCTAAGTGCATGGATTTTTTCAAGTGATACTATGAGTGCAGCGCGCACGTCGCGGCGTACAGGCGCGGGACATTTAACAAAAGAACTGCATTCGCTATTAACTGTCTAGCATCTATTCTTGAGTCTCCGAGTAGGATGTTGTAGTATATTTTAGTTAACAGTACTACCAGTATATCGTCAATAAATTAAAATAATGAACTCTATGATTCTTATTAGTTTATAATTAACTAATTTTTTTCACATTATTCTATCGTTGTTATTATCACACTAGTGACACTCACTAGCTAATACATTAATTATATAAATTGTATAAGATCAGTTAAACAGATTGGATTTTTTTTATTATTGTTGATTACACTTTAATATTTTGAAAGGTTTCTGTGTTGTGGAAGCAAAAGAGTAACAATGTTGTTCGAAATATGGAGGTTGACCGCAAACAACCATTACTTTATATTTTAAACTACAGGTAAAAATGTGTTTTCATTAATATTTATTTCAACAAATTTTGTGAGGGTGTTCGATATTATTTAGGAGTAATCTAGCCGGTAATATTTTAAAATGTTCAAACACAACTCTACCATGTTTCTATTTATAATGATGTCCGTTATACAATCAATCAATTCAATGTTTACATTCTACTTCATCAAATGTGATTTCAATATGAATCTGAAGCATTCATCTATTTTTATTTAAAAAAAAGATTATGAAAAGCGATGATTTAAAAGGATTTCATATAGTCCTAAAGGACTTTTCTCTTTCGATCTTTCAATATAATATTATAAAATAATAATTGGACGCATGTTTAGCTACCTTATTTAAATCAATAAATATATTTATGTATTAGCAACGTTATCTATAGTTTTTATATATACTAAATTGATAAAATGACATAGGTAATAAACTTGTTTACACAATATCTAGTTAATTACGTGCAGTGTGCTGCGGTCAATCGAATGTGACGTTGGTAATTATGCTTTTAAAGTTGGATCATATACCTAATTGATCAGTCATTAAAATGAGCTGCTTTTATGCATGCACATGGGAGCCTCGATTACTATGGACGACATATACATAATATATAATAAGTTTATTTTAAACTAATTTAAAATCTAAAATAAAATTGGTGTTATTTATAAATTGGTTTATACATTGATTTTGATACAAAAACTAATGAATTAATTAAAAAAAAAACTTTATGTGAAAGTAACATATATGTGTCAGAATAACCAAATAGAATTTTTAATAATACTTTAACATTCAGTCCACGGGCCAAGGTAAAATAATAACGGTTACTTATAAATATAACCCATTTTTATTATCAAAATAATAGTATAATATTATTATTGTATATTTCATACAATACTAACATTACTTAATTCATTACACGTACGCAATAAAAAATGTTTTCCTCAATTCTCAATATAGAATGTCTTTTTTGTAACAATATGATAACAAAATAAGAGGTAAATAAGGCAAGTATTTTTGACATTCATGGGGTTATTTTTCGTGAATGGATAAGGGCAGCACCTGGGCCCGAACTCACAATGGCCAGATTCACAATGTAAAGGTGAAGTGAACTGAATAACTTTGTTTAAGAATACAATAAACCACTTCTTCCTAAAAGTAAATTTGGATTCTAAAAATAATTAAAAAAATGTATCCTCTCTGTTATAATGTTTATCATAATTTCATGGTTTTCATTGACATGACACCTAGCTGTGATCGAGTGGAAGAAACAAGAATTTTGTATCGTAAATTGTAAACAATTGATGATATTTTTTTCTACAAATTTTCATTTAAATATCAAACTTTAATGTGATTATAGGTTTTACGGAGTTGTAGCTGTCGATAAATCCTTGGAAGCTGGGTCCATCCCATTTCATAAGACAAAAAAAATGTACTTATATTTTTAATTACTTTTGGTTTATTTTCGTAAAATTTAACTAAAGATAAAACGTAGTTTTGAAAACTTTAATTACAACACTTGGCCACTTCTTATATTATTCGAATACAAGGAAATTTTGAATAGAAAAATAAATAGTGTAATAGTTTCAATACATTACTTTTAATGAGATCTAAGATTTTCGCGAGTATTCATTTAAATGAAACTAGTATTATTCGTCTCGTCTGCCCGTGATCACGGTTGCTGCAAAGTAACCGAAACGTCGGGATTATGTAGTTTTTAAATAATAAAATCCGCGTAGTAAATCCGAATAATACTAGTTTCATTTACATTACTTTTACTTTTGTATTATTGTAAAAATCTAATTTAACTAGCTTTTATTAATACTTATTCAGTTTAATGCTTCGACTAAATGATGATTTAGTCTACAAATTGAAAATATCACTAAACACTTTATAGTGATATCTCTAAGCGACCCTCTTAATTGGTACCTTCGGTTACAGAAACGTATATATGATCCAGACAGGGTAACCGCGTGCATTAGCGAAATTACCTGTGGTTTTATTATTTTACAACAACTCTGAAAATTTTGGTTGCATTAATATTGCTGTCTATTTTGAATGTATTATAGCCAAACTATAAAATATGTATATCAAAATTTCTAAGAATTGAAAAGTTTATTTTTAAAAGTATGGTTGCGATTTATTTTTGTCATTAAAGCAAATTAAATTATTAAAACATCTGGCTAAACCTTTGTTTAGCCAGATTTTTTTGGGTTTTTCTTTTAAAATAAGTTAACTTAACGAATATCTTTTTTTATATTACATCTAACTATCAAAAATAAAAGTGGCAGCGTGCAAACCTGGTATTTGATGAACGTTTTCTTTATTTTAGAGAATTAAACCGATTAAACTTAGACGGCAAGATACACAACCTTTACAGGATCGAGACTTACGTAACTTGATTCCATTGCACCTCAAGTTTTGGTGGAAGAGAAGGTTTGATCATAGTGTATATATACTAGCCATGAAGGCTAGTTAAATACCTCGGACTATCAATTTATAATCTGCCTTAATGTATATAATTGAAAAACTTGGCGTTTTAAACACCAATGCACTTGTTTATCTGTAAAACCTCGAAGTTTTAGGTACGACAGTTCTAAATGATCTTCAAGAATATGTCCTAATCATCACAAAAAGTGAAAATTGAAAAGATTTCAAGAAAAATGTTCTTATCGTTCCCTATTAATTTCCTTATTGGTCAAGTTTGACTTTCGACCTTATCAAATTTTAAATTTTTGAGTAAATTAGTCTGAAATTTTGAATTATCAAAATATAATGTTTTAAAACCTATCTTAATATGAAGCTTTTAGAACTTTAGAACCACTTATTTTACCAATTAGTCAAGTTCAAACAAAACTAGTTGAAGAATGAGTTTCCGGCTTTGTAAGACTCTAGATATTCAAAGTTTAAAAGAACCCATCTTTATCCCATCTTTATTTACAAGTAAGATCATAAAATTGTATAATTGTATAATATAATGACAGAAATAACAATAAAAGATGGTTCAGTAGTATTATATGAGACAACTGTCAAAGATGTCTCGCGGTAAGATTATTAAGTCATCATTGCTGGGAATAGGTTCCGTAATCCAATATAGGCTTGAACATTTCCGATCGTCCCCAGAGCGTTGCAGTTGACTGCCACAGTTTGTATCTTATGTTCAACGTACTATACAAATACTCAAAGGAAATTGTCTTAGGGTAAATTAGTTCGAAGGTAACTTTGTCATTACATATGAGATTTACAAACTCTATTCATCAATGTAACTATAATTTTAAAAAGTACTCTTGTTTGTTGTTGTGTTACATAGCAGTTGAACTTATTTGTGTACTTTGTTACTGTTACAAATATTAGTGTTATAACTGATGAGTCAATATAAAATTTAAATTCAATAATAAATATAAAACATATAGGACGTCACACGACCAGGAGCATTTAAAACTTTAATAAATTTAAATAATAATTTGAACATTGACTTTATCATATAAGTAAATACAATCACATTGATATGCACAACAGTCCTTGATTCTCAACTCTGATCCACAGAAGACTCACAGACCAAGTTTGCGTAATAATATTCAAAGCGCATACATCGCTATTGACGTATATTTGTTTACAAGCACGTTATCCGGGGAATACCCTTAACGCCGTCCGGTTACAATCTGCATAACAATTCTGCAATAGTTTGCCTATAGACGGATGGTAATGATCTATTCATAATTTAATATTAATTACCGTGTCATATCTAAATAAACAAAATTGTTGTAAACCTGAAATTTTGATACGTTACATCATATCAAATCAAACTTATCATTTTGTGTTCGGATTTGTCAGTCTAATTGAATCTAAAATCGTAAGAAATATAAGCGATTTTACTATCTACAAAAATGTACATAGTTAGGAACTATTAAAAAGCCAACAACTATAACGTCAATCATCCTAATTAATTTTTTGTACATCTTAACGTTACGTCCATATGAAAACATTTATACTTATGTATTTATGTAAGTAAAGACACGGCAAAAAAGTTTAACGTATATATCAACAATTTTGATATTATTCTATATATTATACTCTAAATATTTATTTTTGTTTTTAGTTTATGTGATATTCAAAGCAGTGTACTATATATTACTTTTTTAAGTTTAATTTAGAAATGTAATTTTTTTGGTTATAAATTAATATTATCGACACTATATTTCCTTCAAAAGATTATATTATTAGAAGCCGAAGTGCTGTTATAAATTAACGAAGGCTTTATAATTGAATTTCATAAGATTTTCCATAGAATGGGTCAGTGCCTTTTAAAGGTCTATAATTAATGTAATTTCTTTCTCAATATAACAGTTTCACTAAGTATAAATGCTTATACCGATTGAATTTTGTTTTCGTATCTTTATATTATTTTCCTTTCTATTTTTTAAGTTTTTAATCAGTCTTATTTTTTTGATATGTATGATATTAGACTGACTTTAAGTTCATAGCGTGTAGTTGAAATAATTTCTACTATAGAACTTTTTATCTGCAAATGTTGAAAAGGAATAATTGAAACAAAATCAAATAAAACAATGTTTACGTTATATTATATTTATTTGTTTATAGTGGTTCGCAGGCATACATTCATAACATCATATGCAGATACATGCAGCGTACATAAAATCCACAATTTCTAATCAATATGGCTTATTATTGACATCGATGACTGGTTTTTTGTGTATATTTTCTACAAACGTACCTACTGGCTTAACATACTTAAATTATATGACTTAGTAGGTTTATAAATTCAACAATGTTTTATTTAACAATTAATTAATTATATTTTTGTTTTGCAATATACAATACTTATAGTTATGCAAAGATTTTATACTCAACTTTTACATACATCAATAACGTTATGAGAATTGTACAATTTGCTTACAGTCTTATTAAATAACTTTTTACATATAAGGTTTCGTCTGTATAGCAAACTAAAATTCTAAGAATACATGTATTTAAATGTATGGAAACAAATTACTCATAGAAAGTTGTACAAGAACATCTTCCATAGATTAAATGTTAAGCTAGATTATGATATACATAACGCCGGGTTATGGGCTAGCTTAACAACTATCAATTTAACTTACAATCACAATTCACAATTACGTTGGTCATAATATATTTAGACTCATAGCGACATAATTTTTTTTATTTGTTTATAAGAAATGGTCTATATGTTATTCAAACTTCAACTCTAATATTATATACAACAAGGACATAAATAAAAACATCAATGGTTATAAGAACTTGGAAGAACAATAATACTTGAAATATACGAGTAGTAATCAGGAGTTTACATATCAGGTATACCGATACTAAAAACATTATGTAGGAGGTGGATTCACTCGATGATGCCTTAGATGGACCGCTTTCACCGAGGAAACTGACGTCTTCACGACGACCACCCTCACGGAGTGATCCTTGGAGGCTGGACCTGACGTCATTTGTTTCTTCCTAGCTCTGAATCCCTTTCATCATCAAGACGCGTCTTTCGATATGGCAATTCCATTCTAATGATTTCCCAAAAACAATTTGTAATATTTTTGTAAGTAATAATTTTTACTTATAAATAATAAAAAAGATAAATTGTTTCAACAGGAAGAAAACTCGATATTGATGTAAACTTTTTGCAGCAATTATGAAGTTTCTTGAACTACTTAATGAATTTCTAAGTTTAATAGAAATATATGTTTAAAATAAGTCTTATGTTACATTAATAGAAATTATATGTAATAGAAATAACGTTCCGACGCAAGCTAGAGTTTTCAAGTGTGATAAAAGGTGCAAAAAATATGGTTTTATAGGACTTGTTATTTCATTTACTTTAAATCAAATAAAGAATTGAAGATTGTAATACTCTCCCGATATAATGTTGTAATAACTTACCATATAATCTAATATTGCCCTCGGCGTCCCCAATGGAGTTTTTCGATATACACTTGTATCCACCAAGGTCGTTACGCTGTATATTCCGTATAACAAGCCTCATCTGAACACTATAAGCTGAACTGTTTATCTCGCTCATCTCATACTTGTCGTTTGATATTATCATTTCACCTACAAAGATAAATCTTAGAGATTATAGTTGTAATTAAAGTTATTTCATTCATATATGTATTCATATTTTAATATCAATAAAAATCAGTCCTTGGTATGGACACAAAAACTTATCGCTGCATATTCTTATCTATTACATAAATCTTCAGCGGATTATATTTAAATAAAAATGATACAGTATATTTGTTTGAAAAATTATCAATAGATATTCGCAAGCTCCGATACAGATTATTGTATATCTAACGGCTCTTGGAATTTATAATCGTTTTTCTTAGGAATTGTTAAAGTAGTAAGTTCCGAGGAGTTTTTATATGAACCGGGAAAGAAACAAAAGTAACATCTTGTTGTTACATAATAAATATAAATTGTCACATGCCTGTTATGTCTGTATTCATACACAAGCTTTCCTTTATTCGATAAGCAACATGGTTTTCCGATCATTTATATTCGGGAACTTCCGACCATTGTTTGCGATAGGGTAGTGAAATATGTTGTTTTGATATATTCTATGAACAGTATTGCATGTGGCATTGAATAAAATATCATATATACCATCATATTTTTTTTTATCAACAAAACATTCAAGTTAAATGTATAACGATTTCTTTTTTTATAACATCTTACAAAGTGGATGTAGTCCGCTAAGTGTTCTCTATATATTATTATCTCTCAAGAACGTGTAAAGAACGTTTAAAACGTGTAAAGACTAAGTCAGTTCGCCGATTTTCTGAATTTACGTTGTTAGCTACATTATACCCCGCGGTCGGAGGTCACGTCGCTCTACCGCTCTACATTAAAATTGCTTGCATTCTTCTTATTTGGTTTGTATTTGTGGCAGTTTTATTTTCCATCTCCACTGCTGTGGTATTTTTTAGTGAAGAGATTTAATTGAGTTTTTGTTCAAAGAAAGATATTTCATATCGTCTATATTAAAATCATTAGGCGTAAAAGGTTTTGGTTCAGATTAAATAATAATAATTAAGACGTTACGACAAAGTTGAGGTACTCTTTGATCAAAAATATCAAAACGTAACTAGGCTACGACAAGTTATATTTAAATTTTGTAATAATTAAGACTTATGTATTTTTAATATATTAAAGCTGAAACAGGAGTTTGATAAAAACAAATCCGAGCCTATAATGTAGCTGTAATTATAGAAGATAAATTATTAATCATTGAAAGCTCATTAATAGGGCCGGACAGGCAGGCGTTGGGCTTGAGTCCTTGTGAGCTGACCACAAATCTGCGGCCCATGGTGCAACTGACACCTTGATGCCAGCCTGCGACGGACACACCCTCTTTTGTTTATTACCCGACAAGTTTATTAATTAATTGCCGATGCCAATGCCAATTGCTTCTACACGTTCTCTTCCCTATTCAAGTAAATAAAGTACGTATTGAATTGTATTGATATTTCGATACCATTGTTATTCTGTATAACCTAATGACTTATTGTTAATTATTATATCTCAATCTTAATAAACTGCAAACGATTTATATATGATATTTTATTTCTTGAGATTTATATGTTTCGTATAATGTAAATTTGAATAATTGATCAGGACAATTAAATTAAAATTATTGATTTGATGATAATAAAAAGTAAGTGGTTTGGTACTGGACACTCCCATTCCGTGTCATCTGAGGCTCCCTAGCCGCTTGACGCTCGTCACGCTTGTGTATTACCTAATTTAATTTGTACTCCACGAAATTTATGGCCGGCAAATGTCTACCCGTCCGTCACCTATATTTGCCACTGTTAGCTGTACAAACAAATGAGTTTATTACCAAATACTAGTTTCTCTTAACTTTGTTCCAGGCAACATAAAACTCTCTTGTTTATTTCCTGCTTTGAAATGAATAGCAGCGCTCATCTGCGGCGGCTATCAACTTAGTTCTCTATATACCACATTATTGTAAAGTATACAATGAAAGAAAAGGTCAATGAATAATTCGTAATTCAAAAAGAATTACTTTAACTTCAAGATGATTCACGCTATTTTTAATGTGGAAATTTATAGTGCAATCCAAATCTACATAATTACACTAATGAGTGAATTTATAAAATTGTCTGTCTGTCCAAACCCAGAAAATGTTATTGAGAAGTGAATATAAAATTGAATTTTATTTGCACGTATATTGTGGTATATGCGAGTAAATACGTGACTGTAGCCTAAAGCAATTTGAAGCGGGCGGTCCAGCGGTCTTTGTTGCATATCGGGCGGTAATAGAATTTGGTTCGCTTTTTGCGCGGTTGGTCGCTCTGACCGCGTAATGGCGGGCTTAGTGCCCTTTGTAACTATATCTAAATCTGCCCGACGACTATGTAGTCTAGTTATGATATTCGATAACATCGTGTTTGTGTGATGTAATTTTTGCAAAGAATGTGGCTGTAATACACTTACGATTCTTGTTGTATTTGAAGAAAAGACGGTTGAAAGCGTTAGTTTCGTATAGAAAAAAATGTTATTCCTATTTGTAGTTTCCTTACTTGTTTATGCTTGTTTAATATTTTAATATGTTTGGTTGTTTTTCATAAAATAGTTTTATTTCACAGATATATGTACATTCCAAAATATAATTTTGTAATTAAGTTACAACATAGCATTAAAAATGTATATTTTTATAAATTGAAAAACTGTCTCAATTTTTTGTTACATTGCACTTTTCAATACATTAATCCAATTCCCGATAATAATTAATGAATTGAAACTAAGCATCCACTGGCATAAGTAGTGCACTACTAGTAGATCGAAATAGTTTAAAAACAATTTAACAACCGCATTGCGAAAAAGTTTTATACGTTTTGTCGGTTCAGGGCAGCTGCTTTTCCCTCACACATGTCGTGGATGCAACGAATACCGTAAATCCATTCCTAACTCGACTTTAGTGGCCAAGCGTTGTCGTGTGGAAAACGCACTATCCGAATATTGGCGCCTCTAGAACGTTTCTCTGTTTGCATTAGCTGCATTCGAAAATTGCACTTTAAAATTCGTAGTGTTTGCATTCCTCTGAATTATGGACATAGCTTTAAAATCCTGGTCTATTTCTTTTTCATATTCAAAGCTTTACCAAAGTATCTGATTAAATATCTTGCGATTGACGTTCTTAACATTTTTCATGTTAATTGAAAATATTAATTGCATTCTATGTTGCTTTTCGGTGAAAGTATTTTTCTTTCTCTGTCACCTGGACACTGAATAAATAACTTTCATCTTCCAGTGTCATTATAATGAGGAGTAATGGAGTTGCCAACCTTCTACGAACGTTTTCTTAGGCTGAGAGCCCTATTTGTATTAGTTACGACGTGTTTTTGTACGGTTTTCGTATTCGTCGTTGTTTAATTTTGAGTTCTAAGTAACATTCCATTATTTTAAGCTTTATACTTTTAGGATCCTCCGATTACTTATATACCTCGAAGAGCATTTGATTAAAGAAAAAATACAATAATAATTTCATTATATAACATGTATTAATAAGTATATCAATGAATAATCAGGTTTAAAATTTTATTTTTAAACGCTGCGGTTATTAATTTTTCTCGTTTCAGCAATATTTTACGCTGTCATCCCTTCGTATAATTACGGGCCGTTAATAAGCCGTACATTGACGCTATGTAATCAAAGTCAAATAAATCGTCACAAAATGAAAAACGTTCATGAAATTAGAGCATATTTATCTGTTTTAAATACAGTTATAATATTGCAACTTGTAAGCAAGCACTAGCCCCTGGCCTGTCGAGGAAGATAGTAGAATATGAATAACGGTCTCTTTAATGACTACTTTAACGCTTTCAATGTGCTTTATGAATAATGAAATTAGTTGCTTATTCCGTTCTTGAGTTTCGTGCCTGGGACTTAATAAGCTTTATGAATTACGAGCTCGTAAAACATCTGACTGCTCTTTATGTTTAACTTGATCAAAGATTTTTTTCGACCTTCAGCAGTACAATCGTATTAATTACTTGAAGTGTTTTACTATTCTTTCCCGCATTTATTTATATTACATAATATTTAGTCTTTATATAACCATCAATCAATTTATGTGTAAAAAAGTACCTTACCATTCTCCCTTGTCCAATAGTTGATGGCTTTTGGGATGCCTCAACATGACACTGCAAAGTGACGTCCGTTCCTGTCGGAGCTCCAACCAGTTGATTCGGTACTTGTACTAGCGGGTGAACTGAAACAAAGGTCTCGTTTTATTTATTTATACTATGTATTGAATGGATCAACATTTCAAAGTCAAATAACATGTATATCACAAGAGATGCAATTCATCACCCAGTCAATATCACGTTAGACAAATTAGAGACTTCTATTTTAGAAATTCAAATTAGAAACACGTAGATACATTTCGATATGTGAACAAAATTGTTGTTAAAATTTTAATTAAAATTAAAATATTCAAATAGATAGGAGTACTAAAATGGTTGTTGCATTTTTGAAATCTTATATAAGCTGGTATGTTCAACCGTGCAAGAATTTATAAATTGTGGAGAGTTAGTTCATTTTTACACATACATATACACTTTTTTCTCTATTTTTAATTCTTATTTACGAAATTTTAAAACTGTAAAAGGGACGAGATAAATATTTAATAAAAGTCTTGTCATACGTAGGTTAGAGTATTACTTCCAGCAACGTGTTATGGGATTAACCGTTGAAGTGCAATTTCCATGTACTGGAATTTGTTAACATTTGCACCGTGCTATGTGACAGTTATATTACTAAAAGAGAATACTTATCAGTTGAAGTTTAATAAAAAATATAAAAATACATTCATTGTAAAAGTTAAATATAACAAATAAACGAAACGGAGTGCTTTTGTTATTTTAAATAAAATTTTGGCACTTTAGTATTTTTGCAACCTCTGTGTTAATAAAACAGCCAACCGTTTACGTTGACCAGCGGTTCGCGATAAAGCACTCAACATAACGCTGTTTTATTTACATTTATATATTTTCATATTTAATCAGGATATAATAGGAGTTTATTATTCATTGGAGTATATTGACGATTCAAGCTCACTTTCCAAACATACTAGGTACAGTTCGGTTAAGCCGCATTTTTGTTTACACAACATCCTATTGCATTTATTTGCACTGCTGTGTTTGCGTTTCAAGCTAGATGCTGTAAAGCCTTTTGCATTTCGCACAGTTGTACGCATCTACGCTCGCCGCAGACATTTAATGTTATTTAGTTTGGCATGCGATACTTTACATTAAACGCGGCTGTTACATTTACCGGGCTCATAATTAAGTACTAATTGCTTCCTAGACCGGCTTTGTAATATAAAATTAAAGAGAAAATGGTTTAGATTATTACAATTTAAATCGTTACAAAACACCTCTTATTTTAGTATATAGGTATTTGGTTTTCTATTAAAACTTTTATTGTTGGATGACATTGTTTTCGGACTGTTTGTACAAAGTATTGTTCAGGTGATGTTATTACTCTGCACGTAGATTAGAATTATTTTATCATATTATGTGATTGGTTCTCAATAGTGGTATACAAACCCGAATACGGGTTTTAAAATTTAAGGTGATTCTTCGAAATATAAATACATTTTTATATATATTTTGATGTAATAATAAAATATAACAATAAAGTTCATTTTTAAATATTATTTTGTTCCAATAAAATCTGACTCACGTCGTAATGTGATGATAAAGAATTGAAATGCATCGTCTTTTAAGAAACAATAACAGTTAACTGGACATGTAATTTTTTTAAGGTATTTCATTTTTATTTTTTTATAATTATTTTTGTAGCTTTGTGTTTATTTAAATGAACACGAAAAACATAAAATACTTACAATGGTATAAGAAATTAGATTCTTACCTAAAGTAATGTAATTACATAGCGTCTGTCAAGTTTGCTTTGAACATTACGTTGGAACCGTACTTGTGTTAGGTTTGGCTTGTCATCAGACTAACAGTTTGTTCGCAGATTAAACTAACCGCTCCATTTCCTTATCTCTTGCCAATTAATTAAAAGTAGTGTTCTTAATAATGAACATACCGTAATAAAGTATTGTTGAAGGTCAACGATAGGCCGTTAATCAAATTAAATCATAAATTAAAACCTTTAATTATGTTGCATTCATAGGTTTCAATGTAAAGGTTACCTATTTCAATTCCTATGTAAGAAAATATTTTTCATTACTATGTATGACAATTCCATATCAAAATAATTGTTGTATTAAAAGTTTTTGCTTGTTTTATATTTTTTTAAAGTAAAGGGAACTTTTGTTAACTCCATATTATGTTTGTTGTTTTCAATCACCAAGCTTTGGTTAAAGAACATTGCATTTATACCAACTTCATCGTAAATAAGGTAAATTATTGCTTTCTTATTTCTGGAAACTTTATGAGGTGTTATAAAGTTAATGCCCTTTAAAGTGCAAAATTCTAGTTAAAATAAAATGAAACCATTTGTGGAGATTATAGTTACTTAAACATAAAATTATGCAGGTAAATAGGTTAATATATTGCTAAATCAATTGGCAGGTCTGACAACTTTGTTTAAATGTACTAGCGTTTATATTTATTGTAAAACACAAATATATCAGAAAAGTTCAAATATAGTATAAAAAATTTTCAATTTTACATCGTGTATTATATTGAAATAATCTGTTCATACATCCGAAAATATGTACTTATCACAATGTATAAAAAATATACGTCTGTTTTGAATCTTAACTATTTGTATTTAATAAATAATAATTCATTACCAATTTAGAGTATTTTTCTACTTATACGTAATTTTTGATTCAAAGACATAGTTTTTAACAACTCTTGATAGTATGTATATCACTTCTATTTTGATATATAACCATTGCAAAGTAATTTTACTTAAATTGAATGAACGAACGGATTACGTAATGAATGTAAGCAGACGTAACGGCATCCCTTGAACACTGCTTAGAGTGAATTACGGAAAGAATTTTCTCCATCGGCTCCAGATCGCAGCTTATTTGCGGTTATTCTCTTTGACCGTCGTTAAGATCTTTTGGACGGCTTTTACGACTTCAAGTGGCCAATTTAGAGAACAAAATCTGGGCGATCAGAATTTTTTGCCCTAATTAATAACTCAATGTTCAACAAGGCAGCCTTTTGCTTGATAAATAAACCGGAATAATAGGCCACTTTTTAATAGTCATTTAAATAAGAATTATAAACTTTATATTGTAGTTTCAAAAATTCAGTTATTAAGAATTTCCGAACGCATAAGTAGATTAGAATTCTCCGTAGCAATCAAAAGTTACCGGAGTTTTCTCGGGTAGAATTCCGCGCGGAATTCTTGAAGTGACAGTTTGATTAACCGAACGGCGTACACGCTAAGCCATTTTCGTATTTCTTGGTGTTTTGTAGTCAGCACTACCTTGAGCTGTAACCAGATTTTATTTCAGCTTTTTAGTCAACCGGATTTCCTGTTTTAAAGTATTTCTAGACTACATTGTGTGGAAACAAATTTATGGTTAACATATATTTTACGAATACAAAATCGATTCAAACACTTAATTTATAGTTTTTTGGCAAACTATTAATGTTATGTTTGGCTAAACTATATCCTGTAAAAAAAAAAACAGAAAAACTTTTTATCTACTTAGAAACGTAATTTTTATATTAAACTGAGAGACTCAAGAAAATTGATTACGATTTGTTCACTTCGTTGGAGCTTTTCTTTTCTCTAAACTCATTTACCTACCTCGAAGGCCCCAGTGAATCAACTAAAAGAAACTGCGTTACGTGGCACTTACTGTTACAAATGAATTGCTTAAAAAGTGTTTTTATGTTCCCATCGAGCTGCCGCAAGTCCTCACCTGATAGGCTGTTATCATTTGTTTCGAGAAGGAAATTTAAATTAAATATTTGAGGGCGTTAATTTGTCTCCTCATCGAGCGAAAGCGACGCATTCTTTGCGAAGTAATTAAACTGAGTGGAAGGGTTTTCAGGCAGTAGTTTGTTTGTGCGGCTCAAATTAAGTTTCCTATGAAATAAATTTCTCTTCGTTGTCACTGACGGAGGCGTTTAACATAAGTTTTATAAACTTGAGTCGATAGTGGTCATTCCTAATATGTTGAAGTACAAATAAATAATACTTTTGTTAATTTTTTCTATTTCTTTTTTCCCCATACTAATGTGTCAGAACGTAATGTAAAAATGTTGAAAACAAAAAAATATATATTAAAATATGAAACAATGTATGTTAATTAAAATCTTAAAACAAAGTTCTAGTAAAGTGGGTTAATATTCACGTATATACGGGGCAGTCCAGTCAGACGAGTGTGTACACCGGCACTGCCAATAACTAAATGCAAATACCTAGTGGACAACACGTCCAATTTGGTGGCCAAGCTTCGCAAAACTTTTACACATATTGAACTAAAACCGAAAGTAGACAGAGCCAATTCATGAATTTAGAACTGTTAATTAAAGCATGAAAACGTTTTTGCATGCTTATAGCAAGAAATTAAATCTATTTACATTTTAAATTCTAACTTTGATTTGTTATTTGAAGATTAATTACAACTTTGGCTGTAAAGATAGTTTTAATAATTTTTTCTTTTGATTACAAAGTTATATCAAATAATTTTTGTATTAAGTTCAGTTTTAAGCTGTTTTCAGTATCTATAATTATATTAGAGTAGGTCAGTATCGAATAAGTATTAGTCACTACTTAGCTATTCCTTAATATTGCAACAAGTTGTTGTAAGCGTAATATATATTTGTTACACAGGAGTGAGTAGGTATCAAAGCCTTTGATTCTATTCTATTTAAATATGAGTTCAATTTTATCTTGTTTCGATCTCTCATTTTCCAACGAGAAGAAAACATTTAATATGTTGACACAATAACGTATGCAGCCAAAAGGTAAAAACACAACTCTCTCTTTTTATTTTCAGATTTTCAGGTTCAGTACAGTTTCAGTTAAAAGTGATCGACACTAAAATGTATTATAATTATACAAAAGTATTCTTTTAGGGATCTGCTACAATATTCGTTGTATAAAAAAGGTATTCAGTTGTCACCTTCTTAGTAGCATTCGTCTATAACAATCTTATTTATTTTACGTATGTTTATAATGTCATCAGAATATGCTATGTTATATGAATTGTAAGAAACATTACTATATTTATTTGTAAAATTTAAACAACGTTGAGCCTTACCACTACTTTCGAAGGTTAAATCAAAATTCGATCGGGTAGTTGAATTTTTATTTTTTATTTTCTACTTGAACATAAAGTAATTTATGTCAAATTTATTAATAAATTTCGTTAAGATTTTAAGTAAACATAATTGTAATAGATTATTTTAATCGCCTAAGCTGGGATAGTAGAGTATCGACAAACAAGTGATAGTGAACAGAGCACTCAACACGGATCTGATCCGATTCAAATTCATGACACGCCTCGAAGATGATACGTGATAACAGGAAAAGCTCCCAATTGCTTACGTGTTTGAGATGTTGGCCCACTACTGTTGCCCTTCAGATCGAGCATAATATCACTTACAAATTAGCTCGAAGATCGAGGATAAACGACTATGCTTCTTGCTCATTGGAATACGCAGGTGAGATTTTATCGTTGAATGAATTGATTCACGTCCTGAATGCGTAATGAATACAACCTCATTTCTTCTGGGGTTGTTTTCAGGGTTAATAATTCATAATTTATTGTAATATATATATTAAGTAATCTAATTATTCATATATTGATTTATAAATGGGATATTTTATTTAATAGCAAACTTAGTTCTAGTTTAAATGAAAAACATTTTTGAATATAAACTTACAGTGCACATGAAGCATTATCCTTTTGCTAACAGAAGGTGGAACTCCGTTGGCTGCGATGCATAGATATGCTCCCATCTCGGACCTCGTCACTTTAGTGAGGTTTACGATCTCACCCTCCAGTGAAGTCACTGTTAACAAAAAATTTATCTATGAAAAAGAATAACAATGATTGGCTTCGATAATATTAATTTAAATAGTGAAATCTGCTTAAAAATCTTTATAGACTAACACAATTAATTTGAAATTAGTTATTTTAAGATTTTAAAAATTTAAAACATAATTTTTAATAAAACTAACATTTTGGGTATACTCTTCTTTTTTTTCCTTTTTCTTTTCAGAAACTGAAGCGTCGGGAGTATGTTGTTTTTAAAATAATAAAATTTTAGTTCACAGTATAGATAAAAAAATTTGTAAATTTTATTAGTTTTTAAATTAATAATCAAGAAAATGGACTTTTTGTATTGACTTCTTACCAAAATTATATTATTATTAATTATCAAGACAAAGACGAAGAGTAGTCTTTCTTTTTATCCGAATATGAAATTAAAAAAACTGCAATGGTTTTCACGGTGTAAAATATACATTTTTCAATTGTTACACATTGCAATAGATTTATAATTACCAAATGTAATAAATCTAAACTTAGATTCAACCGTTTATTCATAAAAGAGGTCTATTTTCGTTTACGCATAAGTACTTCAGTGTTTAGGCGTTTTATTGATAGGGATTTAATTAATATAATTTAAGTTTAGCATCAACATATGTAACTGGATATTAAATAAACTTATTACTTATTATTACATGTTTTTGAGAATTAATGTTAGTTTTTAATTGCTTTATGGAAGAAGGATTTCTTAATCTAAAGTTGTCTTAGAGAAATTGTTATTCAATAAAAAAATAATTTTTTATAGTTTTTAGCAGTACTTTAATGTAAAAATAAACTATTGAGTGCGGTAAAGCGTAAGAAACTATTAATTTGTTTTTATAAGCACATATTCGATATGTTAAATGAGTCATACACTAAAGTTTTGACTACACGAAAATATAACAAACACGAAAATATAATAAAGTTTTGACTACACGAAAGGTTATTTAAATTTCTTTCCAATACTATGTAAATACGTTTTATGCTTACAAGTTACACAAGTCAAAACAAACATACAGATGTAGTGCTTACTTTACATTTCACCAAGAAGTCTATGAAAACACTCCGAAATGCCAAAGTAGACAAGCTTTGATAAACAAGTGCGGTTAGTGGTTTCAACTTGAACTGTTTTCCTGACACCTTGCTCAAATGGCACCCAAGTACACAGCCATTATTCAAACAAGAGGATAAAAAGGAAGGGCAATATTTTTCGAAGGAACTGAAGGGAGTGATGGTTTAAAGTGTAGAGCTCTTGGTCGACCGAAGTGCCACGCTTCGTTAGCAAACAATTTGGAACACACTTTATTGGAGTAGTATTTATTTTATATCAGAAATGTAATAGTCTGTTACACAAAGGTTTCGATGCCAATGTTTACACATAAATAATATGAAAATATTGTTTAGTGGAATGAAATTATACTACAATTCTCGCTACTACGAAAAAATTATATTGCTTTGAAATATTATCTTCCCACGTTCATCATTTTAATTTAAAGAAAATTAATTCTCTAAATAACTGTTTGTATAAGATTATGATGTCTAAATTCGACCCGTTTGCGATATTAAAATTATTATTAAAATTCCACTCCACGGAATTCTTGTGCTCGTCTGCGATGGGTCGTTGAATAAACTTGGCCTGTCGATGTGTCATAAGTCAAGTGACGTTTGAGCTTCTCGGACTTAGGGTGGCAATAAGGATGGCAAAGCTTGACGAGGGCCTCCTATGAAAAATTTATAGTGGACTATTAATTTAATTAACTTTTAACAATTATTCACGTTAATTTCGTTTTCTTCGCTTATAAAGACTTTAATTTTATAAGACTTTGGGATATAACATTATATAAATGAAGATATTAGTAAACATCTTAGAACACCAACTATAGAAAATATTATTAAATAAATGTTCATAGTTGGAATGAGAAACAATAAAATTAAAAATATCGTTTATCAGTCACAATAAAGATTTGTGGGAGAACATCTGATAATTACTTTGTAGGTTGTTATAAACGCAAGATTTAAGATTTTGGAAAATAGCCTAAAGGAAAATGGAAAAGCAACATCTCATTGATCCGTCCTTCAAAGTTAAATTTTAATTAGAAATTTAAATATGTTGCTTTTGTTTACTTCTCAATATTGTCACATAAAAGTATAAACTTATTTATGATTCGAACTAAGTATGCATTTAAAAAACAAAAGTTAATTTTATGAAATTTATCTGAGCTAGAAAATAAGTGAGTTATTCGTTTCAAATATAATAAAATTAATATCTGTTTGAAACTTTAATCTGTAGATGAAAAGCTTGAAATAGGATGTTGGAGTTAATTTGCACTAGTCTCAGACTAAGTTTCAAACATTCGTTCACTTATCTGCATAATTTGTTGTAGAACATGAAACAAATAGGCACGCGACACGCTGTCACCGGCATATTTTATGTCAAACAATAAGGGACAATTTTAGAATAATACGCTATTGTTAGAATAACAAAACTCATTATCTTTACAATTATTACTTATGTTACGTATTTACATCACAAAATACAAATGTTATTGTGTGATGGGGTCTTAATATTAATATTTAAGTAGAGGAATAAGTTCAAAGATTTAATGCCAAATATCTTTTAGAAGTTGTAAGTGATTTATGCTACCATACTTTGTAAGTTTGTTGTAACAAATTTCAAAGCGTCGTTCCCTGTCGTTGAAAAACTATATTTGTCGTGTCGGACACCCCTCGAACTTTGCTCATTGGAATATTCGCCCAAGAAACATTCGTTCCGTAATGGATAGTCTGTATTGTTTTCTGCCCAGATTTATGGAGGTAACTCGTAACGGCTTCTTTAATTAGACTTCTTCACTTAAATTGATGATTGTTTCTGACGTGAGTAAATTAGAAAACGGTTGCTGGAGCCGAGGCGTATTGATTTACTAATTGAGCATTTGAGTATTGAGCATTTGATCGACTTAATTACTATAATTGATAGCAGCTCAGTGTTTGTATGTACTTTAAATTGCATGATATTTTCTTAATTAAAAGCTTAGAAATAAATTGGAGTTGTGTAATCTAAGTTGTATAGCGATGGTTTCTCTTTAGAAGTCATTACCGGTTGTACTTTGTTAGTTTAATGAATTGACTGATGGCAGAAGGAGGTCTTAACGGTGGTGGGGTTAAGTAGGACCTGCCGATTAATCACCCCGTCAGTACAGTTTCCAATTGCTACTCGTCACGAATTCCCCTCAGCAGTGGCTATAATTAGAGTTTCTTGTATCAATAATAATTAAACACCGTATTACTAATGCAAATACAAGTTAATTCAAGGTTACCTAAAAGGAATTCTATGCTCGCTATACAAATTTTTGTTCTTGTATTGTCAATCAAGTGTCTACTAAAACTAAATATGAAGTAACTTTTTATTTACATATTTTATTTGGAATCAATTTAATAAATAAAAAAATTGACGCAAATTAAATTAAGTCCAAACCCTCAAGACTTTTAATAATGTTTTAACTTTCATGTTAAAGTGAAAAAGTTACTTTTTTATTATATAGGTTTCAAGGAAACATCACGTACAAATTTTAAAGATAGATGGGCTGTAATACTAGTTAGGAATGTTTACTGTGAAGATAGTAGCCTCGACATTAATATGTTTCTAAACAGAATTCGTAAAATTGGTTTATTAATTGTATATTAAAATACTTAATTTACAGCATGAAACTTAAAAAATAAAACTTAAAGTTTTTTGTAACAGCAAGTATTGCTGAGAATTATGGAAATGTTAATATCTGTACGTTAAATATTGCTCGTTCGATCGTATTAGAGAAAATTTTAAAACTTACTATCAGCACAAACAATACAGTTATATTTTAAGAGTTTATGACCAGTCAAAGAGTAAAAGGGAAATTATAGAATAAACTAAGTATAGAATTCAAACTTAAACTTACCAGACAAAACGAACACGGCTGCAAACTTTAAACCTTTTGTTAAGAATGGTAATAATCATATATTTTTATATCTACACTGATTACTTTATAAAGAAATATAAAAAAATAAATAAATTTACATGAAACGAAAAGAAAAGAACAGTGAAAATATAGATTTCCAATCATAATTAAAAATTCAAATAACAATATAATTCTTTGGACCTTCAAACTTTATTGAGTATAAAGACGAGTAGGTGAGTAATTATTCTCGGGCGGTCTGGAGATTGTAATCTCACAGGATTAGAAAGTGCGGTGTGAATGGTAATAGCAGCTCCCCGAGCTGCGGTCTGATTTACGGCTAAGATTCAATAGTGAATATTTTAAGAGTTGATTTATTCGTTGCTCATTTATTGAAAGTCTTAAGTAGGTACTTAATACATGATTCAAATGTTACTAAGCCTGTTTTTAAAAGTATGTCTTATTTTTTAATGATTTGCAAATTACGATTAAGTATTTAACGTGAAATATTTTATTTATAGTCAATTTCGTACAGTAATTTTAAATTAAAAAAACCTCTAAAATTTAAAAAATAATCATCATATACAAAATTATAAATATTAAAAACTTTTTTATAATCTTAATAATAATACTTATTTTGTAATAGAATTGTAGAAAAAAATAGTTTTTATTACAGTCGTAGATTAACGTGCAAACAAGATATTTAATTTGTTGTAATAAGTAATTTTAAAAATGTTATACCTAAATACGATTTCTCTAGTCCATGATAATGATCTTCATAAACATATATTTCCTTAAGGTACCTTATTAATAATGGCGGGGCACGCAAACGCTTAGTCATAAAATTTGCATGATATCCTAGACCTATAAATTCAATGTTATTTCATGATTTATTTAAAATAGAACACGTCTGAATTGTATTTTTATCTTTAATAACTTACGAGTATATCAATGGTGATTTCTGATATATTAATATTTTTAATATTTTTATTACTTATACATATATTTTTCGAAAACTTGTACCTTATTATAAAGTTATTATTTAAACGTTTAAATTTGATATCTTGTACATCATTTTAATACCTTTTGTTTTTCCTTGAGGTCCACCTCTTGATATAATGTCACCACCGTCTTCTCTTCTCCATACAATTTTTGGAGGAGGAAATCCTCGGGCCTTACACACTAGTTTTGCCCCACCACCTTCCGGCACCATCATATCTCCGGAGGTTTCTTCGTAAATTATATCTGGAGGAATAACAACCTCCAAAAATGCTGTCTGGAAAGAAGGTAACCCAGTACAATACAACGGAATAGATAATTATTATGATGTAGGTCAAAGTTAAAAGTATCTTAAATATTATTATATGTAGAAAATGTAATATCATTATATGTAGAAAAATATTGCATTCGATGGGTATTCATATGGAACCCTATATTTTTAACGAAGACACTGTATAATTGTTCACACGACAAATCTATCGTTATCTTTTAGGATATTAATATAGTATTTCAGATAAAAGGATATTTTTTTTGTTTTAATTAAATAATTAATTAATCAAGACAACTCACCTGCATTTTCATAGGATCTGTATTTACTTGGCACATATATTGTCCTCTGTCTTCTCTTTTCACTCCACGAATATTTAGTGTCCATGTGTTGTAGTCGTTGTGTGTTACGCTCAGTCTTGCATTGTTTGTGATAACATGTTCGTGAATCGCCAAAATCGCTTTTGTATCCGCTTTGATCCATGCTACCTGTCTCGGAAAATTTAACCTTCCATTCTAGAAATTTGATTAGGCGATACAACACAGAGCGGGGACAATACAATCAAAGATTTAATTCCAATCATCTACGATGGAAGTCCGTCAGTGGTTGTAAAAAACGCAAATGATGAAAAGTTTTCGAAGGAACAAGTCTAATTACAGGCAAATACTTCCCAAGCGGCAGCCATGACAACGATTCTCGAACGCCGGCAACACTATCTTGTAGCGAGCGACTCGCAAAATGCTTTCGGAATTTTTAATTACATTTTCGTCTGCTCGCCGCTATGAGGCGTACTGCGGCGCACTGTGAAAATGCCCTCGTTTTGCCCGCTTTACCGAAAGCGCCAACATCGCAATAGAAGCTAATTTCCTGCATAGCGCGTAATAAAAAAGAAAAAATGTCTACGAAATATAGAGTGTTAAATATTTTCGAGGACACTTCAAACTAGTTACTTTGTATGAGCAGTTCGCGTTTAAATAATGGAAATTTTAAAGTCACTAACACTTTTAAACATTAGTTTATGGTACTTTCTTTGGAGAGCTTATCTAGATTCACTCTGTATTTGATGTTTATTTATCAGAAGGGTATTTAACAATATACACATATTTTGATGATATATTCTACTAAAAAGGTGCTATCAGAAGATAGACTACACTAATTCATTCCGAAAGTGCTTGTGCATTGAACACTATCTTTGTGCACTTGTAACTAAAGTGAATCTTAAAACTACTTTTATATCTAATCTTAATAAAGCCCATTTATTAAATGAAACATTTCGATTTTAGTAATAAATATTCGGATTTATTTCAATTAAAATAAACATATGCAATTTCTTATTTTCAATCATGTAGTATATAGCCTTATACTTAGTAAATTAAAAATTGTATATTTCGAACTAGACATATGAAAAACTCTTGGTAAATGGCCTTTTTAAATTGTATTGAACTAGGTATAAAGCTATGACGTACGCATAGTTAAGCATATGTGAAATAAGAAATGACATAAATAATTAAAAAATACATATCTTTATAATTATAAAGAGCAAATAAAATATAATATTTCCCATTAAAATAACTCTTCCATACCAGCGGTGCATATCAGGGTGATGTAATTTGTAATTTGTTTTGATTGTGTATTGTATAAAAAATTAATGTTTGTTATGCTGGGTGTGTGTTTTTCTTATCTTGCTATGACAATAATAACGTCAATGATGTTATCAAATTAAATGAACAAATAAATAATAACCATAATTCTTTCATTCCTAATATTTTGTGCTAATATTTGAGATATTGGAAATGAATGTTATATAGGTTTTAGACTCCTGGGATTTACTATGATTGTAATTTCTGAATATAATCAGTATGTTGAAGCAAATACAAATGTATTGGTTTGGTGCTCCCTGAACGAGGACGTTAGGAAATTGACTGACCTGTATCTTTAACATATATCTCTTCTCTATTAATACCCTTGAGAGAGGTATAACTTGTTTTCAGAAAATATATAGAGTTAGTTGAAATAATATAATTTATGGTTGAACATTTCGTTCCATTAATAAGTTTATTCTAATGTAAACAGAGATAAGATTCTTTTAAAAATAATATCCAAAATATAGCTTATTACTTATAATTAATATTACAAGAGCTGTTAAAAAGTTATAGCAGAAGTTCGCGTTTCGCGAGAAATATCGAAAAAAATATGATTTTTTTTCTTTACCATCAGAAGTATTAGTGTTTATGATTATGTAGAGTTTATTTATCTTTACTCAACTTGTGACTAGAAATATGTTTATAATAAAACATATGTATATAGTACATGTCAATTCTTTTGTTGTAATAGATGTTTATATTATAGGATTGGTACTCTATTCAGTATCGAGTAATATGAAAATACGGCAACAGATGTAGATTAACTGTGGGGACAGTAGAGAGCACTGCCTCTCGAAATGATTGAGCGGGGACTAAGGGGGTTTGTCCTGGCTTTATTTTAATTTCGTAAAGTGACTGTTTTGCAAGGCCTCCATGACTAAATGGGATAGCTTCGTAGTGGATTAGTGGTTTCGCTTTGCAAATTAATTGATACACGAATGCACACTGCATTTCTGGTCATTGGAAGTTCTTTGTTGTAAAACATTTCATACCATGCATTAATATTTTATTTAAACGACTTTTTAACAATTATTCGAAATAAAAATCAAATAATGATTTTTTAATAAATTTAAATATATAAACACATTGTAACACGTGATTTCATGAAATAAATATTGTGTTTAATGAACGGGATTTAGTGCCGGTGCATTTAATAATACATGCTCCAAAACCACACATATTATCGGCATGGCAGAAAAACTGTGCTTCATTTTAAAACGCAAGAATACGTATTCAATTTTTATTGTATTCTTGAGTTTTTATTTTCTGTGCGGGTGTGGGTGTGCTATGTGCTAGTTGTGCTTGTACTAGCTATGCTACTGTGAAACTTACATTGTGCAGGTCCATGGTGTTCAACTCTATGCTAGATAGAGACAGTCGCTATAGGTTAGTTCAAGAAGTGCATTAGAAGTTGTGTGCTAAAGAAGTGTGGAAGTAAGTGCAAAGGTCTATTAACTTGAGATCTATAACCATTGAATATTTAATTTACTATTGTAATTATAATATTTTTTTCTAATCTCATAACTTTTTTAAGCACATAAAATATATTTTAAATGTTGGAATATGGTTATAAAATCAATATGTCTATATATTAAAGACATTATCAAAGTGAAGTTAAATGGAAACCAGATTTCGCTAAAGTTGAAAACTCATGCAGCTTGGAGAGGCTAGTCGTTTCGTATCAATAAATTTCGCCAAAATAATTATAGATCCCAAAATCAGGTGCTGGAGTGAGGTGCGTCTATTTGGCTAGCTGTAATGAGTTTGTTTGATACACACCCTGGCGGTGGCGGAGTCGCCACTCACCCTATAACCACCAAGGTTATTGACCACACACGTAAATGTCGCGTCCCTTCCCTGAGCGATCGTTACGTTCTCCAGCGGATAGAGGAAGTCCGGCTCCAGACCTAACGCTGAAAAATATTAAATAATGTATATGAAGTGAACAATCAATCTATACAAGTAGTGTCATAAATTAGCAAGAATGATGAAGTAGTTTTTTTTAAATATAAAAGAATGAATTTACTATTTTTATATATATTTTTAAATTTGCAATAAAAATAAGTAGAACAATGTTTTTAATCGATGTAATCTGAACATGCCGGTATTTTAACAAGAGTATCTTCACATTAAGGTAAATCGAAATGAGAGCGCAATCGCTTTCGTATCGTGCGCTCAATCTGTTAATTTATTGATGTTGTTTTATCGAGTTATATAAATATAGGGCTTTCAACCATTTTATAAATAGGCTAGCATCAGTTCGCAACGTCATCTGTGGAAACATATTGTAAAATGTGTACATATGATATTGATTATTGCAGTAAAAACAGCAAGTAGTCAGTTAATTTTGTTAAATTTTATGTATATTAAAGCAGTTTTTAAGAAATAAATTCTTATTTGTATATTTATATCGCTTTGATTATAACTTACGATTACGTTTAATATTGACAAGAATTTTTAATAAAAATTTTATATTCTAAGTTACTTCCAGATGGTTTTTTAAAAAATTAAATGTAAATAAATTTTGAAACCAGGTAAAATATTACTTGAAAATTTGACATTCCGCAATAGAAAAAACACTAAAATAGTTATAAAAATGTTTCTAGAAGACAAACAAAAAATGCGTAGTCATAAAACGGTTGTAACATTGAGTTATCTTAATTAGTTAGTATTTTAGAAGTGACATAAAATTTATGATAACCGCATCATAATAGCGTTATATAACCATTTTAAACATTTAATAATTCAAATATTCGTGTATTAAATTCTATAGCGTACGACGATATAAAAATGTATAATATTTAAATTTGTCTCTAGGGTACCCTAAAGGCTGTATCAAAGTTATTTTTATTCATAGTTTGCAGATACATATTCATTCTTAAATATATTTATCATAGTTCCCGATAATAACGCACGTCATAAAAAAAAAATCACTAGTCAGTAAATTTAAGATACTTAAATAGTTCAACTTTAAACTTCTTTACAGTGAAAATAATAAATAAATATATCATGACTAAAATATATTTTCCCCAGTGAGTAGGTCTGAAGGCGTCAATATTCTACGTGACCAGTGCCTTGTGTTGTGTCCGAGGAAACATGTGTCGGAAGTGAGGACTATCTATTTGGTCATAGAATAGCGATGGCTGAATTATTTGTAGACACATCTAGCGGAAGATTGGATCTACATTCAGTGAATGCGCTACACTGACTTGCAATGCAGTTTGTTAGCAGTCCGTAAATGCCTATAAGCCTTTGACAGTAAATAGATTTTTGTCTGGATTAAGGGAACAAATGAATGGAAGGCACCGTAATATTTCAATGTGAAATACGATAAAGTAAATTTGTGCAGCTGGTCTTTGCTACATGAACAAACTACATAATCCAATAAAAAAAAATCTAAATTTATACATTTTTTTATCTATAGTTTTTTATATTTAAAAATTCATTCAATCTAAGAAAAGTATTCATAACAATCCGTTTTTGAATTAAAATCAAATTGATTATTTTAGATAAATATTTGAGAAGAAACTTTTTTAAAAGATAACAAAATTTATATGAGTATACATCATAGCTTCAATGACACAAATAGGTCATATGACACATGAATGCAAATGTTACGGGAAATGCCATTGTATTATATACATATATTTGTGTTGGACAATGTATAACTTTATTCGTCCCTTTGGGATATTGAGTAATATTTCGTTACGTAGCATTGTGTTTAAATACGTTTTCAAGAAGAATACTTACATAATATTTCATTTATGGTCGGTCATTTCTACATCATTCAATAAATTATGTTTTAAACCATTGTCGAAAATATTATTACAAAAAGTGTAATGTTTGTTATGAAAACCTAGAAAGTTAAAATAAAATTATTTAATTTTAACTTTTAATTACGTCGCAGAAAAAAAAGAAAAAAAAATTAATTATGTAGAATAGCGTATATTAAACTGAAAGTTTAATTAACTTGCGCAAAACAAGCAATGCAAATATGTTTTTCCTGCTTTGAATTTGTTCCTGTATAGAAATTCAGCATAGGTATAAGGGAAAGTGTCGTTGTTATTTACAAATATGAAATGTTATAATTTGATAATTAACACCTATAATAAAATTCCACAATTCGACTGTAGGTACAACCCTTTTAAATGTTTGTCTAATTTGTGATATTTATTAAAATCCTTAAATCTAAATATATTTTTATACAAATTTCATAACAACTTCAGAATTAAAATTGCATGTACAACTATTTAATATTTTCATACAAAATAAAATTAAAATGTCACTGTTTACGGTTATACGATTTTTTTTTACATTCAAGGTACAAATAGCAAAAACGATATGCTAATAGCATTTTAAAAGTTATAAAGACTATGTGTAATGAAAACATATATATTTTTTTGTTATTTTAAGTTATCAGATTCTACAAAGTTCATAAAAATAGTATGAAAATTTACCTTTGTTAAAATAAGTGTTCTGAAATATTAACCCGTTATGTATTTCTATTATAAAATGAAAGTTATTGGACATATTTTAGAGTGGCTTTCAGTAACCTGGGACGATACAAAAGCAGGTATTCATTTGCAATTTGGTTCAGTGATTTTGTTCAGACTCTCGACTGGACGACAGAAGCGCTGGATGAATTATCCTCTATTGTTGTAAGTAAGCGATTTCGCAATGTACATCAATAACCTTAAAATAATATTATTTATGTAAAAAAATTAAAAATACCGAAAACTTATAGCTCATACCTTTATTGCCTAAAAGTCTTACGTGTGATATAAATAAATATTTTCGAAAAATGCTTTGTAACATCAAATGTATTGATCTACTTAATTTTACACAAACTGGCACTGAGTCAGAGACAGTCGAGATTACGTTATGATAGAAAAACAATATTTTCTTTATGCAAATATTTTATTTAAATTTAAATAGACGTCCTAATTGAAGAATAATTTTGAAAGATCTTTACTTGTTTAATATTAAACATTTATTATGTTTGTCAATTTAAAGTACAGCAGTGTGTAAAGTTAAACTAAGACATGGGATTCCTCAAACTTTTTTGAAGTCGTTACGCTATTTGAAGGAGGAACCGCTGGAGTTTGGGCCACTAGAGTCACACTTGGATATGTTTGCCACAACTAGTTAAATGTTAGTTCTAACTTTATTTTGGACGTCGAAGTATAGGACATGTCTTGTTATTGTTGTTCAAGACCGTTTTAAGAGGTTCAGTGCGACCTTAGTTTAGATAATATGAAAATATTTTTAGACCACTTTAGAAAATGTATAATCAAATTTTGGGACTAGTTCTGAGTGTTCTTTGTTAGCTTTGCCACATAAGAAGACAAGTAGATCAACTATGTTATACACGTGAATCGAATCTGTAAGTTCAAAGACCCAAGTTTCGTTATTTACACATAAAGAAAACATTCGACTTTTCAAACATGATCGCGTTAAAGACTCCCGTGGGGGAGAGCGCAAAAATAAATTGTAAGAACGGGGCTGGCAATAAACCTTAAAACAATGTTGTTCGAAACCAAGAATTTTGGTTTCGGTTTGTAGAGATGAGCCGAAGTAGGGAAATTCTTCAACAACATTGTTTCTAAATTAAAACAATCTCATAATTGCACATTCCCTAACTTCTTTGATGCAGCGTATTGTCTGAGGGTGCACGGGGTGAGAGTAGGGTGGCTAGCCCAGGACAAGTTTTGAGGCAAAGTTAAAACGATTAAGTGTCATTTCCGCGGAACTAGCACTGTTAATTAAATATTTCGTCTGTTTTAATAGCCTTAGTCACTCACTTTATTTAAAAATATTTAAACATCCATTGATATAAGAAAGTCAATATTAAAAACAAAATGTTAACTAATACTACTATTATAATAGACTTTACATTTTACTGAATTTATATTAATTCTTACTCCAAAATTTTAATCACTTCAATTATAATATAAACAAATATTACAATAAATTAAATTTCTGCAATACTTAATTAACTTCGTCTACGTAAATAAATCGAAACAGTCCAGAAAGTCCATTACAGTCAATTGGTCTAGACAAGGCACGTGTTGAAACTATTCTCACGGGAAAACGAATTACTCGTGTAAGACAAATAAAAGAACTGCTCGGATAAACCAAATAACAATTAAAAGTTTCAATAACGTGGTGTAATTGACTTTGCATTCGCTTTGAGTTACGATTTACTTTATAATTAAATTAAACGATATTATTACAATTTGTTAAGGTTATTTATATTGTAATTGAGTTTTCTGAAAACAATTATATCTGATTTAAAGACTTCTTTACTACTGTTCACATTAAAGAATGTTATTATATGAAAAAAAAAAATTCATAAAAACTTGGTTTCATGCGGTTTTCATATAAAGTCAGCTCAAGTGTGGCTAGCGTCTCACTTTTTCAATATCCCAAACCGGAGCTAATGGCCGACAGATGGTAAGTTGGGAAAAGTGATGCTATCAAAAAGCGATAGGCAGCGGTTTCACCGGTTACCGAAGCACTTTGCAAGGCTGACGTGGGTCAACTTACAACATGTTGTAAATGTATCTGTAAATTGATTACATCCAGATTTCGGATCCTTTGGTATAGAGTACCCTGTCAGCTTGTTGTATGGTATAATTTTATATATTAGTTCAAGGGTTTCGAGCGAACATCATCATTTATATTATATTAACAAATCAGGGGAAACAGTTTGATGTATAGAAATAAATTATTGGCAAAATTTCTACAAGTATTTTAAAGAGTTGACAGTAAAAGTGTGCCGAGAATTAAGTAGAAAATGACATTTGCAGTTTCTCAGCTTAAGTTCCACTTTTCTTGTACATTTTCTCGTTTGATAGGTACAAGCAACTTTTTTCCCTGTAAGTGACTTCTTTTAACATAATTTCATTAAACGTCAGGCGTCACTGAAACTCGGGTTAGTAAGTGTTCATAAAATGTGCGACAACAACCTTGTAAGTATGTCGCTTCTTCCCATAATATTGTATGAATAATTTTCTTAAATGAAAAGAGCATTTTATCTACCCCTATGCATTGTTATTCAGCCGACGAAGTCTAAGGCGCTCACGCCCCTCAGCTTATCGCCGTTCCCAGCTATTGTAAATTAAATAAATATACATCTAATGAGCGGAAATACAATGCATGAACCTAATTGCTTTATCGTTTACTTTACGTTCTTTACAAACGACTGCTTTTTAGGTTCTTAAGCTGTTGAACGTTTCTAAGAGCGTTTACTTTTTGCAATGAATTATAATAATAAGGCAATTGAAAATGGAAAAATGTTAATACATTCTGTTTGAGCAGATCCGTTTGGAATTGTATATTTTAATATTTCTGTGCTTACTGATATTTGTGAATATTTGAAATGATATATAAGAACTACTTTGCTTTTACTTCAAATAGGTACATGTGTACGAAGATTTTCATTAAACTGACTAATAGAAATATAATTTTGTGTCCATTAAGGACTAATTTAATACAAATTTGTACCTTGAAACTGTTATTTTTTTTGTAAGATTAAGTTAAACTTTTAAGGGGTCTTTGACAAAGTATGTCAACAACATTTCAAGCAAGTTAGCCTATGAGTTATGACATATTCAATAAACAAGTAAATACTTTTGTGATAACATTTACTTTTACATTCTATGTCAATAAAATTGTAACAGTAAGGAAACAGTAAACTAGAAAACAGTTTGAATAAATCCTTAACGCTAATCTTTGAGACTGCGTCCTGCTTTATGTCCTTTGTGTGAGGACATTGATAAGTGGATCTAGCTCTTCATAATAAGGTCGTGATCTGGGAATGTACAGCTTTCGTAGGAACATGTTCTTTGAGGCGCTCCGGACTCAGCTCTCGGCACAATTTGAAACTGATATCGATTTAAACTGTACTGAATAAATTTTTTGAATTCTTCTGCGCTTTAAATGGAACTGTTTAAAATACTAGTCTTTAGAAATTCTGTGATTGTGTATGTATGTATTAATGTACGGATGTTATAAAGTTACTTTTAGTGTAAAATTAGTAAATATTATTTGTCAATTTAAATTCTTTTTTATATTGTTGACAAGGAATTATTATATTAATTTGGAAAACCTTTTACTTATGTATAAATTTTTGACTAAAAATATTTCAACGAAAAAAGTAAGTCTTAGTTATTTTATCAGTTTTTATTTTTTTTTTTCCCTAGACATTTAGTCAACGTTATCATCCCATGGATTAAAAATGTATGAAAACAGTTATTTGTTTATTTATAAAAAATTAGGGTTATATGAGAGAAAGAAGAACTTATAATGTACTCGTAATTTACATTGTAAGGGATGTTCACTACATGTAATGAGTTAGATCTTATCTTTAAACTCTAAATTAACAAAGGCTGACGTAACACGTCCTCGGAGGATACCACGTACGAGCGTTTTAGCAAAAATCATAATTGTTTGTTGTAAATTAACTTTACGGAATAAATAATAAATATCATCGTTATGTTATACATTTTTTTTTCTGGAGACCAAAACTGAAACTTCAGCAACGAAGTAAGCCTAGTTCACTGAAATAAGGTCTCGTGTTTTTTAGTGAATATTATATTTGATCGTATTAATCGAACATTCTATTTGTCTTTTAGATCATGACCCCGTCCCGTTTACGAAGGCAAAGCGTTCGAGAATTTCAATTTAGGGAGAAGAATGCGCCAACATAACGTGTGGCCCGAGATATTTTGATAGGACATGTTCTGCCCAAATAAATCTCTTTTAACATATTAAAACTTTTAAACGCTTTTGTTAAGTATGAACATCCGACAAGAACACTAAATAGAAACTTTGACTCCAAATTCAACAAGTTTTATGACTAGACCTAATGTTGATGAAATAGCTGTAAAATTTTTATTACTTTGCAGAATATTAAATACGTAATAAAGACTTTAAGCTATTTTATTATTACGAATCACAAAAAATCTTATTCTTGGCGAAGAATAGTCTTATTTAAAATGGTCTTAGCGGAATTACTTATATATTTTGGTTTATAAAGCCACGACTCTACAATATCTTAATTCATTCAGTGTAAGCCGGAAGTAGTATTCGTGTATTCTCACTCCGTATTAATAGACCTTAACCAAGAATTAAAATGAGGTTTTTATAAAAATAAGCATATATTATAATTAAAATAAAATTTACCTGAAAGGATAAAAATTTTAAGAACAATTAATAGTGGACAGAGTTTATGAGCACGCTTTATTTTTCTTCAGTCACAGATATAGAAATCCTAATAAGAGACACAAATAAAAAAATTATCAATTATATTATATTGACTTCGTATCAAGAATTCACGGTTATGTCTTAAAGGGTAGCCCGCTGGAATTTTCAATTTGAACACGGTATGCGACCACACGGAAGGAAAGGCTGAGATCTGCATTTGAGAACAGGCCACATAACGGGTAAGAATTCAATTTAGAGCATCTTCGTTGTGTAAAGATCAACTGCGCTCGACTCAAAGGCTTTCAGTTGCATCATGCACTTGAAGAATGACTTGCAACTGGTTCTTTTGTTCAGTGTTGAAAATCTTACTTTTTACGTATAAATAGTTTTGTTTTGTGAAATAAAATGTAACAATTAAATTGCTTTACTGTTTGTGTTATATACGTTTACTCATTTTTAATTTTATTTTTACTGTAATATCTGTTATTTTATCTTATCTATTAAATATATCAAATTCAAATTTGTTCATCAATCAACTGAGTAATCAAGTGAATTTTATCAAATACTAGAAAATAGTCAGTGAAAATCAAATTCCAGGGTTTTAAAATTGAAATGTGAAACTTAACAACACTGCAATTAGGCTGCCAAGAGACGTAACCAAAATGTGATTAATTTATTATATTATTTTACTCCATATGAACTATACTAGAATCAGAATTCCTAAGGTTAGTGTTACCAATATTTTTTAACATAAGATAAATCTCACGACTAGAGTCAAGCTCACAATCTTTATGTCAATAGGCTAAATAATGCGCTTGTGTACTGTATATTCCGTAAGTATCAGAGTAAGTTATTATGAATTTCGAAGAGCGCATAAATGTTTATTTAAGCTTTGTCTAAGTTGCCACCGCTATTTCACGCATCAAACTTTCCGTTGGCTAAATTTATTCATGACGTGATCCCTTGTAAATACATTTGGGAGTTTATTGTCGTAATGAATTTGATATGGCTTATGAAAACAAGCTTATCTTTACTCATTTGTTATACATTTTGTTAGTTTATTTTAACATATTATAACTTTGGGTGGCTTAATTCAGGTCATAATTATTATGGATTTCAAACTATTAATTTCACACAATGTGTTAATCTATTGGCTGTTCTTATGGATTCGATATTTAGTTTTAAATAAAAAAAAATCGTCTATAGTGTAATCGTAGAATAAGAAGATGCAATGTAAAAAATAAAACTGTTTTAAAAATATAAGATAATTCTAAACATGGTCTTTATTGTATTTAATTATATTGTTAAAAAGCGCATGAAGCGATTTGCAATAAGTCACTCACTTGATCAGTGCAATAGTTACTTAAAATGAACATACTATAGGTCTAGAACAATATATATGTAAAAAAAATTGTTAATTTTAGTAGTCAAAAGATAGATGACGTTATATTTGAAAACAAACATCAACAATACAAATATAACACAAAGATTAAGCTCAAATAACAAACCAATTTAAAAATATTTATATTCTTAAATCGTTTAACCTTATATATTGCAAGATCTTAATTTTAAGTAAAATGTTATAGGAGGTGTTAAAGCATGAAATTCATGGTAATAGATGACAATAAAAATTCCGTAAAGATTTTCATCCTTACAGCCCTATAGTAAATAACAACAACTTTTATGTTTTTTTACTTCTTGTTATGTGCAATTATTTTTAATATTAACCTCTGTTATTACAGTCACATTAACAACTTTATAAAAATATACATTAACAACATTATAATTTTCTATTTTAATAATAGATACAGTAAATATGCAATTACATTTATTTTTTAAACATATATTTGTTATATTTCCTTCTTATTAGTTATTACCTATCTAAATTAATTAAAAACATTACATACATTAAGATTAAGGACGATTGTGAGATATATTTTAAACATTATGACCCAACCAAGCATAACGTGCTCTCGAGAGTACTGAAAGGATAATTGAGCGTTTACACAGAGGATATAGTACTTTTATATACTTCATCACCTTAACTATGGAATACATTTGGCTAGTACTTGTGTTGCGGCTAATCGATCGTTATATTAAAATAATTAAAAAAAATATATTAAAATCTAGGATCTGTTATAGTAAATACATTTTATCATAAAATTTTAAGGAAAGTTGTCAATATCAATTAAAACTGTCGAGTTAATATTTAAGTCAACGCCTGAAATACGAAGGACGGAAAAGCTGCTACAGTAATTATAATATTAAAATACATAAATGATAATTAATTAATTATTATCAATTTTTTTACTTGTTATTAAAGGTTTTTTTCTTAACAAATCTAATATACATTGTTTAAAACGCCAATTAATTGGTTACGTTTTATTTTATAATATGGCAAATTTTTGCCACAAATATTCTTTCCTAGCTATGCCCGCGACATGGTTGGTTCCTTTTTCATGGACATGGTTTACATGGCAAATTTCTTCATAAACAATGTTAGAAGTCGCATTAGCAGTTTCAGTGAGTATAAACAGGCTTATTACATTGCTCACTCGAGATATAGCTACATATAACTGTCCATGAGAAAAACAGGGCGTACGCAGATCTACACTGACAAAACTCATCGTTTGACCCTCGCAAATTAGTACATTACTTATATACAGCCTTACTCCATCCTTAAAGCACCTTCGGATTGGACTATAATGATGGATACGTATGAAAAACAATACAGAATCCCCGAGGATATTTGTGCGTCGGCCTCCGGACCAGACATATTTATGTATTCGTGAATTTTAAAGCGCGTTGTGATAATAGAGCTTACGGTTCCTCTGGAAACCAACATCCCCAAAGACCATACCATCAAGCTCAACAAATATTACGAGCTCACTAACGAACTCACTCGAAATAGGTTCGTCGTGAATTTATACGCGGTAGAAGTGGGAGCGAGAGGTATAACGGCTAAATCTCTCTACAACCTACTAAAAGACTTGGGCCTGTCCAGAACTCACATCAATTCATTCTTGGAACGTACCTCGAAGGCAGTCCTAGTGGGTTCTTTTCAAATTTGGTTAGGTAGGGAGAGGAGCTTGGACAGTGGAGGTAAGCGTTTAACGCGCGTTAGTTAGGGGCCTCTTAAACCTATACCTGGGTCGCAAGTCCCAGGCACTATTGAAGCTCCTCTCTCTGCAACGCGATGGACCCGGCACCAACACGGTGAATCCATTGAATGCTAAAAGATTTCGTCTCATTAAACCCATTAAGTGTTCAATGCAAATAACGTTACATAAGTTTGGTTGAAAGTAGTTTAAAAATATTCCCATGGGAATGAGGCATTTTCCCGCGGTAAAAGGTACCCTAAATGTTGCATCAGGTGATCAGCAATCCCCATATAAAATTTTATTGAAATTCGTCCAGTAGTTTTTAGGTTATAAGTGTATAATAGACAGACAGACAGACAGACAAAAATTTGAAAAATCATATTTTAGGTATCTGATTCTTCTCGGGATACCCCTCTCCTATAGGGATTTGTTCTCATTTATTTTCAATGTACAAAATTGACTCCGTGAAAGATTTTATTATCTGTATATAAAAGATAAAGAAAGTCGATTATAACATTTAAACAAGTGGAATAAGCCAAGCTAGTAGATTTTTATAAAATTTTGATTTTGCATCAATCTCATTAACAAAATAAATATATACAATCTCATTAACAAAATACACATAACGATTTTATCAAATTTAATGACAATAGCTGTGACAGGTTACTCGTAAAGTACTTTATAGGTGTATAATAAGTATAGTTTTTGAAATATTAGTTGCAAGACTATTTTTTATTTTAAGAATAAAAAATTGTGATTCATACTAATTGTAAGAAGAGCTATATAAATCTATAATAAAAAAAATTGACTCAATATTACTTTGTCAAATATTTTTTCTTTGCCATAGAGTATTTAAAATAGTGATTGTTATCACCTTACTTACGGTGTATGTTATTACTTATAATGTACAATAAAATCGATTTTCATGCTGGTTCAAGGGACAGAGAAGCCAGAGATAATAGCAAATTTTGATCGAGGTTTTTGAGGTAGCTCTCAGTTTCAGAGGTTATTTTAAGATCTTTTATGTCTATAATTTGGTCGTTCTTAGGCCAAACTAAATAAATAATCAGTTGTTAGCCTATTTTTCGCTACCTTTGCCATCCCTAATTGGAAATCTAATTAAAACCTACTATGATTTCTTTGTGTACGGTCAGTTAATTAACATAAATTAGGCACACAATTGTTTTAGTTTAAAAAAATATAAAATTATGAGAAAATATAGTTTAAAAATTAATACTGTTTTCTATAATCTACAAATATTGAAACTGTATTGTAAAATTTTTTAACACTTCATATTAAATACTATCATCGAAGCAATCTTTCTATTCGTTCTTTCTGCTATAACTTACTTTGTGGTCAGTAGTTGTTACCTTGCATATTATGACCATATACATAATCATACCCAATAAAATTTGCTGATAGGAATATACGTATATTCAATTACTGCTATATTTTAAACATGTTTCAATTTAGATTTATTACATTAATAAATGATGTTGTTGCCTTATTTTGATACATGGTAAGTGTTGACAACTTTGATGATGTATTGTATGATTTTTGTCATAACAATGTGGCCGAAATTGGTCGCTCATCGGAGTGGCAGGAAGAAGATAAAACCCCGGGGACAAGTGATGACGGTCACGATTTTAATTACGACGGTTTGATCCGTAACGCGTCCCTACTTCTGTTTGGCTACACGTGCAACCTTACTCTAAAAGAATTTTTATCCACATCTGTTTAAGCAAAAGTAAAATGAACGCTTCATGTATAAAGTAAGCTTATTAACGTTCTGACTATAGAAAAACATCAAAGTGTATAAATACAAAATAATTATTTTAATATGAAGATATATTTAAAAATTATAATTATATTGAATACCAAATACATTTTTAAACTAGCATTGGCTAATAAGTTAACAGTTTTTAGTAATTGGTAAACACTGAATTGATATGTAAAGTAATTTTACAATAACTAGCTAGCTTTGTGTGCACTATGTACAGGAGATTACATTTATTATTCATTTATAAACATATAAACCGTTTATATAAGTCAGATTGGCTTGTAAACGTGACCACGTTGTGAACCGTCTTGAAACTAGAAGTTTTGCATGATAGCAACTAATGTAAGGCTTTAAAGGTCCAACAGGGACCTTTACGGTAACTTGCCCTACCATATCATTGATTCGGAAAATTATTATCAAGTTTGGGAAACTTGTTATACGTAATTGTCATAATATTAACCTAGTTTTAATTTTTAAAGCTGTTAGTTACATTAGTTATATTTTGCTTTAATATATATATGTATATCGGCGCAATTCTTATTATTTGAATAACTAATAATAATTGAGGGTAGTTAAAATTATCAGGTGTCACCCGCATAACCACCTGCGTAGCCACCTGTGCAAGTGTAGCCACAACAATGAGTGTCAGTTGGTATTAATAGAGGCCAGAGTACAGATTACGGATAGTCTCACTTGAGCCGTTGCAGGGATTGGACCTTTTAGAAGTAAGGGGTTCGTCAAACCGTCTACAAAGTTACCTTCAAGAATCACAGATCCTGACTGACATTCAAGAATAAAGTCATTGGTGACGTCAGGTATGCTGACGTCATTTTTTAAAAAACGACAAAGTGCTTCTTACTACATACATATATAATCTTATTCTGTTACCAGCTATAAATTAAGCTAACATTATGCTTACATTTTACAATAAACCTATAAAATCGCTATACCTTAAATCGGAAACCGATTCGACTTCATATAGTGATGTTGATAGATTAAGTTTTCAATTTCGGTACTGACGCTTATAATCTAATTAAATAGATCTTAATATAGTAATACTCTTATTATTTTAGTTATTATACATATAACTTTTAATCATACCAACATTCTTCAGTTATGTATCTGATCCTTTTTTTAATAATCGTTGATCAATAGTCTATTAGACTGACGCCAATTATTATCAAAAATTCGACGTTTTGAGGTCGATCCTTACTAATATTTTATATTGCTTATATACAATATGTATTTAAATTTTTATTTATCTCCCCTAGATACCATATTGATATCAATAATTCTTCTCAAGATTTGATCAGTGGTTCCCTTTATGTAATAAATTTCTTTTAGAAATTATAAAAATATAACTTATTATACACACAATTTTTAGAATAGTTGAAATCAATACGTCTGAAATTATGTATCCAAAATCAATATATTCTTATTTATACGAATATATTGACGTAACTGATTAGAAATAAACTTGATTTCATTATAAGTATTACGATACAATATTATTTTTAAATTCGAAACTTCAAAAATTTGTGATAAAAAAGTATTTCTCTAGAAACTTACGGAGATTTTAAATCATATTGTTCTACTAAGAAGTCGTACTGTAATAAAATAGCGTGTAGCTCGAGGGTAAAGTCTTAAATAGACTTCTCAGGAACTTTACAGGGGAATAAAGCATTAAAAGCAACAATCTGACGCGAAATATGTTGTTATGAGGCGTCGAGGCGCTAAACTATTTTCCAGATTATTTGTGTAACTGTTAGGCTTTCCTCGATGTTGTTAAGAAAGAAGTTATAGCGCTTGAATTTTTAAAAGCTTTTCATTTTGTAGTATATAAAGTAGTTGCATCTTAAGAATTTTTGCTTTTATTTAAAAGATTGAGAATTTACTCTGAAAGTAGGATTATTTTGTTCTTATGAAAGATATTTTTAATTCTTATACACTTTTTAGAGGAAACTTTAGAAACGTAAATATGTTTGGAAAATATTTAACGTTTTGAAAACAATCACGAAAAGGTCAGTTCTAATTAAATATTGTTTGAAGTAGCATGCTCAAGTTTTTTCATTAATTATTTTATAATTTAGGTTGAAAACTCTTCAAAAAAAAACAAATATGTATTCGTTTTTGAATATATTCAAACAAATACGAATTACATGGCCGGTGAAAATAGACATATATCCTTTGTTTTTGAAATGAATCACGAACTGGAAAACAAGATTCCTATTTTATTTGATTTGTCAACAATAATTGAAGTTGCACAATTTATATTTCCATTACGTTTAACGATATATGAATTTATGTGCCACACTGTGTGGAATGTAAAAGATATTTTACACACTAATAATGTTTGTCCATATATATATTTAGAAACTACAAATAAATATTGAAATATTTCGGTAAGTAGATCTGATAAAGGACGACAAAGGATGTGTCGCCTCGGCTAGATAAATTTAGTTTTCTGTTTCTAACTATGGACATTTTATAAAACTGGCCATTTTTCTTCTATTTTTTTTTACTATTCAATAAATAGAAGGTCAAGCCCTATTCGTTTAATATTGTTTTGCGCTTTCTACTCTTACCATTACGATGTTTGATTACAAATTAACAAGTTACAATAAGTAATTTTAAAAACATTTTTATATTTTTGTTTAACGTACTCGTTTTATGCACAAGATATGATGATTTTCATACAGACATTCACGTATTTCCCTATTGATTCTGTGTATGAATTCTTTTAAAACCAGCACAGATTTTCATGTTACATTTTGTTAATTCCGCAGAAGTTTCATACAAACTTAACGCTCCATTTCACTCCCTTTTCACTAAGTCTGCCAAAGGGACTAAAATTACTATGGTTTAATTTCGTATGGAATTATTTTTATTAACGTCGTTATTAAATATACTTCTATGAAGATTAATTAATGTTTCTACTGAATTTAAGAGGGATGTTATAAGAATAATATAATAAATATAACGAATCTTATTCTTTAAACATATATAAATTTATAGAAATTAAAATACATAAAAAGTGAGGCATTGGTAAAAACAATCAACGGTTCTTCTTCCTTTAGTCAAATCTAGAAGTTGTTTACAAAGATGTAATACAGATATGCACTTGGTATAATCTCTAATTCTGACGCCGCCGCTTCGAGTTAAGAGGGCAATAAATAAAAAACTCCCCTTTCCTTTTTTTTACATAAAAACGCGTCCCACCCGCAATCTGCATGTTTATGAGTAAATATTCTATAAACAAGTCGAGAAGCAGTGCGATTCATTCTATAAGCTGGGGCAGCAATACAGTGAATTGCATGCAAATAAGATAACGGTCATAAATACTACCATTGTTTCTGCATTTTTCTTTGTTTTTCGTTTCCTTTACTGGTGTCCATGGGTTCATTCAACTTAATATATATTCTTTTCTATCTATATAGGTTTTATGTTATATATATTTATACTAGTTAAGCATTAACCGTCAAGAAAGGATTGCTCATCAGAAATGTCCAAACAAAACGGCTCATTGACTTTATGATTAATTGCGGAGAAAGTCGCGGTGACATTCTGACGAAGAAAAATATGCGTTGAGCGCGCTAATAGGGCCAGAAAATGCGAAATTAAACATTGTTTCATACTTTTTAACTTTAAGTGAAGTATAATTCAAATTAACTTCCAAAATATACATAAGATACTTACGGGGTACTCATAATTATTGATATCACGTAGGAGGTTCTTACTTGGTTATTTATTTAAATTACCTAGTGTGTCATGTTTTACTCTTGTAAGTAGAGATTTGTAAAAAGGTGGTGATAAGGTATGCAAGCCCTTTTTCCTTTGTCGGCCACTTGTGAACAACGTGAGCAGAATTTAACTACGAGGGTAAGATTTCCGAGCTCGAATACCAAACATTTTTTAGGGTACATAACTATTCTTAGGTTATGGGATTTATCCACAAAAACAAACGTTACTTTCAGCGATCAAATTATATTTATTAAGAGAAAACGTATTGACAAGAACACAGAGTTAACAAAAAGTGACATCACACAAGTCGTGATGTGAATGTTAGTTCAAAATTGACAGCGACAGTGACAGTGGCGCCAAATTTAAATTTTCAAGTTTCTTTTATTAATTCTAATACTCCCACTAAAATTTAACTTTATTCTTTACACAATATTTCAAAATTCTCAAAAAAAATATATAAACTTAACCAAATATCTGATCTCTCAGATAAACAAATATTTGGGTTGATAGGGTTTTTGTCAAAATATCTGCTAATTGCTCTTTACTTGAAACATAATTAATTTTGATTAAACCCAATTCAACCTTTTCCCTTATAAAGTTATATTTAACATCTATGTGTTTTGTACGCTTATGATAGACAGGGTTATTAATAAGTCTAATGGCACTTTGATTGTCTACATACAATGTGACACATTTAAAACTATCACCCAAGTCTGCCATAATTTGCTGCAACCATAAAATTTCTTTTGCAGATTCAGAGGCTGCTACAAATTCTGCCTCAGTTGTGGAGAGAGCAACGGTCTTTTGTTTTTGACTAGACCATGTTATTGGTCCACCATTCATTTTAAAAATATAACCCGTTGTAGATTTACGAGTATCTACATCACTAGCAAAATCAGAGTCTGAATATCCAATCAGATCACTGCTTTCTCCATATTTTATACATAAATCTATGGTGTTAATAAGGTATCTAATTATACGTTTAACAGCATTTACATGTTGTTGACTAGGATTGTTTACATATCGGCTTAATACATTCACTGAAAAGGAAATATCAGGTCTAGAAACAGAGCTCAAAAATAGCAGGCAACCTATAGCCTCCCGATAAGGAAAGTTAACAACATTCTCATCTAGATTCTTTGTGATAATAACATTTACATCTGCTGGCGTACTGGCAGCATTTGCAGTACTCATACAAAATTTATCAATAATTTCCTTTATATAATTTCTCTGATAAATACAAATACAGTTATTTTTTCGTTCAATTTCCATTCCCACAAAATATTTTAAATTTAATTCTTTAATTTTAAAAGCTTTGTTTAAGTACTCTATTATTTCTTTAATAAGTTGTTTACTTGAGGATATTACAAGGGCATCATCAACATATATTATTAAGAATACTTTTATTTTATCAAAAGTGCCAACATAAACACAATTGTCAGCCTGAGACTGTATAAAACCATATTTCTTTAGGAAATCAGTAAATCTTTTGTTCCAGCATCTAGATGCTTGTTTAAGACCGTATAAAGACTTATTCAATTTCAACACAAAATCATTCTTAACAGATACACCCTTAGGAAACTCAATAAAAATATCTTCCTCAAGAAACCCATTGAGAAATGCAGTTTTAACATCAAACTGTTGAATTTCTAAATTATATTTAGCTGCAATAGAAAGAATAATTCTTATTGAATCATATCTAGTTGTTGGTGAAAATATTTCTTGATAATCAACATCTTTTATCTGACTATAACCACGTGCACACAAACGAGCTTTATAACGAATAACTTTATTATTTTCATTCTTCTTAACAGTAAAGACCCATTTCGTAGTAAGGGTTCGTTGACCACATCTTTTCACCATAGTCCAAGTATTATTAACTTTCAATGCAGATAGTTCTTCTTTGATAGCTTCTGACCATTTATCTTTCTGAGGACTTCTTATTGCTTCTTCATATGATTGAGGTATTGACAATTCTATAAGATTGGCTTCAAAACGCCTATTATGCCTTGGTCTCAAGTTGATACTTCGTGATTCTATGTCACTCAATTCTTGAGATGGTTCATATACTGGATCGTCACTATTGCAACTCAACAAACTATCTTCATTCTCAGATGATGGTATTTCAGTTACACTATCATCTACATTTTCTGACTCAGGAATTTCTGTCTCCTGGCTTACAGGTATATCATTATCAATTATACATATTTCTGCAATGTTCTTTCTAGTTTCTGGCACTTGCTGTTCATCAAAGATGACATTTCTTGATATTTTTATCTTCTTGTTATTTAAGTTGTACATCCTATAATTGGTATTATCATACCCAACTAAAATCATCTTCTCACTCTTCTTATCTAATTTTTTTCTCAACTGATCTGGAATGTGAACATAACCAACACTTCCAAACACCTTCAAATGACCTATCTGAGGTTTTATACCATTCCATAATTCAAAAGGTGTCTTATTAGGGCACTGGCTAGAAGAAGTCCTGTTTAATATATAAACTGCACAATTAACAGCTTCAGCCCATAAATCAAGGGATACATCTTTGGCATACAACATTGAACGTGCACTTTCTACTATAGTTCTTTGTTCCCTCTCAGCACGGCCATTCTGTTCTGGGGTATAGGGTGCTGTACGCTCATGAACTATCCCCTCTCTATCCAGATACTCCTGAAATATCTTGTTGACATACTCTTTCCCATTGTCAGTATGTAACACTCTAACATTATGCATGTATTGATTTTTAATAATAGCATTGTATTTCTTGAAAACTTCCATGACTTCATTTTTATTCTTAATGAAATATACATGCCTGTAACTTGTGGCTGCATCTTTAAATAATACAAAATATTTCATACCTTGTATTGATTCATGACTCATTGGTCCACATACATCACTATATACTAGATCTCCTGGCTGTAATTTTCCTCGTACAGATTTATGAAATGGCAGTCTACACTGTTTGCCATATGCACATGCTTCACAAATAAAGTCACTTTGTTCATTGTCTTTGATTTTCAAGCCTTCAACAACACTATTAGAACACATATTTTTAATTTGCTTTAGATTAATATGTCCAAGTCTCTCATGCCACATTTTAAGGTCACTTTGGGTATTTTGAACCAGGTTGCAAGTATTTGGAATCACTGTTTTTATATTTAACTCATACAAATTGTTTTCTGTAATTTTAGCAATCATGACTACTTCACTATTTTTGTAAATTAAAGCATTTGTGTCCTTTTTAATGATAGTAAAATTTTTTCTTATTATTGCCCCTTCTGAAAACAAGTTTCTTCGCAGGCTGGGAACATAGAGTACATCACACAATTCACTGTCCTCCCACTGTCCATTGACATATCTCTGAATTAGAATTTTACCAATACCAGACACTTCCACTGATTGTTTATTTCCCAATGTCAATGTTTTCTGACTGCTCTCAAAAATTTCTATAAAGAATTCCTTTCTATAGGTCATATGTGCGGAAGCACCACTATCCAATATCCAAATATCTTCTGGGTTACTTGTGTAATTACTTTCTATATTAAATGCTAACATATCTGCGCCTTCTTGCTGAGGCTTTCTGTACTTGGATTTTCTTGGTGCACGACATTCCTTTGAAAAATGACCACGCTTCCCACAATTATAGCACTCAAACCTATGTTTGCTATTAGTTTTGTTTTGATTTGGACCACTACTACTAGGTTTGTTTTGATTTGAATGTTTTTTTAATCCTTTATTGGCAACAAGAAGAGCTGTCTCTTGTTGTTGTTCATCTTCACATGCCAAACTTGCTTCTTCATCTAACAATCGAGCAGTTAAGTTAATGATTGTTTGTTGTTCTGGATCCATCGACATCCAAGCTTGCCGCAGTGGTCGATACTTGGAAGGTAAAGTACCAAGTATTTTAGTAATGATGGCCATTTCACTGACTTTTTCACCATTTTCATTTAGCTGTTTTGCCAGAGATTCTACTTTTGATATGTGTTGAGCTACACTATCATTTGGAGACATTTTATATTGATAAAATTTTTCATGGATTAACATCTTACATAGTTCACTCTTTTGTTCATATATTGATTCAAGTTTCAACATGATTTCTTTAGCAGTTTCACAATTTTCAATTAATGTGATCTGACTTAAATCCATTGACGAAGTTATGATAAACATCGCCATGCCATCGTTTTTCAACCACTCCGTACTATTTCCTTCTGGTTTCGGTATAGAAATATCAATTCCTTTTGCTTTCAGAGCACACTTAACTTGAAATTTCCACTGTCGAAAGTTATTTCCATCAAATTTTTCCAAATGCATTGACCGCGTGGGATCCATTTTGAGGTTATTCTCTCGGCCACAATGTAACTTTTTCTTTGTCTATATTTCTTCTTCACTTTTATTTCCAGAGTTCGCTGGGCCCATAACCTCTTAGGTTATGGGATTTATCCACAAAAACAAACGTTACTTTCAGCGATCAAATTATATTTATTAAGAGAAAACGTATTGACAAGAACACAGAGTTAACAAAAAGTGACATCACACAAGTCGTGATGTGAATGTTAGTTCAAAATTGACAGCGACAGTGACAGTGGCGCCAAATTTAAATTTTCAAGTTTCTTTTATTAATTCTAATAACTATGTTAAAAATTTATTGAAATAACTATGAACATTCGAAATAAATATATAACAGATTCACGATGTATCTCAAAGTCATTGTTTATTTACTGATATAACTTAGAATTGTACATGAGCTCGTTTAATATAGAAAGTCAAATTCGTATCGTAGCGAAAGGTAAGGGTGTACGCAGGCGGGGTCGAATAGCCGGATCATTGTTCGGGCAGGCCACGGGAGCGCGATTACAATGCCGGCGCTGTGACATTTTCGCTAATGGTTTCAGGGGTAGGCACATTAAAACGACAATACGCGAGATAAGGTGACAAGTGAAAATTGTATCAAATTAATTTAAATCTAACGACAGTGTCTAGTCTAGATACTAATTAAAAACTGAGTAAACTGTCAAACTCAAATAACTATAAGAGTCTTTCGTTTATCTAAGTCATATAAAATATTTATTTGAAAGGTATACATTTTGTTATAACGAATTTGATATATACATTCTTAATTAGTACTTATTTTGTTCAACTTTTGGATCTCACAAGGAAAATAAAAGTGGAATTTCTTTAAACACTATCAATAAGAGTATCTGATTCTAAAATTGGTCAAGAATCGTAGAAAGATGATCAACGATCACGGTGGTATTATTAGCATAGAAACAATTTTTTGAAAATGTATGTACTTAAAAATTAAACTCTTTTTGTTAAGAAATAAGAGTGATTTTGTAAAGGAACTGTTTATGTTTCTGTTCAACGTAACGATCTGACATTCTGACCCGTGGACCGTTTTTCAATGAGGATTCGAAGCAGCGCTTTGAGCTCTGAAAGGGTTCATCCATGTTACTCTGGTGCTTTTATATTTTTGTAATCGTTGAATGAATTGCTTCGAAAGTGGCTTAAAAACCATTTGCAAATGTCCGGTATAAAGAATTGTGTATGTCAGAGTATACCTATAATATCCATTTATAAAATGACGAAGATTTTCCATTGCCTGCAATCAGTGCCGTTAAGTGCTCTTGTCTTTTTTATGTTCCGAATTTAATTTCGAATATTTGTCGTTATGGAAAATATACTGATTTTTTCATAATTATTATAAAATAATTAATTAAAAACATTGAGATTGAAAAAAAAATTGGTTATACACAAAACAAATAAAATTGTGTGTCGTTCTATATTATGTTTCTTTTGAAACTGTTTCATTTTATCATGAAACTCGCTTTTAACTGCAATTTCGTTTGTCATATTGAAGTAGTTATATTAGTCTACAGAAAAGCGCCTATTGACATAATTTAATAACTTTATGAACTAGTCATTTAGAGTAGGTTTATTATTTAATATTTATAAAAGTATTTTTTTTATTTTGAAATCATTACTTTATGATTGTAATAGAATATATGAAATACTATGTACACATTTCATTGTATCATTTATAATAGTACGAAATATTAATAAATAGTTACATGTTATGTATAAAAATAATATTACTGAAGATCTTATACATTAATTTTTAAATTACATCTCTAATATTTCTTTATGCATGATACTTTTGGTTGTCATAGACATAAACGGTGACAGAATAACCAGAATTAAATGCGAATTCGAAAGTGAACAAGCAACCTAAAACTGTTCTTGTCAGCAACATAGCTGCCTTATATTAACACTTTTCCATTTCTTATGGAATTAAGTCTCTCTGTATTTATTAAAGTAAAGTAGGTAATTTTAGGTAAAGTAGGTATTTTCTTCTTTGTAGCTAACTATAATCACATATAAAAAGACATGTATTTTTATATGTGATTTTCCTTTTGAACTCCACCAGAACAAAACAATGAAATAAATATCTTCTCTATGACCAAATAATTGTGGATATACAATAAGTGAAGACCGATAAATTTCACTTATTCTTTGTGATTTACTAATGCGGCTTTCCTATAAAATATTCCGATGGTGAATCTGTTGGTCCCATAGCAGCAAAGCTACCTCATTCGCAGTCCGACTATTACGGAAAAAAATCATATTTTCACAGTGTTTCTCAAGTCTCTAATGTATGGATTGACATCTTGTAACGTTTTTATTGGACTATTTAAAATTGGTTTCAGTTGACACATCTTCAATTGACTTCTTTTGTATCTTCACTTACAAATAAATATGTTAAACTGAAATTTTTTCGAGACATTGTCAAAAACACTAAACTTGATCTTGTTCCTCAAACCTCGACATGAATCCATTTCCAACATTTCGTTTTGCACCAAATGACGTTATTTGAAAACAGTTTTTGTATTTTCGATTGCTACAAAAAAAATCCTTGCGATCAGAATGATGATCCATAATTTAACTGAAAATTGATTTGAAATATCTGCAAAATGTTTTGAGATGGACATTGCCGCTGCTGCAGTACATTCCAGGATATTAGTTTTTGAATGGATGAGTTGTTTGCTACTATTGCTACTATATTATTATATTCGTAATCCATTTCATATGATATCGCTGAGATATATGGCGTCATACATAGGTGTGTATTTAATTTAAGAGTGTGTTGAGACTGTGCTGGTTTGTGTCCTTCGGGATTCGCTGAAAGATAATCAACAACATTATGCCTGTCTATTTCGGGATTGGCTGCAGTTTTCCTTAACGCTAAGAGTAAGCTTACTGATAATTAGCAATGGCTTTTTAGTCTGAATCATGTTTTTTTTCTGCATATTTTATATTTTTTGCGGGCTTGCTTCGTCCATTTTTTGTCTTTCTTATTGGTCCTCGTGGTATTATTATGTGATGAAATTTCGTTTTTTTTTCCAGCATTTTTTTAATAATATTAGTTCGGTATTAATCACGACCACAAAATTAATTCTATATAAGAAAGGTACGGTTGAAAATGTCCATTTGATACCCATCGAGAAAACGAGAACCGTTTGTTGGAAAACGTGAAATGCTAATGTTTACTTACGTTACGAACAATCTACCGCCTTTCTAGCTCATGCACAGCCCCGTTATATCCTTGCGTAGGCGGCCCACTACACTTAAGGGTTAAGGGTTGGAATCAGATACTTTAAACTTGAGTACCGTTGCTACAATAATAATTGTTAAAAATATTAATTAGCTTGTTTTTGTTTGCAATTTTTTGCGTTAGCTCGGAATTAGAAATGTATAGCTGCCCGGGACACCTCTGTTCCGCCTAGGAGGCAGTAAATAAGCATAGTTTGAATTTTATTAAGTTTTTTTTGATCTTACGGTATGAAGAGTTTTCTATGTCTCTTGATTCTAACCTACCTCACCGATTTTCAGCCAATTGTGTATAGCCATTCTTAAGTTATAATTTGTGTATATTATTAAAACATATATATATTATTAAAACATAGTGTCATTGAAACAATGTAGTTAAAAATGTAAAACTTTTATACCTACAAAATATGCATGAACATTGTATTCACAAAAAAAGATATCCTTATAAGAAACTTATAGGAATAAAATAAAGCCTTTCATTGAAATTTCTTAAAAAATCAGTGAGCTTACAAACATTTTAGTTTCTTACATCTTTTTATCCCTAAGGGATAATTTTCGAAAAAATATTTAAACGTATTTTATGACTTAATACTGACAAACGAACAAACGAACTCACTTGAAATAGGTTCGTCGTGGATTTAAACGCGGTAGAAGTGGGAGCGAGAGGTATAACGGCTAAATCTCTCTATAACCTACTAAAAGACTTGGGCCTGTCCAGAACTTACATCAATTCATTCTTGGAACGTACATCGAAGGCAGCCCTAGTGGGTTCTTTTCAAATTTGGTTAGGTAGGGAGAGGAGCTTGGACAGTGGAGGTGAGTGTTTAACGTGCGTTAGTTAGGGGCCCCTTAAACCTATACCTGGGTCGCAAGTCCCAGGCACTATTGAAGCTCCTCTCCCTGCAACGCGATGGATCCGGCACCCGCACGGTGAATCCATTGAATGCTAAGAGGTTTCGTCTCTTCATTAGAATAACTTCATGCCAACTTTGCACGCCGTGATACCCACTTCAAGGGTGAATTAAAAAAAAAATCCTCTCATATTTTATACAAGAAATCCTTGTGCAAAGTTAAGGCCTTGCGTTGACATGTCAGTCATTAAGTTAGTCAATTTCTCCTTTAATGTGTGTAGATTCACTTGAAGAAGCTGCGACCGTATATGGTAACAGGCAACCTTACATTTATACTGGCATATGTAGATATTTGATTTAGATAAAAGCACTAGACGATAGTCAAATCAATATTCTGTATTTATGCACTTAGAACTATGAGAAAGTGGAATTGATTTTCGTTGAAGGTAATATAGAAAGATAATGATGTTTGTTTCAATTTTCTGATTTTTATCCCAACTATTTTAATACATATATATATGTATATATATATATATATACATATTATATATGTACTCGCATGCTGGGTGTCAGTTAATGAATTCTCATCTGTTTTTTTTTAGGATATTGTGTATTTGATCTTTCTTAAAACACTCACAATTCAACTTTTTTATAGCAACTACGAAAGAAGTGATGAAGTGTTATATTTATATTAATAATTATGAATGACGGTAACCTAGAAAATTTCGATATATTCAAATTTGACTGACTGACAGTGTGGGTCTCCTATCCAAAACCCTACCTTGTAAATATACAGTTTTAAAAATGTTTTCCCCAGTATTAGTACCATTAGCCATACACTTATGAAGTAATTTGTATTTAATTTGACATTGACATAATTATTGATACAAATTCATTATATTATTATGTTATATACATAAATTTGCTCTTAAAATATAAAATGCGACGAAAGTAATTTTATAATTCTTTTTAAGGGCTAGTTTGTTCATGTGTAATCTTTTGTGAAAATGTTTTTATAACCGTCCAAACGGGCCGTGTATTATCGTAAAGTAGAAATTCACGCAAACGCTGTGAAAGCTTGCACTTTGTTAAATGAAAACTGCAAAACTCAGGAGCACACAAAAGTCGTACATGTACGTTTGTATATTATTTGGTAATCTCATGCTGTATCTAAACAGTTGTCCTACTTAATGTTTGTTTTAACCCATTTTTATTCAATGGTTTCTCTCTTCGTATTGATATGTTTTTTAATAAAATTATAAACATGCCATGGTGATTAGTGATTGTGATTATATAATATAATATAACTAAATAAATAATAGTCATTCAGTTTAATCTTTTGACAATAACAAAATATATATTTTTTCCTAGAACTAAAAAATAAACAATTTAAAATTCATACGATCATTCAAGTTTCATTAATTTTAAACATTTACTTACATAATTTTAGTTTTTCTTATTGACCTAATAAGTAGAAAGCAACTATTGTTTTTTTTTTATAACTCATGAGGTTTATAAGACTATTATGATTAAAATTGTTCATTTCATAAAAATAATTGCGAGCGATCATAAATAGATTAAGTTTCGGTTGACTAGTTTTCCTGATATTATAAAATAAAAAAAAGTTTGGTTTGCTGATTTAATCATATTTAAAAAGAATTGGAAAGCATTAACTCCCGTTGATTATAAATTACTTAATTGCAAAGGTTTGGTTCAAATTTATAAGGTTTCTGTTATAATCATTAACATTTATATTATCTAAATTTAAACTGTAAAGAAAATGGCATCATTTGTTATCTCAAAATAATAATTTGCATTTTGAAATGCGATTTCAAGGTATAAATGAGTCAACATTTATTTTAATCAATTAAGAGTAGGTAAGTATATATATAAGGTTATGATTTAAAGATTTCAGTAATTGAAACTTGCGTAAAATTTTGTAAATATTTGTATAATATTAACATTTGGCTCTCGTCCATCTGTCTTGGCAGATGTACAGAGAAATGGCTACATGCAGTGAATTTATACGCTTACAGGCAGATATTCGTTCATTTTAGTAATAAATTGCACCTTAATGTATACATTAAGTAACGAAAAGATAAAACGTTTCTATTATATTTAAATGCCACCAATAATGCTTTAACTATAAAATAATAATAATAAAAGTTTTTTTTTTATTTTAAATAAATAGTGATATACAACATTTTTATTTAAGTAAAAAAAATATGTGTATGGTTATTATGGCATATGTTATGTAATAATTTTAAAACTAATTTAAGTGAATTTTTTACTTCCCGGAAAGTTATAATAATAAATCAACACATGACAAAGCAAGTCGACTCCTACTCGGTGCTGGGTCATAACTTGGATGAAACTATATTACCACCCATCTAATAAAATTATGCCACCAACCAATTCGTCGGGTTCCAAAACGAGTATACTGTCTATTGAAACCATATGGTAGATGATCTCAACAGTTGCTGAGAAATTCAAGCTGAGAACGATGAGAAATTTTTGTTAAAGCGAGTGCTTGGTCATGGGTAGCGGGATCACAATGTGCTTGCTCTGCTACTCTGCCGCAGACAGTAGGGGCCCAGTTGATGGGCTGTGTACCTTCGAAGGGCTGTTTCATCTGTGCATAATCCCAAGGTAGTATATAGCTACAGCTACATAGTGCCGTTTGGGTACTGGACGAAACTCGAAAGGACTCAAAAGCGATCTCCGGGGAAAATCAGTTTCCCCGCAGTTTCTAGATTAAGCTCCCATTAGCACAGTGAATCCAATTTTGTAGTTAGGTTATAATTCCAGGATATCTGTCCAACTGTATCAATCATATTCACTACGCTTTCCATCGACAAATAGTAAAGGTGCAAATAAAAGGATTAAATATGTACCAAATTAAAGTACTTCTACCTATCCCCTGCCTGCATTTTCATCTTTTTCATTATCTAAAGACATATATTTTTTGTATTGGCATGGGGTAACTAAAATAGCCACGTTATACTCTTGGGTATATTTTTCATGAGAACGTTTTTGTTTGTATCTTAGACTCATCTGATCTTTTTAGAAGAGTTACAAGTTCATCATCAGGACAAGTTGTTTCCATATAAGCGAAGCAACATAATTAGAATAAAACGTTTAATTTCTGCTAGTTACAAAGTTTTTCCCAGCTGGTAGTGAAAATTACAGGGGTGCTGATTGTGGACTGTGATATAACCAATTTCCTTGATTCCCTTTTGACATCTGATACAATTTATAAGTCACTGGAATCTTATCCACGTTGGCAATTCCTCTTAGACAAAGGTTTGCATTTCTGAAGTTCAGGTGCAGAGAATTCTCGCTGTCTTGACTTGGATGATTCTGTTTGGCCAGATAGTACTGTAGCCACAGCATTAAAGTTGTGCACCCCAGCTGTTATCTGTTAAGCCACGATTCTACCATCTCTTTTTAACGAATAATATAATGTCTAAATCATGGAATCTTGCCAATGTGGAAGCCAAGCCAAGCCAAGCCAGAGGCTTGCACACCCGTCTTATCAATGTCATATTTACTTTACCTCTGTAGTCTGTTCGGTTATGGAACATATGTTTAAGATAGACCTAAAAGACAATGATTTTCTTAGTGACTAACATAACAGGTATCGCAGAAATCAGTCAACTAATGATTTTTTTGGCTCACGCCATAGGTGCACATCCAATAGCTCTAGCGTACAAAGGTGAAGATCTTTCAGTTTCAATTGAAATCTTTAAAGTTGTAAACTGTTGGATATGGTACAGCATTATTAATTATCCTAGCTATGCCATACACTCTAACCTGATTGACTGCACTGCCGCTGTGTGGGACCTAGATTTCTGATTTCAAAATGCAGCTTTGGAATAAAGTAACGGTGTCATTAAACTTAACTTAACCTTAACTCATTCAGGGTGCAAGGTAGGTTGATGACCTTGTAAAAGTGCGGTAGAGTTTTGGGCCAGAGCAGATTTTATGTCTCTGCAAAAAACAAGTCTGTTCGAGGATGCAATACCGGAGTGTCGTGTCATGAATGTAGTCACCTTAAAGCCAGGGACATCCCGTAAAGATGAGCAAAAAGGCTTATTAGTGATCATTACTTTCCCAGGCTTGAGTCTGTACTCAAGGCTAAGTACTGTTACTTACTACCCAGTGTTGAGTACAGGCGTAATGAATAATGTATTTATTATAATATCTTAATAGTTAACGAAACCAGCAATTAATTGTTTCATTATCAAGAGCTGAAGAGATCTCTTTACAGAGATAAGTGTAAATTTGTAAAATTACCTTATACATAATATTGTTTATAAATAATCTAGTAAAAATAAGAAAAAAGCATATATGCCGTATTTTTAATAAATCAAAAACATACCTATTAAATTTACTTGTAGCACGGCTATGACTAATAGTCGCGCGAGAGGTCCATCTCGCGCATGTGTACCCGCAGCCATTTTATTCAGCGAGCTACAGTCCGCCTCTGCCTTTCGTCATTGTCAATCTTCGATGTTCTTAACGTTTTCATTATGTTTTGTAGTATCCTACGCAAGTCCATCGCTCATGGGGCCCTAAAACAATTAAATAAAATATAAATTATTGCTGTATTTCCTTATAATAAAAATAGTTACATATTACTTAAGATATCTGGAATACATGTCTCCTACCCAGAATGTCTTGTTTTATTATTTATTGACTCTTTATATTAAAAATGTCAACCCTGTTAGTCCTGGTAGTATATACACTAAGATGTGGCATGAATACTTAAACGAATTTTTTATGGCTAGTATATGAGGTACAGGTCCGAAAAACAGTTCTTTTCCTGTACGCTTTGTGTTGTAAAGAAAAATTAAAATCAGCAAAAATGTATATAATAACAATAAATAGGAATTTTGATTTTCAATATTGAATAAAAACTTGTTGTAGATGAGCTTCTTATCTCGTCTTTTGAAACCCGTAATCGAGATTTTTGGTTAGAACTATCGAAAATTATTCAATGAGGGGCAACTAGTTTTTTATAAAAACCAAAATGAATCAACATTTCGAAATTTCACGAGTGGTAAGTTAGTCATTATCAATAAAATCAATTGTATGAAACTGTGCTAAGTTTGAATAAATTTTATGTATATATATTAAACAATTGTTCGTTCTTTATGTACTTTATCGATTATCACAAAAATTTTCAACCAAGATTACCAAAGTTTATTAAATTGTACCTAAGTCTATAAAAGCAATAATAACGCTTAAAAGCTTTAACTAATTATCCTAAAAATATTTCTAGTGATAAGATTGTTTTTTTTATGAATTTCAAAAAAAAATTAATTGTATTAAATTTTATATTGTGACAGAAAGTTACTCTATTTGAATTATGCATATATTGAGTGTAGTCTATCCTCTGATTAAAGCCCCATAATTAAAACAGTTTTACAAAAAAATACAACAGGTCAGCGTAAGTTGCACTGGAAACTTTATAAAATTGAGAAAGATCCTAAGTTTTTAAGTAGCTTTCATAGTTTTTCTTTAAGCGAAACTAGTAGTAGTAGTTAGTAGTTTCGTTTAAAGAAAAAGTCTAATAAGTAATTTTTTTATTCAAAGAAGAAAATTTTGAAGAGTGTCAAAAATTTTAATATTTGTCCAAACAATTCAAGCATTTAAATACTAAAAATACAATACAAACATAACATAAACACTCCTACAAATTTTTCACTTACATAAAAAAAAAAACCTTTCTGCTTAATGCAAAATGATTATTATATGAGCTTTCTAACCACACGTATGGTGACACTTTTTTTTAATTTTTGCACAACGGTTTTTTATGAATTTTCTTACTTCAAACAAGTAGACAAAGTCGCATTTTAATTTTATTCAATATCACTGACATAATTCAAGATTTATTCCAGTTTTATGAGTGATAGCAAAGGGAGTCGTGAATAGTTGCTTCTTATATTCAACCTCTCTCCCTCACTTTTCTTTTGGATTTTGAATTCTTCTCATTCTGATCGCAACTAGCCACTCTCAATATTCTTATCCTAAAGATAATTTTTTTCTGCCATTAGATTTATCCCATCGTAAAATGCCAAAAATAGAAAGAAATATATACTTTTTTAATGTTTCTACCATCAACAAAATTTAAGATTATCGTTAAAATAAATTAATAAAGTAAAATGTATATCAATACTATTCTACTTTTTATGATTTAATTTATCCCTATATATTGTGATAAACTGGATTGTATTGATATTTTAGTGTTCATAGAATTATTTTTATAAGGCGAGGAATGTACTTAAACATTTTTATTTTTGTTTTGATTTGATTCTTATGTATATTATATAAGATTCAAAACTTTATATTTATTGTGTGTCAAATTAACATAGATATGTAGCAGTAGATAGGATGGAAAACTCAATAATGAATCAGAAATGAAAGGAAGTAGTTGAATTTATGAATTTGGGTAAATAATTTAAATCTATACTTTTTTATTAGATATAAACAATATTTTGCATATTGAAATATTCAATTTGTGACGTACGCGCTACATATTATAAAATAAATGAACATCGCCGGGGTAACATCGTTGTATAGATAAAATATCATATAACAAGTGACGCCGCTAACTCCGCGGAACCAACACCAAGCCGTGTGAACCAGAAGATTCCTGATACCACACAAGCTATGGAATGGCATTGCTATCCTAACATCGGGGCAATCATGTAGTCTTAGGTATAGGTTATAAGTTTCAATATGTAATTTTTTATTATAATATACATATAAGTAAGTTTCGTAGTTTTCCTGGAACCTCCGGTTGCCACCTTATATAATTAGTTCAATACCATAAATATGGTAACCAATGACTTTTACCCCGAGTAAACAAAAATGTTAATATATGTGCTACCGCGTCTCTTGTTCCCACAGACAGTCTTATGTTGTCTACAATATAAGGAAATATGTTACGAAATCTACGTATTGCCTCGTATGAAGAAATGTATCTTAAAGACTCTTTTTACGCCTGTGAGAAATTCCACATAGGAAATATGTAATTTTTTAAAATATTATACGTAAAATTTACATATATGTAGTTCTAGTTCAGAATTTAAAAAATATATAGAATGCACACCACTTAAAACTGTGGTTGCTAACGAAAACTAAGTACACATGTTTGTACACTACACAAACATCGGTATGTCACATCAAATAAAATGTAAGGCAATTTTTATATAAACATAATATTTGGCTTTGAAGTTGGTTTGAAAGCTTTTGTAAACGATACTAATAAATATGAGAAGTCTAGTCAATGAAAGAAGTAAACATTTTTTCTGAGAAAAGTCGCCCAGGTGGGCATAATTTTATACAATACGTCATGGTAACTATGAAATGAAAAAAATACAATATACTGTCTGCAGAGTTACTACATACAATATATAATTACAATTTAAGAATTGAAATGGACCTTGAGGAGACACACGAGCTTCTTTTATTTTTTTCTTCTGAAATGTAACTCTATTCATAATTTTCGAACAGATTCATCCAAACCGAAACTCTTTAAAATCAAAGTAACTGCAGTATTTCATTTCAGTAACATTGTCGTTTACTATCTTATTTTGCTCGTCTAGCCAAGATGAACTGTTATAGTGGTATATAAATTAGTTTGTTTGTAATGAATAAGCAAGTAGATTATTAAAACCATCATGATGACCCTCTTGGTGCGTGTCTCTTTCTTCGCAACATCCATGTTTTATAGATACATTAAGTTTGCGCACAAAATACATATAAAACACAAATACTATATGATTACGATAATAGTCTGCATAATTGCCAGACAAAAAATTGTAATCAAGTATATATTTTCGATCATTTTTTTTTAATAAAATTAATGGAACAAATAGAAATCTCATGGCCTCCCCTTTTATTTTCTACTTCATACATTCATCTTAATTGGTTGGATAAAAAAAGCGTGAACTTTGAAAGCTATGTCATGTGCATTTAGTGTATTTGAAAATCAAAAGTGGCTCAGGCGATTTTACCTTGGAACGGTTTGATTTCTCTTTTATCAGTTTGTTTGAAGGAACGGCAAAAATTTTTGTTTAATAATATTTAATATATTATCTTTAGTATTGTTATTACTATTATGACATTGATAGCACTAATCTTTCTTTGATGCCAAGAAATTACTTTGAAATTTTGGTTAGTTATATCTTTATATTGTCGTTCAGATTCAGCAATCTCGTTATACCTATTGGAGTGGAGCCATTTTCTATACATTCTAAATCTTGTTACTACTTAGTTATTTTTCTCCAACTCGTAAAAAGTATTAGACAAGGCAAACTTTGAAATAAACCAGTATTACTAGTATTTTTGGTTGAAATTCCGGTCTTCAGTTGGTAAGATATAAAAAATAGGAAATAACTAAAAGGAATATCAAGAATGGAATCTAAAATAGAAAAGTTTCGTATTAAGGACATCTAGTTCAATAAAAAGTTACTCTAAAATAGGTACAGAAACAGACTGCTAAGGTTATGAAAGAGTATGAAAGTACAGTGTAAATGTCACTAAAGATAAAGAATGAAGCAAACTTCGAGTAGAATAGAATAGATATCACGCCATTTTATGTATGAAAAGAAATTTCTGGAACTACAACTATTTAACTTTATTAGTACGACGAGGTTTGGATTCTACATGTGGCGCTCCATTAGGATGTTTCTTAATAAAATATTTCATTTCATAGCGGGAGTCAATCTTTCTTGAACTTGTAACCAACAAGATGACAACTATATTCTTATCAGAAGTGTAGTAGTTTTTAAACCTGCAGTGTGGTCATGAGGCCTGAAAAAGTTTCTGCCATATTTTTCGTAAGAAATTTAGACAGATAAGAACCGTTTTCTTTTGGCACAGATTTTTATACTATTATTTTGATTCAGTAGAAACGGACGAGGCTTGTCCATTTTTTGTACCAAGTCTATGACAGACATCAATACGGTGCAGAACCAGGTCTGGGACTCTAATATGATCAGATAGTACGAAAATATATTTCGTCTCAGTGTCAGAAGTCCATGGAATAGTTATTTTGGGAATATTTATTTTGGGAATTACCTTATTTTATCAAAACCTTCCAAGAATACCTGAATCTGTTGCTCAACTATAGATAAACCAATGTTTTGAAGGAGTGGTATCCAGTGGAGAGATTGGAAATATCCTTGAAGTTACCAGAAGATTCTGATACTCGAGATTGAGCCAGTTTTTTGTCAAAGGAAACAATTATATAACTTCTTCCGTGATTTTGATGAGTTAATAGATATTTTGTTTCTCTATAAGATTTTTGAATTTCCGCATGCAAAGTTATAAACATTACCGTATGGCACTCAGGTTCTGGATTACAAAATATTAAAAAAAAAAATTGCTAGCTGTCGAATATCTGCCAGCTTTCGCATTTCTTACATTTTTTTTAAATATTTTTATGGATTGTTAATATTTTAATACCATGAAATATAAACGAATGTGAAATAAAAAAATAAGTTCATATTACTCCTATAAACATACATTAGTGAAAAGCATCAAAATGAATTAAACAGTGGGAGACCGGTGCGGGTAACACGAAACTCAAATCCAACGCTGCGGTTTACATTTGCGTGTGATCTCTCTTGTCTTTGGGCTTTTAGTTTGAAGAATAAATCTTCATACGATTGATACATCTTATTATAAAAAATGAATTAGTATAACATACAGTACCAATTAGTTTAATATAGACCAGAATTTTTAATACACATCATTTATTTATAAATGTATTTCTCTTTTGTATGATATTATGTACTGCAAAATTTACAACTTGACTTTGGGGTGTTAATATGAATTCATCCGAGGATTCATATTATTGCAGCGATATCCAGCGGAAGCTATAATTAATGGCGGTGCCAACGCGTTTCCTCCACTTCTGCATGTATTGTACGGCATTATCGCATTAAACAAAGCCTAACAGTACCCATTCATAAGTTACTTTTAAGTTATGCGCTCGGACAGTGTGAATTATTTTCATTTGCGAGGAATAGTTCTGCAAGTAATAAACTTTTTAGGATTATCTAGAATGTTCCGTTAATGTAATTCTATGAACAGAAGACATTTATCTGTAATTTTTTCTATGGTGGTGGCAACATTTTAAGCTTCTAGAATTTATTTTTTCTTTCTATTTTATGGATTGACCATTCGATACTCATGAAGACATATTTTTTAAGGAATTCAACAATCAATAGTTGGAAATGAGAATTAATATATTTTTAAATTTTTTATAATAAACTTTAAATGATATAACCAAATTATTTTCGTATAATAAAAATATGAAGTATTTATAATTATGATCGACATAAAACTTATTGGTGATGACATTTTCAAATAATATTTAATAGAAATATAGCAGCTTATTATGTAACATTATACTTGTTTTAAATGCTAGCATAAATAAAGCCATTCCAATGAACCAAAGTGTTTCATCAAAAATTAATACATTAATTTCAAAACGAACTCGCTCGCCATGCCACCATTAATCAGACAAATGTTAAATTTGACACAATATACACAAATTAATGTATGGTCAACTGAAAACATTACGGTATCGGCGTTGGCAATTTGAACTCATTTGTAAGAGTAGCGATTATAAACCAGTGTAATCAGTACCTTCGTGTGGCATGATCTCAATTTACTTTGCAATAAAGTTATTAGTATACACCGATTGGTGGGCATGTAAAACTTATGTTTATTGGCCATTGTTATCCTTAACGTATCAGCAAACTTGAATTGTATAGTCAAAAAAGTAATATTAAATTTTGTAGATTGATCTTTTTGATACCAGCTAACTGTGAATACGATACTTAATCTCTTAGATTTAGTTTCGAAAACTATGCGTGTCCCTTTTCTTATTCTACATTTGGAAACAGTTTTTGTTGCTTTTTATCAGCCTTTTCCTAAGCTTTGCGAATATTTGATAAGGTTTTACCTTAATTAATATTTATTTAAATTTTTTTCCGCTGTCTTCGGAATTAGGCTCTATGAGAAATGTATAATGTGAGTTAATATAAAAGATATTGTAAACAACCGGCAGCTACCTCTATAGTCTGCGTCACATGACTTCTCACTAATACACTTGTCATCCCTTGATACTATAGTAGCATCACAGAATTTCGGGATGAATTGTAGTCTTCGCTTTATTCTTATGTTCAGGCTACATAAGTGTGAAGTTTCACCATAGTTAAAAAAAAAACAACAAATATCCATATATCACTACGAAAATTCGCATTAATAATATTAGTAGATTATTCCTTACGGTAAAGCTGTTTTTTGTTTTAATTGTATAAGCTTTGATTTTTCACTTCATATTCATCAAAACATTTGTTCAAAATGCATACGAAGTCCAAGTTACCTTTGTATAAATATTATATTTGTATACATAATATGTATATTATTTTTACATTAAACATCAATATTAGAAATTAATAATCTGTGTGGAAAATTATGTAGGTAAATGATTTTGTCGTATTCTGAATTAAAAAAGATGTATACGACAAAAAATGCAAAGTTTTTCGATGAGTAATTGTCAAAATATAAAATAATATGTACATATGAATAAATCAATAAAGGTAAGATTATTGAATTGTAAAAGTTATGAATCCATAATTAATTGTAATCATAAAATCATTGATATGATAATTATTAAAACTATAAAACATAAATTCTGCTGTATTATTTCAGTTATTAAATGTTAGATTGTTCTGACTCCTATCAAGTTAGTAATCCCGTCTGAGGGTTCAAATCAAGTATAAATCCCTGTGTCAGCTAGTTTAGTAAACGACAAGTTTCCCGTAATACTCACACAATGGATTAGTTATGATACTTATGTTAAGACAACGGAGCAAGACGAACATCACTTATCTTTGCCAACAAATGAATAGTTTATATATTGACACGGTGACTTATGCGTTCCGTTTTGGTAAAGATATAAAATGAACTACGATCTTATAGCTTTAAAAATATATGTGAACTTTTTCGGTAAAAATATATTTTGAGGTCTAAGACTTTCGCGACTATTATTCATTTAAATGAAACTGATATATTTTCGGATATACTAAGCGGATTTTATTATTTTTAAAATTATGGGATTATGTAGTTTAAAAAATAATTAAATCCGCGTAGTATGTACGAAAATATATTAGTTCCATTAAAAAAATATATATTTTTATGAAAAGTTATATAGTCCCAAAATATAATACTTTATTATTAAATAAAAGGTGCTACACAAAATCTATACTTGAAATAGCTAAAACTTTAACCATTAATTAAATCAGTCACAATTAATGTAGTGTGTGTGATTAAAATGTGTTACTTGTAATTATTATTATTTCTAAATCTATTGAAATGACCTAGTAAAAACTAATTACAGGGTTGTATGAATTAGCTAGAAGTAAACAGTAGGACAATATACATATACGTATATGCAATATAGAGAAACAATGTGCAATAGTGGATATTCTGTAATTAATTTCAGCGTCAGCTGACTTAATGAATGGCGATTATGCCGTGTACCACAAAAACTGCTCTGTCATGCAATAAACGTCAGGAATAGACAGTTTACAATTCAGTTGATATAAGTTTGGGTTGAGGTTCTAGATGTCAAAATTATAAACAAATATTGACGGGGCCATTAATTTTTGGCAGATGTTGACTGACGCTACGTTTTTATTTTAATCTTGTAACAGTTCGCTGCTGGCCAATAAAGAATTATTCGCCTACTGTTGCTATAAATAGAATGTGGATATGTATTTTTAATTATTCCATTGCGTGGTTGATGTTTGTATTGTTTTATTCCATAAATATATTTCGTAAGAAGTGTTTTTTATTTTATTTTAAAAGTCAGCCAGTTTATAAAACTAAATAACTTTGAAATATTTTCCAAAATGAATATTTCAGATCATATGTTACAAAATTTAAGTTTTTGAAAAATTAAAGGACTAATTGATTATGATTTTTGGACCACTTTTAACACTTTTTAAAATACAAAAGACTTTATTTTTCAAATTGTTTTTTTGTAAATTCCAACAGCATCCAAAATTTTCTTTTTGCGAAGTTTTTACACAAGATTATGTGTAGCATTTGCTGTGTACGATTTTAATTGATGAAAATTAAAAATCATGCATGAACTTAATTTTACGAAAACGAGCGTAGAATTTTGAGGACGTATTTTGATTCGTACAGATTTTATTTTTGTTTATTTTACGAACACCGAAAATTTATCTATGACTTTATGTTTATGTAAGTAGTCGTGTATTTTCACAAAACTTAGTTTAATCCTTACTATATTATTCCTAAGAATATTTTTTTTTCGTATCAGGTATTAATTAGCTCGACGTTAGAAATAATTTATTTCAGGAAATGGATTTAGTAGCTGTAATAAATAATAATATTTTTGTATACTAATAAGGATTATTATTTCAATATTTTTAACTTTATTCTTGTTGTAATCTTTTACATATATTATAAATATGATGTTGTTAACTAGTTTAAATGTTATAGCGATACAAAGCCACAAACATTTACAAAACTTTACTGGAGCTCGTGGTTACTATAAAAAGTATGAAAGTTAATTGTATTTTACTTCAATTTACAGCGAGTGTTGTGGGAATTGGCACTACTCCAGAAAAAATATTAACCTTTTAGAGAAAATACACATTTGGAACAGGTTATCTAATTTGAGGAGATTACGATGAAAATAGACAATTGCAAGCCTTATTCGGATACTGGGCAGGAGAAAATTAAACCGAGAACCGAATTACTCACAAAGTTAATTGAATTTGAGTTTCAAATTTAAGAAATACATTTATTTTAAAATATGACTTTCTTAGATGGTTTCGTGATATAATAAAAAAGAATAAGTTAAATAAATTTCTTTCATTAAGAACATTTATCATAGAGGCATAAAATTCATGACATTATTAAGTTTACATTACTTTAAAAAGCACTTTTATATTTATTATGCACAATCTCTACATTTATAGTAAAGAACATGTTTTAAGGATTCGTTTTATCTAACTTAATCTTCACAATTTACTGAAGGAAAACTACACGTTAGTGTTTAGGAAATCAAACTTTCGTAGACGATAGACGGGGGAGAGACTAAACTTTATCGAAATGCTAAAGTATGTTCAAGAGTTTATTAGTATCTAATATAGATAGTATACAGAGTAGTATTTGAAATAGCGATATTATCATTAAATTTAAAGAAAATATTTTACACAAAAATAAAATAAAGAAAATTTCGCAGAGAAGAGGTGACGATCGTTATATTATCTCAAGACTATTCACCCACTGGTTTTAGTCAATACCTTTGGTTTTAATATGTAAGTAGGCTGAGAAACGTTTTGGTTATATATGTCCTTATGCCCACTATTGTTTAAATTCTAGCAGAAAGCACTTAATTTAAAAACCGGAGTATAAATCAGCGGAGAAGTATGTGTTCAGATAAAATATAGTACATTATTACTATTCTACCCTATTGTTAGGGAAATAAATGTAACATCAGATATCAGTAGCTTTTAAATTACTTCAGGAAACATAGCCTGAATCGTAACAACAAATCCACTTAGCTTTATTTCACACACTATTAAGATAGGAATAAAAATTACATTTATTACCAGGGTGTAATGGAATTTTATTACATCCTGGTAAAGATTAGCGCTCTAATTAGTTGGTTATTAAAAGCTTTAAAATGTAAAAAGCTATTATTTAAAGAAGTTGACATTAATGGTTAGCTGAATTTAATTAAGGTTTAGTGTACAAGAAATTTATTATATATATTTTGGATTATGATACACGTCATGTATTGAATTAGCCGACAGTTTTTTTTATAAATTTTACGAGTTTTGCAGCCTCAAATTAAATAAACACATAGTTAAATTTTCTGTTCAATTATACCTTTTGGTAAGTTTTGTTTGGAGATTATACTAAACCATACTAACTTAAATACATAGTATGATAATAAGAGTAATTTTGATTTTTAAGACTTATTAGATTTGTAACGTCATTGTTTGAATTTACTTGTCATTTAGAAAACCAATATTGAATAATATAAAATATTTTTTGTTTGTTTCCTCAAAAAATAAATTATTTTGCTTTTATTATTATTATAACTTTTTAGCTTAGACGGAAATAGTTAAAAATACAGTTTGGCGTACATCTAAAAGGTTCTTATTTATGACATTGAAATTATTATATGAAATAAAAGCGTTCTAATATACCTCATAAATATACATATACATAAAAAATATAAATGCCAACATTACAATAATCTATATTTTTTGGGGAAAAATCTAAATTAAAAAATAACAAAATAAAATTTCAAATAGACCAATAGAAGAACCAAAATAATTTTAAAATCTTGGTCCACTTTGGTAATTATAATAGCTTTAGAATATTTTAAAGCATAAATATATTTGTATTTTTTTTCCTTTCACTTTCATCATAATTTTCTCCCTCGAGACTAACCAGTTGTCAAAGATTTTAATTTTTTTCTGAAGTAGACTTGGCGTTTATTCTTAGATAATACTAGCTTTTGTTTTAATTATTGCCCTTGATAAATACAAAATTTTGTATTTTAATTTGATTTGTATTTTTATTTTTTTTATTCAAAATAAAATACCTTTTGACATTGCATGCATATTGTTGTATACCTACTTTATTAGAAACAAAACTTTTTCGAAAAATTCAAATATTTGTATTATTATTTTTACAGACCAACTTAAGTTACTATTATTATTACGCAGCGTATTTACTCTAATGATGTAATAAAAAAATGAATATAACTGTTATCTAGATTAAGTCAATTCTAGAAGATTATTTAATGTCTTAGAAAATTCCCATATTTTTTAAATAGCTAAATATTAAATTTATTAATGATTAAAAAATTTACTATCTTAGTTTGTTTCAAAAAATATACTTGAAATACATGGACATCATCCCAACGTTTTTTCAACGCTCTTATATACAAGATATTCATATAAAAATTGAATGGAATATTAAATTATGTTGGTGCTCATTTTATATAAAAGTGAAAAAGAATCTTATTAGGCTTTTCAAGATGCTTTTAACTTAATGAATAAATAAATCTATTGACTCTGATATGTTAAATATCTTATACTCTTAAATTAATTAATTTTTTAATTACGTTAGAATAAAATACATTGATATTATTTTATGTTATGTTATAAGTTTTTATTATTCTTAAGTTATTTTATCTATTGATTGATTTTATGGGGTTTTGGATGCTTTGTGTACGTTAATTAAATAATGAGTTCAAAGAGCGCACAACGTAAAAGATAACGATACAGTTTAATAATTTTAACAAAATTTGAATCAGAAGAATGCTTTTAGAAGGTTGCTTTTTATTTATATTCATAAATAAAATTCTATAAAAATATTGTTTGATCCTTATCCGTACAAATAACTTTTATAATAGGATTGTATCATTAAGTACAATAATGCATAATATGACAAGCTCTCTTCTAGTTAGGAATCTCTTAGAAGAGAATATGAAGCATAAAAAATATATAAAGAACATTCATACAATTTTGTATAGTATTATCCAAATTATATTTTCAAAAAGTGAATGATTTTGGTTACAAATATAATATTTGGTATATGACTAAAATTAAACTGAAATTAATTCTAACTAAATAAGTCAAGTGGATCAAATCAATTCAACGTGATTAATAATTAGTACACACAGTATTTTAGTCATACGTTGTTAAAACCAGGTTCTTGACATATTTATTAGCAGAAAATATGGAAAAAAAAATTGTTCTATGTTTCATAAGCTCGCACAAATTTAATTAGAACCTAAACTGATGAAATCATTTTTATAATCTTTTCGAAAAAAAAAAACATTATTTCAAAGATTTTCGTTAACGGTGAAAAATAATATTTTTCTGTGTTGGACAGATTTCTAATTATGACATTATTATAATATAATTTTAATTTGTAATAACAAATCATTATACAGCTGTACTAACCTCTTATCGTCGCTGAATTCATTTAGTAATTAAACTACAACCGTTGTCCTCAAACATTCTTTTCACAACACACATTACTTTTCACTCAAAAACTTTTCCGAAGTGTTGAATTCACATTGACTGTTAAAATTCAAATGTTATTGTCATATAAGAAACAATCCGAAGCAGTCTTTCAAAACACTGACAACTATGTTCGAGAGAGTTGGAAAGTTCCGTGCACGGATTGTACAGACTCGTCGCGTTGCCCAAGTCGCACTGGCTTCTGAAGTTGTGACTATGGCACGCGGTAACTGAGCGACATTCAAACGATGCAAGCGCGATTCATGCGCGGATGACTGAGTAGGAGGAGTTTCTTCAAAAACCACGCCTACCAAGGAGCTACACATTTCTTTTTCAATATGTGTAATTCAATTTAGCTTATGTCTTCGCTGGGAAAGTTGATGCCCTGTTGTCGTTCAACACAATGTTTTTTATGTAAAGTGTAATGTAGTTCGTGAAGCGAGTCGGTTCGCGTTACTACTCCTTGTGATTTTCTCCTGACTTTTTTTTGTCAATTTTACGTACAGCTGCTCATAACTTGTGCTATAATTTAAATTTGAAAACAGAACAAGTTGTTGTATATAATTTATAAAAGTCATAAAGGGCGTTGGTTAAAAATCTGTTAAAAATAAATCAAACAAAGTCTGTAACAGAAGAAGATTAAGAAATCGTTTGTGTATTCATTTATAACAAGCAATATTATTTATGTATTACGTACATTACAAAGTACCTATAAATCCACCCCAGTAACCCACAAACCGTGGCCGCAGTAGCCACGGTATACGCGGCAAGTCTTGTAAAGGAATTCACTAAATTATAACAGTAAATTAAGCGCTAGTTTCATTTGCGTTACAAAGTGAATTATGTGTCGGTGTCTTAGTTCTGTCACCGCCAAAGTTACTACGGTTCAAAATTAATACAGTACCATAAGCCAACGTAATACCTCTACGTCCTCAAGACACCCATCTTGCCATATCAAATTTTATAATTTGTTTCAAAGAATTTATAACCTTATTTTCTGGGCCTAAAGAATCACACTTAAATACCACGGTGGCGACGTACGCGTCTCCGTAAATATTTTAATGATTATTATTTAATGTACACCTATTTGTTTAGTGTCGTGTTTAACCTGTCTTAATGACAATGACATGTATAAATTGCCTGATTAAAATATTACACTGTCATGACATTATACAAGAGTGATGTGAAAAGCATAAGCGTTAGTTTTTAAACAATTTTCAGAAAAATCAGTACATTTAATCGAATGAAGACTTTTCGATGAATACAACTTCGAGAATGCAATATAATCCGCGTAAGTTGGCAACACTAGATCGACTTCGTATTAAAGAAAGCAAAAGGAGGCCGATCAACTCCTCCCCGGGGGCTCGTTTTACTCGAAGCGATTTTCGCGTCTCGTTCTTATGATTAAGTCAACTCTTGCGGGATTCGAAACTGAGTCAGTGGCGCTTACTTGTTCCTGTAATTTTAACCGAGTCCAAGAAATTAAATCGCTCGTATTTTAAATACTGATACTAGAAAATAAAACATCGCTGTGGAATTTTAGTTGAGCAAATTAAAATTAACTATGGATCAATATGACATTTGGTTCATTCCCTTTGAAAGTAATTTTAATAAATTCATTAAGAAAATTAAATCTTTAATCAATAATTAAATTATATGCAATCAAAAAATTAATAAGCAACTAAAAAGTAATTATTACAAACAATTTACTTTATTGCAATTCTTAACACGATCACCTTTTAAATTTATACATACATACAATGTTTTAACCTTTTGCAGACAAAGTCTGATAAAATGTTTAAGTTCTTTGTTTATAAATAAAACCTAAGAATTCATAAACAAAATTTTAAAACGTTCTTAGTTTCCTAAAAAGTAACTAGAATAGATTTACCTAAAGTTAATACCACTAATTACTACAGTTATTTTTGGCTTACTAGTCATAATTTTTTGGTACTTTTTCGAATAGTTGTGCAACCAGTAATTACTTTTCTAGCCTGTATTATGAATGCCACAAAATTATTTCCATATATTATTTTTTTTTACATCATTTTACAATATTCGTACTTTAAATGCGGTTCCGTACTTCTGATATAAAGATAAGAAGATCCAGTGAGATCCAGTTCTAATCAAGTTTTATAATAATTATCAACAAAGTTAATAAAATTTTGACCGTTTCAAATACATACAAATCAGGTCCCACGGAGTGACTTAGAAAATAAAGATTCAAACAAACAAGTTAAATTGGAAATAAAATTCAATTACATATGGCAGAATATAAAATATTTCTGATGCTGAAAAACGCCGGAATAGTTGGCTAAAGGATAGTAGATTAAATATTCACGGTATTAAAGAAAAATATATATACAGCATACATATATATGCTTCAACCTACTTTCAGCCTACGCTGGACTTTCGTGTTACAATTGATCTATATATATGTATGGTTATAATTGGTGCGAAATTAATCTGAAAGTTCTTTTCATTATCAATTTTCAAAATCAACTCCATTACATATTATATATGTACTATAAGCAACAAAATATAATAAAGATGTATAAGTCCTATTTAAATATATGTTTTCAGTATAAATTGAATATTATAATTATTGATATAGATCTATCGTATAGAATAATAAATAAAGAAGTGCCTGCTTGAAATTTAAAATTAACAGTTGTTTACAAAATTATATTAAAATTTATTTTCTTTGTCTCGCTGTCGGTCTATTTATTCTGGTTAATCTTTGGAAGTGCTGGATCTCTTTTGACGAAAATTTTATTAGCAAGATATGTTATAAGGAATAACTGACATCAAAGAGGAGAAAGTTCTCAATACTACCTAGTGTTTGTTAGGCTGTTACTTCAGCAATAAAGGCCGATTTTCTAGAAGTATGAATGTGATTGAATATGAATGAAGGAGTTACAAGAAATAAAATAAAACTTCATAATCATGACAAGGATTATTTTAACCGGGGATAATTTACGGGCAAAGCCACAGTCACCAGTTGGTTCCCAATAAATTTTTAAGGTTGTTTCCGTAATAAAGTAAATAACATTTAAAAATAAACTTTATAGTAAATATTTTAATAAAAGCAGCATTTTTTAAAATATTTATGCGGTAGCCAAAAAATTACCACCTTTTTGTATGTGTTAAATGTAGCGGTTTTCATTTCGGTAAGTAATTAATCGATTGTTTGCCATTTTGTGATAATTAATGTTGGCGTATTTGATTTGTGCTAATTATCGTGATTATATTAAAACACCAATTTAGTGCCATTGGTTTATTTGGAGAATGATAAAAATTTTTGAGTTTAGTAATTTGTTATTTGAATACGCAAATAAATTGATTATTGAAAATTTTAGGTCTGATGTAAGTAATGATTGAATATTTTGAAACAAGGTAATTTGTACTCTACTCTAATAAAATGAAATTACATAATATATTTGTTATTTTTTTATATTTTCTAGCTACTTTAGATGTTATGAGTTCACTGCATTATTATCATTATGGATTTTGTTCTTAAAAAATAATGGGCTACTCTTTTCTTTTGAAGTCGTGATACCCTGGAGGTTATAAGGCCCGCCTCTTATACGTGAGGGCGCGGGTTCAAAACCTGGCAAGTACCAATGTCTTTTTCGAGTCATATGTACTTTCTAAGAGTATTTAGAAACCACTGACAGACGGTATAACCACAACCCCAGCAGGGAAACTGGCTGGAAGAGGATACAGCAAGTCTTGGGGTCTAAATCTAAGCCCCAAAAAGTGCTAGTGCCGTAGGCAAGGGGAAACCACTGCAACTATCTTCCCAAGAAAGTCATCATGTATACAGATCACTGACACGTGATGACCACGACGAGTCTACAAAGACTCTTTTCTGACTCTTTTCTTTTAAAAATGTGTCCTTGCATCAATAACTTACATTACTTATGACGATGACACAAAATACAATAGAAAATTATTTAAATTTATCTAATAACTGCGAGACTCCAAATGCTTTTAAATTCATTCATAGATATATTTGCTATTAACTTTGTGGCCGATATTGGGTCTATAGTCTGCAGATTCCTTTAATACAAGTGTCCAGTCAATAAATTTTGGAACCAAAATATTAATGTGGTTCATAATTTATCTTTTCTATGATTAGCTTTTATACAAATAAGAAAACAGAAGCTGAAGACGTAACAATCAAATTTTATAATATTTATTTTTGTCAATTCTGTTTGCGTCAGTAGTTACTCCTATATACGTAAAAATTGCCTCTATTATTTATTAAAATTTTTTATTGTTAAAATAAAATCTATTAACTGTTGTTATTTTATAAAATAAAAATAGTGCAGTTGCCATATATATTTGCATTAACAAAATTAGTCTGCTATTAATATCAACAGAAACAATTTACTAATAACATTCTTAGATACGATGCATTACAACGTCAGTGAACATAAAATTAATAATTATAATAAATTATTTTTAACTTTGCACAAAGTTATTAAAACTAACATTAAAAGTAAGTGTGGGTAAGTTTTATAATCATCCGAATCTGGGTCCATAATTATTAAAAGAAGATCAAGTGGAATCCTCGAAGAGAAGTTATCAGATGTACTTTTGAATAAAGATTTTATTTATTTATTCCTTGTTGAACGAAAAATTAAGAAAAGCGTCACTTAATGCCAAAAGCATTTTACTAGAATTGTCGCTAGTATAGACTAGTCAACATTAAAGAAGATAACATTGGTACGAAACAATTAAGAGATATAAGAGAAAGAAACAGTAGCACTGGACTAAATTAAATTATGAAGTGAAATAAATTTGACTTATACATTTGATATGATATTTAACCTGATATAGGAACAAACATATATACGTAATCTAAATTAAAACACATAAATAAATAAAAAAGCAAATAAAGCATCTTCAAGAAATTGTACATTGTTCCAGCAAATGCTGTGTTAATATCATCCTTAAGATCAATCTGTTCGGAGTATGTCTGATAAGTTCTGGTAAGCCAGAGTTGAATTGCGTAAAATGTGAAAAAATTCCAAAGGTAACCAGTACGATTCACAATAGTAAAACGTGTGAGTCTTGCTGAAGAACTAAGTGGTAAATCATGAAGGTTTCCCAGCAAATGAAGTTTAGTTTTCAAATACTAAAGAGATAAAAAGATCGTTTAGGGGAGAGTATAATTGATATAACAATCTAGAAGAATAGACCCATTAAGGCAGAGATGGATTTCAGAAAATATGCCCTTATTTCTGAAGTCTGAAAATAAAGAGAATACAAGATTTAAGAAGGCTCTCCAACTTATTTAGTTTATTTTTTAAATTCTTGGACCAACATTCATCAGCATAATCAAAGACACGTATGGTCAGTAATTGTACTAGCAGTTTTGATTTGAATGGGTAAAAAATGCTTGTATCCTTAAAAAAACACGAAGCGACCCCGTGACTTTGTTGCACACCTCATCAGTATGATTGTCCCAGCTCAATGAGTCGTCAATAAAAAGTTCAAAATTTTTAAATAACGACGCGTACCAATTTGGTGTGTTTTTGTAAGCCATCTGTGGTAATTCTAGCGTCGCTAGTTTTCAATTGCCTGACATTTATTAGGATTAACTGTTAAGCTGAACTTTATACACCAATCGTAGACTGTCATTGATGGCCCCAATTGCGCCATTAAACCTATTAGGAGAGGTGTGTGTAAAAATATAGAGGTAGAGTGGATGGAGAGTGTATAGCCGATAAAAGCAGGTAAGATTTATAGTAGTAAAATAAATAAATGAAGAGAAAAGGAGAGGAGAAAGTATACCTTGTGGTACACCGCAAACCAAGTCGAACCAATCCTATAAGGCACTGTATAAACTATAAATTATAAAATAAAAGACAAAATATTATTAGCATAAAAGACAGATATAATTTTAGGAACAGTGAAGTTTATCTGAGTGTTTTTTTTTTTAGATTTTACTTGTTAGTATGATTCCTTATATTTGTAAGAATAATTTGTACATAATAACATTATAACTATTAGTTTATTTAAGGCAAATACTGTCCATATACTCGTACTTCAACAGTTAACACCTTCAAGTAATTATTTCATTAAATGCTCAATTATCTATAAGTACACAAGCCGATGATCTATTTACGGTCACCCCACTAGATTACGTGATACGTACCTTGATGAAGAAATATATAATTTGTCTTATACTTTCTACAGCAAATATAAAAATTTAAATTCAGTAAGTGTTGAAAATTATATGTTTTTTCCAATTTTGTTATAATTAAAAAAAAAATATCAATTTTTTAGTTGTCTGACCTGCTGTTGATTATATTTTACTTTTTAAATGTGATTTGGATATCTAATTCCTCTATGCTAAATTTATCCGTAGTTATATCCTCATTTTTATATTTCATATTCTTAGCGAATAGCTTAAGGTAGCTTCCATGCATAACGAAATGAATATCATAGCGACTGTAAGGCTTTAACTTAATAATAGTGAAGACAATGACGTTTCTGAGTGTTATTTCAATTATTGAAAGTTATTTAAATATGACTATTTTATAGGTTTCATGTTAAACAATAACATTAATATTACATTCTTTAACTAAAAAATTCTTTGCCTTATATTTAATTTCGGTTCTGTTCTAAATGGACGTTCTTATTTAGTTTCAAGGCTGTTTTGAAACAGTTTAAAATATCCTCTTAATTTATGCTGTTCAATTCGTGTGTAAAGTCCACCCACACCCAGAGGATGGCTACCTGGAATAAGTGTTTCGCTAGTGTTGGACACGAATTCATTAAAAAATCATTAATAGTCAGAAAATTAATCAACCATGGTGGAGATTAGTTTCAATGATTAAATTTTCTAAACAGACTTATTCTTTTTCTATGAAAAATATATCAGTAATACAAGCTGAATTTCAGCAGTAATAAAAAATTACAACTAAATTATAAATATTATATTTCTTTGTGAAATTCTTTTCTTCCTTATTTTGTTTCAAAATAAAATGTAATATTCTAGTAACACGTTATTGTTTGCTATAAACAAAATCCCCCGTGCACAATATAGTATCATGCATTATATGCGTATGATTTATTCCCATTGTTTAGACGTCATTATTTTCGAAGGGGTTCAGTTATATTTGAAAAGGTGCCTGGCATGATTGTGGGTATCGAAATGCACTTAAACGTAATAGCATTATTACAAGTGTTACAGTGAGTAGTTCTAAATCTAAACCAATCTAGATAACGGCCGGTCCAATACAAGATATTAGCATATTCATAGATACTCCTTACGTAATTTTGAAGTCACTCTCTGAAGCAAAATAGCTTAATTAAGAGCTTGTATAAAGTATAATAGATTTTTCATGCATTGTATTATATATAAAGTCGTTGACAGAAATTGTTTTTTTACTAATGCAAAAATTATAAATTCATACAAAAATATGCTTAAATGTAATAGAAAATGAGTTTAAATTTATAAAATAAAGCAGTCAACTTACATTGGATATTTTTAAAGACTGAAGACATTGCGTGTTCTGGGCGAAGTAACCGTAGAACTGAATAAGTAAATGCCAGGTATAAATCAAGTTAATTGCATCGGAGAACCTCCTCGTATGAACCAGCAGCCTTCGAGTACAGTTTTCGACAGACTGCATTTACTATTCTCTTCCGGAACCTATCTATTGTGCAGATACTTATATCGATCCAGAAACTTAGTTTCGTTTTGGTTATAAAGAGAATATTCATAGTCAATTAGTGTTGCTTTATAAAATAAATTTATAAGAGAACCTTTTAAAAATAGACGTTGAATGTTTTTTTTAATCCAATGGCTTTTTAATGTCTTACATCAATATCTTTTTTTTAATGTGTCTTTGTTTTTAACTTAAAAATGTTTTACTTCAAAGTTATAAAGATAGTTAAATTTAACAAACACAAGTATGTGAAACTAAAAACTAATTCATTAAATTTTTGTGTAAAATCTTGTAGTCTCTTTAAATGTAAAAGAAATGTAAATTAAAGAGAAGATTTGGATATTTAATTTTACTATCCAAATAAGTAATGATCCAAATCTTCGTTCCAAATCAAAGTTAGGAAAATCCAAAAGTTACGTGTTTTACTGGGTTCACGATCAGAATTTTATTAATTTTTTGTATAATATTCTGAATAGTTATTCATAAAACTTCCTGTTTAAATTATTTTTTACATTCACATAAGTCTCCATTAAAAATAGAATTCTAGTTACAAAGGGCTCAATTAAATTGAAATTATTTCTATATATTTTTTACTTTTTAATTATTTTTTAATTAAACTTTATTAACATCAAAGATATCAACTAAAAGAGCCAATATAGATCGGAGCCAAACTCAAACTATCCAGCCGAAAATCCTAAACTCGAGTTCAAAACTAATAATGTAAGTACTAATATAGATTCGAGAACAAAAACTATTAGATCCTCCTTGGAGTTGTTCGGATTTCACGAGTGCCGTTCGAAATTTATATTTAGATACATACTGTTATTTTTTTTGAAAATAATAAACATCTAAATGTTTGTGTAAGTTTATGAGTATTTTGTTTTAGAAAATTATGAAGTCTGAAGCTGTAATGAAAATTTCTTAGCCTTAATTGAATGAAAAAAGTAAACACAAGAAAAAATATTAATATTTTTATAGAGTTCTTAGTTTGGCTTTTTTTGCTGTGTTATGATGATTTTTATTTTACAAAACTAGTTATTGGCTGCCCTATATTATGATTCTCTTAAAGCTGAATGCAGTAAAAAATTCTGGTATTCTGTGATAATGCATAGCTATCATCCTACTTAATGGTAAGAATATAATATGTAGCCTAAGATTTTAAATTCACTTTCTCAGTAAAGGATTATTCACTCTTACCCTGAAGCACTGCAAATTGTAGGTGTCAGGGAACACAGATTCAGGCAAACTGTTCCAATTGTTTAAATGAGAAGGAAGGAAGAATCTCAATAATATAAAACCTACATATCAATAATAATTTACGAAAAATCATTTTTTGGGAGAGATAAAGTACCTTATAGTAAAAATGATGATCATATTTCAAGATTAAGGTCATTGCAATTTGTTGCTATTACAACATTTATATTGGTACCTACAGGTGTGCACTGCGCGTCTGTAATATGTTTGGTCTAAGGGTATGTAGGCAACAGTTGGTTTTGTATTATTGGTATTATATAAGACTCAGTGTCTTCATATATTTTATACCCTTTTTTAAATTTTGTAGCATTTACCATAAAATTATTTACTTATTTAAATAATGAACTGTGATTTTTACTTTATGGGTATCTTTATCCCAATAAACACATTCCTGCTCTATTCAGCATTTCGAGGTGTTAGCTGTTAAAGTTTTAAACATCCCGCTGATTTACCTAATCCCTCCTTACTCAATTCTTGTCCCAACCGAGATAATTTTTGTATAAAATTAAAATATTTCTCATTTCTTTTATGTTATATTACATAAAGTTAATATAAATGAAATAAAATTTTTACTGATTTGTATATATTACTTATACTGTTGATTTATCTTTGCCGGGCTTAGAATATGAAACAAAGCAGAAAATTTCGCTCACATATCAGAAATAGAACTGTGAGACGAATGAGCACAAAATAGAACTTGAATCTGATGGAATATTCACGTAAGAGAATCATAATTTGTTTTTTTTTAGAGGACGCTACCGAGTTAAGTGTACTGTTTAAATTTTAAAGGATATTAACAGTTATTTTATGTAAATCAAAGTATTTAACAGAACGGATAAATAAAATATATAAATCTCGCCAAAGAGCCAGATTAAAAGTGTTTGGTTGTGCACAATATTTTTTGTTATTTATTACTGCGTGTGACAACGTTTGATATATCGAGCCAATTCATTTGTTCTAAACGTTGTTGACAGTTGCAGATCTGGCATTAAAAAACGTTTTTATCTCAAATTGAACACAAAGTAACAATATCAATCGCGAGTTCCATGGTTTTTTGTTAATTTGGAGCGATTGAAATGTATTTAATTGAAAACCATTCACAGTGTATAAAATATATAACCTTGATACACATTTAAAAATTCTTCATTTATTTATTTATTTAAATACTAATATAAACAATAACATTTCTCTACTATAGCCAAGCAGTATTTATATCAGAATGCTTGTCTATACTTTACAAAATGTACTATTTTATGTTTTAAAAAATGTACTACTTTTATATCTGACTATCCTAATGTCAATTATATGAACACCATAAACTCTTCCTTCTCTTATGAGTTCCTTATGTATACATTATGCCTCATCAAGGTGATGTATATAATTTTAAAACTATATAAGCCTTCTGCTGTTCCTTTGAACAAACTTTCAGTACGTAAAATAATCGCCTTTATGAAGTTTTCGTAGAGGATTACAAAATGGAATTCTTTTATTAAAAGCCAAATGTACGAGTCTCAATTAAGCACGTTGTCCATATTGATGTATCACGGTACTTACTTTAATTTTACAAATAAAGGCAAACACAACTTTTTACACGACCATTTCTGTAAAAATTAATTTAAACTTTAAAGAAACCTATAGGTTCTATAACAATATAAAAACGGCTTATATGTATTATTTGAGAATTAAAAATGTTTCATCGTGGTTTATTATTTGATTCTAAAAACATTTTACAAAATTAAATTGCATTAATTTGTCTTTTCTCTTGTTTTAGTATTCGTCGCTTTAATCGCACGGACAAAGTATCGGAAAAGTTGTTAAAGTCAATTCTTAGATATTAACTGTGACCAAAAGGGTAAAATTAATTATTTATAATAAGTTATAAAATACGCGGTCACAATAATTGTGTTACTAAAACGGATTACCAAAAGGAAATGAAGCTGCGAGAAGATGTATTCGAGTCGCGACAACAAATCCGGCTCATGATTGTATTATTAAATTTCAAAGCATTTTATTGCATTATAATTCTGTGTCTGAGCTCCAATTTTTCTTTTTCCACGTCCACTTCAGCTCATTTTGCGTTTTATTTTATTTCTTCTTTTTATATCTAATTATAGTATTAGTATTTTATGGAATATGATTTTATACTGTTAGTTAAATAAGAAAATTACATGTATAAGAATGAAGTCTTAATTTTACCTTATTATCAATGTTTTATAGATGTATTCCTTTTCTTTTTCCTCGTGACAATATTTTTCATGTTATTTATGCCATTGTGAAATTAAATACATCAGTTTCTGTTTCAAAGAAAATACTTTAAATTGTAACCGTTGATATTTAAGTGTTTAACAGATTCATTAAAATTTTAAATGACTTCGCACTTGTGATGTAAATATTTTTAGTGACACTAATAATTTTTGTGATCGGACCCATATTAGAATACTAGAAAATTTTAATAAAGTTGGTAATAGAACCTGTACAATAATGAGATCTAAGACCTTCGTTAGTATTCATTTAAATGATTACATACTACGCGTATTTTATTATTTTAAAAACTACATACTTCCGACGTTTCGGTTTCTTTGCAGCAACCGTGATCACGGGCAGACGAGAAGCGAATGTCTATCAGTTGGATTTGTTATTTATCATCTACCGCCCACGATTTCTTAATTTTTTGGTTAATTTCTCTGGATGCTTATAGATTGCGCTTACGTTGTCACGGGGTCCTGCGGTGTGGTCACAATCCTGCGGTGTGGTTTTATGTTTTTAAGGAGGGGGTCTCACGTTTTGGATATATTCCAGCCATCTTCTCTATTGAAATCGAGATGTTTTTTTAATTTCTATAGCCTCGCGGATTAAACTCGGTATGTACCTGTCCATGAGTGAGGATCTGTGGTTTATCAAATCGAATATAGGGGCCTGGTTTGTCCATTGTGTGTTCACACATTTCTGACTTCGACGCGCACCTATTTTTAATGTCTGAGATATGTTCCTTTACCCTCGAGATTAGAGTTTGAATAGACCAGTTTGTTGTACAGGAATAGTACTCTTGATAGGCTCACTTTGTGTGGTTGGTATATATGTCGATCGAAACCATCTTCAAGAAGTTGCCTAATCTGTCATTAACTTCCTGCACATATGGTAATATGACAGGTCGTCGCTCTACTGTTTGTGGCTTCCAGTGGTTCTTACGAAACTGGCAAGGCACGGGAAGCTTGTTGGTGGTGAGAGCATATTTACATGCTGCAGCAAGGCTTCTAGATGGTCACAAAGGTGTTGGACTCTCTGTAACTAAGATTGGCAACGGTAGCTAACTGGTGGTGGTGTGAGTTATCATTGAGATACCTATCCGTATGTGTGGGTTTCTTATAAACAGTATGTTCCAAATTATTGTCATGATTCCTAATGACAAGTATATCAAGGAAAGCTAAAGAATTATTTGCCTCTAATTCTATAGTAAAGTGAATCTTGCTATTGATAGACGTAGGGTGGTTCAAAAAAGCAGATATATTATTTTTATTTAAAATTGTGAAGGTGTCATCTACATACCGTTTATATATTAAAGGTTTTATTGGAAGAGAGCAAAGGGCTCGCGCATCAAAGTCCTCCATGAATATATCAGCGAAAACGGGGGAAACCGGTGAACCCATTGCCACTCCATCTACTATTATGTGGAATTTATCCTTCCACAAAAGGTAGCCAGATGTTAGGCAATGTTTTAGTAGCTCTGCATATTTTATAGGCATATTGTTATCCTTTGACTTATTTCTTACAATCTCGTTGCAGTCAAGAAGTGGTAGACTAGTGAATAATGACTGTACATCGAAATTGACAATACTGTCATTGTCTGCTAATTTTAAATGTTTTATATCATTAACAAACTGGTAGGAATCCCTTACAAATTACTTTGTGTGATCCTGACGTAGTGATAATATCTTCGAAAAAAAAAATTGGCCAGTTTAGAAGTTGGTGAGTCAATCTGGCTTACAATTAGGCGTATGGGAACATCTTGATTATGGATTTTAGGTAACCCAAACAATTTCGGTGGTTTTGCACACGATGGCACGAGTGATTTGATATCTAATTTAAGTTTCGTATAATGTTTATTTATAAAAATTTTTGTTTCTGTTAAAACTTTAGCTGTCGAGTCTTTGAAAAAAGGATTGAATTTTGCATCAGTGCCATCAAAATAACCGTTCACAGACATTATCTGTAACGTTGGGTAATGTCTTGATAAGTATCAAGTCACGAAAGAAGAGTCTGAAGCAATCCAGCAGGATGTATCGTATGTCCTGCGCCGGAGCAAATTGTCTCGAAAAAACATCTCTCGTCAAGAATCAGTTGATCTCAAACACCTTCGCAACAATTAGGACCTGACTGTCCTCCGTGCAGATAAGGGGAAGGCGACCGTAACAATGGATTCGTATCCATTACTATGATAACAAAATAAATGAAATTCTTTCAGATAGTTCTATTTATAAAAAAGTTAACAAAGAATAATTCTTTTAGGCGTTTATTACAGCCCGAATCTTGTAATCGACTACTTCCCTTTGTTTAAAACTCTTATCGACCAACTCACCCCATTTTATAAACATACAATAGTAATGGGCGATTTCAATACTTGCCTCCGTAAAAATAACTCTAGATCCTCTCATTTAAATTCTATAGCCACCGCTTCAAATCTTCATCTATAGCCTTATAGCATTCTATAGCCATCGCTTGGATCATATCGAAAAACATGGTCAGTGTCCCGCCTTGGCTCATATATCCTTCTGGTTTCTTGTTTTCTTGTTCGTGGATAGTGTGCAATTTCGTATTTTTAAATATTATCTCTACTTTGTCTATTAGTTTTTTTTAGGTCTATTTCCTTTTATGTATTGAGTTAATCTACCAATGTCTGCTCTAAGCTTTTTAAAATCGTATTCTAATCTAAATTGCCAAGCTGGCTTATGATTCTTTTTCTTCTGTAATGCTTGTATCTTCTACATTTTCTGACTTTATTTTATAGCCAAGTTTTGTTATTATTACTAAAACAAAACAATAATAATGTATGTAGATGCAGTAAATCGGAATCCAATAAGAAAAAAGTAGGTAGTATACGATTATTAGAGGTGTAAATTAGATCATAAAGCAATTTACTCTCTTTTAATTGCGGTAATTTTGGTCGGGTTTTAGGATCAGTACTTTGAAATTTTGTTAGTGTTGTTTCTAAAAGATTCTTTAATTCTTAAATGTTTTCTTGTTGTGAAATTTCTAAGCTTGGAGTGTATTCTACTTCTGTGTCGTGAAGTAGCGATTTCTTCCTCAATTATTAATTTATTTCTAATTATTACTCTCTTTGATCTGCGATACATTGTTGACTTACATTCCAATCTGGATATTGTGTTTTAAATTTGTCGAATAGCCGTTTAGGGTGCATAATTTTATCAGTTTCTAATTTTGTAATATAAAGATAAGTACGCTTAATAAACAAGTTAGCTTCTTTGTCCCACTTCATGCGTACTCTGGGGTTACCATCTTTTGTGGTCGCAGGTTGTGAGCTAGAAGCTTCCTGCGAAGCATCCTCAGTTGGCCTGTCAATACTAGTGCTAATAACGGGTAAACTATGTTCGGCTGTACATAATTGTTCGGGGGAACCTGCCTGCTCAGTCCCCCATTGCTAGAGGATTGCATGTTGTTATACCCAGCACTGGCTCTAGGTGTGCCCCAGCGACCCCCGGGTAGCGGCCCGATACGTAATCTCTGTGACCTTTGCTCCATGATGAATGAGTTACCATAGCCTTGTTCGCCGCATTAGTTTCAAATGTATGCGTGTTCGCCCCACACGTGGTCTGTGTTCGACTCGGACGTAAGGTTGGATTTTGGGGGTTTATTATTATTATTGTTATTATTAAATATATGTATACACATATTTGAAGAATCACCAAAACGCCTTGAATTTATATGAAAACACAAACTTTTGTGCAAAATAGACATTTACAAAGAGAAGAATGATTTTTTTAAAGACTGATTACAGTTTTCAACTTTAATGTTTAATTTTAGTGTATTTTCTAGGTTATTCCAAATGTAACCTCTCAGGTGAAGGTCTCGTGGTCATTTTGTCTATTCCGAAATCTATATTTCCACTAGAGTAATTAATTTTGTAGCTACGACCTGAGTGCAAGGTATTAATTGATTATATATTATATAATATTTAATATACATGGGCAAAATACATCACAATGATTCTAAAATATCCGTTATATTTTTTTTCTGCAGTCAAAGGTGTGTTTTTACTATGTATATCTCCATAATGCTCTTAAAAATATAATTGTAACTTTTTTCTTTGCCAATATGTTTCAATTAATAAGATACACATTGTTGTTCTCTTATCACTTAGAACACAATTTTTTTTAAAGAAATTACGGTTTTAAGCAATGTGCTTGTAAAGTGTTTATTTTTTTATTTTTATAATTTCAATAACAAATTGTCTTGTGACAAAAATTTGTTGTCTTGGTCGAGTTATTCTTGATATAAAAAAAAAAGTCTATTTTATTAAATTATTCTAATTTTTTAGTGTTTGTTTATGTAACAGCAATAAAATAAAGAAGAGTGATTTATTTAAACAAAAAAAAATCATGACACACCTTAAGACCTTGTAACAAAAAAAAAGTTAAACAAAAAATTTAAAGTGGTAAATAAAATCGGCTCAGAATTTTTCTTTGTCAAAATCTTATATCTAGCAAATAAAACAAGATATATATTTTTGCATTTATTTAAAAAGGGCTCTTAATTTTGCAAATCATACTGTTTTATTTGTGCGTCGGCATCCAGACCAGACATATTCCTGTATTCGCGAATTTTAAAGAGCGTTGAGTTAATTGAGCTTACGGTTTCTTGGGAAACCAACAACCCCAAAGACCATGCCACCAAGGTCAGTAAGTATGACAAGGTCACTAAAAAACTCACTGGGAATAGGTTGGTCGTAAATTTGTACCCGGTAGAAGTGGGGGCGAGAAGTTGAACTGCTGATTTTCTCTACAACCTATTGACTTGAGCCTGTTCAGAACTAACATCAGTCTATTCTTGGAACGTGCGTCGAAAGCAGCCCTAGTAGGTTCGTTTCAAATTTGGTTAGGTAGAGAGAAGAGCTTGGAGGAGGTGAGTGATTAACTTCTCAGACCTACACTGTTGAAGCTCCTCTTCCTGGAACGCAAAGGACCTTCACCCGCACGGTGAATCCATGGAATGCTGAAAAGTTTCGTAACTAACTGTTTTAAATAGTCTCGTGTTTTTTTATATAAAAAATATTATATGTTTAGAGAGATTAATACAAGTTGAAACACAGGTTGAATCTATAACAAGTTCAGATAAGGATCCAACTTTGCAGATACCAGCAAGAAAATTAGTAGTAAAAATGTTTTAAAACCAAAATTAATAAAGAATATTTAATCGATAGACTAAAACATAGTTGACGTGTATTGTTTTTTATAACGATATGATAGCAAACCATATGCGGAGAGGACAAGTTGTTAAGGCACCTGTGGTATCTACGTTGATGAAAGCCATCACCCGATTATACTGCGAAAGAATATAATACGGGAACAATCAACATGACTAGCCCAGTGGTATTGCAACCTGCTATGACTTTAGTTTAGTAAATGAAAATTATGCAGACAAAGTTTAAAATAGCCCACTTAAAAAAAAAAGTATTCTATTTTTAAAGCAGTCGGTGTTATAAAAAATATTATTGAGCTATTTTACAGATAAATTACTGGATGGTATTCAAATAAAATTCAACATTTAATACTTTGCCTTTGTCTAATAAAATATTTTTGTTTAATTTAAAGTTATTCAAGAATTAATAAATCAAAAGGGTTTAGAAACAACGAATATTTTCATCACTATATTCAACAATGTATTATTTCTTGTATGTATCAAAAATCATTTAAATATCTAATGTCAGCATGACTATACACAGAGTATAATAAAGTTATTAGTATTTATATCATAACACCAATGTGAGATGTATATCACAAATGAATAGAAATGTGATTACATAAAACATTTATTATATTTATTAAAATCATGAATGGTGTGTTTTTTTTTTTACAAAAATATCACATTTTTAATAATCAATCCAACTTCTCCCTATACTTTCATTGGTGAACAGTAAATTGTTAGTTGTTAGTAGTTATACTTGTAACACAAGTATGTAGCCAAAATAAACAAGTTATAAAGACGAAAAAGTTGACAATAACATCACCAGTAGTCCAATATCAATATAATATACTGCAGAAACGTAACGACTTGACAGTACCTAAAAATTATCCGTTAAAAGTTTTTTATTGTATATAAAACAATTACACTGAAATGTTTAGGTTGTTTTGATTTTCTGAAGCTATCGGTAATGTACTAAATAAAATTCATTATTGGCATAACCTAATAATTGTTTTTAAATGAAATTTAAGATATTTAATAAATAATAATAATCTTTCGAAAGTACATACACTCGGGACATTAGTAGAGTTAGCTAGTTAGTGAGACGGCAATCCTTTTTATAATACTAGTTAATGTACTGTCACATTATTTTGTTCTACGTTTCTTCAGATTGTGCATTAAGTTGGGGTTTCTGTTCAAAAATCGATTTTAAAACTATAAATGAAAAAAAAAATTTATGAAAGCGACATCTGCAGAAACTCATGTAATGGAATTTCATATTTAACAAAAAGGTTTGAAGCTGAAACGAACCATTTATTCAAAGCTTACGGATTCGCAAACTCACAAAACTTATTTTATTTAGTTCGCTAGGTGGCTCTACTGCGGTGTTTGAGTGAGAGCGCCATCTGTTAACATTTTCCTAATTTATTGTCAAGGGATGTCGTAGAAGCCTGTAGCTTGTCAAACGAAGTAGATACCTAAGTTAATCCTTATAAATAAGAGATGTCTTCACATATTTGTTTTACTGTTTCTCACATCAAAAATTGTATAAAACTGGAACTATTTTTGCTAGGCCACCGGATCCTTACGAAATAATACAAATATATGCTCAAGTGTTCAAATATTTAACAAAATTGAGTGGAATTTTTCATAGATAAATTATAAGGCTTGAATCATATCGTAAAACAAAGGTAAGATTATATTTCTAGCAAATTAAATGTAAACAATTTATATAAAAATATTTTAATGTTCCATAAATAAATAAATTACATATGTATATGGCAAGTACTTTGGTGCATTACTTCTCGTAAGTGATTTATGTCTGCGCTGAATAGAAATAGTTTTGTAATATCCTGTGTAAAGTTTACATTGTCGAAACTTACCAAATTCACACTTAATGTGTAGACTTAAGGATTATAAAGACGTTTTAAAACGTTTGCTGTTTATCTCATACACTCGCTCTCCGTATACGTGACAACTCACGTAAAGTTTTCGTGTCTTGTTACCATAGCATGTTTGGCAGATTGGATTTGTCCCCCGAATGCTAATAACGTAGGAACGTGTGGCTGTGTCATAGCGGGATTAGTGGGATACAGGAAAAATGACCCTTTGTTTCCCTAAAAGGACGATGGATAAACAAATATTGAGCTCTGTGTTATATTTTATAATATGTATGTTTTCATTGGTTCAAATACAATGTAAGTTATAATTTGGTATGAAAAATTCTGGATTCTCTTTTATGTTTACTTTAGGAAGAACGATAACCGGAATTAAGTGTTCTCTAGTATCACCCATGGTATTTTAAAGTATTATATTATTGCTGATGCATAATTAGTTATTATATTATAAAGAGCAACAAACGTTATACTTTAAAAAAAACTTGGTTTAGATACTATAAAGTAAAATATAATTTTCAAAGAATATGTGTAAGTTCTACTTTTGAAAGCACTTTCAGTAAGTATATTTTTATAGCTTGCAAAATAAGACTTGTATTTTTGTAGTTTTTTTATAATATTTGTAGTTCGCTACGCAACTTTTAAATGGCTCAGAACGCTTGCAAGTAGAAGCTTGACCGGGTATAACTTGCGTGATATTAATAATTTATGAAAATAAATGAAAAACGATATCCGAAAGCATAATAATTTTAATACAGACAGTTCACAAATAGTCGCATATTTGAATCTGTTGGAGCTATAATTTGTTTTGTGTAAATTTATTTCCCCTTTTATCTCAATGCTGTTGAAATGTTCTTCGTACATGGAATCCAATTTGTATAAACATTAACCGACCATTTGGTCTGCACTCGTTCATGAATATTCAAATGATAAATCAACTTTCTTATTTTAATTTTAATGGCAATATTTTTTTCTTGATGTTCATAATTTTTTTTTTAGATAAGCTAAAAATATTAACTTAAAATAAAAATGTAATATCATTGAGTCTGTAATACATATTTTTTAAATCTTAATTTTCAACTGAGATCCTTTCGTATGTTTATAATACCTATTTAACCAGTTACTGCTAGAAATATTTATATATAGCTATCGTGTCCTATACTAATCAAAGGACAAATTTATGTAATGCATTATATACTACAAACTTGTTTTCTTTTATTAATGAGACAATTTTAGTTTGATATACTCGTGTATAAGAAACTTATTTATTTCCTCAATCTATTTTACAAATAATAAATTTAAATACCTTTAAATGTCCAAATGAAATATTTAAATATGGACATTTATTTTGTGATTTCGATTTGACTTACTAGAAAAATAAAAGATGTGGGTAAAATTTAACAATAATAAACTTTTATTTGTTCGAATAGGCGGAGTATCATTATGAGTTACAATGGTGTAAATGGTTAAAGTTACGATTGCGCTTGCAATTCTCGCAGTCATATAAAATATTGTCTGACGAAGCAGCAGATTTAGAAACGAAGCGATGTATGCACTCACTTTGGCTTTTTGTCACGTTTCGGTATGACAGATGCCGATTGAGTTTCAGTTCTGCTTTTAGCTTGAATTGAGGTATGGCTGTCGGTTTACTATAAAATGAAATCAAGTATAAAAATCAAGTCTCTCCTGTTTTAAGATATTTGTTATGGCTTTTTACTAATATACCATTTTCTTTCAAATAAAACATAAAATAAGCAACAGACTTATTCTATATATTTAGCTGTTAGTAAATAATATAACTGTATGCATGTAAGCAAATTTAAATATTAAATGTGACTAGAACTAGTTTGTTACGGCCTAGCTTGATTTAGTTTTGCTTCTTATTGACAGAGGTATGGATTTTTAGAGATATCAAGATGGATATTAAAATATGAAAAATATAAAGTCATCTGTATGCGTGATATATGAACTTGTTTAAAAACAATTAATATGAAAAGTGATGGGTTAGAAGTCCAAAACAAACACAATGTAAAAAAACCAGCCTAATAACCGAGGACAAAAGACAAAAACGTAATTGGAAAGAATTAGCAGTTTAACACATGATGTTTTGGTTGGTCTCCTGATTTATTTATTTAAGTATTTTTTGTATTTTATTTTCCAAATTGATATTGCGACAAAAAATAAAAAGAATTTAAATTTTATATGTATGCCCACAAAAAAAAATAATAAAATTTGATAAAAACGGTAGTATCACTGAGAGTATTTAATTCTCCAAATATCATAATCGATTCATTTTTGACATTGGTGTTCTTCTTAAAGTATCAAATATCCTTAATATTATTATAGAAATAATAATCATTATTTAATACTCAAAATACTCCTGTGAATCAGATGAGAAATTTACGATGCTGGACCTTGGGCATCTAAACATTGAATCTAAGTTGGTGGATTTTGTTGCAACACGTACATACGCCTTAATGCCTTATTTGTGTTGGATTGAACCCCAGTATTTAGAACGTTTCGAATTAGGTACAGCTGTCAGATTTAGTAAACGGTCGTGGAGCTCGTTTGAAACGGAACTCGGAACCGCTCCGTTTCTAACATTAGTTCAATCCCGATGAATTGGTGCACTTGCTGTGAGAGCGCTCGAATTCCGTTAGTTTATGTTTCATTGCATCTCTAATTCCCGTAAATTTTCTGATAAACGTTTTGCAATCGGTCGGCATAAATTCATTAAAAAACTGTTCTTTCTGATAAATCAAACAATAACAAGTAATAATTAAAGGTATAAAGTATTAAATAAGTGTAACAGAGCATTATTAAAATATAAATTATTGAGAATTAAAAGATATAACGAATATAGCAAAATGTAGCTAAGCTCCCTACAATGAAGTACCTACCTAAAATTAATATAATAGACATAACTTACCTAATAAATTAGGAATTACTGTTCTCTAAATATTTCTACACAAAGGCTCATAAAAATAACATAAAACAAATTACCTTATTTCACCTAACGTAAACGAAAATTAGGTTCGGGCGAGACGCATAACGAAACTTTGCTGAATTTATTAACAGTAAATGGTACTATTGTGAAGAATATTTGCTCAAATTCAATTTTATTTTTCATTATGGTTCAATATTTATAATGTTCTCTATAATGATAATATGTAAATATTCTGCGAATTATAGAAAATAGTAGAGAAATGTAAATTATTCTATTCAATGGGAAGATAGATAAAAGGAAGCGAAAAGAATAGCAAACTGACTTTTACCCGCTTTATGAAATTATAAAAACTTAAGACCGAATTTTATCCATACTGCAAGAAAGTACGTAAAAGTAAACGATTAACAAAAGTTGAAAAACTTTATATAAAAACAAGATTTTTTAGAATAAATGAAACGAAATATTCAAATAACCTTATAGCTATTTAGAAAATCCCTTTAGCTTTTTTCAGTTATAGTCTATTATTATAAGTAATAAATTTATATGATACTTTGTTTAAACTTTTTGTTAAAATAATGTTCTTAGCGGTATTCTATAGGTCGATCCATCCTTTGAGAGCGATGCCGAAGGCACTAGACGGGGCTTTTAGCAGGTAATTGCGTTAATATGTCCCGACGTACGACACCTACAAAATTAGATGAGTTCACACTTCGTATGGCAATATATCGTATTTCCTACATGCTATCCAGTTTAATTATGTTTTTGTTAGCACTTGTGCCTAGATACGGTTTGACATTGACATAATTAACAGAATATGGTTATGTCCAATATGACATCATTTTGACAGTTATAAGTATTTCAATTCGCCACTAACCAAAACGAAGAAGAAGTATTTCAATTTCATTAACAGATAAATAATTTTAGATGGTCTATATATTAAAATTTTTGATTTATATTATATTATATTTAGTTTTTTCTGTCTCTTTTTTACTAAGATTTAATTTAAATAACTTAAAAGTTGCTTTTAAACTCAAAAGATAGTTTACCTATCCATGAAAAAGTAGGGTGGTAGAAAAAGTATGAATCGTTTCAAGTTCCAACCAGCGTTGGTGTTGACATATTCTGTCATTCTGTTATAGGCCTGCATTCGCTATTTTCATTTTCGATTACTGTGTCTAAGAGATAACACATTGGCTTGTAATTGAGCCACGACGTCTTTGATATATCGTCTCTTTTATCGGATTGGACGGACGCAATAACAGACCCTTGATTGCTTCCAAGTGGACTTGGGAGATTGATTATTTTCTCGTTACTGGTCCTGTGTCTCTTAGGGGTGTTTTCTTTACCCCGAAGCCGCTTATTTTATTTGTTCTAATGTTGTGATAGATGTGGTGAGGTGACCGCTAAGAATCTTCGATTATGATACCGAAAGTAAATAAAACCTTATCTATTAATTCATTAAACAAAATAGTATTAAAATATATAAATTAAGGGTTGTAAAAATCCTATTGTGTATGTTTATTTTCTGTCTCTAAAACATTTTGGCAATAAAAAGTAAACATTAATGTGAAAATATTGTCGGTTAAGCGGACCGTCCGTCCGCCGCTAGCAAAAGCTCATAAATAAACAGGGAACTGGATGCCCCGTCGAAAAGTTTTGTGAAAAAACTCGCGAATGTAAAATTTACAGCCCAGAATTTAGACGTGTTTTAATTAACCGAAATGTGGATAGTACTGCAAAATGTTACGGCAATAATTTTATTACTATGTTAAATTAAAACACCTCATTACCGTGACTGCAGTACAGTAAATACAAGTCAATTTTATAATAATTTTATCATAATAGTTAAATTATCGTTTAATATTCAAACTATACATTTACAAATAAAGAAGTATAATTTATAAATTTTATAAATATTTTGCTCATTTTGTTTTTTTTATTTTATAAATTTATGATATTGTATATCCTATAAACATAAATAATTACATATTGAAATAGTAAGCATTGTACAACTGTGTGTTTTTAAAATATTATTTATATTTTTGCCTTCGTTGCAAGTTCTTTTTGGGAAGTACACTTACACATTGCTTTGTTCTATAGAGAGACTGAAACTACCTGTTTAGTTTGACTTTGGTTTGCCAGTTTTACTTTACATTTAGAATAATTGGGAAACCGAGCATTGTAACTTCGGTCATACTATTTTCTGCTTTTGTTAGCTTTGAACGTGAAGAACGTGAATAATTTTGGTTCAAAAACCCATAACTGTGGGTAGATTTAGTCCATTTTGTAATGTTTTTTTTTGCTTTCATATTTTTTTAATCAATAAGTAACTTATAAGTATTATATTTATTTGCTCAGATATTAAACTAATACGTTCTAAAAACTAAAATATAAACGGTACAAACTAAACAACAATTTTGCACGTTGAACACCAAAATGCATGAAACATTTGTGTATTTGTTTAAGAGCTTTGCGGAAAATTTTGCATAGCGTCATGTGTTGGATGTAGGCAGGGAAACAAAGTTGTTAGTATAATGAAGACGAGAATGCCAGTTGATCCACCACATTTGGCAGACTTGGAACACACTGCTGCCGAGTGTTAGTTTCTGAACTTGGCTTGTCGATTTACTTTGGAAGATGCCCTCTTTAAACAAACTTACACATAAAGTCGATTGAATAAATAATTAACTTTATAACTTAACTTCATAGATTCAATCAAATATATATTTTTTGGATTATAACATTTAAAGCATAGCATTTTACCTAGACCTGTGAAGCCTTTACTAAGACTAAAAATATAATATCTATAAACTCAGCATTGTAAAAGAAGTGTAATTCTTGCAACGTCTCTGGAATCCATGATTGATTAAACCCTTTTAAATATTAACATCTAGTTAAATTAACTATATTTGCATCATATATATATATATATATATATATATATATATATATACACATTTAGATACTTATATATATATATATAAGTATCTAAATGTGATATAAAGTTCGAGTTTTCTCGGGAACGTATGGAAGTACATTATTCTCGGGAACAAAGAAGTTGCTGCAAAGAAATCGAAACTTCGAGTTAAATATTTTATTTAAATAATATACACGTCAGTTAAATCCAAAAAAGATTTATATGAGTAATTTTTTGTTATTGTGGGTATAATATCATTAAATATTTTGTCGTTATCGATTAATTTGTTACAGTTAATTAAAAATCATTGAATTATCAGAGAATAGATTTTTTTTATTTAGAGATTATTTTTATTTAGAGATATTGTTTATATTTACTTATTTACTCTCTCTCATCTCTTTTTTAACTACTGAAAAATGAGCAGCAAACTTATAATTTTCTTTTTTTTTTTCTCCCTATTTTTACAGTGTGTTTCTTATAAAATGAAACCCATTTATAGATTTTAATATACACATTTAATTGTGATTGCAGTCATAATAATATTTGTGTCAAGTAACGATGTAAGTACACCATGATATAATTGTCTAATATATTGTCCTATTTAAGTATTTACATGCCAAATGTGTTACAGTTTTAAAAGTGAATGAACAGAGTTTCATTAAATTTAAAATATATTTTTTCATTTATAATATATTTTTTTATTATATATATATAACGATAATAAAATAATGTTGGTTACTTTTTAATACATTTCCATTTTAAATTACCCCAAGTTGTTTATGTATAACCAAATATATTATATTTTTTATCATCCAATATGTTCCGCATTCGATGATGGATGGATATCAATTAAGCAAAAGGATTTTTAGCTACTTCACTTCCTCGTTTCTCTTCATAACAAATAAACAATACATTTATTCAACTGTTTAAAATCTTATTACGTATCTTTTCTTTTAGGATCAGTACAAAAGATCTAATTTCTGTAATGTGAATTAAAATGCTAAAAAATAAAGTATAATCTACTAAGAAAAATATTATCCTTGTATAGCTATCGGATTGTGGTTTTGAATACTGAATCTATAATAAAAAATTGTTGACTTTTAAAAAGTTGCTATAGCGCATTATTTATAATTAGATAATTTACTTAAAATTATTTGTGTAAGAACAAGTTGAGTAAATAGAGTTTATCACATATTTACACTATGAATGACCCTATCTTTATAATACCTAGAAAACTTTCTACACAGAAGATTACATTAATTTATTTCATTAAGATACAACCCAACAATTATATAATATTAAAAAAACTTTGTTTTACTATACAGGACCAGTTTTTATGAAGACTAATTTCTTTTATTCCTGTAATACTTATAGAAGACAAACTAATATAAACATATTTAATGGTAATTAGATATCTATATGTATATTTTTTTTTTGTCAAATTTAAACATACATATGTACATGTTTTCCTGCCTTATTGATACAAATAATATAATCTCTTATATTTATTACTTTATACGAGAATAACATTTGTAATTTTGCAATAGTAGATTACAAAATGTAAAAGTATTTAAACCTGTTTCTGTTCAATGATTTATGTAATGAGCTTTATATTTTTAATTTACTAATATGTTATATATTTTATGGCAGAAATTATGGTTAGTACAATATTAAAGTGGGACTTCGAATATGAAGACCCGCTGACCACAGCATCCCGCGCTTCAGTTTCTAAATTGTCAAATATTTTGCGAACATTATTGCTTAAATTTTTTCTAGTATCATCCGTTCCATTTGTAACACGGGATTTATTATTTGTGCTGTTCTCTTTATTGAATGGATATTTTTTTGCTGGATGAGATCTAAGGGTTTCGCTAATATTTTCTTTGTCATCTTCATCATCTGATCGCTCCGCGGAACCAAACTGGTTATCAGGACCTTCGATAGGAGAAGAGTATTTGTAATCCTCGTTCTTTGCAGATGAACTGGTATTTTCGATAACCCGACCTGGTATTTCTGCGAAATTTAAATAACCATTTAGGATAGAAAAAAAAAATTGATGATTTTTATATATATATAAATATATTTGTAGGTGGTAGAGCCTAACTGTAGTCATGTAACAACAGATCGAACATGGGCTGGCTCGGCCGGGGAAGCACCACCCTTTCACAGAAGATCCAAGTGAAGTCACTTTTAATGTCTGCGTTTTGTCCGATGAGCGAGAGAGCCGGTTGCCCTTTCCCTATTCCCACCTTTTTCCGTCATTTTCTTTTTGCCACCCCTCCCTATTCCTAAAGAAACCAAGGTTGGCAACGCATCCGCAACAGGGATGTTGCGGATGTCCATGGACGACGGTGGCTACTGCCCACCAAGAAGGCGGTCTGTTTGTTTGCCATATTTCACATAGAAATATATATATCTATAAAGCTTAATGTTAATGGTTTTATTTAATTTGATAACATATACGAGATAAATTATAGTTTAACTATATATATATCGTAGTGTTAGTGTGTTAATCACATCTTAGACATCTTAATCTGGGCTTGTTTATGCACTGCTGACTATCGAGGTCACGTAGCAGTTCTCATTAAAGATATTGGCATCTTAATCTATACATATTGTTATAGATATTATTGTTATTTATAATATAATATATAATATGTTTATAACATCCACAAAGCAAAGTGATAAAGTAATCGTTCTAGATCAATATTACTCACCATAAAGTCTTATACTGCTATCGACTTCTCCAAGTGAATTCTTAGCAATACATCTATAAACGCCCACGTCATCGGCAGTTAGTTTACGCACTGTAAGTGTCATGCGACTCTCGAATGAACTGATCACAGTGTTCATAACTTCAAACTTCTCCGATGATATTACCATCTCGTCTGTCAGAGAAGGAATTAATATTTAATAGTGGAAGTTTTCAAAAAACTCCATGCATGGGTGTGTCATCATATCATAAATTTTCTACGAATTGTGCTTCGGATGAATAAATAAGTTTAAATTAACAGCGTATGTAAATATATATATAAATACATACTAATGTGTGAAAGGCGAATATCATAATATCAACTCATGTTTTGCCAAACGAATTTTTCATAAAGCCTAAATTGCTACCATTTACTAGCGCACACTTTACCGTCAAGCTACGGTAAGCTTCAGTCTGTTGTCCGCTAGTGATAAAGCGAGTGGCCTCCTTGAGACCATCGTACTACAAGTCTATTACTCACTGGAGCTCTATAACAGACGACTAAGATACAAACAAAATTTTGACGGATTAGAGCTTAAAAATATTTCCTTTTATTCCATAACAACTTTGTGGACAAATTTTTAAAACATTTTAATTTCTTTTGCCACTTTGATGACAGGAAAATATTGATTTTTCGTTGATTTTTTTTCCCTGTACCAATTTTTATACTTTGTAGTTATCGATTGAGCAAAATTATGTATAAAAAATGTTTTGTGGTACACATAATTAGCTTAGCTTTTAAAATAAAGTACATTATCTAAATTAAAGTTTTCGATTTAATCAACTGATCATTTCTCTTATCTGAAGATATAATCATGGTAAATTTGAATAAACTGGGAAATGATATCGAATAATAAGAATGAAAACTTATTTAGAAAGGGAATTTTGGAGGGACTGATAAGAACAGGAATGTTTAGTACAATCTTAATTTCGATCAAAACTTTGGTTTGTTTGTCCACTGTTCTCAACTTTACGACTAAGATGTATCTCAAACAAAATTATATAGCAAAATTTCTTCTCCGTTTTATTATATCTAGAAATTTCATCTCAATTAATGTCTAAAATAACACTGTAACACTCTTAATTACGTTAGAGTGGGGGTTGCTTAATTAACACTTACATGTCAGTGGCCCTAACATAGATTGATGACAAACGAAAATGACAACCCTGTGCTTGGTTTTCGATGCGAGTCGTGTAAAAGCGCCAGTCACTCGGTACGAGTTCGCCTTATAACAAAGGTTTGATCGACGTTCGTACAACTGTATAACATTAGCGCAAAACTTTCTTTAATGCGTTTTGATAATTAATATAATGTTTGGCTCGTATGAGACATGGATGTTAGAAGCTATGAACATTTGATTTGTTCCCTGAAGCATACGTTGCAGGAAGTTAGGTACAGTAAATAATCAAACAGCATTAGTGTTCAAATTATACTATAAGATTTAATATTCTGTACTTAAAATTTAAATTTAAGGTAACTAATTCACATTAAAATGTTAAGTATTAATTACAGAAGAGAAAAAGTAAGTAAATGTAATAGCTTTCTCTTGTAAAATTTTTGATATTACCCGGTTTTTTCTTTATTGTGACGATGGTTCTAGAAACGCAAGTTCTTAAATTTGACTTATGAGATAAAAATATTACAATGTAATAAATCGGTCAACATTCTTTTTACGACATTGGATACAGGTACTTTGTAATTTCCCTCAATGTAGGACATTTAATAGGTAATAAGAAAATATATTATAACATAAATGTGAGAAAAGAACATTAGGTGGTAGACGTAGGCCTTGGGTAAGTACCGCCCATTGAGTTGGTTATGAGCAACAGTATTCTGCAGGTGTAAACTATGTCAGGTAATGGAACGCCAGGTTAATGATACCCTATAAATTTATAACGGTTGCAAATAATCTCAATGAGTTTTTAATAACATGTGTTTTAGTCATATAATATTAATATTAAGTTTTCTTCTATAGTCTCCTATATTTTGTACAAATGAGAGAAATAGTCAGTAATTTTATTTTAAACTTAAAATAACAAAGTATAAAAGAAATTAAACACTAATTGCGGTCCTTAATTTTTTTTTAATTTGCTCCTAATCTTATCCTGGGTAAAAAATCTATTGATTGAAAAATTGATGGCACTGTTGTGAATGGTCGAATGGGATCTTTTTGTTTATGATAGTCACTGTTACCGCTTAAGGCTATTAGAATTCCATTCAATTTATAATTGCGATGCAACAATAATGTTTAAAGACTTAGAATTAATATATAATGAATTTCATTAAGATAATAATATTTATGTAATTCTAATACTGTAAAGATTATTTCATTCTAAAATGATAGAATCTCCTTTATAGAAAGTAAACAAAAAACTAGCTATGACACAAAATAAAATTTGGATAGTTTAGGTCTCTAGTTATGACGACTAATTGGAAATGAAAAAGCAGAAACAAACGTTAAAACCGACTTACTTGATAGTAAAAAGGACAGCTCTATAGCTTATAGAATGATGTATTTTTTTACTACAGAATAAAACAAACTAGAATATTTTCTAGTAAGCAGTTAGCACATAGTTACGAGTATAGTTGGTAACGGACATAGTATCTTGGTTAAATCATCTGCTTCTTCAACTTATTGTGGGGTCAAGTTTATATCACAAATTTATATTTTGGTCATATAACCACAAAAAATACTAGAATTAAATGTAAATGTAGCTCAGATTTAGAGGTTGATGGTTTTAATTTATTTTCCGGTTTTTGCGATGTTTCCACTAATTTAAAAGATTGACTTAATATTGTTACTGCTTATAAATGTAAAAATATAAATTTACAAAATTATTAATTTATATAAAATGATATAAAGTACTTATTGTTGTAGTTACAAAACGAAGTTAAATAACAATAGGCTAGACAGTACTACATATATAAACGAAAAAAAAATTTTTTTCCTTATACAACTATTTAAAAATTTTACTAATTTATACATATATATAAATTAGTAAAATTGAGACGTTAAAATCTTAAGACGTTATTATACTATAATTATAAAAATAGATCACAAAAGATAAAGGTTGCGTTGAACATAATGAAAAATTTCATCCATAAACTAAATAAAAGTTCGGCGTAAGAATAGAACGTTACACTTCACAGTCACCGTTGTCTCCTGGGACATTGAATCGGCTCTAACCTTTTAGATTGAAGTACCATCATTTTATATTGTACAAAATGTAGACTCTAATGTCTTTACCGTGCCAAGTTACAAAGGAAAATATAGGTGAACGTTGATTTTTCAATATTATATTGTCATGCAATAAAATAATTATTTTACTACATTGAGTGTATCCACTTAGTTATTTTTTTTATGAATATAAAGTATAGATATAAAAACTATAAAATCTTAAAACACTAGACAGTTTGAGCTGGTTCTACATTGAAATTAACCCGTAAATTTCAGGCGACAACTGCTGAGTAAAGAACTTTATGAAACCGCCGCCGGCCATAAAGAGAAGAAATACTATTCTCAAATCATTCTTGCTCATTATGGTTTTTTTTTTTTTTTGTGAAATTTGATACTATTACAAATATAAAGAATAAAGATATTGAAATAAAGTACACTAGACTATAAAGATTAAATCATCGGTAGACCTAATCAGTGATGTTAAGATTTACAGAATATTAAAACAATATATAAAAAAAATTCCAACTTTTTGTTGGATTATAAAACTTTTAAAGGTATATAGTTAAAATAAAAAGTTTTGTGTTTAAAGAAAAAATGTGTATGATACATATGCTAGATTTATATTATCTATACATTATTTACTGCAAATTAGAAATGAAATGAATCGGGTGCGTCGTATACTTATTTTCTTGACATGTTTTGTGTAAAATCAGAAGGAGGAAAATGTATTATTCTTATAACTCTACCTGGTTTATTTTACGCGTCAATGGCTGCTAATGGATATTTCACAGCATACACGTACGATTTTATGATGATTCGTCACTAAACCACAGTCACTAATATTAAAGTTTGTTGGAATTTACGACATCCAGTTTGCGTTACGATTTTTATTAAATTCGCAAATGATTTTAAAGTTAAAAAGTTTCGGTATGGTTGTAAAATCTCACCTTCGGTATATAGAATATAAAAACTTTCGAGGGAATATTATCATTTGACTCAAATTCTGTATGAAAATTTCTTGCTGCCGTTTCTAGCCACGTTATATGCAACGAATGAATAAAATATGAATTCATCAGTCGCATAAACGGATATTTGCGATCGTTTATATTGTACAACACCGAGACGAAGTATGTATGAGAAGTATTTTCGACTTAGGTAAATTTATCTGTATACTAAGCTAGAATTTGCAAATAAATCTTAAAAACAATTAAACGCTTGCAGTCTACAAGCTCTTAACAAAACTGCTTTATAAACAGTAAACGGTTTAAACGGTCCCAATAGTCACGATAGCGTTTGGTCCGGTTACTTAAGCGGAAACTTGGCAAATCAAAAGCTCGACTAAAGTTACTGTTTGATCTGCCAGTTAACTTGCTGCAGGCTGCGTCACTTAACTTTTACAACAAAATTTCAATAGAAGATTATCTAAATAGATATTTGACATTTAAATAATTTTGATGAAATGTGTAACACTTTTCATGAACATTCATTTAGTTGAGAATAATATTATACAGGTTTAATAATAATAATAATAATAAAATATCGATTTTATTTTTTTTAATTTTAATATAAGAATTATCAGAAAAAAATATTAAATAATTTAAAATTAAAGCCCAAATAATAGATTCAAGCCACTGGAGTATATTCCAAGATATAAATTACAAAAGCATTGTTGGTCCTCTTACAGAGAAGTCGTAAACGCCTGGTCCACTCAAGTGGAACTAATGGGCATTGTCTTATTTTACCACAATAGGTCACTTTTCTTAAGAATTAAACCCCGACGTACTCGTAAATTTAATCTTAATATCTCATTACTTGCAAACGCCGCTCCGCCTATCTGACTCTTGCCAAAAACTACGAAAATTGTAACTTTACAGGCAGCTTTGTAGAATTTGTTAATTAAACGTATTGTAATAAATCTTTATTGTGGCATATATTGTGTTACTTTAAAATATCATTATTTACCAAATGTTACTCAGAAAAAATACCCTGGATTATAATATTATGTATGAAAATCAATATCATACCGATTTTTTTAAAATTTTTTAACATGAATATTAAAAGGAATAATAATTTGTTTCAGAACGGTTAACAATTTTTTATGTTTGTTATGGGATATCCTCGGGAATTATAGTTTGGCTTGCCTTTAATCTAAGACTGGATAAACATTTTTATTATAGTATTTGTGGTAATAAACTTGAGAGGAGATAAAAAAATATGAAGACGATTTTACAACTGCAATGTACCTATAGTTAGAAGTTTATAAAGCACTTTTACAAGACTCTATATTTTCACAGCGGCTTCATTAATTAATTTTTTTTAGACATAGACGGGCTAAAATGCTATAAATATATCTTAGAGTTTAAAAAACATAAAATGTCAGTTCAAAAATATAAAACGTCATATTGTGATTAAGTAACATGTGATTGAGTTACATAATACCCAGACAAATTTAGGCATCTGTTACTTTTACCGCATATATAATATCGGTTTATGTTATGTATTGTATTGAAAATATATTATCAATTTATTAATGAATGTCGTATAAAAAATATAAACTTTTGACTTCATATTATATTGGTAATATGTAATGGTATGTACATTGTACATACATATATGTTGTATTTCTATGAGTTATGAAGTAGTTTTTTTTACTTACTTAAAAAATTACAAAACTCTTCTAATAAAAAGTACAATAATAATAAACTTATGTATTTCAGTTTCCTATGTAAGATATGAATGGCATTTTCAGCGAAGTGACTCTAATTATATAATGTAGTTTATACAGATTATTATATTCGTTGTTGTTATATAATTCAAAATAATTTGTATACAAAAATGTTTCTGACTAGGTAATGGGTCCAATTTTTATAAAACTAAAAATCTCTTTTCTAGCATTACGATATATTAAATGAAACACAATATATATACAGCTTAATAGTAATAAAATTAACAAATTATAGACAGTAATTTAATTATTGGACGTGTCTTAGGATTATAGTTTTGATAACGGATAATTTTTACTCACTTGTGTCCTTTATCCAATAGTTGATTGATCTTGGCGAGGATTCAACGTAGCATTCCAGCGTGACGTCTGTCCCTAGTGGAGCTCCCACTATCTGGTTGGGTATTTGAATTTCAGGATGAACTGGACAAATGATCATATTATTAGCAAACATGATTAAGTAATCATCATTAAAATAAATGTATCACGTCATAAGACCGACCTTTTTGGCAAAATTCTTTAGGAAGTATATAAATAACAAATGTATTTTTTTTATTTTCCTTTAGTGTATTTTTTGTACACATTTTATGTGCAAATTAGTTCCAATATCATGCCAATTACTTCAATAAATATGAATAAAATATCGAAGATCTTAAATAATTCCGTAAATAACAAGAATTCGTTGGAAGTTTTCGAAATAAACAAAAATTAATACAAATTTTTCGCGAACCTTTCTAATGGTCTAAATTGGTTTTTGTGGTTATACTAAATAAATATATTTTATACAGTTTTTTAAGTATGACAAGTTGAAATTATATACTATATTGTTTTTAATCTGGTGATTAAATTTTTTGCTTTAGGAATGATTTACAATGTTTGCAGATTTCTAAATTTCACACAAAACTTATTTCATCATTATGGTAAAACATACCAAGGATACTTACAGAGCACTTGGACAACTATACGTTTGCTTACAGATGGTGGTACGCCGTTACTAGCGATGCACAAGTAAGCACCCATGTCTGAGCGGGAGATCTTTGTGAAAGTTAGAACTTCGTCTTCATGAATGGTCGCTTTGAAATAAAATAGAATAAGGAAGATTTGAAATTTTGTTACTGCTTAATCGATATTCGGTGTGGTAACCTGTTTTTTTTAATGTCTTTAAATTCTTTGAAATACCTTTTTTCTTGGCGCCGTTGGGGCTTCTTATTACAATATCTGACCCATCTTCTCTTCTCCAAATAATTCTGGGTGTCGGTTGTCCACGAGCGCGACAGACTATGCGGGCTGTACCACCCTCTGCCACAACAGTATCTGAAGATGTTTCCTCAGCCACAAAGTCCGGTGGAATAACTACTTCTAAGTATCCCATCTAAAGCATAAATATTAATATCAATAACTTTTGGAAAATGACCGTCATCTATACGAATAAAACATAGAAAGAAGATTTTATTTTAAAACTTATACCTGTTTATAAATTGACTATAAGTATATACAATTCTTTTAAAGATATCATAATTATTTATCTAAATGAACAATTATTGTTAATTAATCAAACAATATATTGAAATGTTAAGAGAAATTATTTTTGAAGCACATTACGTCAAGCGGCGTCATGCCGTGTCGACGTCGCCATCGAAGCCTGCAGCTGCACTGTCGCCGCTAGGGATTTATGTCGTTATCAGACACTGGTATAAATTACAGCGCTGAGCAATAATTTAGGGGAACCATGCACGAATCATTACCCGCTGCGTCGCTCGCCTGTTTCCCGCCAGTTCTGTTTAATTCACTTTATCTCTAGCTTTTATTGTAACAGCAATATATTATTTTTATTTGCTTTACCAATTAAACGTATATTTTATATTTCTATAAAGGAATATTTTAAGAGGAAAACTTTTGTATCTCAATATTCTACGTTGAATATTTTCGGTTAGCCATATCTACGTCAGTAATCAACATACCCGATATTTTTATTTTTTCGCGATGGTTATGAATGATTTGTATATGTCCCAAACATTAATTTTTTCATTTTAAATAATCTAAAAGTGTTTCAAGTTATTAAATGGCCGTGGAATCTTCGGAAAAAAGTGAAACTAAATGGACCTACACGACATATAGATTTATACTGTGGGCTTATATGATGAATGATATAGCTGTTGTATTTACTCCTGTGGATATGTCACACACGGGTTTTTACATTTACTCGGTTTTGTATATCTTGTTTGCTATTTTTATTGGAATCCCACTCGTTTATTCGGAATTGTGCATTGCACAGTATACAAACCACAGTATAGTGTCTATGTGGAATTTTTGTCCAATACTACGCGGTGTTGGTCATGGTACTGTTTATTTAATTGTGTTGAAAACAGTCTATATGATGGTACTTTCAACCTGGTATCTAGAATACTCATTTCATAGTGCTCTGGACCCACCCCCTTGGTTTTCATGTGATGATTATGGTGATCAAAAATGTATGGTGAAAAAAGTAAATGTATCTACATTCCAACATTGCATAGAGGCGCAAAAACTGTTTAATGAAGACTGTGGTATGAAAACAGCAAGTAGATGTTTTTTTGACAGAGAAATAGGAAATAATAATACGAAAAACAAGAATTGTTTGTTCATTTGGAAGACTTTCCTATGTGGCTTTTTATCGAGCTCGGGTCTATTTATTTTTTTAATGAAAAAAAAAGATTTTTCAAAATTTTTGTGAGGATGTTGGCTTGTTATATGTCTACTATATTGTTAATTTTATTTGTAGTAGCTCTATCTACAAGTGGGACTTGGTACGCGACAAAAATTGGAATTCACATTGAAGAATTTGATGACCATTATTGTTTTTATATTTTATCACAGAGTGTTCTAACTTTTGGAACTGGATGTGGTATGATAGGATTTTTATCAAAAAATATGCCATTTCGCAGTCCCGCTCCAATGACTGCCGTTACGACACCACTTTTGTCAATTTTTATTTCTCTGGTTTATGGAATTATCATATTCAGTGGTATTAAAACTGTTTCATATTATCATGGAGAAGAAGAAAATGTTGTAGAAGTTGGAAATACTATTTTATTCAATCCATTTGCATCTACAGCTGAAATATTAAGTTACTTTGATAATTTACCCGTATGGGGGTTTTGTTGGTTTTCGACAGTTTTTGTTTGTTTATTCATAAATATGTCTATACACTGCCTTTGTTTATTGGAATTACTGACAAGCAATTATAAAACGGCCCATAAGTATAATAACTTAAGTTGTTTTATTCTAAGCTTCCTTATTGGCATAATTTCTTGGCCGTTTTACTGTTCAGATCTCGCAGTGGTTCTAACAGATGTTACTCAAATTATTCAACTCACGAGCAACTTGTTCTTTTCCGTAGGAATATATTGGATATACGGCTTTCAAAAGCACAATGTGGACATTATATTTATGATTGGTGTAAAGGCAAGTTATTTTTGGAAATTTTCTTGGATAACCAGTCCGATATGGATCATCTTTATTATTTACACCAAATTAAATCACCTTCAAATAAATAGCAGTGAGAGTTCTTATTATATTTCTTCATTATTCATACACGTAGATCAACTCTTAATTTTTGTTTTGTGCGGGATCTACATTTTTATTATAATTATTGGAACGTGTAACGAATTAAGAAGGTTTTATAAATACGATACAGTGTGGAATATTTGTCGTCCTTATAAAAATTGGGGTCCTCAAGATAAGATTTTATTTCGAAGTAGAAATATGTTCGTACCTGAGATTATGACAAGAGAATTTTTATATAGACAAGTCAGAATCCATGGTTACATAAAAAATTACAATAAATTTAAACAGAAAGTCAACGTCCAAGCAGTGCAGGAACCGACAGAAACGCTTGATTGGAGTGCCTTGACTTCTAACTAGAAATATGAATCCATAATTAAAAAGTTACAAATTAATTAAATTATATAACAACAATTACCTGACTTTGCATTGGGTCAGTATTGATTTGACACATGTAGTGACCCCGATCATACTCTTGGACGTTTCTAATGTGTAAATTCCAAACAGTCTGCCCATTATGAGACACGCCCACTCTAGGATTATTAGTTATCACATGGTCGTGTATTGCTTGGATGGCTTTAGTGTCTGCTTTTACCCAACCGACCTAGATATTAGTTTGGTGTAGTAATTATAATGTGATTAAATAAACATTAAAATGTAAATTAAAAAAATTATTGATACTGAAATAATCTGAATGTATTTTTATTATAAATTAAAGTATCATTAGTAATAAAATAATGTATTCACTCACCCTGTATCCTCCAAGATTGTGCACAAGGCATCTAAAGGTTGCGTCTCTTCCAACTGGTACAGTTAAATTTGTTATTGGTTCCGCAAATTTCGGTTGAAATGCTTGACCTGTAATAAAATGTCTTATACAAAATTATATTTTGTTATTTATTTATGTAGAATTGACAAAACAGTTCGAAACTATGGAACTTGAAATGTAATAAAATTTTAAAAAGAGAATGCCACTATTAATAACAGTTTTTTTCCTTATACAGAAGTAATTTCTTAGTTTCTATTACGCTTTATATACGAGTATCTACTCACCGACGAGCTTAGATTCAAGTCCGATCATGAATATAGCGAGTATATATAAGGACCACCAATGCTCCTGCATATTTCAATGCCAGATCCTCGAATGCTGTCAGATGCTTAAGCCGGGTATATCCATGTGACACTGAAAACGATCGGCGTTTTTAAAATTGCGTCGCTGAATAACGTAAATTACAATGATAGTATTCTGTTTTATGTGGAACTTTTTATGATAATTTATGGGATTTTTTAAATTGTTATTGTAAATTTCTCAGTTAGTTTATATATAACTTAAAAAATATGAAACGAAAACAAAATTCTCTTATAAAAAAAATAATTATTGCATTGTACACAAAAAGAAGCAAGAAAAACTGGCTTTTTCATTCGATACATAAATAAAGATAAAAGACTATTTGTGCGCCTGACGCGCAACATTTTGCGATTTGATCAGTCAATAATGATTCACTATTATAGGTCCATCAACCATTCATGCAAACATCGCCTGTGAAGGGTACGTATCGTTGTAAGAGCGGATACGATCACAAACCGGTAAGTATTTTTCCGCCGAAGTGCGATAATGTTGTAGGAGTATTTCTAGACATACTTCAGTTATCAATACCACTAAAACGACATATTGAAACTACTTAATACTTTCGATCGCTCTTTTAGTGATGTGTAAAAGATTCCTTAATGTGTATTATGTTGGAGATAGCCGTACTCATGCAAGATGCTAGGATAAAGGAATGATGTGAAGTTACTATCTATTTATACATAGTGGTTTCATGTAGTTGTCCTTGTATGTTACATCTTGCAATAAAATGATATGTAAAGATTACACGAAACAACAGATTTTTCCCCACTCTTTTGCTCCCGTAACTGGAATGGTGTACTTTGACATATTATTCGTTAAATAAAAGGTGGCATGAGAATGAAAATGACCAGCTTTATATTTATTCTTTTAAGGAAGTTTTAAGACTAAGAGATGGATTTTATTAGTAAGTATGTTACTCATGGGCAGCAATAATTTTGATTAAATTTAATGTTAGTTAAAGGTTTTTATTAATTTATGACAAGTCGTGTTATTCTTATGAATTCCGTGTAAATTTCACTTACTTGAAATGAAGAAAATAATGATTAATAAAATAAAATAAAAATCTAATGATGTTTTCAAAAATTATTTATAAATATAGTTTTATTTAAAATTCGTGATTGTCAAATAAATTGTAATACAAGAAACTGCTTTCAAGTTCGATTTCAATGTAAAAGTAATTATAAAATAATGATAAGTTCTTATTCAGAACCACTGCTGAATTAAATTTATTTTTGAATAAATTGAGTAACTTGGTTGTTAAAAGCATTAATTAATAATTTATTTTTTATAAAAAAAAAAAATTACATTGATAAGGACGTGTTGGAATTTTAGTAATTTCTTTATTATTTAATTAAAACTGAATCATAAAAATGGGTCGTATATTTAAGGAATTCATGGCCTATTTTTATTCTCCTTGTTAGTATATAAACGTTAGAATTCAAAATCTAGCTTTCATATTATAACACATATATGTATCTAAAAATATTTAAATAAATTATATGATGCGAGACGACAAACTATTATGAGCAAAGAACAGTCTGTACTTTATTTTAGATAACACCCTAATGATAATGTTTGCTTAAGAAGTTAAAACGAAAAGAGAAGCTCTCTTCCTGTTTCACGCAATTAGTACTCGACGTGTTAAAATTTTACTTTTAGGAGCAATTATTTATTTTCTATACAGGCTCACTTTTCAAATTTAGCCAAGTTATTGTAAAGACTGATACACATAACCACTACAGCTTCATTTCAATATTTACTACAGTAAAATCTCTTAAGATTATCTTTCAGCGAATTTTGTAATGCGCAATGAAATAAAATGAAATGCTTAAATATGTAGTTTATGATATGAAAATTAATTAAAGAGTCTCCATCAAATATTTTGTAGTTTTCTTACTCGTCTTTAAATTATTAGGATCTAAGACTCAAACTTTCTAATGTAACGTAGTATTCTTTGAATAGTACTTCTCTGTCAGCAAACTCAAGCTCTATGAGTTTTGCAAATTTAGTTCCTACCACCGAAACTATATTTTAATTCATTCTTTTGTATATATTGGCAAAATTAAAATTTTACTTGCATTTTACCTATCATATCGTAATTCCAAGTCAAATAATTTTAGTAATAAAAAGCTTACTGCTTGCCCACAAATCGAATTAAACATGTAATCTTTTTTACAAAGAACAGACTAGTAGACAGTGCTTTTAAAAATACGTTTTTTTTATACCCCGATTAATGAGTTATTTTTTTTTTAATATTACAATGTTGCGCTAGCAAACTGGCATTTTTATTTTAATATTTTTATATATTCGCTTAAAATTTTCCCAAGGCACAGCCTTACAAGTTTGAAAGATGACCCTTCTTTTTGATTAAAATGCAGTAGTGTGATAAGACTTAATAATTTATTTCTCATTAATATCATTGGATGTCATGTAAGCAACGATAATCTTCAATGTTAATAACAGTTTTATCATTCAATTTAATGGATATATCTTCACAAGCAAAACATATACATGAGTGAACTACTGAGAGTCAAGTAATGATATTATTTGTTATTATAAAAACGAAATTATAATGCACGAAGATAAAAGATAAAAACAATGACGTCATACATGATACGTTTGGATTTTTATGTTAAAGTTGAGATGTAACTTAAATTATCTTGCCGATGGATGTGAAACAGACGAAATTAAATTTGTGTAAATTATAATACTTCTTATAGATTAAGACAGCTGATTAGAACATTATTGTAGCACATTCAAAAAATTTAATTAACATCTATCAAAATATTATAATAAACTTGCAACAACCATTTCTTTTTTTTTAATATTTTATAAAAAAAAAAATCTATTAAAACGATATGAAAACATTTATAAGAGTAAATTTGACGGTACTAAAACAATTTATAAAACCAATACATTTTAACGAAGTTGACAGCCTGTATTTGAACTCACGTCGACCGTAAATAATGCTACCGTTCAACCACAAAACATTTATTATTAAATTCGTGGACAGAGAATAATAATTGAATTATTATGACACATCTTTGAAAGCTTAAACAATAACTTTTATTTGGAAATGGAGTGAAATCATCTATCAGCATATCTAACTTTTTCATTGATAGTACTAATCGGAAATAATTCATATATTCTCATTAAAAAATCTTGAAAACTGATTTTTTTTTTGGTTTTGAATATATTAACTGTTTGACTGAACAATATTGAAAAAATAAAAAGATTCATACGTGCGTACCGTAAGTGCACATTTGTGTATTAAACAGCATTCCTCATCATATTAATATAAATGTGATGAAGATATATATAAAGAAACTATTTTTTCAGAAAAATGACTATTTTTCATCATTAAATAAATAATTAATCACAATAAATGCAAAAAATAGGAAGGTGTAAACATCTTAATAATACTTTTAAAATGAAATGTAAGAAATTCTTTAGATATAAAATTATTAGGTATCTAATAGTAAACACGCAAAATAAAATCTATATTAGTGAAGTTTAAGCGAAATCAAAATATTTATAGCTACACTATTTTTATTGTATATCATGGAATTTTACACGGCATAGCCGGTAAAAATATTTAAACCAATATATTTTATATAATATTATATAACATAATATAAAAATATTAAACTAATTACACACTACGAAAGAGCACGGTACAAAATAAATTTTTAAACTTTCAACGCATAAAAACGTACATTAAAACAGAAAAGTGATATTTACTCACCTAAAGTAAACAGCGAATAAACAAAATTATTCCACTTAAATTGCGTATAAAGTTGCCACTTTGAGAGCGAGTTCAGAGCGTGCGGACGACACAGTCGAAGTCACACCATACACTGGCGGTTTGTTCATTCAAAGCTCAGTTCTCCCGTTATTCTTACGCAGATGTCCGTATGATGGAAGATATGAACCGATAGATTCCGACTTGCCTTTAACAGATATTGGCGACTTAGCCACTTTGGAATCAAATGAAAACGTCGCAGTAATTTTTCATCTCAAACAGCTTGTATATATTACTTTATTACAACGACAATTTTTGTTTAAAAAATGTCTTTTAAATAAATTGAATTATTAAGTTTACTTTTAAATAACGCTTTGAAATTCAAACAATTTACAAGGGAGGAGAGTAGAAGTTATTTTTAAAATGAATTAAGAAAAACAACTGTTTGTCATATTTTGCAATTTTTTAGTTTTTAGGGAAACTGTTTGTTCAAAGCTTTCTGGTTTTACTTTTGGTACACATTTTTGAATACTGTAGATAATATGAAGCTATGAAATAAAAAAACTAATACCTATCGGTATCAATACCTATCGGTATCAATACCTATCGGTAATGAAATAATTTATAATCAAAATTATGGATTTTAATCGAATTGATATTCGTTTAACATTCATCTTTAGTTTATTAAAAATAATTTCCACTGATGTTTATTTTTATAACGTTTTCAGGAAGTTATGACAGATCAGATTTAGTCGCACGCGCCGTGACACAATGTTTTCGTTTCTATAAAAGCAACTACTACTCGTATTCATTATTTTTTCTTTAATAATTTTAATCTTACCTTATAGAAAATAATGATGGTATATTCTTTCCAAAATTCTAAAACGCTTCTGATAAAGTTGTCTGAAAATTTCTCATGCTAGTGCTAAAAAGGTTGTTATATAAGTAATTAGTAACTTTTATTATTTATTGAGGTTCATTATTATAAATATTTTAAAACTTGTCTAATTGTAATTATAACTTTATGAGTCTTGTTACTTGAAATGAATGAATGACTATTTATATTTTTTTATTAGTTATTGTACTTAATTTAGAATTACATTTGATGGAATACATTTTAAGAATAAAAAAACACTATTAACAAGAATCTGGTATCTTTGGACTCGTTAAATTTTTGAGTCACTGGCAAGCCATGCTGGCATTTTTGATACTCGATGTGCTAAATAGAGCAAAGTGTTACATTACGGCAGGGCGCCCTCTGCTGTTCTATAAAGCGCAAATTTGAACCTTCATGGGGTAGCAGTAGCCAATGGCTTTCTTCTAGCACTGCACTGGTTTCCATCCACAAGGTATTAAATTTCCTGTCGCGAAGTTTCGAACTATGAACTCAATTGTCTGATGATATTTAAAAAAAAAAGTCACCATCAAATCGTCTATAAAAATAAGATCTTAAATTGGAATCGATTAACTTTAAAAGCCAATTCAATGAAGATAAAATAATTAGCACTTTCCGCTAATTTTCAAAGTTATTAATTGAGAGGCGTTTGAAAGGAGCGTCATCTGGCCCTCCATTTGAAAATTGAGGTTATTTGATTGTACGTGTAATATCTGCTTCTGAAAAGATTCTATTGTTGCCGATAGAGAATATCATAAGAAATTAATTTTATTTGGAAATAATACCCAACAGTACCTTCACTTATCATTTGTAAGTAAAAAAGTTAGAGTGTACCTTATTAGTTATATATTTTTATAATTTTTATTTATACTAACATTACTTACGAGATACAAAAATGTTAGGAGTCACTTATTTTTCCTTTAAATTAGGGCTGTTTTAATTAATTACTTGCAATTGTTATTCTAATACATCAGTATCATATTTACATTACTTAAAGCTTTCGAGTTTTGGCTTATTAGAAATAAGTACTTAACTGTAAATCAAAAGCAAAAACAATGGCAGAACAAAGTTGTTTTGACGCGCATGCGAAAATGGTGTGCCGAAGCGCGTGTTTATGTAAACTCTTATGAAGATTAAAAACCTTTCTAAAATTAACGTGAAATTTTCTGATAACATAATGTGGTCACATTTATATATTATTTGTGTTTAGAAAAGTGTCGTAAAAGTTTGACTTGACTAATTAATCCACCTAATATTGATTTTGTTGCATCAAGTTATAATAAACGTGTATAAGGCATTTCTTCTGTTTTTACTCGAGAAGTCTATTTAAAGACATTTTAGCAGTAAAACGATACTATATTCATTATATACATCTATTAGTTATTGTGTTTCATAAATTTTAAAATAAAACTATTTATAATTTTATTCAAGATATATTAAAATAATAAACAAAATGTTAAATAATAAACATAATTATGTTCAAATTGCAATCTTTTTGTTTTATTGCTACGCTTACGGTAGCATATGGTATAAATCGTACAGGTTACAAGGAACAAGGCTTTACTCTTTGGATACAGTTTTCAAGAGGAAGTTTCGACATGTGTCCCACAAGACTAGCGCTCCACATAGAAATGCACTGTTCGTACGTATATTTGGCAAAATTTTGTTTCAAACTTATGTTTTGTTATTCTTATTGTTTGTTGTACATTGATAAAAATTTTCATTGTATCGAGGCCATAATTGTAAAGTAATATACATTTGATAGCGGACATAAAATTGTGAATATTCTTACAAGTTAATCTTTATCTTTATTCTTACTCATCTAAGGCTCAAATAGGAACCAAGACAGGATATTAATTACATTTTATTCCAACAGTACAAAAGAACTGGATAGCATTTCCACGAGACAGCAAAATAATAGGGAATTCCATTGTTCTGAATCCTAAATAAGTAACGAGAAATCAAGACGGTTTTTTCATGAGTTCTTCAAGCACACAAGTATATGTCAAAACAACAACAATTTTTAATTTAAGCGAGATAAAATGAATGTTATGATAATTTAATGAACACAAATAAAATTCTTCTGACAATGGACGCACCACGAACATGTGCATTAAGGATTAGTTGTGGAAACCACATTCCGCCAAGGATAGTAAGTGAAACGGTCCAATTTATCTTTTACAGTGCCATGCATAAAACAGAGAGCTCAGGCTGTATTTGATACAGTGTTTCCCGCCGTCCAACTCCAGATTGTGCCTTGCCACAACGTCCGGCTTCCGGAGCCGCTGCGCTTGCGCTAGACCCGGATCCGACGTCATGTTGCGTCATTTGTATCTCGCTTAACTTTTAATAGAGCTATCAGGCATTCTCGGATTCAATGTAACTATAGTCTGCAATTATAAGAATATACACAATTGTTCTTTTAATCAACTTTAGTTATTAAAACTATAATAGAATATGATATTTTTATTTATCGCAAAACTCCGATGAAAGTAACAAATTTATAATATTTAACATTGATTTTTATAAACTATTTGTTGTAGTTACAACAACAATTTTACGCAAAATTATTTCTTTTAACATTCATACTTGTCTGAATTAAAATTATTTATAATCCTCATTCAATAATTACTTACAATTCTAAGCCTACTGTTACTATTTTTATAAATTATTAAAACCGAGAATCTGAAACTTACCTAAAATTTCATTCCGGCCACGAAGAGTAACATAATTCATTAAGTATTAATATTACACTCGAGTAAAGTATTTTGTACGGATGATGATACTTTAATTTTTGAGAAGCGCCCTGAAATCCACATTAAATTTTGCTTTTGAATCTGAATATACATATGATTTTAAAAGAATTACTCCTAGAAATGGTACTAAACTTTATAAAAATCTAATGTAATGAAAATTTCTTAAATTTCGAATACATCTACTGTTTTGAGATGAGAAATTTTTTATAAAATGTGTTAATATAAAATATTAATAATAATATTTGATGTGTTCAGACAAGTTATTTAAAATATACACATCTGTACATATGTGCAGTTGTTCATTTCTCATCTCTAACTCGCTGAAATTCATTTAAGTGATTTAAAAATCCATGTCGTATTTAAACTTTTTAAGGACCTAACTTTTTCCTGAATCGTTTGTGGTATAAAAATGAAGTGGCATTTTTATTTAGAAGTTGATGTATTATTGTTTTATTATATTTTTGTATTGTCACTGTTTATGGAACGAATTAAATCTTGTTGATTTGGCTGTTAGTACATTAAACAGAAAACATATAAATGTGTTTTGTATCAAAGAAGATACGAAACAACGTTGGAATATTTTAATACTCTGAAAGATTTGACAATAGGTAGAAAAATAAAGATGTGTTCCTTGTAAAAAAGTTAATGTTGTAGAATGTAAAGTTTAGTAAAGTTATTATGAATAAAAACATTATTTTCAAAATGTTAATTTTTGTATAGACGTTGTTTTCAGATCAATGACTTTTGTATTTATTAATTAATAAAGGGATGTTATGTGACCAAGGTAAGGGATTACAGAAAACTGTTATTCTTTAGAATTCATATCCTTTAAAAGCTGGTCTTCCAGCAAGGGGTAAATTTTGATTTTCGTTAACCAAAGTCATAATAAAACTACAGAAGTGAACATAAAAAGTAAGGCAGGATGTTCATTGACCTTTAATAGATAAAAACCGTGTGACACGTCATCGCTTCGTTGAAGTGTTTAAAGCTGAAAGCCAAGAAGTTACAGTAGATATTTAAAAGTAACTACCGTAAATCTATTATCTAAGTTTAAATATTAAATCTAAGTTTTAATACGACAGATAATTATTATGACTCAGTTGCTCTCCATTAAATAATTAATTTAAATTCTCATTTCTCTCCCAATAATTTATGCCGATTGCCGAGACTGAAAATATAATGAACAGCCACTATTTGTCGTAAATATCCTTCTTATTGTATAATTTTACAAAAATATTAATGTAGGATGGATAAATTTCATAGTAAATGATACTAATTCTTTCCTTTAAAATTTAAAACATAATTTCAAAAGCTATATAATACAACCAAACGCTTCCTTTTTTTTATTGTGCAATATCGTCAAATATTTTTTCTAGCATATTTTATCTAATAAAATAAAAATAATCTAAATGCTTGAAAATAATAAATTTTACCAATAACTCATTTCTTATTTCCATAAAAAAAAACGGTTTAAGTTCGTTTTATTGGTATAGGACTCAAACCAAGCTTAAATACTTTTCTGCTGTTCCGCTAGATGTCGTTACAAACAATTTGCACAGTTTTGAAAATTTTAATACAGTATTTATTTATTAAAAGTATTCCATAGCTTGATTAAGATTATAATAATGTTAATAAATAAGGCAAGCTTGTATTTTTAGTCCAATAATGTAACATCGGTTTGAGTATATGCAACAAATTAGAGGTGATAAGAAGGTGTACTAACTCGCCTGTATAAAGGTTGGTAGTAAATGAGAAATAAGGAGGTAATTTGTTAATGGTCTAGCCGCAAATCTAGCGTTATCTGATTACACATAGACCCGCCTTGTAGTAACAAATAAAATACGCTTTCTTTTTTCTAAATAATGTTCATAGTGGGACTTGTTTAGTAAGCCTTTCACGATAAAGACTTTTTAAAAGATATTAAAGCTCTTAAGGATGTTTCCGTTTGTCTATGCATGTTAAACAAAAGTCTTATTTACTACTGTGACATAACAAAATGTCAATTACATGTCACTACATTTCTTTTAGGCATACGTAATTTGTTTGTTTTACAATAAGACAAAATTTGTCATCATACGGTTTTTTGAGAAAAAAATAATTTAAAAATATTAAAAATTCAAGGTAAAATATGATAGTTTTGTGACAAGTACTTGAATGTATCACCACGTCATATATACGAATCTATACATATACTAAAAAATCCCAATAAATTGTTATATTTTTTTTATATTTAATCCTTTTCTGATCTTATTTGTCATGGGGTTTCTTTGTTTACTACTATTGGTTATTAATCGGCTTCCTTTACTCTTAAATAGAACATTGTAATTCTGTTCGTGGAAGCTACAATCACAAGGCATTCTCATAAGCTGTCACCACCTTTATGACGGGAGCACAGTGTGTGTGTTCTATTAATCTGTTTACATTATCTACATTCCTAATTAATACTAACGGCCCTGCAGATGTGCGACTAGACTGACAGACATTATTTAACGAAATTATTTCAATATACTCAAATAGAATGGTAAAGATTTATTTCATACATACAAGATAGACAAGGAATTAATAAATATTTATTAATTATTTTGGCATTGTCGCATTTTTGTTATAAATTTTACTTTATATTTATCTATTATTAATCACATTATAAATATTTGTATTATTCACGAACTTTAATTGTTTTAAATGTAACCAAGTTTAACTCTAAGAATTCGTTGCGTAAATTATTGTCTCGAGTGTGAGTTGTCCTTATTTAGGGAGCTTTGTTTATGGTGAGCCACTTGTTGAACGGTAACGGAATAGAATAAATAAACAAACAAAACTATTGTTGTTTATTAGTTTTACTTCAAATAATAAATGAGGATATCTGGTTGTATAAGTATATATATTTTTCATCATAATGCATTTTACGTTAAAAAAAACGTTAACTGATTAATTTTTTAATCTTCCTGGGCATCGTCTAAAAAAGTGATGTAAAATTTTCACGTATAATAAATGTATCCTGTAAATTATATTATTAATAAAAGTATACAACTAGTTTCGTATAAACGCGAATGCGTAAATATTTGAAAATACGATGTATTTGTTCAACATGGATATATCGTCCGAACATAATATTAAGCCTATGTTTATGTAGGGAACAATATCCTGTTAATAAAATATTTTATTGGAAAAATAAAGAAATCATATGAAAAAGTATATCTAAAAATCCAATAAATATTATAAATATGTTGATAGAAATGTGTAAAAATTAAATGATATAGTTCTTTAATACGAATTACTGATATGGAAAGATGTTAAGGGTTTAGTACAGTTAATAGAATAACATGTTATAATTCCTGGCCGCGATTATTTAATTTTATATTCAGCAGACTGCCCATTTTTAATCGATTGAGCTAAAAGTTCGAAGAAAATAAAAAGTTTACGGATGATAAAAAATAATGGAGTTCCTGTCCTTATTATGTATGTACATGTATCCTCATATAGATAAATCATCCTCATAAGATAAATCATTAATATCCTCATATTAATGATTTATCTTTATAAATATGTAACATAGTCATATGGATACGACAGGGATGTTCTTTGGATTTTTTGTAAATTGATATCAAATTGAAGCTAAGTGGCCAATTTTGACCGCCAACGAGGAGAAAGCTTCCATCTCCCTTTTGAGATTGCTGAGGCGAATAAGTATTCTTCTTTTGAGAGGTTTTAAAGATTTCTCGTTTCCAAATAAACTTTCGGCATTCAAAGTCAGTATGAATTATATCCATAATTTTAGAATAACCTATAGACCTGGCGATCCTTTTACTCAAATCTAAAGTACTCGTAATATTCAAATCAAATTAATAAGCTAAGTGAATATTTTATAGCAGACTGGTAGGCGTTAAGTGCCGTATTTTATTGCGTTATTATACAATATTCTAAGCTAAAAATCATGGAAAGAGTAGGTTTTTAATTGGGCACCGAGCTCGTATGGTTCTGACGGGGGATTATTCATAGCCGCTCTAGAGGCGGCTTCGAGACGTTATTCTCGTTTTTTATTAAATTAATTTCAATAGCCTTTATAATGTTTAGTAGGAATAACTTAGCTTTTGCTAATGGCATCGGAATTTAATATTTGAAAGATTTTGGATACATTTTGAATCTTAAAATCTCTTTTATATTTTTGTTGCCCTCGGACAATACAGGAATAATTTAAAGATATAGTTATAAATATTTACATGTTATAATTTTCATGCAACCATAAAATCTACAAAGGTAATTGGCCGAAATATGTCATATCTACTAGACAATAATTGTGTAGGTTTACTTTGAGATTTGGCATCCGTTAAAAAATATTTTTATGACCTATTTTAATGACCTAAATATTTTAACATACACACTTCGGTTGAAGGCCATACCAACGACCTCCAGTCTAGTTACTGCTCATCAAACAAAGATTCATAATACAACCGATTAGTAGGGTTCCACTATATTGTATGATGAACTGTATTTGAGTCTCACACTCTCAACTCACGTTAATTCAAACTTTTTAATATTTGTAGCAACGTGGCTGATATTCATTTTGATAGATCTGAAAAAAATTATCAGCGATAAAACATTCTGAATCATAGCTATAATACATTACAGTTTTGTTCTTCACTACCTATGAAGTGATACGAAAATATCGGTAGTATTATTTTTATGTTTGTCATTTTTTTGAATTTTGACTTGATTAAAGTAATTAGCTTTGAGTTTTCTTAATGTAATGCTATTCATTAGTCACGTTACGTATTGTCTTTTATTGAGGTCTAAGTTATGTTTGTTATAAGTTATATGTTAGATTTTATTCGTATTTGGTGCTATGTCTATACCAATTATTTTCATCATCATCATCATCAGCCTATCGGAGCCCACTACTGAGCAAAGGCCTCTTATCACGTGGAGAAGGTTAGAGCATTAATCACCACGCTTGCTCAAGACGGGTTGGCGATTACAATCTTATAATTTGAAATTATAAGATCAGGTTTCCTTACGATGTTTTCCTTCAACGTCCGTCAGTGGTATCTAAATACTCTTAGAAAGTACATATGATTTGGAAAAGATCACATTGGTATTGCCAGGTTTCGAACCCGCGTCCTGACGTATGAGAGGTGGGCCTTTAACTCCCAGGCCACCACGACTTCTTTTATTTTAGTTACACATGATCTTGAAATATTATTATTATTTTTGTTTACATTTACTAATAGTAATTTTTTAATTTTCGATTTATTTATGTGATAATTAGACTGTAATTGGAAAACCTTATAAAATAAATACAAGAAAAACATCAAATCAAATTAGGAAGTCGTATGTGATGGGTTTAAACAGTAAGCTTGAAATTTAAAGTCAAGTATTATACGCCAAGGTTTTATTTGTGTAGCTGCTTGGTCTTTCTTCAGCAATTGCATTTACGTTATTGAGTATGCATGTATAGCCGCAACAACAATTGCTATCACTTTAGTGAAGTACACAGTATTGGCATATCCTCCGCTTTATCATATCCTTCAAGGTGAACGGCGAATGTGGCGGATTAAGTTAGCTGGTTTGTATAATAATTAACATTTTTTTGCGTCTGATTCTTGGTGGTAGGTATCCTTTTTTACAGGATAAAAATAAAATTTTAATAATAATTGGTGAACACAGTAAACACATTGTATAGATTCTTTAATTGTTATATATATATATATATAGCTATCAACTTAATGAAGTTGAAATCATTCTGTATTGTATATACTGGAGAACAGGGTATCATACAAAATTAATAACTAATTTATTTTCTAGTAGCAGCGTTAACAAGTGAGGTCGCTGAAATTGAAATGGTGCATGAAATTGTATTTTATTCATAAAATTGTATTTTAGGACTGGTGATTCATTTTAAAATAATATTTTACCCCCAATAGAAGAACACTCCTTAGAAATAATTTTTATTGAAAAGTGGCATTCATTTTTATTAGCAGAACTATTATCGTGCAATATAATGTCATTTCAAAAATAAAAAATACATAAGCTCCACCTTTTTGCCGTCTGCTTCTTTTATATACAAATATTATATTCAATAATCCTAAACACATATTTGAAGATAAGAACTGTTTAAATATTCAATGGTGTGTTCATATTGTGAATGATATATTAGACAGGCACCAACCAGTATGGCACCCTAATTTAACGTTCCACGCCAACGGGCATCCGAACAATTCTTCTAGAAGGGGCTTACTGAATCTATTTCACGCGAATTACGTTTGCTTTATGAATTATTACTGCTGTAAAACTCAGAACATATCAGTCCATTTACTCGATTTTTAATATTTAGGAGTCATATTTGTATGCTATACTTTTAATGAAAACTATGAAGAAGCATAGCTTAATAATTATTCGTATTCAATACTGTTAGAAACTTTAAAAGAAAGATAAGTGTCAAAATCTTTAAAATATTTAGCAAGCTGCAAGAAATAAAGATAACTTGAAAGATGAATTATATGTGTATAAAAATATAAAAGTTATAATGAATCTGATGCTTTTAGAAGAACTTCGAATTTTTTTATTAATGGGTGCTAATCAATAATTTATGACATATGTAAATTAATCCATTAATTTTTAGTTAATTATCATAGCCATATTGTATGTGCTTCTTTGTTATTAACAAATTATAATGAATGGAATAAAAATCACCAGTTTTTGCGTCAACTCCTTGCACACCACATAGAGTTTTTTGAACATCTAGTATTTATCTAAAATAAATTATCATATCAGTTCCTTATCACATTACACATGCTAAAACAGACGGAGATTAACCGGATTTAGTAATCAGACAGATAGATAGATAAAATATTTTATAACTGTCATTTATAAAATCATTATCAGTGGTAAAAAAAAATGTTTTTCATTACACACTGACACAACTTTTAATTAAATTTTATACTCTGTACATTAAAACTTTGTATGGGTTTAATCTGTTTATAATTTCTAAAGATTTTAATATAATGCTGACAGGGTAAAAAAGACTAGATACTAATAATATATCACAAGGCAGATCGAAAAGATTTTGTTGGAAAAATTTTTCATCATTATTAGATGTGTATGTAAAGTCCTTAAAACTCTTAAATTTTCTATTACTTTATTTTTTTTATTTTTACCTCATAAATATAATCACGATATTGACCGGACTAAAGGTACTGTGTTTATTAAATATATTTTTCTTGTTGCTTTTAAGATATTTATTAAAAGTGTATGCATCAACGATTTAATTTAGGTTATTTTAATCTTTACAATTTTGGTATAGAAACAGTACAATTGCTTAATTTAGCATAAAAACATCGAGACTAGCCGACGCCAAGAGGAATGACCAGTCAATGTGGGAGTAACCGTTTGATTTCTGTAAGTTGGTACTTACACACAGGTTTATTTCATGAAAGTAAAAAAATATTGAATTTATACTGTAAATATAACATTTTGTTTTAATTAACGGTTAAAACTCTTTCATGAAAAATTAAAGATCTTTTTTTATAAGTATGCTCAAAATGTTGATCCTATCCTTTAATTTAGAAGTTATATTTGTGTACTCGACAGAAACACCACGAAGGAGTAGCTTAAAGAAGACGCCTGCAGGGGCACATTATGACGTATGACAGGTATGACGTATGCTGTTTACTATTTCGTTTAGTCATACTAATGAAAAGTGATTATTAATTAAATAATTATTTACAACATCTCTTTGTAAACTACAAAATACTTATCTTATATTTTGATTGGGACTTGTCTTTTACAATTCAACCGTTTCCTTAGAAAAGTAGCAGTTATTCTTAGATTATTACATTATTAAGATATAATGTATACAAATAGTCTATTAAATAAATAAAACAAATAGTCTATTAAATATAAAACAAATAGTCTATTAAATACGAGGTTAAAATTCCGTGTAGTGTAACTTCAAATGAACGACGTAACTATTGAACCTGATCTAACAAGTGGAAGAGGAAATACGTATACTCTGATAGATAGGGATTCCAAAATACTTAACGACATTGACTTATTTGTTGATATAAAACACATAAATTGTCTTGACATATCTTTCATATATTATTTTATATAAAAATGAGATAATTCTCATTTGAAAGATTGGGAAAGAACCGATAAAAGTAGAATTTTATCGAAGACAGTAAAGGCTTATCGTACCAACCTACGTTTTATTGCATACTTAGGATCTCAAATGAATAGAGGATGATCCTTTAATATTACATTGGGAACAACAAAGACTGCGTCATATAAGCATTCATTGTGGGATTATACGAAACCCTAAGGTATCTCCTATCTTTAACCTTACCTGTGAGATATTCTTCAATGACGACGGTTCTTGATGAATATATGTAGTAGAAAAAATCATCAAGTCACGTATTTTGCTCAAATATATGTAACAAATTTATAACCGGTCTTACTATCCAATAAATTATTAAATTTTCTTAACAAACATCCATTTTCTTAACAAAGTGAAATGAGTTTTCAGACACTATAAAATCACATTGTTGACAAGGATAGATCGGTAATGTTGACTGACATAATCTTAATTTCTTTACCTCGACTTCTAAAGTCTATTAATGTCTTGTTGTTAAAAGGAAAAGTTAAAAAAGACACATAATAAATTTTATAACAAATTTATTCCTTATCATCCATTACTTTATTAACAATAACAGTTTAAATGTAAATACGTCAAACAAAACTTTGAACCTTTTAAGAATTTCGATTACGGAGATCTCAATACTTTGATCTAATAAACTAAGGTGAAAAGCCTTAATGCCAATAGTAAATAGCTGCTGAGATTTATTGATCACTTGCTAACAGCAATTCAATAAATATAAGTTCCTGGAAGAATGTAATAATAAAAATATTGTTATAGTGTGTATAAAAATATAATATATTATTAAAAACTACACATTTAAAGCTTCACAGTGATAACTATATTAACTGCACGGATCATACTTGCCTTAACATTTTACCAGGTAAATTGCTTTTCTTTTCAATACACAGAATTCTTTATACAAGGTTTCTGTATCGAATAATGGTACTCCATTATAACTAATGTCTCATATCGTCCTGAGTGTTCATACTCAATGTTCCAATAAAGTTTTGTCAGGGGATCTTTGCTGGCACATAATAAAGTATTACAAAAGCCAAAGACCGTCATTGTTGCGGGTACTTCAATCCCGAGCCCCTCTTGCTGCTTGTTTGATTTGGCAAGTGAACTTGACTACCATTTTGATAAGGTTCAAAATTTTGAACCTTAGGTACGGTATGCCAGTTATATTATACGATTAAATTTCTATAAATACTTTTATTTTAACAGTCTTAATTGTATAAATGAAAATAAATTAAATCAGTAGAAGAATTAAAGTACCGTAAATCCTTTTTATGAAATCAGGACATAAAGAGTATACAAATAATTTTGATAAGAATGTAACCTTAGCATGTCTAAAAGTTTTTGGTCTGAATGATTTCAACTAACACAATAACAACTTTATCAGTTAATCTATCAAAGGAAAAAATATAAATAAATGAGACCAAAAATTAGATGAAAGAAAATTGTGTTCCGATGACTTATTGGTTCTGAAAATTGTAATGAATGAAAATATAATTCAATTTAATATCAATTCAATTAAATAACAATTCGCTTGAAGTTTACTCAGTGTACATAAGTATGTTTGTAGTAAATTAAAAAGCTTTTCTTCTGAAAAAGCCAACGATATATAAAGAAAATTTATTAATGTTATGATCAAAAATTCATTTAAATGAAACTAATATTATCCTCAGTCAAACTTAGACCTCCCAAAAGTGATAAGACTTAAAAAAATCATCATAATAAACTTTGCGTCATGACATTATTTATGTATACATAACTAGCAAGTTACTTGCTGATTGCAAATGCGTATTGAGAAGGCTGATAAGGTTTTATGAGTTCACAACGTCGTCTCTATTCGTTGAACAGTAATTGTACACTGCATAGGATTGTATTAAATATAACTGCTTTCTTTCCTTTTCGCATTTCATTAGAATAAAGCTTGGGATACTCTATAAAACTGGACATTTAGTTTCTGTTTACTTGTCTATTGTATTTTGCATAAACTTTAATACTGACACTTTAGAGCAGGGTTGCTTATTGGTGTTATATTATTTAGATTCTTGATTGAGATAATAATAAAAAGCATCAATTTATATTTATATGCTAATCCTGTTTTCAACTTGATATATTGAAATTCTAAAATATTAAAACTGAATTTTGAAATTGACATCTTCAGCCGATTCATCTGCAATATGGTATACAAGTTCATTTTGAATGATAAAGCAAGGTATAATTTATGACGCCATTTTTAAACCAATATGGCTCCATAATCGAGATGACGGATGAGTAATTTTTAATACACCACAATATGAGTATCAAATGAAAGGACTTGCTAAGAAATACTAGGAAAATCAAGTGACTTCATTCCATATTAGCCTCAAATTTGAGGCAAATATTCCACCGATTAAGCTAAAATGATGTAAGCACATTTCCCTTGGATTACATTGCTTGATGAACTTTGGGTAGCTATTTTTAATCCTCTGTTGTGGCAAATACAAGATGGACAACTTTTTATTTTGATTGCATTTCTACAAGTTGTCAAATGAAAGAAACTGTCTTGCTAAGAATAGTTTGACAAAAATCTCCAGTGATAAAAAGGAATCCAAAAATAAATTGAAGATAAAAGATGGTTTATAAAAACAATAATTTAAAATGAGTATTCATTTAATCCGAAAATATTAATTTTATTTAAATTATTTATAATTTGCTAAATATACATACATACATATATATATTTTATTTAAAATTTACCACCCACCTATCACGTCATCATATATTTTATATGACACAAAAGCTTGCGGCGAGAATAATTTTTTAAGAGAAACAAGTAAATTAATTAACTAGACACTATTGATTTCAACTATATTTTTTAACTATAATTATTTAATACGGTGACAAGCATTTATTTCATATAAATTATGAAATAACGAAATATGTAGATATGGCAAATCTTAACAAGGTATTTTTCCTTTAATCAAATATTTTCACATATTAAGTAAATTACAAACAGTGATTACGTAAGTTGATCTTTGTAGTACATTAAATTTAGGAAACTAATTTTAAATAGTACTCTATGCAGACTTGAGCTCTGAGCCTAAGAAAGTTCTAAACTTAAGAGAGCTCAAAATGAAACTAACATTAAATCTTTATTGACTACCGTATAAAAAACAAATATACAATAATGACACACACCTGTAAAGTATTTATAGAAATTTATTAAGGCTAGAAATGAGGGTGATATTATATTTTTTGTTATAGACCGTATTAATTTAGGTGTTCTCTTACATACCATATAAACTTGACTTTGCCGAACAAATAAATCCTCTTGTTATCTGAACACGTACGTATAGCGAAGCATACAGCCATGTCACCCTAGTGCTGTAATGGAATTCTCATGCTTTCCCAGTGAAGGTTTCGCAGCGTTAGTAATACATACTTTAAATTTGCACCGGTTCCGCCCTGAGCACTTTAAAATTACACTTTTCACTAGTTAAAATAGATTCAAATAAGTAATTTTTTATTTATTTATTTTACAAAGAATATAAAACTTCTTGCCACTAATTATCCTACTAAAGTTTTATGACATATTTTGTATAAATACTAAAGAACTAAACTTTTTATATAATTAGGTTTAGGACAGTCATAGAAAAACATATTAAATCATTGACTTAATATGTTGAGTAAGGTATTTAGACTAGAAAGAAATTAAAACAATAGCCAACGAACTGCCTCTTCTTGTCAATAAAGTTCAGTCCCATTTGGCTTTTTTCAAAGCTTCTCAAAGAACATATGAAAGATTTGGAATGGAAAAAGAAAGTTTTCTATTGTTTAAAATATGTGTAATCCAAGGATTTTTAAACCAACTTTTTTCTGTATTACGGATTTTACAATTTTTTGACATAAAGAAACATTTCAATTTCTTATGTAAATTTCACCTAATGATGAAATTTTAATAATAAATTTTAAATTTTTTAGTGGGCAGCTATTATGCAAAACTGAAAATCCCTATGAAAGAGAGTTTTAAAAAACAGTAGGCATCAATAGCTGTACCAACCATGTTATTCTTCACATTTACTTGTTTTAGGTAAGGTATAAGATATTGCAGAAAATGCAAGTCATAGAATGTGAGACCTTATATCTAAGGGATATTTTAGTTCGAGTGACTAGTTCCTGAATAATAAGAAAACAAGTTGACTGTGAACCGTCTTTGGGTTGAAATTTGTTAAGCTAACTATTTAGGGCAACTCATAGAAATTGTTTTGTCGTGAATATTGTTGGTTGTATAATTTTATGCAGCAAGCTGAAGTACTGAATGGACTGCTTTTGTAAAAAAGGACTTTGGTGATCTTATTATTTGGATAAGAGAGCTAGAGACACTATTGCCGATATTATCAACGAAGTAGATTGATTTGGTTAACTTGAATTTACTTTTAATTGACTTTACTGTTACGTAAGGATAGATCTTTCGCTAAAAGAGTCAAAATGTTGGAGGATACAGGAGCACATAGGACTTCAAGGGTTATAAAGCTGGTGTACCAGAAGTGACCCCACTCTGAGCTACAGAGAAATTAGCATTGGATTGGACTGTCGAAAAAAACCACCCTGGGATTTCTGTGAGTATGGTTGCCACTCTAGCACATGATGCCCATGAAATACACGCACTTATGATACATATCTTTAAAAATGAAAAAAATATATATCAAAGAGAGTAGTAGTTGTTGAGTCCACTTGTTGTCGTACAATATCCGCAAGCTTATTGAATGCCTTTAATTTGATAATTATTCAGAAACTAATACTTCATCGAAAGCTTTTCTTATTTTGAAATAAGGACTTGTCTACAATTGAATCCCATACTAATCTTAATGACAAATCAATTCACTAGATGGAAATTTGTGTATTTGGCTCTGAAGTGTAACTACTTGCTGAGGAGCTAATTATGGTTACTTGGAATTTTTTTTGTAAGGATGTCTGATATGAATGATATTCAATTTATTCATCTATATCTATTGCTATGGCCACATTTCTTTTTTTCATGTGAAAGATGACAAACGAGCAGACGGTCTACTTGATACTTATGAATATAGATGTTGCGGATGCGTTGCCAAACTTTATTGTGGAAGAAGAAGGAAGAGAGGATATAAAGAAATGGCAGAAAAGGGTAGGAATAGGGAAACGGTAACCGGCTTTCTCACTCATCGGACGAAACGCAGCCGTATAAGACTACTTTACGCCGATCTTCTGTGAGAGGGTGGTACTTCCCCGGTCGAGGCGGGCCATGTTCGAGCTGTAGGAATTTAACCACAGCTAGACTTTACCACCTACAAATTTTCATTGGTCACAAAGTACGCTCCTATCTAAAAACGACTTGCCCGTGATACAATTTGGGCTTGATTAATTTTTGTCATTAACAGTGTGGTCTCTTTTGTTCATTTTAGGAAGCGTAACGATTTTTGTTCCAGGATAATCACAGATAATCTAGGATCAATAAGCCTCCAAATGGATATGAGCTCCCTCTGAGTGGTCTATCGTCTGTACAACGGGGAAAATTTCAAGGAGTTATCTGACATTGACATAGTGCCGTCGTCACAGTTTTACCATCGCACTACTTGTCACTGGCTTGGTTTTTATCTCCATCACTCGGATGCATTCAGTTGCAAGACTATATGTCCTATATGACTATACGTCGCGGTCATTTTTATTCACATACGTATACGATATGGAACAATCTTCCGCTCGAGATTTTTCCGGAAAATTACAATACTGGGTCTTTTAAGTATCACTTGTTTAATGTTTAGGCACCTCCTCCACAATCAAGGCTGGCAATGCATATGCAACACTACTTATTTTCCATGGGGGACGGTAACTACTTTTTATTAGATAAGCCTTTGGCTCTTTTGAATCTTGACATAAAGGATAATCTCTTAATATACACTTACTGTTTGATGAATAACTAAACTATTCACTTAGTTTCTTTTTTCTAAATCATTAAAGAGTTTCAGTAGTCTTTTCTAAGACAGAAGTTGATGTTCGGATTATCATCTCTAAGTGACAGTTGCTCTACTATTACGAAAGATCTATGCATTTTGCTTCATTTTGTAATAGGAACAAAAGTTCTTGTTACTGGAGTTGTTTTACAAAATCGAAAATGCTTTTAGTGTGATTTGCCATTGTTTGAGGATATAATGTGGTTGTGAACAACGTAATCGAATTTTTGGTTTTTCTTGACAAGCAACTCTACGCTTGGTATTATGTTTCTACGGTAACGGATAGGATGTTGCCTAATCTTAAAAGGTCCCAAAGATTTAAAAGCTAAATACGGAAACGCTAATTAGTAGCACCTATACATATTTTTATCATTTTGGCGTAGCACTATCGAAACGTTTTGACTACTTTAGAGTATCATGGGCAGATGAGATGAATATGTATTTCAGTGTGTATTCGCGTTTTCTTGATTCTTCTATTATTAGAGAGTATAAATATTTTTTGAGTCTAAACCCAAGTTTTGATATGTCGTCGTCGACTCTCGGGACAACTATCTTGTAATCGAGATTATATTCACCTTTGGCTATTAAATGTGGGACTGGATCCTCTAAAGTCTAAACCGTATTATTAAGTTATTTCAATAGCCTTTTTGTATTTGCATTATGTAATTTAATATTATAAATTAAAATATTAATATAAGTTTTTTTTTTTAACATTGTTTATTTTATTTAGTGCAGCATTATGTCAATTTGACAATTTGGTCTAAGAAAACGTGTAGGAAGTGAGTCGTTTTTTTTTTTCTATATTCATGCTTAAAATAAACAGAAAACTGATATTAAGTCTTTCATATGTATATTTTAGGTTAACAGAATTGGCAATATTTAATTCATTTTGTCATGATTTTTTTACTACAAAATAAATTTAATAACCTATGAGTAAATTGCCTTTATGAAGTTTATAAAAATTCCAATCTTTATACGTAAAAAAAGTGACCATCCACAGGAATTTTATCAAAGCTTTCAATTAAATATAGAGACTTACTGGGAAAATTTTCCCTTCACAAAAGAGGATCAAGAAGCCATTGCAAGTAATTAATCAGCTAAGAATTCCTTTTACATCAAACATTATGAGACAAGATATTTAATTAATAAAAAACTAAACCAAAATCCAGGTTACTTAAAAATAAAAGTATGCTCCGGAGTGATGTTAAGAGAAATTAGTAAAATTTTGGAATAAAAAAAATATCTCAATAAAATATAATAGAATGTCAATCTTGATTTATGATAGAACTACAAAAAATATTTAAAACTAATTTTAAATTTATAGAAAGTCAAATTTTATAAATTTTTATGCTTTTAAATGGTTACGAATCAATAAAAAATGTTTTAAAAACATTTTTCTCTGCATCTTTCTTGTGCAGTTCTCATATATTTTTTATTTTAACAAAGACGTAGACACAACTAAAAAATATTTTTTTACAAAAATTTATTAACCAAATGTCCTGTTTCTTTATCAGCACAACAAATTATTTTTACCTACGATGTTGTCGAGACAGGTAACAGTGAATTAAATATGTACTAAAAGAAAACGTTTTTGTGACATAAGATATACATATATATGTATACATATACATATGTATGTATATTAAAATATCATAATCTGAAACTTATCTTATACCCTTAAACAGAACCGATGCACTATTTGATAGCTAATTTTAATTTATTCTTAATAGTTAGTTTCAAGGTAGAGTAGCAATGGGCTCATAAAAGATTACTTCATTTTCCAGGACTACCTTTGGCATCGTTTGCTTTCAAGATATTCCTTTTAAAGCAGAAAATAGATGAAACAAGTAGAAGTTATAAAAAGGAATACGACATTTCTCGTCTGTGTTTATTACTGTACATTAGTTATACGGCTTCCGTAGTGTCGTTTCGGCATGAAATGGGAACTAATGAGATTTTGATGTTTTTTTGACTGAGCCTTTATTTTGTCTGGTAATATAACGGTGGTGCTTCATACCTATGAATGAAATCGTCTATGTTCAATGTAGGTCACGTGAACAAAAAACAGATGAAAGAAATTGATATTGCAATTACATAGCATAAAAAATAGAAGACGATGAAACCCCAAATGATCATATTTCGTCATCAGTAGAAATAAAAAATATCAACCTTCAAATTCTCCAGTAGGTGTTCATAAGTTCAAGAGCAGAGACTAGATAAGGCACAAATACATATATTTATAAGTACTCATAACTGCGAGGTCTATTTTAAGATGTATTTATAAAATGGATAAAGTGGATAGTGTGTACTACCGTAGTATTTTTGCAGAAGTACGTAAATAAAGTATTTTGATACGATGTTGTGGTCTTTCACAAAATTTTTCTTTTTGACAAGTTTAAGACACTAAATGATAATGAAATTAGAATAGGTGGATCGACCTTTCAATTGGGAACGTTCTATTTTTAATATTTTCAAAGCATTTGAAAGTTAATTCAAGAAACATCAAACGTCTTATAGCTTATAATAAGTGAAATAATTACGTTGTCTTCAAAAACCACAAGTCTTTAATATATTTTGTTTTAAAAGCTTTTGTTATAATTTTCACTGTTTCATGTCGTCCATTCATAAACTTGTGACGGCGAACTTCTATACACGTTAAGTAATTAATTTGGAGAAAACAGTTGCATTTAATATAGCAATTTATATTCTGCAGACTGTCCTGCCGACGCCGGTTTTGTTATACGCTCAGAACAATGAACATACTTATGCGAGTTTATAAATTATTTACAGCTCGGAACGAAAATTTCAACGGCTCCAACGTTTGTGTTCAAATAAGTTAAGAATTTAACATTTTAACAGTCTTCATTTGTCTGGCTAACTGACTACCATAAGATTTTAAATAAACGCGTGTTACGAACGCCCTACTTGGTATTTTACTTAATTAGCTTGTTGTCATCGTGTCTATTAATGATTTCTCATATATGTATATAACAAAATTATGATTAAAAAGTTATGACTGACCATTATCGTAAAACGTACATAAAAATTATTGAGATAAGCCATGAAGATTTTAGAGACAATAAATAGAAAATAAATCTTTAGGATCATATTGATATTATTTTTGGGAGGTATCGTCTGTTGAGTGTGAGTTTATGCTTTACAGAAAGTATTCTCAACAGCCTCAGTTCAATGTGCAAACTTAGGTCCAGCATAGTATAGTGACAAGAAATTTCCCTTTAAATAATATATATAAACATGTATTATATAGCCATACTGATCTGTGGAGTCCTTGGTTATCCTCTACTATAAATATTTAATTACAGACACTTTAGGTGAAGGTGATTTGTATAGTGACACCTGTGATATAGGGGGATAGACTACTACATCAGAAACAACTTCACTCTTAGTAAATTATTCAAAATAAAAAAAATGATTTTGTTATAGATTGATACTAATAATTTTAACGTAGTCAGTAGTTTAGACCAGTAGAGCTATTAGTGTTATCCTTTTTTTGGGTGAGAGGTATTAGTATTATCCTTTTTTTTTGGATGGGTTGCCACAAAAAAAAAAAGAAGAAAAATACGCTTAGAGTTTCTGGGTCTACGTCTTCTCTATTCAATTTTAGCTATAGTTGATATTTCATGCGGACTTTCTATAAAAATCGTCTTTCTGCTGCTATCTCTGTTAAGCTTTGCCAGTTATATATAACTTCAATCCATTTGCTACATCTCATGTCTTCCTATTAAAATAGTAATTGACCTCTCAACCCGAGTTGAAAACTGAATAAATTTTCTCTCAATTTAGAGTATATTAATTTTATAAAAATAACGTTATTTATTTATTTATTCATATAATTTTAAGTTTTAAACTACTAAAAATGAATGGTTGGACTCTGTTTAAGAAATTAAGTTTACAATTTCGAGATAATTTACCTCTATTGCTATTTATTACTTATAATTTACTCTATTGCTCACGAATTCATACTCACACTCATACATTAGTCACGAATCAAAATTATTGACTCTAGTTAAAAAAAAAATTACCTCCATGATGGTATAAACATACAAATTCTGATCGTCTCTGTATGTCCTGTAAATATTATAACTAATTTGTAGTTTTACAAGTAAACAACTAATGTACAGAATAAGCAGATTTTACTCTTTTTTCATTATATATACACGTGTTACAGATAGTGATCATCACGTGATATAATCATCGTCCTTCACTCACTAACAGCAGTCCACTGTTGCTAGTTGATATTATAAAAATAGTATAATATGATAAATATTCAAGGCCAATATTTCAAGTGGAGATCATTTGTTAAACGAGCACATTTATTGTAAAATAATTTCTGCATTAGGTACTTGAACAAATATTCTGTCAATTATTTTAAAACCTTTAAAAAAACCTATAAAATCTGTCTACTCCTACGTTCACTACCGGATATAATAATATTTTTTCGTACAGTGTTATGTTTTCAGGCTAAATCAATCTTCCAAATTTTTAACGTATTACAATGAACTAAAATGATATAAAGCAAGAGTTGTACTTTAGACCACTTGTAATCATTATATTATCTTGGAATTCTATTAAACAACATATCGCATTATTTATACACGTCATATTGCGAGTAATAAAAATATCTTATTATATGTTTTATTAAGATATTTTTAATCAATCAATAATTAAACCAATAAATTGCCACAGCAGGCCGATTGCTACAGAATATTATTTAAAAGAAACACAAATTTGATATTAATATTATTACAACTTAGAACAAATATGTAAATATTTAGAAGACCTCTCTTACATGAAGAGCTTCAAAGACTATAGAATAATAGGGCTATATAATACATATAAACTCTGTAGACGAAAGAATAACAAAGAAATATCCTCTTATAATAGTCTCTGTCCAAAATTTCCACACTACAAAGCAGAACTCAAAATTCTGCGAACATAGAATAATCTGTTAGTCTTCGTCCTAGATAAACGTAAAATACTCTTCACTTACATCCAACATACATAAAATTTAGCAAAATTATTTCACGTCAAATTTTTTGTCACTCGAAGTACTACGACTCTTATCTTTATTTCGTATGATAAGAACTTATGAAGAACTGATAGTCATTAATGGACAATATCGATAGTTGTTTACATAGTGATAATATTTTAAAGGTCACTGAACTGTCGGGCTCCCTATTATATCACTATACACCAGATACAATGACTTGGGAAAGTTATATAAGCTTTATTTACAATCATTTTAAGCTAATAATATTCGACTACTTTGGTTAACCTATATTATAATTACTTTTACTTTACTTTTCTTATTGAGACATTCTGTTTAATTCAATGAACAAACATTGCTTGTAGAAGTTAGAACGTGTTAATGTAAACGAAAATCATAACTGTGTACTCGATGACATATTACCCAGTTAGCATATTGTAGTGCATTTGGCACGCTGTAAACATGAACCGTGGTTGTATGATGTAGTTTCCTCAACTTTACTATGATTCGATCTATAAATTAACACATTCCTAAGAACATCATAACATTACCAATGTACTAATTAAAATATTCTTATAAATAGCATTTGACATATCATATACGATCATCTATTTTTAAAATATAATTAACCGGTTTTAGAAGTCAGATATAAACTTATTAAATAAAATAAATACCTTGTTTAATTAATAATATAGTAAATAATAACTTTTGCTAATTTATATTTGTGACATTTGAGACAGTGATAATTTGAAAAAAGTAATTGGAACAACGTAATGATAAACTTTTTTTTTGTAAATTATTTACGTCTTTCTTTACAAGTATTACTTTACCCTTACATAAAAGATTTGGATTTTTGATGAGATCAGGAGAGAGGTATAAATATAAATGAAGAGGTATAAATTCTGACAATAATTAATGGTGAGCGATCAATTAATATAAATCCATTATAGCGGTTTTATAATTTGGAACCGACACAAAAGTTTACCAAGATACATTTCACGTTTAAGACGGAGTTTACATCCGTATGCTGGTGCACGACCGACTGCCGGCGACGCTCGGTGCGTGCGATTCTGATACGCCCCGTACTGAATTAAACATGAGATATCTAGACAGAACACTCTGTAAACTTTTACAACATAATGTTCTCATATTTCATGAAATACAAGTTCTTTCAATATATTTTTGCTTTCAACAATCAATGTAGTCTATTATAACTTCAAATGAAAGAAAAATTTTATGTGGTTCTGTAAATAATTTATTAGACTAGAGATTACGTACTGGTCCTTTTGAATGATACAATATCTTAAAAAAATATTATATGTATACATATACATATATATTATAATAATTATATATTTACATTAAAAACTTATCTGCTTAGTGCTTAACGTCATCGGTCAGTCTCAAGATTTTATTTTTAAAATGCTTAACTGGTGAGAAAACATTTCTTTGTTTTTATATCTTTAAAATCTAGAGCCTGCACTTTTGTAAAGTTTAATTTTTATTTTTTATTATTGCAGTAAATTTTCAAGTGTGTAGTATTCATCAAATATAAATCTCATTTATTTGGTACAGCATTTACTAAGTTATTGATTTTCTAACATTTTTATTTCGCTCCTTCTTTTCTTGTAAATAGAAATATAACATATCAGGAATCCACATAGCCAGGAACAATAAAAGTAGCATGTTTTGGGCTGTGATACATATTAAAAAACTGTCTGTATAATCTCTGATCCAGCCTAAGAAATATCCGACGGGGGGTACAATAATACCCATTGTTAACATGCCTAAACCAACAGCAGAAGGCACTTGTTCCGTCCTACATGGTTCTGAAATAGCTATATTCCTAGCTACAATTACCATGCTTCTTCCAAATCCGTACAAGGCGGAGAGGACGAGTAACAAATATAGATCTCTTTGATAAGCCAAAACTGAAAATAAATGTGAAATGATTATTCTATGCGTATGTTTACATTTAATCGAGACATTCGTTACATCTAATACTTACTTTGTCTTACAATTATCAACCAAATGCTAGTCATAATAAGCATCATCCTGGCTTTGATTTGGAATCTATCTTGCAATATTGGTAAAACAATTCTTCCCATGATGTCAGCCAAAGCCACAGCTGACATACAAGTAGCGGTTTGTTGTTTATTCATTGACGCAGCTTTCTGTTCAAACAATATGTATATGTACATTTGTATATTGATGAAAAAATCAAATATAAAGAAAACAATACTAAATATTTGTCGGAATTACCTGCAGAAAGAATGGAAATATCATGCTGAAGTTTTGTATAGAAACCACAGTAAGTGCAGTTCCAATAATAATATTAATAAAACGTGGATTCGATAATAGTGACATATCAAACAAGTCGTAAATCTTTCTTAATAGTGTTTTTTCTTGTGTCGGTCCTTCCATACTACCTACAATTATAAAAAAATAATAATATGATTTTCAGAAGATGAAAAAATAATAAAATTATTATTGTTTTAATTTTATATCATACCATCTTTATTTTTAGCCCGTTCAGGACTTTGTTTCATTTTTTTTTCTTTACTGCTAACGGATTTAGAATCAGTTTTCGCATTGAAGTCTGTTGCCGCAGGCAAAGTAGTTTGGCTACCATTTTTATTTGAAGTTTCATTGCTGCTATAATCTTTTTTGCTTATCGCATCCGTTTTTTCGTCTAACAAGTACATCTTCTCATCAATAACTATCTCTTCCTCAATCTTTTTCATATGCCACTCAACGGGTTGAATAAGCATCGTCCCACAAATCTAATTACAATAAAATTTTGTCGTATCTATTATAACAAACTTGTTCTTTTTTTTATTTCACAAATATACCCAAAGTTATATTTACCCCGTGTAAACTTAATGATGCCAGTAATATACAAGCATCTTTAAAGCCATAGTTGGCCAAAAAGTATCGCACTACATGCGGCATAAGCGTCTGGCCAATTCCAGTTCCCACCATTGCTAGGCCAACGGCTAAATTTTTCCTTAACTTAAAATATCCATTAATAGCCACAAATGAAGCATTTTGAATAAAGCCTAGACCCAAACCTGAAATTAACTGTCAATATAAAACACATCTATTAACATAGAGTTTATTTTTACAGTAAACTTATGAATACTTAAGTTCTTACCAAGTGAAACTCCATAAGAGAGAATTAAATGCCAAATGTTGGTTGAAAATCCACTAAGTAATATACCGGTTGTACAAAAAAAGGCCCCGAGGACTGCCACAAACCTAGGTGACGTTATTTTTATAAGTGCTCCCGCTATAGGACCTCCAAAATTTGTGACAAATAACATAGTGCTTAAAACAATGGCTGCTCCTTTTGTCTCATGTCCCATAGCTTCTAGAGCATCTCCATATAACAAGCTGAATAGAGACAACATGGACTGGTTAAAAATCTACAAAATAAATATAATATTTACATACTATAATGTCGATATTCATTAATTATTGATTTAATTTACATATGTAGAAGATGTTTGCTTCCTTAAAAACATCTAATATTTTACATGTTCTATTTTCAAGGTCTAAATAATAAACTATTTTAAGTTATTTTAAAAATAGAGTTAAATTAAAAATATAATTCTAGTTTTAGTATTCTACTTAGGAGTTAGTTTTGTAATCCTATTACGATTTTAGAATGAAAGCTTATTTTATAAGACAGAGAAAACAGGTTATAAAAATATTGAGAGATTATATTCCACATTTGATGTTATACTCTTTGATCATTTACTGGTAACGGAACGGAATTAACTATGGAATATTCATTATTCATAAATAAGAAAAAGTAACTAAATGTCGCTAAAACCCACGTGTCAACTTAAAAGTACCTCTGAAAGATTTTTCTATTAAAAAGAACAATATTTAGTAGAACATGTTGATAAAGTCAATATTCAAGGATTTTAATATATTATGAGTTCACCACTAATCTGAAAACATACATTAAAGAAATATAGATTTTTATCTTCTATCCTTATACAATCAAATATTAAGGTCTACGGCTAATTTTTTCTTACATTTAGTTATTTTTATTGAAGAAGTGCGACATCTATAAAATTTTACTACATATAAATAAGAATAAATATAGGAATTGTATTTATTCTGATACCTTTAAGTTTTATTCAGAATTTTGTTTTGTTTTTATTATTATAAAATATATCCAATATAAAAATATCAACGAAGAGAAAAGTACATAAAATATTCTCGTATATATTGTTACAAGGGAACAAGTTATAAAATTGATTATCAGGGACTAGGATTAAAAATAAAATAAAAAATAGTAAATAATATTTGAATTATTGATTTAGATTATGCTATTACTAATAATAATATTTGTAAGTCATTGCTTACATTAGAGAGTCCAGTGCCTAATAGCACCATCCAACCCCACCCTCCATCCGGTGGTAAGAGCTTGATAATCTTTTCCGTCCTTGGTTGTACATCAGAATTCCTTTTTGACATCTTGCTGAGTTATATTTTACTTTTCTCTTTTTTTTTCCTTAACCTTAAAAAGATATAATGAGTGTTAGTTTATTAAATCCAATATATTTTAATAAAGGAATAATTCGCATTGAAGTGTAAAAGATTATAAAATATATTTAGTATACATATTATGTCGTAATGAAAAAACTACAACTTACTAAGAGACAGTTTTTGTCTTCAGGTGATCACGGTTACTACAATGTAGTCAAAATTTTAGAATAATAAAATAAGAAAAAGTAAATCCAGATATATATTTTTAGTGTATCATATAAGAAATTTGAGGATTATATAAGAAAACACATAATATTTTTTTTGGTAGTGAATAAGGATATGAGGAAGTCTACAGTGTGAAGCCAATCTCTGTGAGCAGGTGAAATCAAACGAGGCTCTAACTATTTATAATGGCAGTATACAAAATTTGGTAACCAAATAATGCATGATTAATGGCAGGAGGCATCGATACTGTTGCAAAAATTTACGTCCTGTGATCGCCAACCTTTAGGCCGAGAAAAGCAAGCAGGAATAAACTGCACACCTATGCCTTTCGTTGCCTTTTAGTTTCGAGTCATTCTGCTATTCTACAACTGCCCGAAGATCTACTCTAACTAGGATATGGATTGGAGTGCGAAAGGTCACATGTTATGGACTTATGGGAAGTTTGAAGAGAAGTTAAGGATGCCATAGTACTGGAATATGGACATCTTTTGTACTTAAGAAAGGAATACAATCCTACCCAAGGTGGCATTGGTATTCTGATACATATGTATACATATAATAGCTTTGATGATAGCGTTATACAAATATTCTGGCTGGTAGTAGAGTAAAGACCGTTAACATATAAATGGATGGTAGAATATCCGGTAGCAGGGTGGGATGACGATATCAGTAAGATGGCAGGGATAGATTGGAGGAAAAGAGTTGAAGATGGATTTAACTGTCGTGCTCTAGAGGGATCCGAAATGAGCTAATTACGGCTGATAAAAATAAATATATATATAAACCGAAAGTAAAAAGTATGCACCAATATTAATTATTAACCTTCATCCAGTTATCGGTTCATTGATTAATTACATTATAATATAGTACAAAGTAACACTCAATAAAATCATAAAATTTTTTGACTGCTTGGTTAAATCTGGATTTTATTCCTTGTAAAATTTTCATAGGAGGCATTTAAATCATAACTTCTTAAGTTTAAAGACCGTCTTTAATGAAGCGTGGTATGTAGCATAATACTATTGTAGCATTCCCAAGTATGTAGTGTTTGTTATCTAACAGCTAAATTTTTATAATGGGCTTGCAATAATTGACAATACAAACGTATAACAACAATAGTGTTTCTATATCAGTATTGTCTATAGCGTCAACACTGCTTTTCTGCACGTATTGACTCATTTTCTTCAATTCATAATACCTATTGGCATGAGAGACATAACATGATATTACTATCATTAACATCTTTTAATTTAGTTTAGTTTTTTCACATATTTGAAACACTATAATCAAACTTTATTATAATATTATATTTCCGTCATTACTGCAAGGATTAAATACATATTTTAGTTGCAAAAATTTTACAGTACAATTTATTTTATATTTTGCAATAATAAAGGATCGATTAAAATAGCGGCAACCATAAACATTTCATAGAAGTAGCATGTCTCGTCTTTACTAAACAATTACTTGACGTAATTATCTACAAAAGTATTATTTACTTTGATCACATATATGGCATATTTTCAATGTAAGCATCAATTATTTATCAGCCACGATAAGGTCAGCTAATGTTTCTAAGCTAAATTCTTTACTCTGAAATACTAAATGATTAAAATATGTAATTTGTCACTAACAATAAGGATAAATTAAATTTATGATTTGATTTGATATGATAACTATTGTAGACCAAGTCACTTTGAAAACTAGCAATTAGAGTATTAAGAGTATTTCTTAAAATTGGTAGTGAAGTTTTGTGTATCGACATGGAGATCAATAAAACAGGTTGCGAACAGAAATGGTGCCGTTATTATCATCTTAATCAGATATTATCATTTAATCCCAACACAAATTTGGCAGTCCATGAATGTTGTCAATGCATTGACAATAATTTTGCGACCTTCACGTTGAATACTTCGAAGTACGGATAAAATTTTTTTAGCCTCCTTAAAGTAAAACTAATATTAGATGGTCACTACCGATTCATGGCAAAGATTGCTGAGCACAGACCCAATCACGGATTTTGAACCCGATATCTAAAGATATAAGTAAACTTCCAATACATTATTTGTTTTAGAGAATATTTTCAAGACTCTTAAATAAAACTCTTTTTTTTGGATTTACCCTGCAGAAAACGTTCCTATAGATGGGAAATAAGAAATCGTTGGCGTTAGATGAAAATAAAATACCAACTCATAGGCATTTCATGTCATCTGCCCGTGATCATGGCTGTTGAAAAGTAACTGAAATGTTGGAGGCATGTATTTTCAAGTAATAAAAAACGCGTAGTCAATCGAAAATATTAGTTTTATTTAAATGATTACGCGCGAAAGTATTGGATATCATTATTCCCATAACTCTTCAAAGGATTTTTCCGAGTTCCTATCTAAGAATTGTCTTATGGAGAAGTCTATCCAAGAACTATAATAAAATAAGTATACAATGGAGGTTACTAATAGATTGGTAAATAATGAAAGACCTAGAATTGAACTATTGAAGGCTAGGGCGACAACATACCAAAGTTGATATCCGTTGCATCATCAACAAAACACTTAAAGCGTTCCCACTCCGTTTCCCCTTATGATAATGATGCATGTAAACCATCACGTTTGTCAAAAGACACTCAATCGACCTTATCAGACATATAAAAATGTTAAATTATATTACTAACGATTTTTTTAAAAATCAACGAAGCCAGTCTAACCAAAGAATAGAAGTGATATCTGAAGAGAAGCAATACTTAAAAATAATAGTACAATAACGATTTGTTCGTTTGAAAGAAGATATCGTTTCGACCGTTTTGAAACATGCTTTAAGCAAGAAAGTATTCTGAAATTTAAGGTGAATTTAATGACTGCATCTTAACGGACTCGACAAGTACGAAAAATTTTCAGCCAATTTTTAATAATAGTGATTCATAACATGAATATGTAGAAGCTGTATGACCAGGAAATGATTACAACAATAATTACTTCAAAGGATAGGACAATACACAGGCTATCCCTTTAATATTCAAAGACTACTTTGATTACGATTGGTATACAATTTAACGAGATTAACGTGGAGTTTCACATAATAGCTAATTATGAAATAACACCAATATATCAGCCGGTGTAAATACATAATTGAATATCTTATTTTTATCTTAAGAAGGTTTTTCGAACATTTAACGTAGTTGCACTACAGCTATAAATGTGCTTATTTTATACGCACCGATAATAAAAAAAAAAATGTAGTAAAAGCACTAAAGTATCAACATCAAATCAAGTTAAGCAATTTTTGTAGGCTGTAGGGTATTTCAAAAGATCCATTCCAGACTTCTCACGCATAATGGTTCCATAATATATATATATAACTGTCGCGAGTACACATTTAAATGAAACCGATACTTTGGACATTCATGGTTCATATTAAATTGTTTAAAATTTTATGTTAAAAACATCGAAACACAAAAAAGAAGTGTTTCCTAGAATTAACTTCTACTGGACACCAGCCCACCACTTATTATCACCACCAGGTGATAATCACGGAAGTCATAAAAATTGTCCGTATCTTAATCTTTGTATAAATAAGAAATATAATTATTGAGATACGGAACAGTACTAGCACTAAAAATAATAAAAAGTATTTCTTGCACTTAGTGTTTGACTGAATTGTATCAACATTCAGACCGATGAAGATGATGGCGACAAAAACAGTCAGATAGTCTGAAAAAATATACCTTTGCCCTATTGATATATGTAGTCCATCATACGCAGTTCATTAATCGGCTATTTTAAATTGTACGAGAACATGTATTCATTGTGATACATAGCCTCACTAACGTTTTGTCTGACAATGGTTTTTTATAGAAATATTTCTTCCATGTAACGTGGGATTTAATCCACAATATCTTAGACTAAGTGGATTTTTAAATAGAAAACTTAAAGGAAATATAGCAGTGTTTACTATAAACTTCCGTCCGTTCTAAATAATTCCATTATGAAACCTTATATGTTCATAATTTACAAATTGTTTACGTGATTCTACACTAATATAGTAATTGGAAACGTGATACTTTTTAAATAACGGTAGATAAGTAATTACCGTTACTAGTCATACTCGAAACTGTTTAACTTTAGTTAATTAGAACAGATCATAACAAAGATGGCGAAGATACTAAATGTGTCTTTCTACTTGAATCGAAAACATTTTTGTATTACAAACTTTTTTTTTTTTAAATATAAGTACTAAAATTTTCCTTTACTATTATCATATTAATAATGAGATCTAAGATTATTATTATTATCATATTCTATAAGTGTTCTATAACTATTACTATGTAAAACAATTGCATTATTACCATACAATTAGTAATGTGATTTATTTATATTATCATGAAATAAAATCTTGTTGTTTTCATACTTATGACGACATTTAGTTTAAGGTCAGTGGTCACATAAAATCGACATAACAAAAACATATTTTCGTATCGCAGCCCTTATCAGAATACTTGATATATCAATGCTGTTTCAAAAGATACCGTTATTAAAAAAAATATTTCAAAATTTCCTGTCATATAATAAACATTCTTGGTAAATGATCAGTACTTTTATAATATATAGAATGCATGGCATTTTATTGAAAAACATGTCATAATTTAATGTTAAAGGATATATAAAGTTTAGGTTTCATAAGAAAATAACTTGCCATTGATAGTATGTGTCAGTAAAAATTCCATTGTAAGATTATTATTTATTTAGTTTCATTCCTCAGTAAAGTTTTATTATCACTTAACAGTCTTTATAGTAATAAATAATGTAAGTTATTAAAAAATATTTAAACAAACAAACCAAACAAGAATATCAGTTAGTGGAGCATAAAAATGTTTTAATTATTTGTTGCAATATTGATTTAGTTATAATATAATTAATGATTACGTCTCATTTATGTAAGTAACATTTTAATGTTTTTTTTTTAATATGAGATGTTTATCAAAAAATATCACTTTGTAGAAAGATTTAATTGATCTCGGCATAAGATATTCTCTTTTTGCTATCAGATTTATTAATAATTATAATAGTTTATAATTAACTATATGTTTTATGATCTGGTGTATAAATTTTCATTACAACATATTGTGGATTCCCCGAGAAATTATAATTTATTACCTGTTTTATTACAAATTCTAAAAATATACGTACTAGTTGGTCACTAGTGGTCATCAAAGAATTATAAAATACGTTATTTGTTTAAAACAAAAGCAATAAACAAAGATTAAGAAATGTGTAACAGTAAAATGACCATAATATCAAATACATAAAATAATAATTATGAATTATGAAAGACTTTTACTCAAGTGAATAACATGCAAAATTATTTTATCTATCCAGGGCACATTAATCGTCCCAAATTAGTTATGACAGCTTTATTTACTATTTCTAATTAAATATAATTAATACCTTATAAATATTATGCTACATAAAGTGGCTATTTATTAAATTTGCATTTTATTACAAAAATTTAATCTTCAAATACGTACATACATATTAATTGGGATATTGATTAGTTGCACGAAAAATACGAAATTATTAAAAGAATATAATTTTCGTCAACTTTTTATTGGAAATTGCAATAATTATTATTAATTTCTTTTATCACAGAGTGTAAAAAAATGTTTGCTAGGCTTTTTCGTAATAAGAAAGTTTAATATAAGACAGTGAGTTACTATTACTTAAGAGCTCCAATAAGGTAATGATTTACCACAGTACTTAAGATTATAATTCGTCCAACAAATAAAGACGTTGACATTCTCAAAATATTCAATGATTCCATTGCAAATCAGGTCATAGCAATAAAAAAAAAACTTTTCTGCTTTCACATATTCTCTAAATTTAGCCATATTGTTTACGCTACACAGCTCATTCATATTATATTTATAGATGACACACCATTGTAACCCGAATACGTACAATTATGTTTTTAAATTCAAGTGATTCGAGACTACTTGAATTAAAACTAAAACAGAATATGCCATGAAAAATTCGCCCAAGCTACTACTAGTATTTAAATCTTTATGCTACCAAATATCTAAAGCATATAGAAAATGATAATGTGGAGGTTGCAGTTCGTTCGTTTCAAGAATTTCTGCAATTTATATACTCGTAATTCTTATTTGAATATAATTCAATTATCACATAAAAATAAGTATTTAGCTCCTGTATACGTAAGTGAAATTGATATTATTCTAGCAATTTGAAATATTTACTCTCTCGCTATCATTTATAACACTGAAGAAAATGATCCAATCTTTGTGCAGAAAATCTCTCTGTATGCAAGACGAGTATTTCGGACCAAGACAAGACATACGAACAAACCACGTGGAAAATTATGTTAAGATATTATTTTCAAAACAATCACCAAAGTATGAAGTGATCAAATGGACTTTACATATGTATATATAAAATGTTATGAGAACAGAATTGTGGTCGGAACTCTATACTGAAAATAAAAATATATTTCTTTGTGGTCATCGTTACATTGGGAAAAACAGAAAGACTTTGAAAAAGTGTTTTACGAAATATATGTAGAACGAATTTTTGTTTTATTTAATAAATACTTTATGTTGGAAAGAATTATGTGCATAAAAAAAAAGTTTTACACCAGAATCCACACCTAAATACCTTATATTATTATACTTAACACCTCAATTCAATGTTTAATGAAAATTTTATTAAAATTTACAGTAAAATTATAAATAACTAGAATTTCATTTTGTTTATATAAATGGTAACGAAAAAACTTTACTATTGTCATATCTTTTTTTAATAGAAGCAAGCTTAATATTTTAGGAGCTAACATGGGACATGCCTATTAAAATATGGCTGTTCCCTATTAACAAAGCAATTATAACGCAATACACAAAAATTAGAATATTCATTGGGCATCTCAGCAAAAAAACTGGTCCTAAGACAAAATAATATATTGAAAGTTAATGCGTCACATAACTAAGTAGCAAATTTATAATCTTAGTTTTTATCTTAACGGTGTAAATAAAATAAATAGTACCATTACAAATTTATTCAGTTATATAAAATATGATTTATACATATGTAATTATAGCTTAAAACTCGTAATTAAGCTGGTTCGGCTAAATCTTCATCCTCTCCCAGCAACCGTGGCGAAACTATAAGATCTTTGTTCCTTTACATAAGAGCTGGAAAACCCAATTTTTTCTCTTTTATCACTATCGTACCATCCCTACCCTTTCCAAACGTTTGTAATCCCAAGAAAAACAAACTTTTATTTATTTAAATGAAATGTAGATCTCATTATGTGAACACTTTTATTCCAAAATTATTGGCGAAGTAGCTACACAACATTGAATGGCCTCTCTACTCATTATAAGCTCTATGAAGTTGAGATCAGTTTTTTATCGTATATGGCTAGTAACGGCAAAAAAACAAAAGAATGGAAAAAGAGCGACAATAATTTAATAGGAGATAATATTATTTTATCTGAAAATTTTAAAATACGATTTACTATTTTTAGGATATGTACGTATGTATTTGATGATATTTTCTCCGAATTTTAACTTAAGTTTATTACTTAAGTTTAGTTACATTGATTTTTTTAAGATTGTACCAAGAACAGAGTGTTCATATTTATGTATTTAATAGATTTTATGTATTTTTATTTATTCATCTATATTGTAACAAACTTTTTACACTAATAATCAAATGTGTATTTTCATTTATGATTTAGTAATGAAATGTAAGTTATTCCTTTCCATTTAGGTTATTTATTTTATATGGTATTTTTAACGAATTGTTTATAGAAACCTCTAAAACTTTTATGATTTCTTTCAATATGAACTAAAAATAAATCATATATATATTTTTACTTACACATATTTCATTAATTAGTTATTGAACATATAAACGAACACATGTGTACATACATGGACACTCCCACGCAAAAATGATATGACCTTACCTTCAACACATTCCTATATATTGTAAATGAAATGTTTATTGATAATACGCCGTTAGATTATTAACTTAGTCACAGTTTTGTTATATATAATACACGCTTTGTACAATTGTTTTTATAGTTACTTTTATAAAACGACCGTTCTAAACAGACACTCGAACATCAATGAATAAACACCGTATCAGAGTCATCGAGTTTTAGCCGACACGATAACACTTGTCTATAACAGATGACCAGCCCGTGTATGAAAAACTTAAAAAAAAACAAGCGTTATCTATTAAAATTTTTATACACTGTAACATAATTCATGATGTAACAATACCTGGCATGCTATTATAATACTTTAATATATACCTGCTAATGTTATAATTATTAATTTATATTATAAATTACTAAATTATTCATAATATATTATGGTTCGTATAGTGTGTTATTGTTTAAATATGTTTACCTATAGCACGCTGAAAATAGATTATAAATTATTTGGAGTTAATTAGTTTAACGAAGTTATACTATAGTATTTAATAGCAATATTCAAAACCACTTATATGATAATACAGCAATAAGTATGTCGATAGCTAAAACAATATGTCTGTAGTTACGTTTTTATTGCGACATAAATTAAAACTGTCTATAGACTCTATACGCTCCGTTTAAATCAACACCACTCATAAAGAAAAAAAGAAAATATAGCATTCATTCTGTTCAGCCCATATTTTTACAAATGCTTTTGATACATGTCGTAAATTGCCAAGCGTTTAATCAACAGTGACGTTGCCAAAAACAATACGATCTTGAAACTACAAACTCTATATTTCTCCTATTTAAAGTCAACAGAAGTTTACTCTTTTCTAGAAAAGTAAATCTAAATTTAAAAATAAAGTAACAAAAATAAATGAACCTTAAATCTTTAAATGAACATAAAAAATTGGTTTCAATTTTACTATTATTTAAATCAAATCAATCATAAATAAATATAAAATTATGCGAGACTTAATGAAGCCGTTAATTTTGTATGACTTGTCATAAATTATATTTTTATTACTTAAACACTAATTAAAAATTTATGTTTAACTACTTAGCCGGGGCAATTCCTTCAATCTCTATAGATATTATTCCAGTACTAACATACATACTTATTAAAATTTTTATTTATGGGAATAGTTACCTTAAAAATATTTGACAATTTTACTAAACTAAATTGGAATCAACATTTCAGATGTTAAAGTATTTTATTATATGATACAATGCCAATGTTAAAAACTGTAACGTTGAGTGATCTCTAATAAACAAGAACGCAGTAAATATACATTAATCGATTTATAACTGTTGAAATGTCTGTCAAATCAATACTTTTTTTTGTTTGTAGTTAGTTGTTCTTATTCTTGTAAAAAAAATATTTAAATTAAAAAAACAATAATAAAAATTTCAATCAAGTGTAATAGATAGTTTTAGTTGTAAACTTAGAAATGGATGTGCCGTGTGACAAGGATCGAATTAACGAGTGGGCCGATCCACTGGAATTTACATGAGTATGCATGTTGCGCTCTTAGGTATTGTACAAGCTAGATTCACTATCTAGAATAGTTTCTCGAGCGGAGGTACGCCTCCGATCCTATTCCGCATAAGGAACAGTAATTAAAGAAGACTCGAATGAACAGTGACTGGAACTCAGTGGGATAGTTAATCCGAAGTTTTCGCTTTAAACAATCGTTAAACTTACTGACTGAATTAATAGCAGGTATTAAATTTATTTGGCTCATTATGAGTTGGCTATGTCGGATAGTGTTACAAAGTCTAGTAATTATTAAATTTTTCAATAAAAAGAGTATTAAATAACCAGACATTGGTACTCAACTGTCAATTAAATTCTCAAAATCAGATGTATCCTTGACTTATGATAAGGATTTGATTATATACATTTTATCCCCACCACAAAATTCATTATTTAATTGAATTGATAAGATCGGTGCCGAAATATTGAGATTTTATCACTACTATTATTAAAAATTTGGGGACATGTACTTTACCATTATCAATTTACACACATGTTCAAGTAAACTACAATTGCTGATAACGCAACGGAAGGATGATTTTTGTCGTCAAAATTGATAATACATATATGAAGCGGCTTCGGATTGGACTATAATGATAGATACGTATGAAAAGCAATATAAAACCCCAGAAGATATTTATGCGCCGGCGTGCAGACCAGACATATTTTTATATTTGCGAATATTAAAGCGCGTTGTGCTAATAGAGCTCATGGTTCCTTGGGAAACCAACATCCCCAAAGACCATGCCATCAAGGTCAACAAGTATTACGAGCTCACTAACGAACTCACTAAGAATAGGTTCGTTGTAAATTTGTACCCGGTGGAAGTAAGAGCGAAAGGTACATAAGCCAAATTTCTCTACAACCTACTAAAAGACTTGGGCCTGTCAAGAACTCAGTTCATTCTTGGAACGTGCGTCGAAGGCAGCCTCAGTAGGTTCATTTCAAATTTTGGTTAGATAGAGAGAGGAGCTAGGACGGTGGAGGTTAGCGTTTAACGCGCATTGGATAAGGGCCCCTTAAACCCACATCTGGGTTGCAAGCCCCAGCCACTGTTCAAGCTCCTCTCCCTGCTACGCGATAGACCCGGCACCCGCACGGTAAATCAATGGAATACTGAGAGATTTTGTCTCGTCTTATTAGAGTTTACTGACCCAAAGTTCAGGTTTGTTAATTAACATTTAATACATATTCCTAATTTGTATTAATATAAGTAAGTAATAGATTGAAATTCTTGGTAGATTTCTGGTGCAATAAATGCTAAAGGTTACGTTATATTGAGCTTGTCTTAGAGTTTATGAATAATAGGAGGGTATTTTATCTTCATTATACTATTTCATATTTCTACATGAACAACAAGAAGAAAAAATTTGCAAATAAAATAATACCTTTGTAGTATATTGTATATAATTTTTTGTTTTATATTAATTCTTAGATATTTCTAAATAAAATAATTGATATTTATTAAGAGGACTGTCCAATATAGTTTAGTTGCTTTTATTTCATGTACTTCATTGCACTGTAAGAAACATAAATCGTTGATAATTCGAAAACTTTTATAGATTTTTCTTATTTCACCGAGAAACTAAGTTATGTTGCTTAGTAATACTATGATTTAACCAACTAGACTGCGACTAGGGAAACGATGGAATAAGTTAAATTTATCCGTAAATAACTGAAAAGCGAGTTTTGAAAATCCCTGAACAGATTTAAGAGGAAGCGTGAACGGGCAAACTTAAATTAAAATAAGTCGATTTCATCATGATTTAGTGAAGAACAAATTTAATTACCCGCTTAATGATTACATGTCCCATCCGAGTGCGTTTTCAGAAAGCCCGGGGCTAAAACGGGGTAACACATAGGTCCGCAGACCGCTTAGCACGGAATTCGATTCAACTAATTCTGTCTAATCCTGACCGGTAGCACACAAATAGCTGGACGAGCAATGTAAAAGCCCTTGCGCAATTCGCAGTTAGTGATTGATGATAATCCCTGTGCATATGCACGGGAACAAAACAATACACTTGCAACGTTCACATCGGGACAGGAATTTTCTATATGCATCATTTGTTTGTATCAGTTTTTTCCGTTCCGCTTTCTGTTTAGACATATCGTTTTAAAAAAATGTTTCCAAAGGTATTATTCCTTTGTCTAACTTTTATTTTTACGCTTTTTCTACACTTCAGTAAATTTAGACATTTCGATTATCCGACAGTTGGTACCGTATATCAAATATTTTGAATTATTTGAAGTAACTTTTATTAATACTATATTTGTTCGTTACATGAGGATAATATGTAATGGTAATTAATTTAAGTAGTAGTTGTAAGGAAAGTAAGTATAATACAGTAGTAAAATATTGATTTCTATTAAAACAGCTTGTTAAAAAATTAAAATTAAGTAACTACTTTACCTTTCACTTATAGTTTCAAGAAATTAATAATTCTCATTATGAATTTTTCAATGTTTATTATGTTCTGGATTTGATGGCGAGAAATTTATTGTTTTATTATAATATTTTTTATTTTACTTGATATTAAAAGAAATATTTTAGTTTTCTCTTTTTTTATTTTATAATATTTTTAAAAGTTTGTCAATAAATAAGTAAGATGTATTTTTTCCAAATTGTGTGAATATAGAGCTGCAATCGTAACAAGCAGGAATATTGTTTAAATAGAATTTGAACAAATTTTGTAATATAGCAGGGTACAAAACAATGTATTATTAAAAATTGCATTTTATTAGGAAGAAGTTCAGAAAATAAAAACAAAACAAATATTAAGCCAAAAATACTTCGTGAAAAGTCTTGTTAGTAGCTGATTTCGCGCAATCTTTAGTAATCCGCAATAAAGTATACAACTAATATTTCAAATAAATCCCTGTCAGTTCCGGTGTGTACCGCGGCCGGGCGGAAAAGGGAGCGGAAGGTGCGCTTACGGAAACAGGATGGTGTAAGATAAAGAGAACATTTCCTATAGCTTGTCTTGGGGGATTTAGCTACATTCCAAGAAGGCCTCGTTCTTTTAATGTGTCTTCAGCTAAATGTAATTCGCAGGTTTTTCTTGCTTATTTTTCTTGCATATTTATCAAAGAAGTTGTTAAATTTAACTAGAAGTTTTATAATAATTGTTTCATTTTAGAATTATTTAATAAAGCTGTGTTTCGAATTTGTATACGGCATTAATCTATTTTCCAACATCTTAAACGCTTGCAGCTGACGATGCTTTGTGTTGCGGCTGCTTCATAATGGTCCAAAACTTTGTACTCGTAACTTTTAATTTAAGGACTCAAATACCTGTTTCGGATAAAAGTTTTAGAAGCTTAATTCTTGACTTTTTACATTTATATCAAATAACATTACCTTTTCTTGCAAAAAATACGATACGAATATTCCATATTAAGCAGGAAATGCTCTCGTAAAAATATTTTTTAACTCTTAGTAAAAATAAAAACTTTAGTAAAAATTGTAAAAGTATTTTACTCGTGTTAATCTCAATATTCATAAAAATAATTTCCCAAAATGATCGTTTCATCCAAAGTTTTATAAAAAATCATTATTCTCGGTACTCAACGTTTTTGGAGTCTCTGAAAATACATAGGTATACAAGTCTCTAATTGCCACTTAGTAACATTCATAACTTGTTGTACTAACCCGAGCTATTCGTTACAAATCCCATCGAATCCCTTAAGACTGAAGCATATGAGGTTTATTAACAGTTTCATTGGATTATTCGCTTATTTATCATGGCGTTAGAGAGTCCACTTAAATCTCTAATCATATTAAACCGGTTCTAAACATTGGTTCTTCTAAATGTTGTACTAATGGGCAATTATATCCGTTTTTTAGGAAACTGACATACGTGCACACACATACAAAAACATAAAACATGTAAACGTTTTGTGGATTGTTAAACTTTTTTATTGCATTTTCAGTATTGTTTTCCACATATAACATAAATAAAAGAGATAAAAAACAAGTGAGGTCTATATATAATTATTTCTACAATATTTGCTATTATAATGCACACTTAAGAACAATCGGTGAAAGTAAAATACATATGAAAATAAAATTTTATAAGGAACTGAATCAGAAAAACTGGTTTTTATCTCGAATTTATCTAGGGGGCTAGGTATATATCTTATATTTTTACCTTTTTTTTGTTTGCCCTTTAGATTTATGTGTTGAAATTAACTTTAAATCAAAGAGAATGGGCAGCTAGTAACTCATAATTTTAATTAAATGAAATAATTTATCACATTTTAGATTGTACAAATTAGAAAAATTAAAACTTAAGTAATTTGATATTTTTTTGTCAATGATACAATTCAAATAAATAGTTATTAAATTTAATACTCGCTTGAATTTAAATTAGGTACTAACCAAATTGATCATTATATAGTTAGAATGGCTTTAATTTACAATCAGAGATGTCGAATCTTTTAGATACAACAGTACAGTTGTAAAGTTTCCCGTTCGCTACTTTGAAGGACAATAAAATTCTCATTTAAAATTACTTCAGAGTCGGTTCTGAGGCTGTCTAAAAGATTCGAGGTTCCTTTGAACGCTTTACTCCATTGATGTGCAGACAGGTACGATGCTCAACTTTTTCAAAGGAAACTCCGCAGACTGTCGAGGGATATCCACGGTCACTGTTGGTTTTTATATATTTTAAGTCACATTTATACTGTTTTTATATTTTGAGAGAAAAATAAGGCATACAATCTGATTGAAATAAAATAAAAGAGTTTATGTTGTTGGTAATAATAATAACCAAATTAATATAATACGTATTTCAAATTTGAGGAAAGCTTTAATTTATTTAAATATTTTAAGTTTCTCCGTATCGTATTGTATATTATCCAAGTTATATTAACAATTTTTATATAAATGGGGCGATTGTTCTGCTATAATAAAGTAATTCTATCATAAAGTTTTCATCTATATCACAATGTGATTATCGCAAGTGAAATGTAAATTTTAGAACTTTCATAAAATTGTTTATAAATATCTGTTGTCAATATTCTTAAATATTATACAAGATAAACGTTTTAGTAAAAAATAAACGATATATATGAAATTGTTAACAGGTTTATTTTTAAAATTTCAATATAAACAGTAAACTTCTATCTAGGACCGTAAACATAATATTATGTCGTTCATCGGTCTCAATAGATTTATTTGTAAAATTCGTATTAAATACTGTCTTGCTATTCTTCGTCAACATGTTTTTTAATTATTATTCTGATTGATATAAAAGCCAGCTCTATAGATCTAAATATCGGAATATAAAATATGGAACAATGGTACGAAATAGATTATTACATTTTTTAACTTTAACCCAAAATATGTAAGCAGTAGTTAAATAAATAAAATACACTTTGTTTTAAAAAATTTCATCATTTTTTGTGAGGGAAACTATTTTTTATATTGATATATATGGATTGACATGTGCATGAAAAGATTCACACTTGTATAAAATATCGTATACAGCGAACTGACATGAAAGCATGACATACCAGTATCATGAAACTATACTTTTATTAAAGTTCACAATAGAATGTATAAAATTTTATTACAATAACTCATTGTAGTCAACCATACGTAGGTCATTTTTTCAAAAGTTTTAAGGCCCTTCGATAATATTTTTCTTTTCATTCAATATAAACTACAATTAGAAGCTACGACCGTTATCAATATCATTGGGCTATAAAAGAATTTTCCTATTAATAATATTTAACAGCACATTTATTTTTAAAATATATTCTCTTAGAAGTGATTAGAATGATAGGCGGTTTCTTATACTTATTTATTTTACATAAAATTATATGAAACTATTTCTTCTTATTCGAATTTTGTTTATGTTCCGAAAGTAATAAAATTGTGTTTTGTTTCCATTACTGAAACTTTTAAATTAAATGCCAGCAAAGCTAGTCATAAATATAATTCAGTGTCTTGTGTTGCTTTAGAAGTATTTGCTAAAAAAACTTATGCTTTTATCGTTGCCATGGACAAAAGAGCCGGTAATAACTTCTTCGCAAAACTCCGCAAAGACTACCAACTGTATAGACTGTCCGAGAATGAAAAAGTCCATTGATGTCCGAAATGCAGTATATTTTAAAAACATGGTATTAATAATTCAAGGGTTTTATTCTGAGATACATGAAAATTTACATTTTAGACCAGTCTTTGTTTTAATTATTTAATTACTTTTTTTTTATTGTTAACATAATGAAATTGACTTGAAGTGGAACTTGAATGACTTCGAACTTATATCCTAAGACTACAATTAAAATATCTAGAATCGGATTTCGTAGTAAAGTAAGATGTTATAAGTTAAAAGCTCAATATTCCGATTTAATGTAATATTACTAATGTCAATGATTTTACATTGTGCATTTTATTATTATTTAAATTGATATGTATAAAGTTAGGAATACGTGTATTGTAGCTATTATTATTAACTATTCTATAACAATGCAGCAAAATATGGCTTTTATCAATTATAAAGGTCCGACAGGAAATAAATTATTTTACATAAATTATTACTTTCTAGCATTAGAATAGATTCTTTCAATATTTAATTTAAGATGAGTACAGAAAGTAATCATCTATTGTTTGACAAATATATCGTAAAAGTTTCCGAGGTAAGAGGAATCATGTTGAAGATGTCGAGTTATTGCTTTATATAAAACCATTGAGAGATTTAGGAGAAAACTTTGAATAGTTCGGTTAAGTAACGTACTTGTATTGCAGGCACATGTCTGGAATTTTTAAACGTGATTTAAAATTGAATTGCATCTCATTTGCATTTGATTTAAATAATCCCTAAGTCCAAACATATATGTTAAAATAATACACTTAATGGATATAACAAACTACAGTATCTGCAATTTATAATGGATGAGGTCCCTCGCTCTCTGATAAGGTTTATGATCATTTGACACTACGTAGTATAGTGTTTATGGTGACCCCGACTTATCTATCCTGGAAGTTAGTCTTCCCTCGTGATTGTTAATTTGTTGTTTGTTTAAGAAAACACAACTTGATATGAAATTCAACTCGAAGCATTTTTATAATTCATAAATAAAATTGGTTTAAAATAAAATATTTTTTTTTTATTAAACTACATATAAAAAAGTTTAAAATATAGATTTACAAATGTAATTTCATTAATTGCTTTACTTACTTGTTGAGTTCATGAAGCGGTGAATAATACTTAATCAGATTCTTAGGCCGTTCATAGCCGGTGATTAATTAAGTGCATAATATACTGGTCTCAGATGGTTAGTAGTGACCATTAATTACAGTAAAGCTAAGGATAACTATAGTATTGCAATAGTAATAATGTACTGCAAATGACTTGTCATTAGGTCTAAAGCCTGTTATAAGCCCATAATTAATTAACCCATTTATTCATTGACGCAACAAGGCGATTTGCTGGAATTATAGGAAAGATAAAACAATTATATTAAGTTGCAATTATACTGCATTGCGATTGCTAGTAGGTTAAAAATATTGTTAATATATACGTACGTTCTAATAAGTCGGAGATAAGATAATGACAATTAACGAAATCCCTATATATCTTAATTAGATTTGCGGGGGGGCAAAAAGCAGGCCATAGGCAATAGAACTTATTTTTCTCGTTTCATTGTTACAAACGTCTCTTATTATGGTTCTACCACTTTTTAGTGGCGTATTCTTGCCACAAATGACAGATCATTTCTATTCTATTAAACGTTGATTGCAATCTACGTGTTTCAGCCTCGCTCACCACAAAAGTCTTGTTCTAACAGAACTTAGACTCTGCTAAAAAAATTAAACCATTTAGGAAAAAAAAAACAAATTCGATAATTAAGAAAAAGATAAAGTATGAAATAAATATTATACCCTTTCAAAAATTATTAATAATTTTTATTTCGTTTCAAAACATTTTACGTGGTATTAAAATTCTTTACTTCAAAATTTAAAAAAAAAAAATGATAAATATAATATATATTTTTAATCTTTATTTTCAACAATGATATTTTGTATCAATAATTATTGAGTTTTGTAAGGTAATTCCTTAAAAAGTGATTGTAATCACTCAGGAATTACCTTACAAAACTCTGAACAATATTAAAATAAACAAGTAACTCGACTTTTGTATACAATCGGTAGACAGTAATATAAATAACTACACTTTATCGATCTGGTAAAATAGTTTTTATTTTAAGTAGCAAACGAGAAATATTATAATAAATATATAAAGCCATCAGTTTATCATAAGATATGTGCATATAAATCTGACGATAGAAACATCATCTTATATTCTTTATAAAAATATAAGAGTCCAAATCAGAATGTTTATTTACTGTATTTAGGAAAACCTTTTTGCATACAATAAAAGAGCTTGATTTTTATCTTACCCTCGTTGTTGAAGGTATATGTAGCTTTTACTCACTTATTTTATCAATTTTTTAAAATTTTGCTTAGTCATACCGTACTGTGGTAGTTAAAATTCACGTTTGCTAAAAGTAGTAAAGTACTTCTTAAATTTTAATTAATTCTGTTAAGCCTTACACGTACCAAATAACAATACACGATGAAACTTAATATGTACATATTATTTCGTTTTCACAAATTAATGAATATTAATTTTATAATTCTTGTTTCACAAAGAGGGTAGTCTCTTCCTTGGCAGCCGCTCACATCAGTATTCCGCACAGCATTCGACGAGAGGAAACAAATTCTCAAAATTGAATTTTAGGAAACGAGTTGAATACGACACGGTGTACACAAACTTGAAAAAGAAACGAGATTTTTATCATTTCCACAATACCTATGACTTTATTGTCACCAACCCCTTTTCTATTAAATTTACGTATTTACATATCACAAGGGAAAACATGTAAAATTATACTTTCATGTATTATATAATAAAAATTTTTGATAGTGTGTAGTTTTTCAATGGCAATAATTATGTATGCTATAAATGTCTTTATTTTTTTGCAGTTAGGTATAAAATAGATTGCAAAATGTGTACACTTAGCCTTATTCAATCGCCGTTTACTTTCGTGTAAAGAATTTGTTCCTTCCATTTTAGATTTTATAAAAACAAACAAGCTGAGTATACTAACGTTTTTGGTATTCCTAAGTGAGAACTAAGAGACTCAATAACTTTGCGACCTTAAAACTAGAATCTTCGATATATTCGAGCATCAATAAAGTTCAACTAGACGTTTCATATCTCCAACCGAAAGCAAAGATTTGCTTACTCAGCGGTCTCCGACTATTCGCTTTCCGATTGAACTCTGCCTATCTTGTGCGGTTTAAAAGGAATTATTATCGAATAGCGGTTTTAAAATCCTATAAGATATTACATATTTTACTAAGTATGAATTTTAACAAGGAAAAAGTGAAGAAAATTTAAATTATTAAAATAATATATTTATTATCTACATTATTTCATACAATATAGTATACATAAATGAAAATCATAAATATATGCTTAAATAAATGCCACACAAAAATGAGCAGTAAATTAATAGAGATTGTACAAAAAATAAGTGATTGTAAATAAAATAATTCTAATGAATTCGTTATTTTCTTGCTATTCTTATAATTATTAAATTATTCACACAGATGATTGAAAGTGATTTGATACTATGTATATATCTAGATATAAATTGTTACAATTAAAACATACCAGTAAAGGGAAAGAAATCATTTTAATGAACATAATGTAGTCATTGCATACTAAAGTATGTTACGTTAATGTAATCATGATTATTTTGAAGTAAGTACGAAAGAAACGATCTAAATCTCACGCTTCTCCTTGTTAAAGAGGAATAAATGATTCACAGAAACATTAATATTAACAAATAAAAATTTGATTTGTTTAAATGCTTGGAGATATTTATCCATTATAAATTGCTTCCATGTACATAGAAAATATAAAAATTGAAAAATGCAATTGAAAATAAAACGATCAAAACGATTCAAGTTATATATTATATACATAGATTTTATGGTGCTATTATTTAAGTGCTTATTTCGAAATCTATATATTGAGCATATTTTGATAAAACTGGGCCGGAAAGAAAGCATTTCTATTAAATAACTAAATAAAAGTTCTCTCAAGACATTTATTTTGTCTTTGAGGAATATTTTTAACATTTTACGTATGTTATTAACCCATATTAAAAGGTTTATTATGTAATAAAAACGATAAATGTATTTTCTACTTTGTTATATTTAGTTTAATACCAGGATACCTACGCCAACAATATATCTTTTTAATTAATGGTTTTTCCGTTCTGAATTTTAACACAGAAGCATAATGTACATTTAATACAACTTAATTTTAAAATCTCACGATCAAAATCATTACTTCAGTGATTGATCTACTTATCTTTTCATATTTAAAGTTAAGAAATATATTACAACGATTTCGTCTTGAAACAAGATAATTAAGTAAAAATTACCATTTAGCTGACATTGCGTTTGCAATAGACTGCAATCAAATTCAGGCTCTACCCGGTTTTAGCATACGAATGCAATATTTATAACCTGTAAAATGGCTTACCTCATTAATTTCACCTCCCACACATTATACTTGGTTATCTCTGTTCATATTGTTATGTGATGAAAACCTTTTATCTCTATTATTTGAAAAATATATGGCTATCAGTTAGCTGTTAGCCTCCAAGCTCACTTAATTATTATTTGTTAATTTAACTTTGATAATGTTGCTTTAATTTTGAAAAGGTAATTTGCTTTATTCATTAGCTATAAGTTATTAAGGTATTTACCGTAGGATTTAAATGGCCATAGAAATTAATTCTTCAAAATCCAATTATGATATTATTTACGGCTCCAATATTTTTGGTGTAATATATTTATCTCCCTGGGGTCTGTTAGTGCTGCACAACCTAATTCTTAATTACTTTCACACTGACGATGGTAATTAACAAAATTACTGCACGTGAGGTTCATGAACTCAGAAGTTGTAAGAGCTCTTCATCATGTCAAGCTTTTAACAGGCTCTTTAATACCTCTTTGTGAAGTAAATTAAGATGCTGAATCGTTGGTGAGGAAAAGGTCAGTGAATTTAACGGACCGCTCAAATATTTTAATCTGCATGGAAAAATACTTACCTTTATATATTATTACCTTAAGAACGAATGTATATTATGTTATAAGGCCAAGAAAAATTAAATTTAATTTTTTTTATTTAACTTCATATTTTTTTTATTTATTTTTCTAATAAGTTCAATATAACAAAAATTTTAAAAAGTTAAACAGAGTTTCATAAAATATTGAAATCAAAGGAAAATAAAGTGATTATACCAAGAATTGAGGGACAAGCTTCTATAGAAATCTGTGTAATTTTTTTGATATTAGAACATTATCATAACATTGATATATTTGTTCCACGTATCTTCCATTCAAACACCTATGTTGCATTGTTGAGCATATTTTTTTTATCATTGTTTTATTACTTTTATAGAGATAATATATTATATTCCTTGTAAAATCTTGGGTTGGTGTATCACAGACGGTTCGTGCTACAAGATTCAATTTTAAAAATTTGTTCCTCTCACCGAATCGCACCCTGAATATAGATTGCTCTGAGAGTTATGACTGCCTTTTGCTCGTATTAGCGATTCTATGAGGACATATTTAAAAATACCAATAGTATTCTTTTTTTAATGTATACCAAACATGAATATCACAGATACCTAAATAAATGCCTTTGGTACAATAATTATCATTTATTTGAATTTCTTTGTTACATAAATTTCTGCAGTTAATTTGCAGTTTTCGTAAATGGAACGTGGTATGCATAACTGTTTTAAAACAATCAATCATTGAATATATCACAAAGTCATTCATAAAAATAAAGTTACGTAGAAAATAGTAACAATTCAACTTGTCAATCTTCATACACAGCAGCGGCTGTTTTATCAGGAATTTTCATTTCGGTCAATAATACATTTCGCGTGCGGTGCGCGTACATACCAACGGAAATTGAATACGAACATCGTATATGGACAGCACATGACAGGTGGACGTATACATTGTACTGACTGACACTCTATCTGCCTATCAGTCCTGAGCACAAAGACATTCATCTCGCAATACAACAGCGCGTTGACGTGTTTCAATTACACTCAAAGTTATCGATGTATTCGTTTCCAATTAGTATAGTTATTCAATGAACTCGTTACAAATATTTGCCAAGTACAACATTTTGCAGTAATTTCTTATTTCTACACCCAGGCAAAAATTTACGAATTTACAACTGTCTGAATGTTATTAATGATTTGTGTTAATTGATTTTTTGAAGAATTTTTTCACATACTATAACAATATAAAATGAATTATTCAATAAACATGAGTGGATAAATAATTTATCTGAAACCTATTATCCATTACATAAATATTTGTTATACAGTCATTCATAAGTTTTGTTAAGTTACATTTACATTAGCTTAGATGACAATATAAATGGTTTGGATTACTAAATTTCAAAGTTACAAAAGATCTGTAGTAATCGCTAATAGGCATCATGAAAAAGTTTCTTATGGAAGAATAAAACTTTTGTCCGAAGCCACGTATCAAACTGGGGAAAGATTTCCAAACTATCAACAACTTTCAATAATCCTTCTAAGTTCATTGTAACGAACGTTTCTTTGGTAGTTAACTAAAATGTTTTTTACGGCTGCAATCAAATTGCCCCCTCGAAGAGAAAAGATAAATTTGTAATACTTTTCGATTAATTTCTATAACAACTTCTGTTACCAGATAACCCGTGGGAAAATTTTATTAACATGTTACTGATCCTTATTATTGCAAACAGGAGTGTATAGGTTTACAAATGAGCAAGGAGAGAATTACAAAACTATTCAAAGTTGCTCACAGTAAATAGGAAGTGTAGATGATACTTTCTATGGACTTTATTTGCACTCTATGACTTTCAAATGTAATAAGAACTGAAAGCAATCCTTATAAATCTTAATTTTTCTCTTTTGTTTTAGCAATATAAAACGGTTTTAATATTTTATGGACATCTGTATTGAAACCTTCAAGCTGGGAATAGAAAAAGTTCTAATTAAAGAAAATAAATTAACATTTATATTAATTATATAAAAAGTATAAAATTTATTTTCGAATTAATTACATATTTTATATAATAATCTAAAAATCTAACGACGATTAGCTTAAAGGACATTTTATTTTTCGCTAAACATGTAAACAGTCTATCAAGGACAGTTATAAAAGCTAACTAAACTGTGGCTTTTGATCAAAACTTTGAAGACAGATATCAAACTAATTAGTTAATGTGGTTCTGCTGCGATGCCACAGTATGTTAGTCTTAAGATTTAATAAAAGTGACTAGGAGATAAAACATGCTTATTAAAAGACAAAAAACAAGATAAAGACAAATGATGCGTAAGAGACTAGTCTTCAAATTAAAATTAAAAATCTTTTAGTAGTGGTTGTAAATGTAAATTAAGCCACAGAAAAAGAAATAATTATGTGAAAAAGATACTATATTAGAATACATTAGCCATGAATTTCTTAACCAGTTTTGCGAAACTTATACTATGAGGATGTATTTGCATAAAACACCCTATTTTTAAACCATTGCGTAAAGTCCTCTTGCTGTTATAATTTCAACATCAATAGTTTTGTGCATGGGTGCGTGAGTGTGTATTTGTTTGTTACATCGTCTATCTCAAACAGATCAAGCAGTTCCGTTGTTTTATTTTTCATTTGGAAGCTAGTCATTAGGCTGGTCATAGTAAAATTTTTATGATATATATACAGCAGTCTAAAAATATCAGCTCTTTTCCATAATGACATACGGCGTTTTCGGTCTATGATTACTCGATTTAGTTCATCGGGTGCCATATTAATTGTTAAATGACTATTATACGTAAGGTTTTTTCGTTCATTTTTAACAGTAATGATTCATTTTTAACAGAACAGAATTTGTATGAAGCATTTAGAGAGAATACATAAAAATATATATATATAAATTTATTTTGATATTTACGACAAAAAGTCACTAATTTAGTTTTATTTCACTTTACTAAAATTTTTATGTCATCCAATAAAAATAAACCCATCAAAGATTACGAATTGTTGGTAGATCCAATTTATTACGAACGACGATTGAAAGTAGCCAACGGGGACTGCCACTCCCTCCCCTAAAATGAACTTAAACTCTACAGTTCCAGGGAATGCCACTGATTTACTCAACTAATATAAGTTACGAAAAAGAAAATAAGGAGAATAATAAAGTATACATATTACTAGTTACTTCTATAGTTGTGATATATAATAATAATTTAATATGAAAAAGAAAATAACAACAAATCATAATTTATATTTTAACATACTTACCATTTGTATGGTTTTCTTTAAGTAGTATGATAATTACATTGTCCATTGAAAAGAAATTGTGATATTGTAAACCGTATTTAAACTTTTATACGATACTTACATGTGTATATATATATTTATCCCTTCAATCTTAAACATAAAATGTTTAGCAATAGTTATTAGTTTTTTAATTGGAGATTCTCAACCTGGCAATTTAAATTCTTAGGAGGCTGATTACTTAAATTATTACCTTGGAGTTTTATAAAAACCAATAAAACCAATAATACCGCTTTTAAAAATGTATATTTTATTACTTTTTAATATTGGTTGTGAACAACGTTTGAAATGGCTTCATTTGATTTAATTTAAAGTTTAAACCGAAACGTCTCTTTAGTGCAGTTAAAAAGGAGTTCTTATAATATTTTTCAATTAAGATTATTATTCACAACTAATGTTGGCTGTATGTTTTGCGAGAGCTGAAAACTATATCATATTCATAAGCAAACAATGTCTGTAGCAGTTAAGCAACAAACCCTGTAAGCTTAAATTAGCGAAATAGTAAAGTAATATACGAAATTAAGGCAAGTTCATAATGAATATTTATGGTTTTAATACCTTCCAGCTGGGCAACTCGCTCCGAGTTAGCCGCGAATAACAATCGGTACTGCATACAGAAATTGCCGCAATAATCGCCACTTTTTATTGGTACAATTCTCTTTGAACAGAAGAATTATTGCTTGCAATTGAGAAGATATTATTATTTTGTTCTCGTAAAAAAATTCAATAAAGAAAAGTCCATGAAGAAATTTCATTATATATTTCTGACTAAAGAGTTAATCAAAATAATTTAATAGATTCAAATTAAAATAATATACTTGTTATGTTACAATTTTACAAATATATACTTGTAAAGTGAAAAAGCAATTCTCATTAGAGATATCATATTAACACTAATATAAACTCTATCACTTTAATATCCATTGATTCAACTCAATCAATTTAATATTTCTTCGTTCTATTCTAACATTACTCTTTTAATAAAAACTCGATTAACTTTGTTTCACAACATAAACTTACACTGGTAAACTGAAAACTGCGAACAATTCTGTTTAGTACAATGGTATGAAAAATAAATATAGCTATGTGCTTTCGTATTCTAAAATATAGTTACGAGTACCTATTGAATATATTGACGATTATAGCTTTTGGCTTAACTTTATCACTTCAGTTAACTCATAAAGACCTCAGTAGGTCACTGCAAACTTCATATATGAAATTTTTAAATAACGTGAACTTCGTGTCGTGAAATATGTTTACAATCAAATGGTGAACCCTAAAAGAGTTAATGTTTTCGATGAATCCCAAATTATTAACATGTATTTGAATTTTATATGTGTTATTTAAGTAGATATTATCTGTATATCAAAACAAATAAATATACAATTCGAATTTCAAATTTAAATTAATTAAGTAAAAGATTTATACAAATAAAAGAACAATAAAGTAATGTAAACTGATTATTTTTATAATGTTACGGGTCTTACTGTGTTGGATTCTCAAATTTTTGCTTACAAGAATAACTATCTTAGGATTATATTTAGTATTTTTTATATATGAAAACTATATATTTAACTTCCCAATACTGTGAATGCGAATAGCATCGAATGTAGCGTTATTAGGGAACACGATACAATTCTTTGTTTGATCCGGGTCTTGACTTCTTTCTATAAGATGTCTCCGCGGTTCAACAATTGCGGATCGATTTGTAGTCCCAACTCCTTGAAAGCTAAACCTGATCTTAGTTCTGAAGTTGTTTGTAGTACAGTTTAGCAGTAATTATATTGACGCCTTATGTTTCGCAAGACATTTTATGTAATATGACTAAAGAAATACATCTCAGGGTAGAATTTCTCATCGATAGGTATTTTATCATAATTTATGAGCATATAAGTAGGTATATAGCGAATATTAGTTGTTCAACTTGCACAGAATTATAAAATTAGAGCAAGGAATAATTCTGTTTATAATAATATTTCAAAAACTTTCTTAAAATCAAAGGAATTCTGATTTTAAAAAGTAAAATTTTAAATGTTTTACTCTAGTAAAAACAAAAATAATAATTTTGACACGGCTTATTAATATAACATTTATTATATTATCGCCCATATTAGATAAGTAAATAATATACAATTATTTACCTTATTTTAGATCACGATAAGATTATTTAATAAAGAAAAGGCTCTGAAAAGGTTTGAAATCTGCGAAGGAAATTATGCATTAAATACGGCAGACAGATAATAGTTTTTATTATGTTGTTAAAAGCTATTAACTGCTCTAACATTACATTAACATCTAGGTAACCGTTTTGGTGAGCAGAAAATACATAATACTAAATTGTATAAATTACACAGCTCTGAAATTAATACAATTATATTTGAATTATATCATCATATTGGATATAGATAGATTTTTTTGAAAATACGTATGGCATAAGGTGTAATAAAAATTTATTTTGTCTTATTAATAATCTTTATGGAAGTCATTTACTGACCCGTTTCAACAAGTCTCCTGGTGTTTTATTTTCGTAATAATGAAAAGAAATATCTTTTAACGCTACATCATATATGATAATTATAATAATGATAATCAAAATTTGTATAAAAATTAGTATTCACTAAAGAAAAAAATATTATTTACGAATAAAAACATTAAGGAAAACATAAACATAAAGGAAATAATTTATTCTTAATTAAATCATAATCACTGTTTGTTGAAATTATAAGAAAACGCAAATTTTTACGGAGGAAATTATTTCTGTAACGGTTGCTAAGACATGAACAGCTAACTTCAATATCACATTTCAAGTAGCCATCCCTATAAAAGGCTAATTTAACGGTCGTCTGTCATTTGTTTGATGGCATTGGCGTCACTGATGAGCCAGTGATCTCAGTGTCACGATAAATAGCCTGTAATACACTTAGGCGAGGACGAGGACTTCCTAATAGCTTTGGGTGTAACGTGATTTGCTAGTTCTCTATTACCTTAATGCTCTACAAGTATCCCGTCGACAAAAGACCAACTTCATATAATATCGACGGTGAGGCACGTAATAATGTGTACGGATGGGTGGTGAATGCGAATTAGATTTTGAAAACCATATTTGAATATTTGAAGAAGCTTTTAGCCCACATATATATGTAAAAATGCTATAGGTCTTAAAATGATCCCATTATGTACGCACCTACTGTATATGATTGACGTTTGATGTTTATTGAAGAGATGTGTTTAATGGCTTTAATGCCCAGTATGACGGTTCTCGGGTATTTGATCTCTTACCGGACATAAATATTTGAGCGACGGTGTGATGGAAAACATAGTAATGCAATGAGATATATAATCTGTCGCTTTTGAGCAGTGTTGTGGTCTAAATTAAAAACTTGTTTCATATTCGAAATGGAGCCCTAAAAAGTAAAGGTCTTAGACTTTCTAAATTTAAAAGAGTTCAATAATAAGATACGGTGCACGCTAAAATTAAATCAACTTGCACCTTGTTCATTGCAACTGCAAAGGGTTATCAATTATAAACATGGGTCTGACATTTACTGTTAATAAATACCTACAAATTTGTAGTATTACAATTGTACCGCTAAAATTATTCCTTATAAGTAATATAATGCTTTTACTGAGTTACCTTTTTCGATTTTGAATGCTAGAAATATATAATTATTATATGTTATTAAACATAAAAAAATGTAACATCTTGAATTATTTTTCTTTTATGATATTAAATGTATTCCTTTACGCTATAATATCTGCTATAATATGTGGACTTATTAATAGTAACACTTTGGGATGTCGTTTAAAATTATAAAACTATTACAATACAGAATTGAATGATAACCTGGTAATATTTATACCTTATATTAATAAACCTTACTTAAATTCTGCTAGAGCACACATTCTACTCGTGTGTCTTATATATATGATAATTATTAATATGTACTAAGCATCCTCTGCTTAAGACAAGTTGTCTACTAACATCATGAATAAGCGACTATGTACATGGTTATATTATTTAAATATGAATTATGAAGAGACTATTTCTTATTGCTATATGTCTATATGTATAGTCAATATACTATATTATATATACATCAAAACAAAAAACAAAGTTTAGTTTAACGAACTAAATTGTAACGCGTTTGATAAAGAAATTCGTTTAAATGTAATGTTACATAAAGTATTATTGTTCACGGTTTTACTAAAAATGCCATAAATAGATTTAATTAAAGTAATAATACAAAGAGACAAAATTTGTATTCATGTTGGTACTGACAAGGAATGTCGTTGAGCACGTACAAGATTTGCAACAGAGCAAACTAAGCTAGTGTGTATTTGAAGTAGCAATTTGGATTGTAAACTGAAAAATTATATGAAAAAGCAGTAGTATTTACGTATTTAAAATTATAAACTTAGCTTAATATTTTGCACTTTTAAAGAAAATATCTTGTTTAATAACAATGAAGACGAAAAAAATCTGAAAAAAACGATAAAACTAAAAACCAGACAATTTGAGGCATTTTTAGTAAATATGTATCATATATATTTTTTTTGTTAATATGGATATATTTATGAAACAACACGGTAAGTACTAATCACAGTATAGTATTTATATAATAAATTTATTTACTAACTTAGTACCATTCAATAATTTACAATATATTGACTTTCTATACTATACGTAATTTACCTACCTACACTTATAAGTAACTCACTTGCTTGTCTTACTTACCTAACTACTACAGCTATTAGACAAATCTGTGTAGGCATGTTTAATATTTGACTCTTTATTTACTTATTACTTTTAAATCCAATAAAAATATGCCACCTTTATGTACTGACATACATATGAATTGTTTAAAGTTAAGAAATTATTATAAATTTGCTACGGTGACACTCTTATTTGTGAAGTCACAAGTTTTAAGCTAATGAAGGAGTATGTAGTACACAGTATTCAAAATTATAATTTGTTCAATAAATAAAAACGTTGACATTGGCAAAATATTCCAATATTCCATTGTAAATGAAGCCGTAGCATGAAATAAAAAAAAGAAGTGGTAAGTAAAGTAAACTGTACATTTGTGCGTTTAAAAAACGAATGTTTTCAATTATTTAAATCAAAAATTCGTATTTGATTTCCCAAGAAATAATCTCATACAAAAAAATTCGCAGAAATACCATCTCGACTTCAACAACTAAATATTTAAGACGTAATGGGTTAATGAAGGGCAAAATGACGTCATCCATCTTAGTTGGATTCCTTTTAACTCCGCGCCGTGCCTCCCGGTCTTAATTTCGTTCGTTATTATTATTTTTCTTTCGCTCTCGAGAACACCACGGTTTTAAGATTAACTTTCCCTTGCTTAACCTATTCGTTATTGCTTGATTTAAATACAAATCAGATTTTTGTTGCCAAAACATTTTTAATATTTGTTAAAGACAAACTTGATTATTTATTTCAATTGTAGATTTTATTTTCGTTGTTATTGTTATCGTTATTTTTTAATTAAATTGAATTGAATCGTTATTAATAAAATCTTCATCGAATATACTTGGAAGCATCTAATACATTACTAGAAGTATAACTTTATCTATCATAAACATTTAGTTGTTCCTGTAAGATTTCTACCCGATTCTATCCGATTCTGATTTCTACCCGATGTTAACGAGCACATAAAATATTTCAACAAATTTTGAAATACAATATTGATTCTATAAAAAAGAATTTAAATTTGTAAATAACCCAACTTAAATTCTTGACAAAGAAATGGTAAGCGTCTCTTATCGGAACTTGTTGGAGACAGTCGATTAGATCCAAAGAACCTTATTCATGTGCAATATCTGAATTGTAATATTTCAAACGTCTCTTCGAACAACAATAAAATGCAGGATATATTCCCCTGTTTTGGTATAGAATTTACTTTAAATAAATTTATTATTTCCTTCAAAGTAAATGTGAGAGTATATTTATTTCAATAATTTTACAATTTCAAAATATTATAGTAGTTAGTTCAACTTTTCTAAAACACTGTTTTAACGTAATAAGTTTTATGAAGATACTAAAAAAATACTTTTCAGACTCAAGATGTGTCATGGATTTAGAAAAGACAATATTTTCAATCACTTGACTGTCATTTCCCGACGTATCTAACCCGATTCTGATTCTCTGTTAGTTCAAAATATTACTAAAAGAATTTATAATTTACTTTAAGGTAAAGCAAAAATCTAAATGTTACATATTTATTTCAGAAATTATTTCTAATCTAGAGTAATTAAAACATAAGAACTATTTACTGTTTAATATTCTACTATGACTAATTTATATACTTGATTAAAGAACAATACAAAGAAATCTGGACTAGAACATAAAACAGCAAATTATTTTATAAATGAACGAAAATTTAACCACTCTTATGAAATATTTACTAGGGGTATCAATACGAGAAAGTTGTTAGTAATCAATAAAGTTTAAATAATTTCTTAATCAGCTTTTTATTTAAAAGTTTTTGTTACCTTGTTTTGTATTTAATGTAAGATATAAAAAGAGTGTAATAGAAATGTAACTGTAACGTTTGAATTCCATCAGCGATAGCAATAATCTTTCAAGTACGTATTTCCAGCATCTACTTATTATATTCCTTTCACTCTTTTCCGTCGATCTGAACACTTATTACTATGTTATTGCCTGTAGAATGCCCGGGACACAGTGTCAACAAGGGGTTATTATGTTGAAACTGGCGAACATCGAGCAGGAATAACCTACAGTGTTGTTTTCTCGTATTATATATTTTAAATTTACATTAATTTTCACACTTTTAGTTAAATTATTTTTGTTAACTTATTCTTAACAATATTATTACCAACGAAAGCCGTCTTTAATAATAAAATTTTGCTAACTATGATCATCATTATCTATTTAGTATTTCTGGAAAGTGGACACCATTGACTTTTAATTATTTGTTGTACTATCTATCTTTACAACTTACCCCCTCTCAATCATCACAAATTTCAATATAAGGCTGTCCAGCCAAACAAACTTCATAAACGCCTATTAAATTTTCCTCATTATATGATGATTATTATTGTTATTATCTGATCCCAATAACCTGTAAGGGTGACAACCTTAAATTTTAACATAATAAATACAACCTCCAACTACCTGGGCTATACATCGTGAAACGTGATTTCCCAAATCGGGCCGTTCTTTACTCTGAGTGCTCTTCAGTTAAGTGTAAAAGGCACAACTCGTCCGTTCTCTTGAAAACGTGCTACTCTCACTATATTCACAACTATAAAATAATCATAGAAGTTGTATTACATTTTCTTGCTTTTTTTATTTTAAATGAATATAAAAATAAATATTTGGAGTAAGTATGATCCATTGTTGAATTTTTTTTTGCTAAATTAAGTTTCGCAACTGAGTAAATGAAGGACAAAGTCCTTTCACTTAATTTCTTTTAATTCCTCGGCATCTCATTGGGACTAACCTTAATCCCTATAATAAATGTATTTTTTGTAATTCGTAAAATATTTATTATTACTTACATTTGAAAGTTTTTTGAAGGGCTTTTTTATAATTTATAGGATTTATTTTTTTGTAAAAGTCTTTTTCGTTTTTTGAATGCTAAACCTAATAAAGGTTATATATTGGATCTGATGAAAACCCTTAGAGAGACCACGAAACTAAATTTAAAATGGTTTTGTTGGTTATATATGGCAACTTTTTTCCATTCAGTTCGTTACCATGTTACCATTTTCGGTGCAATGAAAATTTCATTTATTTTATATCGTCTCAATTTTTTAGTTCGTGTATTGTGTCCTTTTTACAGTTATTTCGGAATAAGGGTAAGTAGAACACCCAAGTTTAATACAAACGTGACAAAATCTGACATCGCTTAGAACGTAGCCTTTATATTTTTAAGCAATCGTGCAAGTTCCTTGAAATATTTTGGTGAGAGATTTGAATAAATATTGTCCTTACATTTTAATAAGAAAGACTATCATATAAATTATTGTATTTATTGCACATTCCATATGCAGAAATCCAAATTTTAGATTGAATATGTCTTCAACTATTATAATATTATATTATCATTCAGGTAATTAAATTAAAATTAATTCAATTGTAGTCAAGGTAAAAAACATGATTTTAATGCCCTAACAGAATGAATTTCCCCGAACTTTAGACAAGCGAATGAGATACGAAATATAGTTTTACATTCGTTATATCAAAAAAAAATCTGACTCCATAAAGCCGATAATAGGCAAGAGAATAATAAACTCCAACTCCATATATTAGTTTCCTAGCAATTTTCTAAATTTCATCAACCACTACTCATATTTTATTTTCAGTTACTTTTTTATATTCAATATTTAATTGCACTGGCTTAGATTTTAGTACACATAAATTAAGGGATTTTAATTAATACACTCAACGATTTTCTAGTTGCTTGACTAAAATTACGTCCCATACAAAATTTTAAAGTAAGCACTTTACCTTGAGTGCACTTCTGTAATGATGTACGATATTGCTATTCTCTTGACATAATCATGAAGGTAACAACATCTATGTCTCGCATTACATCACCTATTTTCACGGAAAAGCCATGGCTGATAATCTACAAAGTAAGGTAACATAATATTTAAATCATCCCCTAATAATTATAGATATATATTTCTCGACTTGATAGTGTCGTGATAGAGAATTGGGTCTTTTATATCTATTTTATATATTTTTTATGGAATTGGTATTCTAGGATAACTTTAGATTTCTGAAAATAAGCAGCATAATATATGTTATATGTTTGAGATTTTATTTTTGGTATTTAGAATCACTTGTTATTTTACATTATTAAAGAGCAGACTTAGTTGAAATCACTTGGTCGGCTTTTTAAAAAATGAATGGTAAGATTTTTCTATTAAAGAAAGTTTGTTGTGTCGTGTTGTTTCCTGTGTATTTTCACATCATTAAATTAAATCATTCTGTAAGATTAAATAAGTCATAAGAATCACTGTACAAGTAAGCTTAAGTGTACACTAGATTCTTATTTATCTTTATGTATTCTATATTACGTAATTTTAGCAATCTAATTAAAAAAATCGATTAATTTACTAACTCGTTTCGAGTTAAGAATAAATTTTGAATTTTACTTGTCTCATAAAGTAATTAAGTGTAAAAAAAAATGTGAAAAGAATTATCACGTAAATTTTATAGTTGTTTTGTTGATTACTTTATTACTGCCTATATTACGATGTTTCCTACGCCCTAAGCCTACTAAATAATAAAAAAAACATGTCTTATAAACATATAAGACATGTTTTTTATTATTTAAAAAATTATCAAGTTTATTGCATTGTATGGGCAATTGCTATTTCCTTCGTGGCTATGAAGGTTCACTAGTGAAATGGACGGTTATTCCAACTTGTCTGTGGGTAATGTTTATATTAGAATTGAACACTAATAAAAATAAAAAAAATCTTTCTAAATATAAAAAACTTACTACGATATACTTTATGTACTTAAAATTATTTTCTATATCCAATAAAGCAAACAGAAATGTGAAGTTTTAAATGTAATTTAATATAAGTATTCAGTTAGTTCTTCTAGTTTTCCCGAAACGTCTGGCTTGCAATAGCTTGCGACTTTATAACTGTGATTGCATTTTTAAAAGTATTGAAGTAATGAAGTGCACTCTATACTAAATATTAAACTGCTCTTTTATTTGATCGTGGATGGTTTGTGTATTTAATAAAGTTTTACTCATGAATTAGGTCAGTGACGATTTCTTAAGTATTGGAGGTGTTTAGCATGTTGGCATAATCTTTGAGTGAGACAATGGTTGGTATAGACGTTACGCTTGTTAACAATTGTCGCTTTGGTTACATGTCTGCTGCTATTTAAGTTTGAGTTTACAACTTTTAAGTTTGGAACTCAGTTTTGCAACAACCAAACTATGTAACGTAGTTTAATTATTCAAGTCAGTTCAGAGTTTTTGGCTGCTATCTTTTTCGTTGAACTCAGTTTATGGATTCTATCTATTTTTAATTTGTACATGACGTACTGTTTGTTGTTCTTTAAAACTTATAAATATGTAGAATATTCGCCTTGTAATTGCCTACACATCTTATGGGAAAGAATAAATTTAGGTGAATCTAACAAAATAATTATTATAATACTGAAAGTTAGGAATTGTGTTTAATATATTTCAACACCCAATAATTTATTACTTTGCGTATGCTATTTATACTTTATTACGTACTTTTTATATTAGAGAATAGTCTTTTGTTCACATTTAGGACCTTAGTAAATCATTCTATACATATTTTTGACGTCGGAACATATTATAGAAATTGAATAGCGGCAATGACGTAATTACTGTATTTTGTTCAAACTGTGATCGTAAAAACTTTTATATTGGTAAGGTTTGCCTTAAAAATCCTGGGTTGGCATCTCCATCTGGACATGATAGTTTAAAAATAACTGCACCGATGATATCCTGAAAGTTACAGACTTGAATCTTGCTGGTAACATTTCATTTAGTATCCTACATTTCTTACAAAAATTTTTGTTTCAAGACAGATAGAAAATATTTTTCTTTTAGAATTTTTTATATTGTTTTTAAAAGCACTATTTCATGGCACTGAATATTTTCTTTGCCAAATCTAATAGTACCTACTTTGACATCGATTTAATACTTGTTCCCTTTAAAATAAAAAAAGGCTAAAGAAGTTTAAAAGAAATACTTTTTTTAATATAAAAATAATTATTTTTTGATAGAAATAACTTGTCGTTACAACTCTTAACCACCAATGTCGCAGAAAAAGAATAACTATTGTATCAAATTATTACTTTTATATAATTTTTTTTTGTTTTGTTTGATTAGTAAAAGTAGAAAAATAGAATTTTATAAATATTTACTTTAAGTAAAAAAAATTCTTTTCCCTATTTTGTAGAAATTTATGGACTTCTCGTCACATATTTTCCTTAAAATACAAATGATCTGTAGTTAAAAAACGAAGTTCAAAGATTACTTATTACTTTAAAATATAACTATTACAGCAGATTTAACAAAAATTTACCAAGAAAGGACACTGAATATCTACTCATTATATTTCTTTTATTCTTTTCCTTTTGAACTGAACACTTATTACTATGTTATTGCTTGTAGAATGCCCGGGGCTTGTGCACAGTGTCAACAAGGGGTTATTATGTTGAGACTGGCAAACATTGAACTAGAATAGACTACCGTGTTGCCGATCTTTGAACCTTTAAGTCGTATTGAATATATAGCACTATCGTTGTCTTAATACATTTATTTCTTAATAATTTCATAATGTAATGTTAACTAGTACATATTTTTATCAAATATTTTTCAATAATTAAATCAGCACTGATGAATAAAATGTCAACAATCATCAGCGTTGATGTATCGCTGCTATAAAAACTTATGGTATTTTATTTAATATTTATGAATTCACAACTAACTAATCAAGTATTCAAATTTAATTGTTTTGTTTGGAACATTTATTGTTTGCTTCCCGATCGTTAAGTTACAATGATTTTAACTGTCACTTTATTTTATTATAATATTTGCGTTTTAAAAACAGAATAGCATTTTTTATGAATACCGCGTATACTTTTTATCAATACAGTATTCGATTTTGAATTTTATAATTAAAAATACTCTCAGTAGTTGCTCAAGAACATTAACTGTGCTTCAATATTATATATAGATAACAAAGCAACGTGTATATATAAAATAAAAATATAACAACATTTTATGTTATTATAAAGCTCTCATTAATGTCATTAAACATATTATTATAAGTTTTAACTTATATTATATTATAAATTTACACGTACTTTACTTAAAAGTGCTTTTGATTTGATTAAGCTTCATGCTTCACACTAAACCTATTGTGATATCACTCCATTTGATATTTAGTACAGAGCATTTGACGTACGTATGACTTGAGTTATAACTGATAATGGAACTAAGAATAATATTTTAATTTAATAAAAGATAATGGTCTCAACCCACACGCAATATTAGTTTTTTAAATAAATTATTAACAATTAGCTACAGAAATATGACGATATTATAATTCCTAGAAAAATATAAAGTACTAGAAAAATATTTACATGAGCTAGGCGGCTTAATATCATGAACATGCCTATTTGTCAAGTTAAAAGAAATAGTTACCTAGTAACTATCTAAATTTCTATTTTTAAATGTGGTTCCTACTACGACAATAATTTTCTGTTGATATTTATTTTCGCGATTATCTCATTATTATTTCTCATATCCTGGTCAGCATATTTGATATGTAAATGACTTTTCATAACATCAGCATCGAAATAATAAAAAAAAGTTAAACAAACAGTAAACCGATAGAGCTATGTCTTATTTGTAAGGTTTAAAAGCATTGTGGAGCAGAAAAGGGAATACTGTATGTTATGCTATAATGCGTATAAAGGTATATTTCGAAGGGATTTATGAAGGAGGCATCGTCTGGTTTATGATGACAATGCCGGCGTTGAGCGCCGCGAGCGCCACCTCATTTCCTCGCCGAATGTTATAAAAACATATTGAAAATGAGATTCTCACAGACCCTGGAAATGTTATCTTGTTTGTGATTTGCCTGTTTTTATGCATGCTCGCAGAAAATAATCGTATTTCAAAGGAAACTCCGAAATTTTGCTAAGAAAATTATGTTTGCTCTTACTTTCTTCCACTTTTTATTATATATAGATAATTATTTCCCTCATTGCCTGTCGAGTTTTTTGTATAAAACTTTTATATTACATTATATCGTGTTTGGTAATATTAAAGGAATTTGAATATTAAGTTTTATTAAGAGAAATGTTCAAAATGGTCTTTGATTTAATACCAAAAGGTAATTTATTTGTGCAAATGAAATACAAATTTTATATATTATTTGTAGATCTTGTTAGTGAATTTATTAGTATATTTAATTTTGAACTATATATTAAAATTCATTGATTTTATTGAATTCATTTTGGTGTTAATTAATTCATTACACATATTATGAAGGTTAATTAATACAACTAAAAATTATAATTTACGGCCTCAATGCTTGACTTGTCAATTAATACTTTAATTATATAATAAAAAAATTATATATGGAATTTTAGAAATCATTTATATTTTTGTTAAAAACTATTTTTAGAAAGGATAATCCGATACTTGGGTAGAATTTTACTTGGAACTATATAATATTTTATCTAAAATTAGGTTTATAGTCCATTTGGACAATGATATAATATAATTGTGTGCTCATTATTTTTCGTTCAATATTATGTCTTTTTTGAAAATTTATTAAAAAGTTTTATTTTCAAAATGTATTTACTTAAAAATTAACCATATGTTAGACACCTTTTTAGAATCAGTCAAGTAAACGTTATTAAATATTTAATGTTAAACATAAAAAATAAAGTGAAACTCGATGATTAAATGTTAAATTTAAGGAAGCAAGTATATTAAAGTAATGATAATTTTAATATTACATTTCGTGGTGTAAAAGAATTTCAGACATATATTTTATTTAAAAGCTGCTCTTCATAGAAAACTGCGGACGGGTTTCAGCAATGTTGAAAACGCATACCTGGAGAGTGGTAATAGGAGGTTACTCTTTATAAATTCCGTGCTATATATCCATTAAGTCATGGAATCGAAAAATATCTTGTCAATATAAAATATAAATTGTAAAAACAATAATAAGTTAACTTCATTACCATTCACTCATAACAAAATTCTAATAACAAAACATGTATTTTAATTTAATTGACGGCTCGCCGCAAAATGTTACTTGAAATATGAGTCTTGTAGCGAAGGAGAAAACAAAGGTCCCGTTAGACGAGCATTATTCGTGTGAAAGCTCACAGTCGTTGCTATCTGTTGAAGGTACTATGTAGGGAAAGATTGTCTTGTCAGAAGGTTCCCAGCTCAGTGCGACGCGCCCCGCGAATCAAGGCGGACGCTCTACGGCGTAGCTCCCTCTACGACGTTGCTCGCGTTCTTTTAGCCGATACGAAAAGTTTTAGCCAGTGTTTAAAATTAACTTTTGCTATGGTTTTTTAATTTGTTTGATTTTATTTCATTATACCTTTTTTCTATACATTTTTGAGTGGTTGACTTATGGATTGCAGAATTATGTATAAATCACACCCTAAATAGATTGTAAGTATATATTTGTGGAAAAACAATAACTTACTATAATAAATTACACCAGTAGTTAAGTAAAATTTTAATAATTTTCTCCATATATATATATTTATAAAATTGAAATAAGTAAATAAATAATAAAAGTGAGAATAAGGAGTATTGCTTTAAGAATATACAATAAATACAATGGAACACACCCGAAGTGACGGCTTCGTCGGGTTTTCCCAATTTTCTTTTGGGATGCTTTGTTTTGAGCTTATACCTACGTCTTTGTATAAATCACTTTATGTTCCCAGTTTACTGAAGATGAAAGAAAAATCATTAGGTTTAATGGAACGAGAAATTTTTTGATAATAATGGAATTATTGTCGAAAAAATAAAGAGCCTCTAGAATTTTAACGAACTACTTATTTTCATTGTTATACATTAAAAAAAATTAAGCGCTGTATATACACAAGAAATTAAACAAAAATATAGATCATAAAATAAGTTTTAAATTTTTTTGAAGATTTTTTTTACATTTTATTACTTTTTTATATATATTTTATATACTTGAAACTTAATTAGAAAATATATAGTATTCTTTTACATATAGAAAGTGCTAAACAAGAAGGAAGTTCATTTAATTATGGTCATGTAATTAAAAACGAAATTAATTAATATTTTTATTATACTATTAAAACACGACCTACATTAAATAATTCAATTGAATTGAATTGGAATTGAAAATCAGTTGAGAATTTTGCGCCATCCAAATTTCTGTGCCTCTCATTTGCATTGAAGGAAAAATAAACATCATAATTCTATTAACAATTTTAAACATGTTTGAATTTATTTTAAGCCCGCAAAAGTTTTAAAGACACAAATTACAACAAAAGATATGTGAAATATATGTATCTAGCAGCAAGAGAGAGCAAGCAGAGACAAATGGAATAAAACTAGTATCATTTCATAAATTTATATAAATTTTTTAATACTACTTTTATATATAACTTTAACATTTTTTATAGTCTTACATATTTGCAACGTAAGCTTGAGACATTAATAAAAAAAAAATACTTCTAAATCCTTCGAACAATTTTATTTATCTTCGAAATGTCTTTAAGAAAATTGTACTCAAATTTTTAGAAGGAAAAATTTATTGGCGTAATATTAGCTAAATTTAACATCGTATTAAAGGAATTGCACATAAAAAGTAACACCAAGTCTCATATTACCAAAGCTCCTCATTTGTCTTTACAGATAGGGTAAAATAACGAAAATTCATGAGGTAATTAAATATGTCTCTTAATTAAACTCATTTCATGAAATCAGTTGCTTGTAATAAGGTTTGGCTTTCAAAGCGCTATCAAGCTTTCCTCAGACTGAAAACTCGTTAAGTGATTGCTTGGCTTTGGACCGTATATATCTTTAGCTGATTTTACGTTTTCCTTAACGAATTGGATACTTTATTAATATTTGATTTGTGAACTGCAGAAAATCTTTTTGATGTTTGGTTCGATTATATAGTGCGGTAAAATGAAAGAGTTTTATAGATTTTATAAAAATTTTGTGAGAGTTATGGTTTTTTTATTTATTAAGCGAATTTAGGATTAAGTGAGATAATTGTTTGATACATTCATCCCATATTAGTTGAGACCCAAAATTGAACAAAATCACAAAAAAAAAAAATCAGCAAATACACGAATAATATGTTGAGAATCCCTTAATGAATTGAGTATAGCTATTTTTAAGAAGAATTTGGATTATACCGTTATAGATTCAATATCTTCTGTGACTATTAGGGTTTTTGTTTGAATTACTTAATTGATTTAACACATTAACATATTATTATCAATTTATATTTACTATATATTTAACAAAAATATCAAAATGCTGTATGAATCTATTTTCGCATTTCTGTTTCTATCCGATTGTATTTTCTAGAGGCGTGAAATTTTTTTAAATATTTCCCATTTCATCTCGTTTTCCTTGAATTTTTTGTGTATAATTTTTTGTTACCTTTTAGTGGATCTTAATTTTTAATTCATTTAAAGTATAATTTACGTCACAAAAAATAATTATAAATTCGATTTCTATATTTTTATCCATCGTTATTATTGACTAATTAGAAATATTAGACCTCTTTCTGTTTTTATACTGCCTTAGGTGTTTAATATGTTTCCGTAATAATTTACAGATAATAAATACATCGAAATTTATTTTATAGTTTGTTAAACTAAAATAACATTAATGTTTGTAGAATTGAAACTGAAAAATATACTTGGATTGAAACAAAACTAATGCTTGCTAAGATATATCGTATTCACAATCAATGATAAGGTCTGTATTCTAAAATAATAAGTTTCTTAAGTTCGTCCTTTTTATTTTTTAAACTTATGTAAGCGCTCTTAAAAGTATTATCGGAGCGTTTGGATTAAAATAATAAGCAAAGGGAATTCGCGTGATCTTTGTACGTTAATAATTAAATTTATGCCAGAATTTTCCTGTTTCATATTTTGAATTCTAGTTGAAATAAAAAAAAGAAAATTTTAGATAAAATTCTCAATTTTAATATTTTCTAATATGGTTTTTGTTATATAATTGTAATGCATGCCGCATATCTGTTAAAAATTGTCTACTCCCGTAATATAAACTGTTAGGTGACATGCACGTAACAACGGTACACTAGGATAACAGCAAAACACAAAATGTTTTTTAATATATTGAGTTAAGATTCATTTTGCATTGTTTGGAGCATTAGATTACCTAGACATGCAGACGATAAGCGGCGAGTCGTTACAGAGGTTGTCGTAGACCCTCAAAATATAAACATCGTCCAGATGTCACAGATAAGGGAGAAAAGCTTTTTGGCCTAATGGCAGATTACTTCAGTTGAATATACGCTTATCTGTCCCTTGCGATCCTTAAGAGTATTGAAAAGCCATCTTTAGTGTCTTTATAATAAATTTATAATAATTATCATTAGCATTAATCTTCAATCGCAATAAATTTTCTATAAGATTTTACCATCTTAATTGAAATATTTGCCTTCTCGAGTACACAGGTATAAAAATTTTATGTTTCATTATAAAAAATATAAAACCGTATGATTATATAATTGAAATTTGCAAATATATTTAACCCAGCGCTTTAATCTTTCTTTTTCATAACTTCCCAAGATTCTAATGTTCAAGGTTATACGAGTATTAAAATTATACTGAAGGTCCTTATGGAGATTGACTAAGAAATTAATATATCCCTTATAACCTGAATATCACTAAATTTAAATCGACTTAAGTACTTAACTGCTTGAGATAACGCTTAATAGATCCAGTTAAAGAATGTCCTCAACGTCGCCCGGGTTTGTCTGCTCTAATTAGGTTTGGCTAATGAATACAGGGCGGGGTTCATCCGTAGTTGTCTGGGTAATTAACAACTGAGATAGGAAATATTAATATTTATAAGGCTCTGGGGTCGAGAGCAAAATTTCGTTATACGTTTAAATAAGCTCGAAGTGACAACGAATTTACACGTACAATAGAAATAGAAATATTTAAAGAACATGTCAATTGCACTCCTTACTGTATTATTATGAATTAACCGGTTATTAATTATTATTTATTTCAAATAAATTCTCACTTGTTCTGATGTATACAACAAAACAGGTAAATATAAAATAAAATTTAATTTATTAAAAAAAATAAGCTAGTTTTAAAATATTTAATAATAATAGAAAATTACAAAAAAATTCACTATCTTATACGAAGTGTTGTTACCTAAGTAACCATATTTTTGCACGACTAAAACCAATTTGATTTACCAAAATAGGAGTTAACAACGTAGCTTAACCTACGTGACATATGTTATTTAGTTTAATTTTTAACTGTCATACGTATTTATAACATACAAATAACACAGTAATTCAAATAACCTAATTACACGTGAATAATATTTTAAGACATTATATAGTTAATTATTAATTTTTTTTCCCTAACCAAAGAGTTAGAATAAATAGACAAAGTTACACCACTTTATGTCGACATATAAGTGCTAATTTATAACGATGTTTACCGTTATTCTAGGATGGCATAAAAATTTATGTTTAAAAAAGAATACTACGTAATTTCTGTCTAATAAAGGTTTCACGAAAAGGTAAAAATCTTTATTATTCTATATTTCCACTTTTCGGAACTAAGATTCATTAAATTGTTTGTATTTTGTTATATATATTATATATAACCCATTAGCCAAACTGAAAAAATTTATTCTATGATACGAAGTAAATTTTTTATTATGTGAAATATGTATGACGTGATAATACTTCAACAATTACTGTACGTGAAGGAGTTTCCAAACTAAAGAAAAATTTTGTTTGTATTAATAAAAAAAGAAAAGTATGAGCGTCTTCAAATAGAAATATATTTTTTATAACAACAATCATATTTCTGGGTTCTGACAGCTTTCTACTTATTGTGTTCATATGAAGGAGAGATTAAAGTATCTGTCTGTATTTCATGTTATCTGTTATTAACGATTAACAGTTTCTTTGTCTCCTATCATATCGATCAAAATATACTGTGAACGCGCCGACGGTATCTAGAGATATTGTAGAGTGAACATAAACATGGAATTTAATGTTATTTACAAAGAGTTACGAAGGTTATTGCATGATTTTATTATTTGTGCATCTTTTACATAAATTCAAATATATTTTAAAATCATAATAGCATCGCGTATCAGTGTAGGTCTGCTTTTAAAATGGAGAAATCGTGTTATTTTAACAGGTAAAAGATATTCAATTTTCATCAACTAGGTTATCATCATAACGATTTAGGATTCCTGTGACAACTATGTGGTAGGTTTTTTGGTAATATGATTTCTCAGTGATAAATCTCGATTGAGATTTTTGGTATTATAAGATCTTTAATATTTAATTTACGATCTTTGGTAGTAGACAGAAAAAGTAAAAAATATTTTTTAATTATTACGTCATCGTGTCTTTTGAATAATTTTAGATTTCAATTTGAAAAATTAAAAACAAAATTAGAGGAACTTTAAGGACAAGATGCAGTTCATTTTTAATAAAATCTCGTTTTAAGCATTCTTGTTCCTTTCAGTGCCTACTTATACTGAGATTAAAGTGCCTCCAGATATGTTATTTGGGGTAAAACTAAAAAAAAATATCAAACATAAATAATTTTTTTTTGTAGATAATACTTTCGCTTAGTGTTTATCTTTAATAGTATATAGAGATAAATATAATATAAAAATGTGTTGTTTCAAGGGTCGTTGCCTGCTATCTAAACGTTAGCGTCACCTCACGTCATTAAACTTGATTTTACTTTTATTGTCCGAGTGAAACGAATCATTTTATGTAGAATTTAAATTCAAGTGATCCTCGGGGGTCGGATGCGCCGCTTGTAATAAGGCTATGTTTTTATTACTGGACCCATCTAATAAACGGACAGTGGCTGTTTGCGTCAAACAATCTCGTCCTATTTCGTAATTTTACACCTACATCCGATGTTAAGCCAACGAAATTACGCGTCTGAATGAAAAACAGAAAACTTGTTTTCTTAAATTGTATTAGCATTATGATGTTAATTATAATTTTTCTTCATTTAAAAATTGAATTGGATACCTCTTTTTAGCGTTTGTTCTTCTATTACAACCAACGACCATTTAGTTGATGGAATATTTACCGAGATATATTGTAATCATCGTACATGCTTGGTCGGAACTTCTTAGGTGAAATGAAAACTTATAAATCCTGAATATTGCCTTTGAAAATAAATGATTCGTAAAATTTTGTAATCTATTTTAATATTAAAAAATAAATATATATTTTTTAAAATTATTCAAGAACTATATAATGCATAAAAACCTGAGAGGGGGGATCATTTAGTGTCATAAAAATTAAAAATAATTTGTTTCGTTACGAGTTTCATGGAACTTTGGATAACAACGAATGACTTAGATTTAAAAAAACTTACAAAAAAATATATAAATGTGTACTTTTTATTTATTTTAAGAATTCTTAAGTTTAAAGATATATAAAATAAAGTCCGTATACCAGTACTCTAAAGAGTTGTTAAAATCTTTTCTACCCATACTTTTTAGAAGAGATATAATTGAAAATAAAAAGAGAAATAAATTTCTTTGTTGAATTTATATTGTGTTACGAAATTTCATTATTATAATGTGATAGCTCTTAGACAGCCGCTATGAGACAACCTTCTGGGGACGTCACAATTGCGGATTTTGTTGTCCTTGTCTTCTGCAGAACATTTGAAACTGTATTTTACATTTTGTTTCTCTAGGGTGATTTTACTTGAGCCTGTATACTTGAATACATATTTTTAATGCACACAATATACTCTTGATTTCATTTATGGTGCAAATGACACACGGGACAATTCTTTGTACTTTTTAATATTTTGAAGAATTTTCCTTTTGTATTTTTTTGTAATTTAAATGTAAATGTAATTTTTTATTTAAACCGTTTTTAGTTTTAAACTTTATATAAAACATTTAGCGATTTTTTACTCACATGCAAAACCTCTCATAAAACAGTTTTATAAGCAAACATTGTTATTGTTCACAGAAAATAAATTTAGCTGTCTACAAATTAAATTCTAATAGAATTGATAATAAAATGTAAATCTTCCTTCAAGTGCTATGACAGTAGAGATTCAAGGATTTACTAGGCTCGTATAATTAAATGCGACAATAACATCAAGCTCCGCGTATTATAACTGCATTATCTCCTTAATATTCATGAGTGACTAACTTCTCCACTGAAACTGGTGAGGAATTCTGCGACTTATCCGCCGTATCGAGCTCGTCCCATGAATATGTAGCCACATGAGAACACACCGTTTAAGATAAGCTTTCTTACAGCTTTAAAATAGGACAAGATGCGACTATTACTATATATTTAAAAATATTGCTTTTATACAATAATCAAGTAAGTAGAATCATTTATATATGATTGGCCTAACAGTTGATGGATGATCACATTTCTTATCAAAAAATTAAACAGTCATGCATGCCAAAATCTACAAGTATGTTTATATAAGAAAATCGTAGTTTTAGTATATCAATTTATGAAATAATTGAGATGTGAATGGATTATCAACAAAAAAATGAAAAACACGTCGTTATTTATAATGTTCTACCATCATACTAGATTTTCCATCAATTCAAATTTAATGGAAAATGTAATGTCTATACAAGAATCAATATCAAAATTGGTTTTGAGTTCTTCACAATCCATTTACTTTAAGAACTTAGTGCTTTGGCAGAACGTTTTGGCGGTCCTTATTTCGACATCCTTTAGGACGATACTTGAGAAATGAAGCGGTGCCTTTTGGGCCTTGCTTCCGCCCCTCTGAGGAATGCCCGAGATAAGAGAGACGTTTTGGCGCCATTCATGTTTATAGCAGGGCAAATGGCCCTAGACTGCTCACTTATTTTAAACAAGTACCCACACTCACACAATGTACTATAAAAGGGCCAAAAGAATGAAAAACCGCCTTTTTTATTTACATGACTACACACGAATTTAAACTTTGGATCATAAAAAGTGGTTTAGTGCAAACTTTACTCCTGTAAATTCAAAATAATTTTGGTTTCTTAAAGTAACTACAAAACGTAATAAACAGTATAACGATTGTTTAACATTTGAACACCTAAAAATTTAATATCAAAATGTCTAATGTTAAAACTTTCGCGTTAGATTATTACAAATATAATATTTAAACACAACAATAAACGTCATCATGAATTATTTATCTTACTTGGCATCTTGACTAGGTTAAAGAGCCGTGGTTACAAGTTAATTGAGTCACTATAGCTGAAAAGTTAAGCAAATTCAATAATACCCATCTATTATCAATATAACCTCGTTAATTCCCGTATTTGAATAATATATTTATAGTAACATTTTTTATTTCCTTCCTTTAGATATAAATAGGGGGATTTTTGTCATAAAGGGTAATTTTTGAAACTGTACTGAATAGTGACAAACAGCTTGCGCTGAAAACGTCCGATACAAAAAATGAAACACAGTGTTGTCCGCTTAGATGGCAGCTCTCAAGGGAGCTTGCACAACAAACTTTTTGTTTTATCGAACTGGTAATTTTCATTTTTTGTTTTATTGTTAAATCTCTGGAGATTTATGACCGGCCACTTTGTATTAATTTTAAATTTATTACGTATCGCTCTGAGGCGTCTCTTTTTTAATTACGCTTACTTTTTTATTTATTTACAATGGATGCTAATTTTAAAATGGAGTTACATATAAACATGATCTATTTTATTGTATTCTCTATAACTTTAGGAACATTTCAGAGACACGACGTCAAACTTTAAACTTAAGCTTAGCCTTCTGCCAGACTAGTGAAAGATGAGGTTGTGCAGGTGCAGATAAGAGTCAAATTCTTATTCAACTTAAAAAATTACATATTATAAAATAGATCAACTAGGGTTTGATGTAAATCAAAGAACTGATTTACATTCTTTTGTTTTAAATTATTATCGGTCTTACATTTATATTCCAACCTTATAATATAATCCGTTTTCAGAATAAACCGCATAACGCGATCATTAATGAAGATTAATTGTTAACGACACAGTCGTATACAATGGTAAGTGTATACGCACTAATGAAGTTATTAGTACAGCTTGTATTTAGACGGGAATACTAATATTACATTATGTTGTGAAAATATATATATTTATGTTAATAATGACTAGTGCCAGTTGAAAACAATGTTTACCTCTACACTGCCAGAGACAAAAGAAATGTATAGTGAAATAACAAAATAAAACTAATTTGAAATAGAATGTACATAAGTATAATTTAAATGAAATTCAACATGTGATAATTTTCTCACAATATTTTGTCGTCAAGTAAACTAGGAATGGATATAACTGTAGACAGGTTGCATAAACGTAAGTTACTCTAGTTATTTACTTACATTTGCGAACCTGACTTAGAACAAACGGAAGTGTCGCAACATATTTGAGTTCCATATCGCAGCGGACATATTATTGTTTGGACTGTTTTAAAATGCAAATATGTGTTCAAATCCTCAAATACATTGTATCATATGAAACTACTTAATCCATAATTGTGTATGGGTACTTACAATTTGATTTAAACTTACCTTAAACCCATATCTATCCTGACAATACTGCAAATTAGATATATTATAGATGTGATTTACTTGGTTTAAGGGTCTTACGACCTAAATATCCTATAATGGTAATTGATCAGAAAAAAGTCTATTGTTGTTTTTTTTTTATTTTCAAAACTGTTGTGACATTTTTATATTTTACATTCAACGTACCAGCATCAACGATGGCTTTCAGTTTTTTAAGGATTAGTTTTATGAATTATAAAAATAAAGGATATAATGCCATTTCTTACTTATAATTATTTATGACAGGGGATGTTATATAAATGTATAGAATATATTAGGGGTAGCTCAAATGCTTAAACTTTTCTTTAGGGGGATATTGAGCTCATAAAGTTTAATCCACTTTAAGTTTCCCCTTAAATTTAATCCATTTCATTAAATCCCCTGGTGTTGCACCAATAAAACCTACGGATGTCTAGAACATTGTGACAAATAGAATACGAAAATCACTTCTTAGATACGACTGTGGGGACGGAATCATTTATCTAAAAGCCTCTCCCTTCCGCTATCAAAACTAAATCAAGTAGGGCGAGAAACATAAACTAAACCGCCCTAACAGTAAGATAAAATGTAAAGGGAATTTGATTCACTTGTATGACAGTACACGTAGCCGCACGCTCGTCATCCGACCTCCATAACGACATCTTTGAGAAGCCTTTTAGTTTATATAAGTTCACACAAAAACATAACAAGAAATATACAACAAAAAATCAACTAAAATAATCCGCTCTGAATTCGCATTATAGAGTATAAAATTTAATTTAACTGCATATGCTCGTGTACGAAATTAATTTCTGTTTAAAAAGTGATAGCATAATATTAATTAAGCTTGGATTATTATTTTACATTGAAAGAAATGTAATTATAAATATATTTACACAATTTGTATGTATTTCAATTGAATTTATGGTTTTATATCTACACGATTATAATATTATAAGAAAATCATTATATAAACTCATCGAATTGTTTAAATAGTTAGATAATAGTAAGACAATTTTCAAAGAGTACAACAATCTTTCAAATTCCTTAAATTCAATAAAAAATAGATTGCTTCGCAGTGAATATCTTCGTCCAAAGTACGAATTCTTGAGATAAGAACGAATCTGTGAGCCAGCATCTGGTCTGGTAATTAAGCGCATCTGCCTATGTTCAATTTTGAAACCCGGTGGATGAGAGTTGGCCCGTACGCCGTCGGGTCCATTTGGGAGGGTAGAGCAAATTGCTAAACTTTCAATTAAAGAGTTGTTATTCAAACCGCTTCCAGTTCCTGAACGAAATTATGTTTTATTTCGAAGCGAAAACTCTGATGGATACTTGTAGCATATTTTACATAAGTCATTTTACAATTTCTTTGACAAAACAGTTTTATTTTAATTTTATTATTTTCTAACTAGATATTGAACGATAAATAATAGTATTAATGTTATGATTGTATCCGTAATGAAATTTTTAATTATTAGTTAAAGGAAAGGTGTAAGAGGTATGGCAGCTGCATATGAGAAATTTTGTTCACAGTAATGTTCAAAATAAACTAGTTCGTCTAAATATTTTTTATAAGATAATTTATAGTTTTTAATATAAAAGAAACATCAAAAAACTCTATTCTTTAAGACAAAACCTTTTGCAATTTTATGATCTGAAACGTTACGTTCTATCACGTTACTTACATATATTTATATGTTTTTCATAAGGAAGTTTGTTAACATCGTGTCCTCAAACCCTCGAACAGTCGCAATGTCGATTACGGAGTGCATTTGCATTGCAGTTGAAAGTGTAAACGGATAGTTTGAGGTAACATTCGTGTCCGAGCTGACAGTTGCATAGCGACGACTGAATACCAGAATGTAAATAGGGACGAAGGTTTTGCTCGCAATCATGTCAGAAATGTGAGCCTGTTTACTTGCGACGTTTACATATTCATCGCATAAACCTAGTGCACGTTTCATGTGAGGGTAATTTTAATAATACTATGTTTACTCTCTGCTATGATATATCTTTGTTTTAGAAAGTGGCATTGAAAAATTGTTTCTTTGTTTAATAGTAGTTAATTTATACAATTAAAATTACTAGTTCTCTTAGAAGTAAATTATTTATAGTTTATATGAATATTTTGTTTGGTATTGGAACAATAGCATTCCAATATAAAAATAAACACTAAGTTTTAAAAAATATATTTTTTTAGGATTTAATTATCAAACCCTTAACACCTAAGCAAATTGGAAATAGAATTATTGGAATATTGTTTAAAGTCATTTCTTATTTATTCGATAAAAACTATAAAATGTTTTATGTCAAAACATATGGATTCTAAAAAAGACAAATAATATACATTTTCCTATTCCAGAAGCGTATAAGTTGCGCTCGCTCGATGCGCCGGCGTCGGCCGCGCCCCACGAGCGAGCATGCTTGTACAGCTGCTAGTATTCACGACGGCGCTCGCGGCGGCCTCCAGCGGAAAACACGGTAAACGTTTGTATTAAATAAAATAATAAATATTAAGAAAAAGTTTAATGGACTTATTTAATATATATTAACTTAAACAATTAAAATTAATTGATATTTAAGTGATTTTTTAATTAATTTTTTTTTTATACTGCAACCATTCTTTTCAAGCCAAGCTTTTTACCAAAATTTACCTTTGAATTTGAAATATACTTAAGTAATATTTACACTCTTACAATAAAGCATGTATATACCTATAGGTCAAAGGTTTGATTAAGCAAAACAAGGACGCAGAGCACAGAAGTTGTTATTCAAGCTGAAACCTTACTTTTACTTATGTGTACTATAATTTACAATCAATTGTGTCTCAAATTCTATGCAAACCAATTATACAAAACAAACAAGGTAGTTAATAATGTATCATTATAGAATAGTTGTTGTTTGACAAGTATATTATATATTCTAATTTATACAATACACATAACTTAGTTTTGAATTTGATTCTTAATAGGTTTCCTAACTAATAACATTGATAGAGCATAAAGCTTTAGATCAAACAACGAAGTAATATCTTATAAATGTTTGACTATTATCCTTCGGTATATGAAGATATTATTGTAAAATTTATAAATAATAAATTATAACATTAAAAAAATATATACATATGATAGTCGGAGCAGGTATTTTAATAAAAGATAATATGACATGAAGTCTATTTAAAATTAAACCTTGGTTGCAGTGTTAATTCATTCTTATATTTAGTATATGAAATATTAAACTCTCAGCCTGGCATGCTGTCTGATAAATTTAGAATGTGCGGAAAATAATAATTATACGAAACTTCTCGTGACCATAGTTGCGGAGTCAGAATAAGTAATGGTATATTTCGATATATAAAAAGTGAAATATTATGGAGTAAACATTGACTTACATTTTTTCTTGTAATTTATGTTTTAACGCATTTGTATATTATTAATAGGGATATTACTGGCTGCTCTCGTAACATTAGATATAATTAGATCTAGTTAATTTGGAGAAACACAATAAAATAATGATTCCATAACTTTTATTGTGATTTATATATTTGGAAAAAATATATGGTTTAAGATATAAATGTACATCTATCGCTTTAAGACGTTCTATGTTTCACGCAGATTTCGACCACGGAGGTCAAATCCGTAAAGGCCCAGCCAGATTGATATTTTAGATATGAACTATCGCGTCTGAAACGGATCCAATATGGCTTACGTATAAATCGAATGACATGTCGCACAATCTATTTTTTATGTAATGTTTTTTGTTTTTCATATAAATTTTATAAATGAAACATTAAAATATAAAGGTTCGTGTTATTCAATAACTTAAAAATACAATTTTAAATAAAGGCACACGTAAAAAATAAACAAAATAAATAAAAAATAGTTTTAATATTTTATAAATTATATAGATTGGCAACCAGAGGTTACAGGAAAACAACGTAACTTACTTATATGTATATTATAATAAGAATTACATATTAAAACTTAAAGCAATCCCATTCCATTGCTTGTGTGGTATAAGGAATCTTCTGGTGCACACGGCTTGGTGTTTGTGCCACGGAGTTAGCAAGGTCACTTGTCATATGATATTTGCTTAATACAATGATGTTGCCCCGGCGATGTTCATTTATTTTTAAATATGTTGCGTGTACTTAACTTATATAAAAACAAAACCCAAATGAATTAAATATCTATAAACCTTTAACAACTTTTCTATAAGTCTGTTGCTTTATGATTTACAAATATAAAATAACAGTAAGATTTCAAACATTTTTTAACGTATTATTTAAATCTATGTTTTTAATACACAAAGGAAAGGAAATTTTAGATAAAAAAAATATTAAATAGAAATCAATTATATCTAAGATATTAATTATTTCTTTCCTATTTATGTTTTAGGATATCTGCTTTTGAAGATAAGATAATGATATTATGTTTTAATTAAATTGTGGTTGCGATAACACCGTTGCCCTAGAGACAACCTGAACTCCTTTGTCTAGCATCCTTGGACATTGCAAAACATAATCTGATGTACTAAAATGTACTTCATCTTTAAGCATATTACAGAAACATTATATACGCTTAAAATAAAAGAAGTGTTGACTTTATTTATTCTACTTTAATATATTTCGCGCACACCCACCCCATAATATTAGTTTCGATAAAAAAGCGTATAAATTTGCATAAACCTTACAGAGAGGCCTTTACAGTGTTCTTACTTTTCTTCATTCTTTGCTTGAAAGCTAATTTCATAATTTTCTTAATATAAGGTTTTTCGTTCCCAAATTATTTTCATAAATAATCAAAAGCATGTTGCATAACACATTAAAAATTGTCGGTATCCAAGTAAATATTTTTTTTTAGAAATACAGACCATACGGAGCGAACTTAATCATTTTCTGTCACCTCTTCATAGTTACGTTAACACGGATACAGGAAAATGTCAAATGTCGAGCATACTCTCCTTGTTTTTGAAACAATATTTTATGCAGAATGTCGGCTTGGTGATCATTTTATTTCAATATACATATTTATATCTTGTATATTATTTATTTAATGTACGTTATCATGATTTTAAAACTATTAAAAAAGAGTTATCATGTTTGGTTTGAAGTTCAATTTAAAAGATTTCGGTTTTTACCAACAACCAAAAGCTATTACAACATTTAATAGAAGAAAACGGCAAATATTAGATATACGTTGAAACTTATAAAAAGTAGCAAACGTTGCCTTTGTGAACTTACAACTGTATCCCCAGAGGTTTATGTCTTTTCGGATCAAGCGGCTTACCGGAGGACGCGCGAGAAACTCTTTTCCCTCATAAATATTTACTTTATGAAATAACGCGCCTCGAGCTCAGCTAAGTCTTATGTACCGGGTGGCAGCAGGTGATAACTGCCAAATAACAAAAAAAAAAGACAGGCGTATTTGAATTAAAAGTATAATACGTATTGCTTTATCCACATGTGTTGTTATAATTTATAACTTTATCTACATCTGGACTACGTAGTCAATAGTTGTAATGGTTTCCAAAGCTGTTTTGAAATGAATAAGAAATAGCGTTTTTAAAAACCCGTCTCTCCTTTTTTTAAATAACACCGTCTTCAAATAAACTGTGCAGTTAGCTAAGTGAAGAAAGCGTGGGTGCACTGTAAGAAAGAAAGAAAAAAACTCTTATAAATTAATAAATTCTAAACTGAAGGGACTATGAAGTGAAGCACAATGTACACAATACTAAAACAGACTTTCAAAAACGTTGCTTTTACTTTTTAGAGATACATAATTATAGGAGTTATACATGAAGATATCAAATACATATCATATTGAATTTTTAAATAAACCATTCTTCTCAATCCCATTAAACAACAATTTCCTTTAATTTCTCTTTCAACAATACTTTAAAATGTAATGACTAATTTAGGTTTTGGTATATATTAAATGTGACTGAAAAATTTATTAATAATTTGTGCTATAATTAAAATCATCACACATAATGGCACAGACGCTGCAGTTGACATTAACTAAAATTGACATCCTAAATCGAATTACTTCTATTTCAATAAAGATTTCCATTAAACCCACGTACATCATATATGTAAGTAAATATATATATATATATTCTTTATAAAAGTCCTTAGTATTTAAGAATACAGTGATCTTTTTATGTATGTCGATTAAGAGATTCTGTTGGGAAGTTCTAATTTTATCTAACTGTCAATTCATAGATACGTGAGTTAACATGGTGTTCAACGACTGTGGGATAAATGATAGGAACAAGTGACGTGCGAAATATTCACATTGGTTCGCAACTGACGCGAGGACAGCGTCCGACACTCGTGAAAAGTTACATCCAATTACCAAAAATCGATGACGCGTATAACATCACTTCAATAAATTTGACAACTATTGTTACAGTTCGTATTGGAGTTATATAATAAGAGTTAGGTCGTTTGTTACAAAGTCTAATAATTCTATGGAATTAAAGTAATTGACTACATCTTTTTTACCAGCACTTCTTACAATATGAAGTAGGACGAAATATAATTATTAAACAATACAAAAACTTATAATCTATACTTAAAAATACTTATACTTAAAAAAATGACTGTTTTTTTTTCAGTATTTTTCAACAATGTTTTCCCAACATATTTAGTTCATATTATAATTAACACTAACTTGATATATTTTTCATTAGATTGTAGGAGCTTTCCTAGTGCCAAAAATAAATCATTACACAATAAGTAGGTTTTATAGACAAATTGTACTTTAAATTGTATAGTTATCAATTTAAGAAATAAATCAGTATTAAAGAATTCCAACGATAGTACCTTCCTTCATTTTTACAAGCAATCAATTTGACAGAGTCATAACGTTTGAGTTTTCAGAAACAATCAAAGTCGCACAGATAACATAGCAATTCGATTGCAGAAGCCCCGAATTGCAATTTTTCTTTTTGGGTTTCATTCAGCAATCTGAATACGGAACAAGATTAAAAACCTGCCTTTAAAGGATTCGAAAGGTTTAGGAATAAAATTGTCGACAGCAATAACATACAATACACTTATAACATTTCACTAAATCTGAAACGATAAAAAAAAATGAAGAAGATAAGATTTCTCAACAATAAATATTTTTGGTAAGCAGTTTCCATAGAGATTCCATTTAATATAGTTACACAAGTAAGTGTAAAACATTGTTTGACAAATTATATATATCTATTAATTTTTAATGACACCCTTCATTTTCATATTGTATTTGCATATTGTTAATTGAATAATTATAATTTTATATAAATATGCATTTGTGTGAGTGCTAATTGTATAGATTAAGTTATTAAAAACGTTATATTAGTTATTCTATAAACACATGAACACGCGGAGATAGGAATGTGTGATAGTTTAATAATATTATTATAAATTAACCGACATATGGTTCACGGTTCAATCAATCTGTTAATGTAAATATTTCATAACGTACGATCTAATTACTTTCTTTTGTATCATCTGCTACAACATTGCATAAAAACAGTAATCAATCACATAACAAAGTATTATGCTTCTCACAAACCATCCCGGGGAAAATATAAAGAGAAACTTTCCTCAAGAACGATAAAACGTAATAAAAACATGGTTAGCGGATACAAACCCCGCGTTCAGACAGTGGCTGTCATGTTTTAATTTTTCACGCCAAGAAATAAAAGCAAATTCTGAAATAGGATTTAAAGAATGTCTGACGTTCCATACTTCATATAAAATAAACTTATTAATAAATACAAAACTAATAATTTTATTATATAATACGAAGAAGAATTGTCTTTTACACTAAATTAAAGAAGAAACTATAAATACACATTTCAAATCTTGTAACATCAAAGTAAATGAAATGGAAACAGTTGCGTAACGGTTACTAACTAAATTGTTTCAATAAATCAAACACCCTTATTTAAGTGTAAGTGGTTGCACATTATAGACTTACAATATTTAGTTAATGAAGAGCGGGAATAGGTGAAATACATCTTTGACCGTAATAATTCGAAAATTGAGCACCAAATGAGTGAAAATATGACCTCCTTCAAGTCGTGGGTCCTTCTTCTCAATTTAATGGTGGAACCGCAGCCATTTACATTTATTACCGCTCCGCCGCAGAACGCCTTGTTTAATCTTAGTGAAAATAAAATTTACGATCAGGTCTGTCAAGCTGTGAACAATTACGGTTCAAATGTATGTCATCATTTTCTACCCTTTTGTGGTTGGGATTTACTTAACAGACATTTGGATAAATCGGATCAATGAATATAAGGAGCACATATATTTTGCTCAACATTTTGATAACCAGTTTTTTAAAATGTTATGAGTATTGATACATTGCCTACTTGCTAATGTATCATGATTATAAGAAGATTATATACTTTACCACGACGTTTCCGTTTCGTATCGATTGACTGTACAGTGATAATTATATTTTTTACTAGTAAGTAATTGCATTGGAAACATAACATTTATGATACCAAATATTATTAAACAAATAGTAAATACTCCCACATCTGCTAATAAATCAAATAGTAAATACGTTTTGCTAAAAAAAAAATAAAGGCAACTATGCTTGCAAATATTTTGGTATAATTTCAAAAAGCTGTATGCAATCAAAACTATGCCTGGACAAAGCTACGTCTGAAAACAAACTACGTGTTAATTTTGTATGCAAGTGCTATCTTTTACGAACGGAATACTGATTACTCTTTACATATTTTAGAAAGTATGAGTATGGTGTGTAAAATATGTACGTTATTGTTGGAATATAAAACCAGTTTAATCGTGACCCAGATTGTTTCTGTATATTCATAAAAGTATTGCAACTATACCATGATCAGAGGATGTTAGGAAAATAATTTTAAGTTTATAAAGAAAAAATACCTCCTTTTTACAAGTGCTCTTATATGTATTTTTTTGCTAAATCACTAGCACAACCAAAGGCTTTGCACGATTAAAAATGCTATTTAAAAATTTAAAAGAATTTTAAGAGCACCTTTAAGCGCTTTACTCTTAAATATTTTTACTTTTTCTACAAACACTTTCGTTAAAAGGAATAACCAAAAGCAAGATATCTTTAATCAATTAAGATTCTCTAGAAACAAATACGTAAAGTAAAACGATTTTAAGTGAAGTTTGCTAAAGAGGCTATTCGTAAAGAAAAGAAAAAGCGGTGATATCTGCAAATAAAATGGGGGTAGACGGTTTAGTAATCTTTATAAGGTACAAATCGCTCGTTATGTAAATTGAATCTCTTGCAAATTTAAATCGCTTTCATAAGACGATTTGTTGGAATGAAAAACAATAGAAAACGCTTGCTGGCTCAGGGCGACTAAGATACAACAGGTTAATAAATCAATGTTCTCATTATTATTGTATCTTCTGGAAATACTTTTTCTACTCATTTTACTATTTTTTGATTTTATCATATAACATGCGATAAAATTTACACATTTTCTGAGTTTTCAGCCACACATACATCTGTAAAATATTTATTTACTTTTCTATTTATAATAACAATAGTCATATCTCTTTAAGTATTAATTTTAATAAAATTGAACACACATATACTGTATTCAATATAATTTTTTTTTTTATATATTTCTATTTGGCTCCAATTTAATTGTACTAAAAAAGTTAATATAGATAAAAGAGGCTATGTGGGTAGTTCGATACACAATGGTTTTTAAACTTTATTCTTGTTATATTTTTGAAGCGTTAATAAATTTTTGCTATTTTATTTTCATTTATTATATCTGAGATTTTTTCATTCCTCTTCTTCATCTCTAGAATATACATGATATTGTTGGTTATATATTTTATAACTTTAAAAGACTCTTCAGCAATATATGGTGCCAAGAATGCAAAAAGTTTGAAATATTGCTGTATGAAGAAAGTAAAGCAATCTTCAAGATAAAGAGAGTTAAGAGATCAAGATAAAGATACAATAAAACCATGTACATTACGAGCGGAACTGCCTTTCAAGTGACAGTAATAAAAACGAACAAAACAGACGGTAGTTGAGCGCCACAATGACGCAGCTAGACACGGTGTCAAGCACAGAAAATTATGTCCATTCAACCAGAGCGCCGAAGGATTAAGTGAAATGAGGACGCATCTTTATTCTGACTTATGAGGGACAAGTGTAAGTCTTATTTATAACACCATTCATACAGATTAATTGAATTGTAATAAATAAAACTATGGCTTTTGGATTTCACTTGCTTATTTTATTATTTTGTTTTACGTGCATGAAAATGGCTACATTTAATCTACCCGTCAAATCAGTTGTTAAAAATCAATCGAAACATGGTATAAAATATAGAATATTTTAATAAAACGAGTAAAATATAGTTTTATTTAAATGTGTTCTCCCGAAGTTTTAAATTATCATTGCAAATTGTAAATTTAATATGTTCTAACATTTAATCAGATATAACATCGGACAAATTTGTATTTTAATCTTCCGTATTATAAACTGCTTCAAATGTTGGGAACTATTTTTTAATTCATAGAATAATTTATATTTAATACGTATAAGTTATTAAATAAATAATAACAAATACATAGCCAAATTAAGCTACAACAAACAATAAAACATTTTTTAGGCCTCAAAGTAGTAAATTATTTATTTTTATTATAATTACTAAAGTTTCATTATCGTAACTTAATATTGTGTAAATACTAAATATTATACTAATGGATTGCTTTCTCTCCAATTTTCAGAAATAAATAAATAAATCACTAATATTTGTTAAATTTAACGATCTTATTCGTACCTAAAAGACACCAATACCGAAAAATAAACTAAGTTAGATATATGACTCAATTTTTATATTTTAATAAAAATGGAAAAGTGAAACTGTAAATAGTTTTAAGCTGTAATTTATTCAAATATCTAGAAAAATATTGTCTTTTTTTAGTATCGACTCGATAGTGCTTTACTGTTATTTCATCTGTTGGTAGGTGGAAATGAAGCCATAGGACGTAAGTGATGAATTTGCAATCTTAGGAACACTTATTCTCCATAGCCTTGAAGAACCCATTTTAATTGGAAGAAAACACAGACGCAAGCAAATTGTCCCCATCCTTTGCAATACACCATATCTGGATGACAGGAAGGTCTACAGCGATAGATTGAAGGCCCGCCGTGAGTGTATTTTTCATATAATTAAAAGGGGATGCATTTATATAATAGAAAGCGTGCAATTCCTGCTCACACCTCGCAAAATATAGCCTTTAGAGATATACTGGATATACTTTATAATACCACGACGCAGGCTACTGCTCAACGCTGACAAGGTTGTTATTTTTGTCAAATTGTGATCAAACACGAGTATAAGCCTTTTACAGAGACGTGAGCAGTGAGGTAACTTTGCTCAGCGATTTCCCAAAGGTGACAATAGTAATACATACAAAGACGGACCTGTACTTTGTACAGAAAAAGAAGCTTTGGACTCAATGGACATCCTATAACTAAGATTCGAAGAAAGCCCAATACCTAATAACTGAAGGCCGTTGGTGTCATCCAAAAATACATTCTAAAAAGATATGGTGAATGTAAATGGACTTTCCTTGGCGGAATCAAATATAACAGCTTTACCATCTCCTCTTTTCCTATTTCTGATTTTCCAGCTGGCGTCAAACCTGGATCAAAACTGATCAACAACTGAACTGTAATTTGCGAAATCAAAAGCACATGGTTAATGTGCAGCTAAAATTACAATTATGAGAGGACAAACCTCTGAGAAACCACTGTGATGATGGCTATTAGCTCAGACGAGCAGCCATAAACGAACGAGAAATACGTTGTCATGTAATGAAAATGGTCTTTAGAACATCAGAAATCAATCAATCAGACGACGAAATATGCCAGAGTTAGAAAACTTACCAATGCTGGAAAATGCTGGATATACACACATACCTCGTCGCAGTGATGAAAGTTATGCTTAAGAACGTACTCTGTATTTTTACATATACAAAGCATGTGGGATTGACAAAATCTTCTACCACCTTAAAAGCCCTAGAACCTACTTAAAATAAAAAGTATATTACTTCTTTATTGAAGTACGAGGTGGTGGCTTGAGGGTACTCCCATCCCGAAAGTACCTGTATGTGGCTGGATGTCAATTCAGAAAGTCATTGGGAAGAGAAGTGTGACTAATGTTGAATTGCCCGCCCAGACCGTTATTCTGAAGCAACGTACGCAGTTGGGACTTAAACCCTGAACTTCTTTTGGTGTTAATATTTTTATTTCATAGTTGATTTTTAAAATTTTTCATTTTTGAAATGTGCTAAATTTTCCATTTAAATTTTTTGGATTTTAAATGTATTTATTTGATTGAGTGTTGCAATTCCGTAACACCAGATTTAATATATTATGTATATGTATATTAGTATAAAAATATCTGTATTATATAATAACTCCAAAAAAAACATTATATTTTAAAGTACACGTACACTTGATAAAGCTATTATTATTTATAATTTATTTTTAAATTTAAGGCAATTTCTACTTTTGAAGAAACCTCGGAGGGACAAAAGATGTAAATAATGCCAAAGTTCGTGAAAAACTTGAGGCGCATTAAGACTTAAAACAGATATTTTAAAAAATTGCTTCAAATAGCAGAGACAGACGTAAGAAGGGGCTGGATAATGTCCTCTGGCACTAATTAAAACTTTGGAAAGAGCGAGAAAAAGGGTTGAGAAATATGGCGTTCGACGAATAGTAATGGCGGCGCAGGCTTGTACAAAAATTCTCGGTTTTTCTTTGTGATTACTTATTACAATTTTAATATCCTTTAATAAGCAAGCAATATAATAGGTTTTATAAAATTAAGATAATATTCATTAAATTTACTGTAGGCTTTAAAACTCTATCTATAAAATAACTTAAAAACTTATTTATTTAATTTGTGCCTTATACTTTCATACACAATATTAAATATATATTGAATATTTCGAAAGCTTGAGTAAGAGTATAGAATTAACAATTTTTTGTACTTAGACCGAAAATGTTAAGAAATGTATTAATCTTGAGATTTGCAATCGTCTTGTTTTTCTGGAATCACTAAGAAGTGGCGTATCAATTAATTCCCTCATCAATCATTGCCGCTTTCCCCTCAAAGCTAACGTCATTCACATTGTTACAAGTCGACAAAATTCAGCGAAAAATAAAACTTACTTATTACTTTTGCCCTTTTCATAAACAATACGTTACAAGAAAGGATACAAAGAATATAGAAACAAATGTAAATTTATCACAAACGAAAAAATCTCGTTACCTGCTAACAAGACACCTTTTAATCAAGTTTTAACTTGATAATTGAGCAAAATCAATAGAATGCCAGTTAAAGTTTATATTCGTCCTCTGTAGTCAGACGGACAACGAAATGAGAGGGGAAGGTTTTGCTATTTCAAGTCAATCTTTTGACATCCGGTCGAAGCACCATCGACGCAATTAGGTACGGGAAGCGCACTAATGGCGTATACAGATGTAACGCTATTCTCGAATCTCAAACCGCGAGAAAACCATAACGGGGGTCATTATTTTTAATGAATCATTTTGATAAATTAATTACAAATATTCGCAACTATAATGTTTCCTGGGATGTTTGCTTATTACTTTGAATATGTAAAGTTCATTATACATACAACAAATACGCTTAGCTTAATTTTCTTGTTTCTTGCTCTAGACATGATCATTAATTTCCTTTTTTATATTTTACAAACACAATCTTTAATCTTAAAAATTATTTTCTCTATTTTTGAATTAGCAATTGCCAATAAAAAAAATTTCAAAAATGAAAAATAATAATTTACAAAGATTAAAAAAAAATACCTCAATCAAATAATGTTGTCGCTGTCTCCTGTTTTCATCAGTATGTTTTTGAAAGATAATTTGAACTTCAATTCCTTTCGCTCAAAAACACAGAAGTCGACTAAGTTTATTCAAACCAAACAAGGTGTGTCTGTGTGAAATCTCATTTAGGAAAATTCGGAGAAAAGTTGGGAAGCCGGTTGCCAACATTAGGTAAACAGGTGAAGTCGGCGGGTGTGCGCCAACCTTTTTCCCCTAATAAACTTACGAAACGGACCCTCGCGTCTTCTTTTATTTCAATTTCCCGTCTTCTAGTATCGAAGTTCGACTATTGTTTCAACTTTCGTAAAAATAGTCTAAATGAAGTGGGTAATTAACTGCTTATAAAGAACTTCTGTAACTTCAGCTACAGTAAATAATATTATTGAGGTAAAATTTTAGGTTATAATACTTCAAGATATTTGGATTTCATTAGCTACTTTATTTAATCTTAATGTAAATGTATGTTTATTATGTAAAAGTTCTGGACTTAACATCTTAATTGAAATGCTTAAAATTTAGAAAAGATATTTTGCTTCTTTTTATCAATTTAATGTTTCCATTTTCCGTCGACTGAATCTTAAGACGTACAATTTTCATTAAGCTGTATTTGAATAATGTTTCATTGAAAATTATGGTTAGCTTAATTTTTACTCCATTAATTTCATTCTTGATTACTTTTCATTTTACGTTTTTGCTTTATAATATTTATTTTTTAGAGCAATAAACCTTGCATTATTTATTAATTTTTATTCTATAATACAACCAATAGCCTTAAAATTATGTATTTAAGATAATGGAAGTGTGATTCTTCATCACGCGACGTGTAATGATGTAATAAAGTCTTTGGAAAGAAAACTTTATAAGGCAGCATAAAGTTTCTGTTTGCGTATTATTAAGAGAACCAAAACTCTTGGAACTCCGTTGTTGTATACATTCTGAAAGGTCTGTTTTTTACGTTACATTCCTTCATTTAGAGATAGCTAAAAACTGAATTGTAAAGATATATCAAGAAGAATATTTTTAACAGGTGTATATATTTTATGAATCATCTAATTCGATAATATTATAAACATAAATAGCATTGTTTCTATCATAACAACTCTAAGCTTCTTATTTTGTCTCTGAAATGTTTGGGAATATTTAATTCTTGTAACATTTGCGGGTCTAACTTTTTTGGTCGCGTTGTGAAATCTGTTTGTGCTAAAGTCGTCACGTGCAACCGCTGATGAGCCGTAGACGTGATATCACTCACTTGTACGTGCTTCTCTCTTTATTTCAAAATTTGTGCCTAAACTTTAATGTGAGAGTAAAAACCCTCTTATTCTTAATGCATCTTATCCCAAGCAATTTCTTTAAGGCTTATTAAGACGTGGCTGTTAAGTGTTATAGTTTTAAAGAGTTTTCTTAATTTAGACATTTCCAAGGGTTATAGAAGTAATGGAACAAGAAAATTAAGAAAGTTCACCTTTGCCCCGAGAGAAGAATTTCATCTTAGAAACTATTATTAAGTGTATTTTTATATTTTTAACTGCCAAATTAAATATTTTCTGTACGACTTTTATAATGGTGGGTCTAATTGTGCTGGTGAGAAATCAATAGACGTATACATTTTTTGTGTAAAATTTAAATGCATGTTCACATTTTATTATCGTACTGAAGTCTAAAGCATTTCTTTTACACCAACAATCTGTTGAACGTTTCAATGTATTCTTAAACAATATTTTATTTCTAATATTCTATCAAACCTTTATAGAAGTGAAATAATTTCTGATACGGGATGACTGAAAGTAGAGTACTAGTAATTACTAGTTTATAAATATTTATATCATAAGTGTTAATTTATCAGTTAAACAACTTACAAGGGAGAATAAGAAATATGAATAACGCCTCTTGATACATAACATATTGCAGATTTCTTGACATTGAGAGCCGTATTTCGACGGAATTATTTACGAAATTTAAGAGTTTTATTAAAAAGATAAATAAAACTATTTCGCTCTATGCTCGATAAAGAAAAGAAGGAGGATAAGGAGCAGTTTATTTTCGATATAAATATTAAATTAAAAAAAAATAAACACTGGCCATAATTAAAATCTCATAATGTTGAAGAGAAATCAAATAATTTAAAGAATCGATTACAAATTCTTTTATGTAACTGTAAACGAACTAAGCAAAAAATAACTCAGATACAGCAAACTAAACTTGTTACTTTATAAAAAAATAAATAACATAAAATGGGTACACATACCCTTGTTTATCTTAATTTATTTCGTCTTTAAGGATTACAATTCAAGATTTAACCGAAAAAAATAAGATACGATTTAAAACATTAAGTATCTAATAATTATTATTTGTTCAAACTTTATAAATGTGTAATTTAAGTTATTTAACAGACATGGAAGTATTGAAAGATCTTAATAAACTAAAACACAATATACTTAAAAAAGATATATTCGTGTAAATATTAAGATAATTGTAAAAAATAAAATGTGCTACCTATAAGTGTAATAAATGGTCAATAATTATAAAACTCGTCACCAACTCTAAAGTGTATGTAATTTACGCCTAGTTTTCATTACCAAAAGTAATTAAACTACCTGGGTTCATGCCCAAACTTACTCAGGTATAAACACTTCCATAAAAAAGTGCTATAATGAAAGCCTTTTACACAATAAAAAAAATCCCATAAATATTTAAACATAAACATTTAAAGGAACTACAGTTAAGTGTCGTTGGCTCTGCTCAGTAAGAGTACGTTCGAGACAATGATAGTTTTACAATTGCTTTAAAATATTTGATAGCATTATATTAATTTATATAAGATATGAAAACAAAATATACCTTATCATAAATAATTTATACATTCAGTACAAAAAAGAATAATGTATAAATACATATCTAATTTGTTTATTTATAATTAATGTTAAAGAAAAGAAGCAATGAATAAGCTATGATAATAAAATGAAACGATCTCTCCAAGTCGTTTGTTTCCCTTAGTGAATGAATTGTGGATTTTAAATATGAATGAGAAAATTAATCATTGAGGATTGAAAATTACCCAAAAAGAAACATCTAGAATGTATATTTGGACAAAGGCCAATTAAGCTTAGAACCGAAGATTAAATATAAAATTTTCCAAAATTAGGTTTGAGCAACATTTGATCAAAGTCAATGAGTAGAGCTTAAATGTTGCTAAGATTAGAAAACAAAGATAATGTAACACGACGGGAAAAAAAATATAATAATATTGTTTAGAATATACGGTACGACTTTAACATGCCTTACATATAACTCGTTAAGACTACCTACGCTAATCTTGTTAAAACTGTACTACTTAACTGTAGCTTTACGATTGTAAGGGATGAGATTAATTCAAAATTAATGACATCTATCCAGGACTCATTTCGGTTTGCTATTGTTGTGGACCATAGCGGAATGTTTTTAATCGGATAGTTTCATAGGTTATCAGTTTAACTACTGGAGAAATTAATATTGGGAAGAAAATTTTACTAAGAAATTATAAATTAAAACTTTAAAATCAGAAATGAATTCTAAGGAACTTTAAAAAGCGAATAAAGGTATAAAGAAGAAATATAAAACAATATAATGATATCACTCATCATTCATTTAATTTCATAAAAAAAACATTGCAACCATTGGTATGAATAGCATGGATATTATAAGTATATCATATTATGTATGTAATTAATATTAGGATTATTATAATTAGATATAAATATACATATGAAATGTTTTTATTCTGACTATTGTTGACATAAAGAACGCGCTAAAATTACGAACTTAAATTTCCATCAATTCAGTCATTAGTCACTGTGTTAAAAAAGTATATTTACTGGACTATATTCGTCCGCACTCACTCACTTAAATATTTATTATGTAATATCGACATTTTAAATATAAAATTCTTCACAAAAAGTAAAATTGTTCAAATACGCTGTTTTCTTAAACAAAGGAAATTGAGATAAAGATCGAAATATAAACGTAACTATCTGACGTATATAAAGTTCATATATTGATTGCCAATATAGGGTTGCAGCTGTAAATTCATTGAATGGAGTATCATGTAAAGTATTATTGGTAAGCAACAAATAGTAGATTATATTGAAATATAAGTATAAGAACCGATTTAGTGTTAATAATTGATAAAATTCGAACATATTTTATTTGAATTAGCTTTAAATATATTTTCTTTTTGTATTAAATTAAATCAAACAATAAACATAGGAGAGAAAAACAATAAAAATCGTTTTAACTATTCAATATTTTTACACTCCGATAGCAATCAGAGTTGAACCCTTAAAGCGAACAATGCCACAAATTCGCAATCAATCATTTGAACGCTTATGTAAACGAGACAGTGTTTAGCAAAAAGCAGAACACACAGCACAAGCTGTGCGACGACCGCATTAATAATTTATCAGGCAAATGACGTCTGGTTGCTAATAAAGCGTAAATTCGCGCTGGAAATATTAATAAAAGCAGCTTGCCGGAACTCGCTTCGGAACCGCGTCGCTCGGACCGATGACAAATGACCAGTTGCTAGATTCATTTAGTTTCCATTTTAATACAACAAACAAAACTGATTATATTATTGTTATAACATTATCTAGATGCAATATTGCATTATACATACATTATTTGTTTTTAATATAATAATGTCAACTGTGTTATGATTAATTAAAGCTGGTTAATATGGAAACAGTCACAGCTGTTCGGTTATTATGAATAGAATAATAAACAACTTCAGCATTATTTATGTTTCTGCCACTTTTATTTCTGTGTTCTTAAGACTAATTATTATTTTTAAAAGATCGCAGATGCAAAAATATTAATGATCATTTTAATTAAAGTGTATAAAAATGATTGTAATAATAAAGTTACCGTAATTAAAGTATAGTAAAAAATATTTTTATATTGTTATATTTATAAGTGATTCATAAATAAAAAAAAATGATAAATCAAACTGATGTTAAATTCAATTGTTTTAAAAATTCGAAACATACCATATTCACTTTAATGAAAAAAAAAATATTTTCACAATTTACTTGTTATATTTTATGAATATACAAATTTCAATACTGCATTTTAGTTTGTCTTGTAGGTATGTAGGAGTTATCCTCCATATTACCTTCTATACTGATTTATCATTCACGTGATGGTCGCCTCGCAAGGCGCTTTCTCTGAGAAATATATAGCCTATTTGAAGCGCAGAAAGATGGGTAATTTCATTGAATTTATGAACGTATCATGGTTGAAATTTCGAGGTTGCAAATTTTGACTGAAAATCGAGTTTGGGGATGTTGAATGTAAATTATTTGACTTAGTTCGATTAAATTGGGTTGATAATAAAGAATTTAATTTTTAATATTATAGGTAATTTCACACTTCTATTACATATAATAAAATCGTTCACAGGGTCAATTCTATACATTGAAAATAAATGAGAATAAATCCTTATAGGGGTATTCCTAGAAGAAATAGATGCCAAAAATATGATTTTTGAATTTTTTGTCTGTCTGTCTTGTCTTGTCTTGTCTTGTCTTGTCTGTCTGACTTATCTGTTCAATAAAAGTTTATATGGGGGTTGCTGATCACCTGATGCAACATTTAGGTACCTTATACCGCGGGAAAATGCCTCATTTCATGGGAATATTTTTAAACTACTTTGAAACAAACTTTTGTAAAATTACTTGCATTGAACACTTATAATGTTTAATAATGATATGTTGTATTTAATTAATGTACTAATTTCCGACGGATAAATTATGAATTGTGTCGGTGTAGATCTGCGTACGCCCTGTTTTTCTCATGCATATTATATGTAGCTTTATCTCGAGTGAGCAAGCAGCAAGAAGCCTGTTTAGACTCCCTGAAATCGCTAATACGACTTCTAACATTGTTTATGAAGAAATTTTGTAGTAAGGTAGTTTTTCTACGCGAACAAAGTCACGGGCACAGTTAGTCATACACAACAGTTTTTAAATTTATTTATATTTAATTTATCATATCATCCCTTTAAAAGACATCTTTTATATACTACAAATACACAATCACTTAAATTTCTCTAGGAATAGAATGTCTTTTTGAGACAAAGAAATCCAGGACTGAAAAAATGCGAAATTGTGTCAAGACCTAACCTTACAAAGAGCTGCTGAGTTTCTTGTTTCATAAATGTAAACTGGTTTCAATAGCGTTAATTGTTTCTAAAAAACATTTTATTTAGCTTTAAATATACTTCAGACTTAACTTATTTATGCAGAAATATTGTCTATTTAATTATTTTTATGAACTTGCGCCCAATTTTACAACGTATGTAAACAAAATAATGTAAATTTCATTAGACCACATAGTAAATACATTTCTGGTGCTTACTTTGTTTCAAGTTTTTCAAAAACTATATATGTGAATAAGCTTGAAAATCGAATCAACAATTATAAGTTTTCCATCGTAGTATAGAGAGAGGTAAGTCAAAAATCTATTTGCGATATAGTAATAAAAATATCAATCTCTATTTCAAAGGGCCTTTGTCATGCTATTGTATATTGTGTATGGGGTGAGCTGTTTACGTGTTTTACATTGAACATTTAAATATTAGAATAGATTTTTGTATACTATAGTTTCTGCCAGCGACATCTTTGGCTTAGAAGTTGAAAATAAATGTAAAGTCTAAGTATATTAAAGAGTTGTTTCAGTTACATCAAGCCATTATCACCAAGAGTGGGATTTTAAAAAGTTAAGTAACTATACAAAAGAAGATTGTAACTTCAAGAGTTACAATCTCCTTTGGTGGTATCTATAATTTCTAAATCTTTTACTGAAGACAGTGCCTTCCTCATGTTGGAATACCCTAAATTGAAGCCTATTTTAAAATTTTTTGGAGAATGATCATTGTGCTGTTTTACACACACACTGAAAAAGTTACAGGTTCGGATGTGCAAAATTTACATGATAAATTCCAAGGTTAAGTTCATATTTTTTAATCCTAAAATGAAGAATGAAAATGCCTTATGCTGGGACTATGTCAAGTAATTTCTTAGAATTTTCCATATCCCTATTCTATTCTACAAAGTAGAGAGCCCATGTCCCTTGTACGCTCAAACGTTAAGCGTTACATGGAATTCATCAGCGAAAAGTTGGATTTTTGACATTAAAAGAATCTTTGCTGTTTATCATGACCACACTGCCAGACCTCAAGTTATTATAGCCCTAAGTGAAAGGATTTTGTTTTTTTATTTTTTTATTATATAGTCAGTAGAACGATCTTAATGGCAATAAAATTATTTTGATAAAGTACAAAAGGTAAGTTTTTCCTCGCGAAACATGTTATACATCAATATTTTCATGTAATATAACAAGAATTGGTGAAAATAAAGAACCCGTAAATGATAGTTACTTCGTAAATCAAAACGCAGTAAAGTAGATCATAACGGGACAGAATAAAGAAAGCATTTTCATATATAACACATAGAACTAAATTATCAATACTAACATGTTCTTTATGTTTTTTATGGTCCACTTACTGGTGCAGTTACTGTGTCACTCCCATATTTTAATTGCACTAGCATTGGTTACAATTATTACTTACTCAACATTTATAAGACTGCGCCAATGAAAAAATTTAATATTAATCCAGACACTGGACTAACTTTTTTTGCGTTAATTTTAAGATGCTTGATTCTATTAATAAATGGTTCTAATTAAGATCAGGATTTAAATAGCCTTCATTATTTTGATAAAGCGTTCTTATATAGATCGACATACTTATATGTATGCCTTCATTAAAACCAACTGACAGTATTTTTATAAGTAATAATTAAATAGAAAGCTAAAACTAATAATAATATCCCAATTTTTCAAATTGTATATTATTTTTAACTCTTGTTAATCTCTATATTCCAAAACATAAAATTTTACCAAAATTAATGTTTTATTCATTCACACTTGTTTTATTAATAACATTGCTTATTAATAGGCATATTCATGTCTACGTGCCCTCTAGAAACATTAGTCTAATTTGGTTACGTTAAGCCGAAAAGAATAAAACTATTACCAAAGAAAACAAAAACATTTCTTTCATCGAGTCCGGAAAAACCTAACACCTATTTATACTTTGTGTTTTAAATTTTCTGAAAGGAATATAAATTTTTAACTTGAAACTTTTTGATAAAGGTATTTAGTGGCATGTTAAAATCCGTAAAAACTAAACGCGATAATTTGTTCATAGTTTGTATTTTTTTAAAGTAAGTTTTGACTTAAACTACAAGTGCAAATTTATTTAAAAATAATCTGAACACAACAGAAAATCGCAGACATTCAGCGCTAAAATAAGAAATGATATTTTTATAGATACATTTACGTTGCTTGCATTATTCATTAAAATATAATTTTGCTTATATAAAACTGTTTGTACATTTAAATACACTCTACACTGGAAAAGAATCCTTGTCTTACCACTTTTTAGTAACAAAGCATATTGACCGTAATGTACTAAGAATATAACTATTATTTCAGAACATCCGGATTTATACACTGAACCGTTATTAATATAAATCTAGATGTCTAACAATGCATATAAAATAAAATATAAGCTTAAAATAAAATTGTTAAACAAGGTGAAACTCTAATCCTAAGATCAATAATCAGCACAAGGAGAGTTGTGTAAGGTGAGAAAATCTATCAGCAGAAATCTAAACTGAAAGCTACTAAAACTTAAAATAAAATTTTTAGATTCAAACAATTTTTGTCAAACTTGTAAATATTTTTTTGTAAATCAAAAAATGTAACTCCGGTAATAACATATAAATTCTCCCCTTGTATCCGGTATCCCAATAAATAAACCCCTTTATCAAACAATTCACAACTTCAAGCATTTTACAAAGTATGATTTCTGTGGTAAGAATTCAGTCAAGACGGTAATACAAAGCAGTATTCCAGCTCAGCAACTTAAATAAAAGTAAGATAATATTTTGTAAACATTTTACTGCGCCCCAGTCTGTGACGATATTGTGGACGTTGTTGCAAAACGACAGTTTTTACTACCTTCAACGAGACCATTTGGTAATGTTATGTCTCCGCCATAGATGCCGTCATACCGCAAGGCTACTAACCCATAAAATACTTAGGAGTAGCTCACCTTAGAAAAATATATTAATACTGAATGCAACAACTACCGCTTTATTACACACAGCTCTTTATAAGTTTTGCTAAAATGCATAATAACAATAAACTTAAATGTAAAACATTTTGAATAAATTAGTTTACGAAATATGTACTTGTATTTAAAATGATAATTTTATTCAAAGTAGTCTCAATAAAAAAAGAATTAGTTTGAACGACGTAGTTATATATATATTAATTATTTGATATATTATAAGTATGAAAAACCGGTATCCCTTTTCAGTCCGCCAATGCTATTTAAATGCTGTCATTTAACTTATTTATTACACAGTTGCATTCGAAGTCAAAGTTAAAGTGGTAAGTTGACTTTGCATGGTCTCCGCTCCAGATTGCATTGCGCCTGACAGTATCAAGCTTGCAACTTTGTGGTGATATAACAGATAAGCAACGAACCACAAACTTACAACTCTTCCTGTTTCGTCAGTCTTAAGACACGATTCAAGCCATTGTTTCAACTGATTTAAAGTGTCCCTCTACTTTGGTGTTTATTTGAAACAAGTTGTTTAAGTACACACAAAGAACTTAGGTTTTGAGTTTTTTTGTCACATTTTTTTTTATCGAAATTTATCGAAACTTTTTGTAAGTATACTATACTTGTAATAATACTTAAAGTATAAAAACATAAATTACTGTTATCAGGAGGTGTGGAGGTGCCAGAGTTCGGGGAGCCAATCACCAATCTGACAGTTCCCATCGGGCGAGACGCAACCTTCAAGTGTATAGTCGTCAATTTAGGCAATTATAGGGTAAGAAGATAATTATAGAAATGCCACAATAACTTTTAATTGTCCTTAATTTCGAATTGTTGCACAAAAAAGTGTATTATAAAGTAACAAAAATCCTATGCATTATTAATACCGCAATTAAAATGTCAACTACATTTCTTGTTAATTCGTACTTGAATAATAATTATTGTAATTAGTTCAGTAGTTAGTAACAGTATTTGCTTACACCGTCATATCTCATCACACCGAACGTTAATGACGTACTAACAATAATTTATGTATTAATGCCATTGTATTGTCTCTATATATTGATAGAAAATTTATCACCAGCAAACTAGATTTTACTATAAACTAGATTTTACTAAGAACTTTACTATGGAACTCTTGTATTTAAACATTTATGTACAATAAAAATCATTTTCCAGTACAGAGTATACAGTACAGTACATTGTACAGTAAATCATAGTACAGCATCATATATTTACAAAATCTAGTGATATATACAAAAATTAAGTTCGAGATCCTCACCGATCCGATCTCAAAGACATACAACACAACCATATATACAATCAATATTATATTACTATTAAAAACACTCGTTGTTTTATTTATTTTCAATTTCGTGGTTTAAAACTATAAAAATAAAAATGAACTGTTTCACTGGAAAATATTTCTCTACAAATAAGAATAACATATATATTTTTCAGTCCCAATACTTGTAATAAGTCTGGTTAGTGCTTATAAAATCACGATTTGGTTTTAATCAATTCTTTCCAATGAGTTTTCGATAACAATAATAAATGTTATAGTAATTATTGTTTTAAGTAAAGTCTTTACTTCGCTCTGCTATTTGTCGTGGTTAAATAGAAATAGAATTCCAAATTTTTCTGTCTTAAATACTCAGTCAGAAAAAAATAATCAAAATTGTTTTTTCGTCATATGAGGTCTACTTTCACATAAAAACATCAATTACACTGTACGCAAATTACAAACAAAGAGGTTATTATTGTTTTTTATGAAAAAAATACTTTTAGATTACAAAACATGCTTATAAAAACTTAAACAAAAACTTAACTTAGAAAAAACTTACTTTATTAAAATTTTATCAATTTATACTGTGGATGATGCAGATATAATTATATTTAAGGTTTTCTCGTGTATAAATTTAAATAAAAGCAAGTTTTTCGGATATTTTATTGTTTTAGATCTCCTTATCCCGACGTATCGGTTCCTTCACAGCAACCGTGATCATGGGCAGACAAGATGAGAGTGCCCGTGATAGTTTCATGTCATATAGTATGCGAAAACCATTTTAATAAAACAATATATAAATCTATATATGAACATTTTTACAAAATAAGCAGTTGTTTCTTTTCTTTATGTAACAACAACCAAATTTTTTCCAACAGAAAACTTTAGAAGTAACACAGCTTTCAAATCAAAGAAGAGCTTCAATTTGCTGGTGTTATATAAATAATGTTCATTATAATTACTTCCCATATAAAACAAATGTTGAGAAAAAAAATAGCAATTCATTTTAAATTACATTGGTCTGTTAACTAATTAAAATCGACATCGTTATTTTTTAATAAACGCGTTAAGCAAAATGTATCGTTCCTATTTTAAAACTAAACCCAATAGCTTTCTGTATATTTATTATATCAATTTTGTTTGTAAATGTTTCAATTATCAATGTTCACTGCAATTAAAACACATTGTTAAGCGTTCTAATTGGCAGTAATAATTATATTTTTATTATTATAAATATCATTACTGAGAGATATTGTTTTGACTAAGGGTTCCGTTTCCAAAAGAGCGATAGAATTTATTTATAATAGTAATAACTTACAATTTAAATAAATTATACCTAGGCTCACTTATTATTCAAAAAAGTATTAAATAGTAGCAGAAAATACGGGGTGAAAGATTCAACGACACGAGCAGGAGTCAAACCGGCAATCTTTAACATATCGCGTTGTAGTTAAAAAACCTATTAAGCTATCGGACCCTGCTTCGAGTCAATGAATTAAGTATACTGTATAATTAACAGTCATATTGAGAAAAAGACGCCATCTATTAGAACATCTTTGTTTGTTTCCTCTTGGACACAAATTTAGAAATTATGGAATAGCACTTTCGTAAGAAATACTGGAATGGAGATAAAAGGTTGCAAGTTCGAATGTTATATGTATCGATAAGTTTTTCATTTTATATATTCTATTTATATTTTAATTCGCGTATAAGCTCAAAGATACTTTAAATCTAAATACATATTTATAAAGTACTGTTGATTTGATTGAAATTTCTTTAGGAATAGTAATTTATTGAGGAATTATCTGATTCATAAACAAAAATATATAATTAAAATCTATTACAACGTTTAGTTTACTTTGAGAGCATTATTTTAGTGATATTGATCTCAATAAGCATGTCAGTAATAGCTCCCTTATAGTATTAATAGTTCATTTTAGTTATCTAGACTCAATACACAAAGTCAAAGCCTGCACGACGTTGGAATTAATTAATTATGGTATGCAATTAATTGGTTTAACGAATGACCATTGTCTCGATTAAAGCAATTAAATTAAATGGAATCAATATACATTATCACGCTTATCATTAAAGACCAGAAAATTTATAAACATAAATTTGGATGCAAAATGAGTAAATTTATTTACATCGTTCTTGCCGCTAGCCTCATCTAAACCATAATCTGAGGTACTGAAAAACGTACAATAGCCTCAAATCACTTTACAAAGCGGTCTTTGTTGCTAGTATATGTAACGGCTTTGTTCAGGTTGGCTGGGTGAAAGCGGACACAAAAGCGATCCAGGCTATCCACGAACACGTAATCACGCACAACCACAGGGTGTCCGTATCACACGCTGACCACTCAACGTGGTATCTTCACATAAAGAACGTGCAAGAAGAGGACCGCGGCCAGTATATGTGCCAAATAAATACCGACCCTATGAAGAGTCAGGTAAATTTTCTATTACATATATAATTATTGAATATTTATAACGAGGAATATTGCTTTAAATTGAATACTGAATAAAAACAATAAACTTCAAAAAACTAATTTTTAACACATTTTCTCCACGTACGTCAGTAGTGGTTTAAATATTTAAGTGTATTACAATCATTTCAATAAAAGGTGAATTACAATATTGAAAAAAATATGCCAATAACCCAATAATAAAGTTTCCATACACCAACAACGAAAGCAAATTGCCCCTTTCGCCTATTTAACATTCGACGCTTTAATATATTGCGCGCAGAACTGAAAAGGTTTCAATTAATTTAAAATGTGATTATTGAGCCGAAAAGCTGTACGAAATAATTCATTTTCAGAAAGCCGCTCGTAAATCAATCAGCCTTCGGCACTATTTATCCAAGAGTTGTTATATATTATACTAAAAATAGAGATTAACCGTCTAAAAATTAAATATTATTAAAGCTTCTATTCCGGATTTAATGCAATTTAAGAAAAAAAAATTAAATAAAAGATATTACTTTATATATTTTAATAAGCAAATCATAGTATAAAAATACATAGTGATGCTATACCTAAAATTTTAATTATAAACTGGAGTCAGCTATAGTTATTTTTGCTTATCACTGTAATTCTTAATAAAACGCTTGATATATTTTATTATACCTCGCACTTTATTTAAAAGTAATGTTAAATTATGGCTTATGAAGATTATTTTGTTTAGCTGTACTTGTTATCGTTTCATTAAATAATAATAACCGCGTTAAAATATTTTAAGATGGGCTATCTCGAAGTAGTTATACCCCCTGACTTTATACCGGAAGAAACTTCTGGAGATACGATGGTGCCTGAAGGTGGGACGGCACGTGTCTCCTGTAGAGCAAGGGGGATCCCCCCGCCGAGAGTAATGTGGAAACGCGAAGATGGCCAAGAAATAGTCGTGAGGGACGCTACTGGGGCAAAGACAAAAGGTAAAACATTCGATGATATTATATATGAATGGTATTTTATTAAATAGAAAAAAATATAGTGTGTGTAAAAAAGCATAGAAACTTTTTATTCATTAGAAATAACTATGAATACCATAGTATGGTATATTTCAAATGTCAGCCCCGGCATCTCATGTGGAGCGCATTGGAAATATCCAATTATTCATGACTATGGTGCATGAATCAAGCTCAATTTTACTAAAGGATGGTTTATATTGGCTTTGATAACCAACGAGATTTGTGTCATATTTAAAAACATTTGTGACTTAAAAAAATAATAATTTTACGACTGTTGGTCAACCACTTAGTGAGTCAGTTAGTGGTCTCAGGTTGATCCAACAAATAACAAATAGTCTTTTTGATAGAACGGGTATGGTAAGAGAAAATTGAGGTAAGTATGCGACATATTTCCCAAACACAATATTTATTTTGATATAACTTTTTTTTTGCCATTTGCACTTCTTGTTGCTGACCGAATCCGACCATGGTGATTAAGCAAAATTTACTGTGTAATGGACAATTTATTTGACTAATTTAGTTTCAACATAATGGTCGTTAGAAATAGTCAAATATCAAGTCATCGTTGAAATAGCCGTTATAAAATAATACAATTACTGTATATATGTCTATAGTAATCTGTTACAAACTAACTTAATTTTATGTTTTCTATCTATTTGGATGAAAATTTCCAAGCCCAAAAGGATTTTCATTGATAACACGATAACTATTTGGGTGTACACAGATATTAATATTTATGCTATAATAAGATTACTAGATATTAATTACAATTTCTAAACTGTCTAGTCTACATATTTGAACCTTTTATTACTCAAATATATGTAGTATCGGTAGGATGTTGGATTGATACTTGTAAGATATAGGATTTAGTATATCTTGTTTATGAAATCACAGGTCAATGGTTATTATATAGATGTTTATTTATTCATAGGCGTCGCAAGAGATGATCCGCCTTACGTCAAGTCTCGGCTAGAACTTACTAACTTAACTCTAAGTACAAGTACCTTATTTTTCTACCTGGGTCTCAACCCGCTCGAACTGACTTATGTATAAAAACAATACACATTGTTCTTAAGTATAAGAACAATACACATTCCATGCCCACGCAATCTTATCTTTTAACAATTTTACTTATTTCAACGATTCACAAAACATCTTGCACATTTCAGCCCACATCTGTACACAGTATGCCCAAAATGCCCAAAGCTCTAATCCTATGATTTATGATACCCTAACCCTTACTGTAATAAAAGTGAAACTTAAATACTAAAGTACACAAAATAACTTAAATTGTTATTTTATAACTCCACATATATATGTAAATAGAACAGAAATTATTTAAAGCCATTGAAAATATTTATCTACCGCTAATGTGTAATGTTTTTGTATTTAAGTATATTATATTAATTGTTTATATGTCATGTTTATAGAGTATTAACGCAAAACGTAACACTCTATACACCAGTGAACAAATAAGCTATGAATTGTCAAAACAATTAACAACGTTCTAACAGTAAACGTTGATACAATATTGGATTTGGTTCCTTAGAATTTCCTGAAAGACCGAATTATTTGCCGGCTTACCTAATTACCGGAATATAATTTCCTTCAACGTTATTAAGTAACATTCATATTTCTACACAAATTGTTCATAAAAGGTGATTGTGGCAGTTACTGATAATATCAACGATAAACAACAATTTTTTTTCTTTTCACATACAATACAATCTTACTACAGTTATAGGTTTATTCTGACAGTGTTAATATAATACTATAATATATTAATATTTTTTACTCTCATTCTAAATAATACGAAATTAGGGTAATTGCTAACATGATGCCCCTTATTTATCTACAAGTCTCCGAACAAATAAGCTGGGGGTACTTCATAATATAAGCTAAGCATTAAATAGTTTCATTTACCACGGGGCGGTCTTACTTTTTTAATAAATCATCTAGCAGGGTAATTGGAAAATGCAGTGAAACTTGGTGACCTCAAACTACAGCCGGGCGTGCTGCAGGAAAAATATTTCATTTGTCTTAGTTTATCTGAATAGCGCAAGGACGGCATTGTTTTTCTGAATATGTATAATAATACGAACGTCTGTGTGACCGCATTTGTGGTGGTACAATGAGCTGCGGCGACTATTCTCGGGATGAGTTTCGCGTCCAGTATTGTTTAAAGGTTGTCGTAATTAGTATAGTTCCGGCCTGAATAGTCTCCTAGGTCGCATTGTATGTTAAAACGCTTTATACAGATCAGTAGAAATTCCTATCAGTTAAATTCACTTTCTCTCACAAGTTCCAGAGCCACAAAGAAATCTCTACTTTTTATTTCATTCTAATAAATGATTCATAACTTTTCTGCATTCATACATAATGCACTAACTATTATAAAAGGGGGGTTTTACCATCTTTAATGAAAAAAACTCAGCATTAAAAATCTTGTAAAGTTCTGTCTTAGAGGAATTTCAAGTTTTATTGAATTGAAATTTAATACGTTATTATACCTAGAACGTTTCCTAGATTAGAATTTGTACCCGTCTCGGTTGTTTCTGGATCAAATTAATGTAAACAATCATACAGGTGCATTCCGTTTGTAAGTGTAAACATTGTGTCAGATTCCTTATAATTTAATGCATGTTTATATATATGTATATATAGTAATATATTCATTATAAGTGAAAATCAGATAGTAAAACATAACACTTCGAATTAATTAATTATCAATTTCCTGAATATAATAAAACTATATTTAGCGACTGTGTAAATGCTGATAACGTTACAATAAAAAAAAGACTTAATAATTTTCCAAACAAGCTTTCACTGCCTTATAAATTATGGCCTATTATGGTATGTAATACCAAAGCCACGCATCGATTGCAATTTATTGGCACTAATTTGTTTGTAACAAGTGAGTTCTCAGGAAAACCTCCGGATAATAGTACTCTATTGTTTGCAGTGCTTACATACCAAGGTGAGGTATTAAAGTTGACCAAGATATCGCGTTCCGAAATGGGCACATACTTATGTATAGCCGGTAATGGAGTGCCGCCCACAGTGAGTAAGCGGATGCACATAAGTGTACATTGTAAGTTGATATTTTATTAGAGATCATAATAATGGGCTATTAACACAGAGTCACATAAAAGTCGATGAATATAACGACGAGGGGAAGAAAAGTGTTGTTTTATGTATTTATTAACATTATTGACAAAGCTTTTCTTACGCTGTCGTGTCGTCTTGAAATTGCAAAATATGTTGGCCTTATAAGGATGATTAGTTTTAATAAAATACTCAGGTATTTAATAATAATCCTGGTTCAAGGCATAATTAATGTAAAATTAACTATAGCAATCTTAGGTTCTCTACAAGGACATCTTATTAATATAATTTTATTAAAGTTTTAAATATTTTCTTATCAGGTCTTTTGATCACACTTTTTTAAATATTTTAACCAAAGTAGGTTAGTAGGTAGGTAGGTAGTAGTAGGTTTTCATATTAATTCAAATTCATTTCCAGTTCATCCAGTGATCCAAGTGCCAAATCAGTTGGTTGGTGCGCCGCTCGGCACCGACGTTACCCTCGAATGCTACGTCGAATCGTCGCCAAAATCCATCAACTACTGGGTCAAAGATCCCGGTAAATATTTATACTTTACCCAAAAATCCTTATCCACTTTGTTTTTTAATATGGAAAAGTCGTAAATTTTTATTATATATATGAATTTACATATATTATTTTATAGACATACTTTTTATTTAAAAAAACTCTTGTTATAGATAACTAGTTTAAATTTATATTACTATTATTAATTATTCAACAAGTTCACCTTATAAATTACTGTCTTCTTTGCGAAGTTATAATTTGCTAAATTTAATTTTTTAATATTCAATCTATTTAGCCGATATTTAAACATAACATTTTTATCGAATAAACAACAACATTCAGACTATAGAAGGAATTTATAAAACACAAATCCGAAAATGCAAATCTAAGGTAGTCGGATAAAAAATGTTTGATGAGACTCTGTAAACCAATTAGTCGTATGCAAAACTAAACTGTACCCTTTAGTAACTTCTGATTCATGGTAAGTCATTTACAATTTGTTTTTGAAGTGTTTGTTGTGTCAATGAAATTTTGTTCTATAAAAGTTTGTTTTAGAGTTCAAATATTGACATGGTTGCGTCATTTGTCCGTCCGTCATTTATTGTATTTATTTAATAAGAAAAGCTATTTTAAAGGATTAAAAATTTAAATTTAATACATACAGTGTTATCATTAAAATAATATGTGAAACAACACAAATAAAACTATTTTATTCGTTTGTCATTGCTGCAATACTTAGGATGTTACTTGAAATTTAGTACTATTTATAATAAATTATTTAAAAAGTTGCGGAGATCATGTTAATTTCCTATAAATGACACGTTTTTGTACGCAAACAGTGAAAATATATCATATATAAAAATACAGATAGTATAAAAAACAAACTAATAAATTTGGCTAAATGTTTTTTCTTAAAAACTTGTGATTATTTAAATATATAAAATTATATAAAAATATGTCATTTCCCTAGCCATTCTTAAAATAAGCATATTGTAAAACAGATGCCTCGAATAGCAAAACATTCCGGGACATTTCTTTTAACTCCAATTTAGCATATTTTTCTCAATTTCAGCACCCTCGCGCCTAAAGGAAACAAAGAGAACTCCATTAGAGTGCCATGCTTATATTATCGCATTGTAATCTTTGCATTATTTTGTGTTGATATTGCCCCGTTTTAAAACATTTCTTTTCGTATTGTGCCTAATTGTGTAGTAATAATAAAAGCATTACAAATTAAATCATGTCATATTATGTCATGTTCTGTATTTTTTCAATAATTAAGATAATTTTTAATTCAAACAAGCATAATTTAAGTAAATCAAACGCTAAAAAGATTATGATTAACTTGGCGGAGTATCAGAAATAATACCAAAACAAATTATAAAGCGGATATAAAACTCTAGGTGTCTGCCCAAAGTTTTTACATTTTTCATAAAACTTGACGGAGAAAAGATGAAATTCTAATATTGGATTTGGAAGCAAATGCTTTAAGTAATAAATTGTATCGCAGGTGAGCTGATAATACCATCTGAACACCACGAGATGACTGTCAGACAAAAGTCGATGTTCGAAGCTGAGATGTCCATGACTATCAAGAACATCAGACGAGAGGACCTGGGAAGTTACATATGTGTAGCGAAAAATTCTCTTGGCGACGTTGAAAGCAAAATCCGATTATACGGTACGAAAATATCATAAATTCCAATTTACCGACATAAATTTTCTTTATACATCATAAATATTCATATAACCGATATTCTGTTCATCAGTAACCTCATTATTATAAATAATTCTCTTAATTCTGACGTTCAATAGAAATACCAGGAAACGACAGACACATATATCAATACACTGATGAAAGAACGACTTCGGACGATGAATACGGCACAGAAGTATATGACGATGACTTTGAAGACAAAGAAAAGAAAAGTAATCGAGTCCCAGATCGTGCTAACAAATGGTACTCCAACGATGGTAAGCTCATCGTGACTGCTAACAACGCGATAGGCGTTCTGTCAGATGCTTATATCATTACACTAGTAAATGTACTCAAATTCTTAGCATAAAATTATGTTAAATTTACTTATACCGATTATTAGCATAGCAGTAATTAAAATATTCGTATTGCTATACAGAAAGATTTTTCTGATCATTTAATCACAAATTCTTTTGACGTCTATTTGATGATCATAGTTTTTGTTACATTTTTGGCGTCCGTGACCAAATTATAAATTTTCATCAAACTTTTTGCTATATGGTCTCAATCTTTTATGCTTTTGTTAAATAAACTATACGGAATTTAATATGTATGATCTTCCAAACAATACTTTTTATGTTAATAAACACATTAAAAATATATTATTTTACTAAGAAATTTAAGCTCATGTCAACGAAATTAAGAATAAATTACCCTCAGTACTGACTATAATGTATGCATCCAATTATCAAGTTGTCTATATACCTTAGGAGGTGCGATTGTAACAAATTCATTTCAATTGGAACATGACGTACAAATGTACGTTACGTTACATAAACATTTGTACAGATAATAATGTCGTTGTCATAAAATGTATGTTTTATATATTACTAAATATGTTGTAAACTTATTTGTTATATGAGATAATTCTATTCTCATTGACGTCAATTTAAAACTTTAATACCAAAATGAACCAACACCAAATTTAAAACCATATTATGAACCGAGTTTATTTACCTCACTACAGAATGTGGTTTTTTTTACATGTTGGTCCGACCTCAGCGGGATATTTCCCCACCGCATAAGATCATCTTAAATACTCTTAAATACTCAGCTAGTTGTATGATTTCAAATTAAAAATGTTTTAAATCATGACGTCAAATGGCCTATTGGTTCAGCTTTAAAGCTTTAGCATTTTTAATCAGTAAAATATATTTAAGATTATTTGTATTAAATGTTTTTGTTCATGTTGGTAACAGCGTGTAAGGTGATAATAACTAGAAATAAATTGTACATAGTTTATATACTAAGCTTATATACGAAATGATCAAAATTCTGAGCATTTATATTTAACATGGCTATATTAATATTATTTCATATTTTTGTGTCGATACAAACTTGTCTATAATAATATAAATTTTATTTACACAACCCGAAAAATGATCATATTAATTTTATTTGTATGAAATATTATTTATATCTCAACAAATATTAGTTTACCATGTAAATAGTATTCAATATACATTAATTAGGTGCTATGTATTAAAATAATATATCAATAACCGTTTATAAAAAGAATAAAAAATGAAAAATTACCCATGCTTTACCTGTCTAGTACGTTTTAATGTGTTAGAATATAATATTCTGTTTCTAAAATTATACCATAAAAAATATAATTCCTATATTCAATATATATAAGTACTGTTATAACCTCTTCCAAAAATGACCCTATATGATGTATAAGAGTTACCTTTGTACGATATTTAATAGTGCTATTAATGAATAACGATTACTCCTACAATAAATAATCTGATCGTTACCAAAAATAAAACAAATTATATCCAGTATGAGTTTTATTTATCAAAATATTAATCTATTAAATAAAAGTAGATCAAATGCTTCTATCCATTATAAAAATAACTTTTTACAGTTAAAAATGTTCTCTTATTAAACACTCGTTAATTACAATTACTCTCAACGCGTAATATATTACTCAAACCTCAATTTATCCAATTAACTCTTGGTAATGGATGCAACATTTTTGCATCAACCAATTTTATTATTATGTCTTGTGATATAAAGCATTAATAATAAATTAAGTGTTTTGTTGAGGTCGAGCACTGTTCAGGAACAGCCCATCGAATATTGACCGAAACAATATTGATTGTTAAAGTTTGTTTTATTTGTTACTTACTTAAAGCAACTCACATTAAACAAAGCTACTAGCTTTTCAAACATAGGTTTGAATAAAATGAAATCAATTCTACGATTTGTTTTTAAGTTTATGTTTTTTATAGTGGCAACAAAGTATAAAGTTTTATGAGATACGAAATTTTCGACGTAGTTATCTGGGTGATTGTTATAAGTAAGTTAACTCATATTAATGAATAGCGAGAGAATTTATACAAATATTTTTTTTTTCTCAGATGATAAATGATGATGAGAAGATAAATGATTTTTGAAACTTCACTTTTACAAGTTTATCGGTTCATTATATTTATTAGAATTTGCTTATTCATGCGCTAAGTGATTGAGCGGAAAATTAGCTCATCGAGTGCCGTCAATCACTTTCGCCTTAGAGGAATTTAATAAACGAGATTGGAGATTATATTTTTATATTTTAACTACTATTAGTGAATTAACATGGCATAAGTGATTTCACGGCTACCGATAACAAAAAGTTTACTATATTTATTTAGGTATCGTTTTCAATCAAAAATATAACAGAGTTTTATGATACCGAGTCGAACATAAAATGAAAGACAAAAGCAATTTCTACAAACTTTGCATTAAAAACCTTATTTTATACCGAGAAAGAGTACATGTCACAAAATAATCCAAACGAATGTAAGAGAAGAGTTATCACTGTTATTTTTCTCCGAGACAAGAGGGATCTTACACTAACAGCCTTAATTTCGGCAATCTAAACATGGCACCCGACTGATTGATGACTGTTGTCTCCGAAGACTGTGTAACAAGTATTTTTACGTGACTGTAATCAAAGGCTAATTCGACTATTTAGAAAATTGAATTCGATGTAAATTCAAATTGGGGTAAAAGGGATTCCAAAAGACTCAACGTCACTTGAATAATAATAAAGTATGGAACGTGATTGTCTTTGCTTCAAACATTTTTGTGTTAATAGGACTTTGGACGTAGATTCCATTATACGCGACTATAATTCTATAAATCATTTTATAAATATATATACTTATTTAAAAAATTTACGGGAATATCATACAAAAAAATTGAAAATATTTATATTCATTACTGTTATTCTTAATTTTTTATTTATTAACTGACTGAATTCTAAGAGATTTAGTTCATGCTCATTGACCTCGTAACATGTTTTTATTTACGACGGTAATCGAAGAAAATGTTTGTATGTTATAAAAAATATTCTGTTCAAATGACAGCCAATAAATACAACAATAGGAACATTAAGTATCCCGGCTCTATCAAACTGTCATTAACGCGAAGTATAGAAGGCGAATACTCAAGTAATTATGTACTTTATTTATGGGAAAAGACATTATTTGAATAGCTATAGTTATAAGGAATTTTGATTCAGTTAATGATTAAGTGTCAAAATCAAAGTTTTCAAGGCCCACGTATGAAAGTACACGTATATATAATATCCATCTCATTTTTTAGTTTACTACGCAGGGGTTTAATAGTTAGAATCTTAAATTTCTTTAGAATATTTTACAAACACAAATAATCACATTGTTTTGTTAATCAGAGCTCCAAATAAAAAAAAAGCTTTATTAAGCAGTGGTACTATAAAATATTGAACTGGCGATAATTTGATTGTAGTAACCTGTATTGGCATTAATAGAAGGGTAAACAATGAAGAAGCTAACTGTTCTTTTGGATAACATTATATCTAAGCTAATTAAAATTCACATAAAAAATGAAAAGAAAAATTATGTTTTAAAAATGAGACAGAATAAGGCATAGCCGACCTTTGTTATATAAAAAACTAATTTACAAACAGTTGCTGAAGACTGAAATTGATTGTTTGTGTTACTTAATCATTCATAACATTTCTAACAGACTCTTAATAGCGCTAAAACTATAGTTATGTCAGAGTGCAGACTGGTCCCGGGAAACTATAAAGAATCTAGAGCTGCGTAAAAACTTCTCCGCATTCATCATGTTATCCTTGAAGAATAAATATTATGATATACAAAACGTTTTAAATTTATAATTACACTTTTACATTTATTTTCATTTAAATATAATCAGCACTTTCCAATTACGACTATCCTTTAATTTGCATAATTTTGGTCAAACACTACAATTAATGTTATTTTTAACATTCAATTGTCTGTAGTATGTAGGAAGGCGAAAATTTAGACCAATATATTTTATTCTTGTCTCATGTTATTAAGTTCGCTGCGTATAGTGCCATTGAGAAACTTTTAATCGAATTGAACTGAGGGAAACATGTTCACAGTTGAAAGTAATTGAACACCTGCTTATTTATTTAGAAATAGAACTAGTATAATGTAATAGCACTTTAAATAGTAAGAGAGAAAATAATACATAATTATAAGTTTTCTTTAATTAATTTCTTAATTTTTTTTTTAAATGGCACCTTATTTAAATTGCGATAAAACGTTCATTCTAATGGAAATGCTGTACTTATAATCACACATATTCAGTTTTTCGTAATTCCATCAGAATCCTAAGTATAGTCTTATATCACTTATATTAACTTTATTCCAATCTTAAATATGTCTTAATGAAGTAGCAATTAAAAGGACTACGTGTATTATTTTTAGCAAATACATACTAAAAAATAAACGTAAGAGGTCATGTTACGTACGTGCAATATATTAAAAAATAAATGAACATCGCCGGGGCAACATCTTTGTATGTATAAAATATCATATTACGAGTTACGTTGCTGACTCCGCGGAACGAACACCAAGTCGTGTGAACCAAAAGATTTCTGATACCACACAAGCAATGGAATGGCATTGCTATCTTAACATCGGGGCAATCATGTAATCTTAGGTATAGGTTATAAGTTTTAATGTGTAATTTTTATTATAATATACATATAACTAAGTTTCGTAGTTTTCCTGGAACCTCCGGTTGCCACTCTATATAACTGTCACATAAATATGTTACCCCTCCCTAATTATATGAAGCACCGTAGCTCGTAGGTTGGATATAATTAAAATTCCATCAAGATTTAGGTGTTAGGGAATAAACAAATAGGAAGCAATATTTTAATTACAAAACAGGATCTTATAGATCTCTTTATATAATTTTAAATCGAACTTCGTCTTAATAACCGCAAAAATACCTAAGAAAAAACAAGTGCTTATTGCTCGTATAGTTGGTATTACTCTTTTTGCACACACCGAAGAATATGATTTGCGAAAAGATTATATTAATTTTGCAAAGAAATATACAAGTGTATTAAGCAATTACTATGCAGCTCGCTTCCGTTCTTTAAAACTTATTGTTCAGCTTATGCCGTGCTCTCCTTAAACCTATTTCAAATGTAAAACTTTTAGTTCTTACATATACATTGCAATAATGTTACAGTCATAAGAAAAATTTAAATAACAAAATACAACAAACGGTCCATTTTCTATGTCATTTAAAAATATTTAAATATGACACTTAAAAGAATATTTTTAACTTACAATTATAAATAACTTAAAAAATTATGTCAATCGTTTATTTATAAAAAATATTCTGAAATGAATAAAATAAGCACATATAACATTTTTGAAATGATTGTTTTACAAATAGCTTTATATATTTGAAACGTTAAATTCACTTTATATCGACGAGTGAAAATTTTGCCCAAATAAACGTTGTTAATTTAAAAATTTGAATAATTAATGAAAAAAAAAATACATTTTATATCCATTCAAACCAAATGTTCATTATTTCATAAATTTGAGCACGTGAACTTATAAAATTTTAAGTTTATCACTATTTCATGTAGTATTACTTTAATTCAAATAATGTGTAACGGCTAAATTAAGGTGGACACATAAAATTTAATTTGTTTTTTTGTACACACTTTTTTGCAGAGTAAAAGGCTTTGTGATATTAATTCCCATAAAAATTCCTCAAAAGCTAACACGCTATTGCATAAATTATCTTATTTTATATTTTTAATATAAGAAATTATACATTAGGTCTATTCTCTTTAAGATTTTCATGACGAGCATAATGGATTAAATTTTCTTATCATCTCTTCCTTAATTAAAGAATATGGTTTTTCTTTAAAAGCAATGTTTTGTTTAATAACAATTCATTATTTGTTTATTTTCATACCAATACCAGCAGTTACATTCGCAATTCAACTAACGTTTCGGTTGTCATTTGTGACGACAGCCACAGCAGACACATCTACTTAACAACAGACGGTTTCAGCTCATTTAGCATATTTTAGTTATAAAAAATAATAAGTTCCGCGTAGGTAATATGTTTATCAAAATTAAATTGTAAATGAGTAAAATACTATCACAGTTCAATCACAGTAATGAAAATTTTATATTAAGAAAATTGTATTTATTACATTTGCTTAACGGGAATGTTTAACATGTCACTTGGCAAATTGAAAGAGATTTTTGTTCTCACTTGAACGCTCTGAAACCCTCCAAGTAAAAATATGTTTAAGTATAATAAATAACAAATCAGTTTATCTTAACCAATGAACCTATAATCTCCAAGTTACAAAATATTTAAATAAATTAATACAATACCATAATTGCGCATATTAATTATTAAAACATACAGATGATGAGATAAGGATGGAAGTAATTACTTTGCAATTTATAACAAGGCTTCAACCATAAAACTTTATACCGTTGCTTTGTTACATGAAATTCTATAGGAGTCTAAGTAAAGCACAATTTAATATTAAATATTAGGTTTTGAAAAAGCCTAAAATATTTTTGTATATTTTAAAACCCTTATATTATATATTAATCTTAATTTTACAACAAATATTATACGTTAACATATTATTTATTAAAATAACGTTATCAAACTTGTAAAGTTCCGAACCTTATACTACAATTTCCAACTTTATTTGCTAACGAAAATATTGACTTGGATTTAGAATACAGAACTGAAATCGAACTACCAAAAGTCAGAAATGTAAGTAAACTAGAACATAGAACCAATTAACCAAATCAATCGATTGACAAGTTTACACGCAGCGTTCATTACTCAAAAGCAACATTCGAATTAGATTTTACTAGTGCCTTAGTTTGGAAATGGCTGAGTGAATACGTCAACATTCACTGAATATAGTTTGATATCCTAATAATTCCATTTAGATATTATTAATGTCAATGTTTTTGTTTCTCTTATTTTATTTTTTATTAAATATTGGTCAAAAGCTTTCTTTGGAAAGCCATTGTTCCTGCAACGCATGCCTATTTTATTTAAAATAAACAGTTACCTCCATTAAACAGTTCCATCTGAAATATATAAATATTATTTTTATGCTTTATTCTTTTTATTGTAATATAATATAATTAATATGATTATAATATAGAGGGCTTAATTACATTTCAAATACTGAGAATTTATTTGAAAATCGAAATCAACAAGGTTTTGCTTCTCCCGAATCTATTACCATAAATTCAGAAATACTGCGCACTAAACTCGGGTGTAAAACCTGCAAAATGTATTTTTGTCGGTTTCTTCATTACCTGTCATGTTATATTAAAAGTAATAAAAAGAAGATAAATTCAAAATTACAAGGAAAAAGTGTTTGAAATAATTTCTTATAAATAAAAAAATCAACTTATGTTACTTAAAAATAATGCATTTTGAGCAAATATTTCTTGTTATTACTTTATTTGCATTGTGAAACGAAAAATTAAACCTGATTATTAAGATACGTAAAAATAAAAATAAAGATTAAGAATGTAAGTTTTTGTGGTATTTTGTATTCAAACAAAGTTAAATGTGGATACATTATCAACTTAGTACGCTGATGTGAGAGTTTTCCAACCGAAATAACTAAAACCAAAGTATACAAACTTTATATTGTATAGTTTCAAACTACGGCTGATAATACTATACGAATATATTATCACCATATGGCAGCTAAAAAGTACCAAGGAGGACGAAATTTAATTTCGTTCGTTACAAAACTTTATGCTCGTCGGTCTCCTCAGAGAAAATTGTTTTTCTCTATGACGACTTGTATTATTACGTATAAAATTTAATAGAAAATTTAAACAACGTTCATATACGCCTTTTAACCATCAATAAAATGAGTTTTCGTCAAATGTTCCTGAAAGCGTTATATTATAATAATACACGTCATAGCGTGTTTGAATATTTTACTATAAATTAAGAATTTCTTGATTTTATTGTTAAGAAATTTCTATGAAATTGTATGGTTGTGTCGAAGTTTATTAAAACGGGTAAGTTATTATATTTCAATAAAATGTACAAAGGAAATAATTGAGAAAATTGATTTTCTTAATAAGCCCTTCTAAAGAAACCATACAGATTTAACTGAATGAAATAGATTTCTACTTACATAATTGATGTATTCTCCTTCACAAGTTATTAGCATCGATTTGAAGGAAACTGAGAATCAGTTTTTCATAAATAAAACTGCGGTAACAGCCATTATTTCTACAGAATGAAGCGATTATATCCAACTCATATCTATCCATTTCCTTTTCTACAACCTCTGATGTTCTAAGTTCAGAGAACCCGCGGAAATTCCAGGTAGCTATGGAGAGTATATATTATAATGCTTTCGTTTTTGCTCTCGCTGATATCTAGAGGTATTTGGTGTTTAGCAATAGCCCATTTTTCGAAAAAGGCCTCTTTTGGCGCTACTATACTAGTATACTTCACACCAGATGGCCAGGACTAAGTGTGGCGTCGGATCTTAGCTGGACCTCATAACAAATCGTACTCGTCAGTCTTGCCAACCATAATTTTATTGGGAAAATAGTTGCGGTAGTATCCTCTTACTTTCAGCACCAGTCTTTGAGATGCCATTTTACCCTCGAGGTCACAGAACCCACCCGACAAGACGAGATCGGATTAACATATCGGACACCAGATGCTTGTTGTTGATACTCATTTAGCACCAACCGGGGAACACGTACAGGAAAGCGGCAAAACTAAATTCATATTTATTGATCGCAGTGGGAAAATAACGCGAACCAACGAACTGACCGAAATCGACGAAGTCCACAAATTCGTGAGTTTAGTGTCACAAATCAGTGACGATGGTCAGTTCAACCAAGAGATTATCCAAAGTTATCAGGTGTCCAAAATAGCTGTAAAGAGACTCAAGAGGATTCGAAGAGATAGGGCCATCCACCGCAAAACAAAACTCAAGCTAATACGGACATCCATCTTCTCGATCTTTTTATAGACCTTGGAAACCTGGACGCTGAAGGCTGGGTTCGTCGCAGAATAGACTTTTTCAAAATGTCGTGCAGACGAAGAATGCTTCGGATATCTTGGACGGTATGCCATACAAACGGGTCTTTCCTCGACGAATTTAACATCAAGTCGAGACTATCCTCGGTCTGCCCACAACGGATCCTCACTTTCTTCGAGCTTGTGGCCAGAGGTAGATCGGACAGTCTAGAGAAACTAATACTCAGTGGCCGCATAGAGGGGAAGAAGAGCAAAGGACGTATGCCCATGCAATATGACCGTGCAGTTAGGGAGGTCACAAGGAAGAAGAATCGAGCTGTCAGAAGAGCCGTGTTTGCAAGAGCAACCCGCGGTAATCACGTAACTCAGCCATGATGTCAAGGCGAAGAAGAAGAATAAGAAACGATTCTCGTTATATTTGACACAGTTTTGCTGTTGTTTGAATTTAACACATACATATTACACTTAAATTAACGCGTACTCGTATACAGAAATGTACTAGAGAAATTTCAACTTCGTGATGATAAAATTCCATAAACATTCTAATTGGATGTTCGTAACATGATCTCAACAATTTCTTAATAAGGTTGCTATATTAAAACATAATTAAAGTGAAGAAAATAATATTTATTCTATAATTTTATTTAATGTTCAATATCTGTACTATATCATAGACGTTTTTTGTTACTCCAGAAATTATTATAAGAAATATTTTAATTTTTTTTTTTTCGTAAAAATGTTTTCCATTCTGATAAAAATGTTTAAAGAATCTGTTTTATTCTTAAATTATATTACTACAACGAAAAAAAAAATGTTTGCAAATTAATTTTAATGTAAAATATGAGTGGAATAAGACTCTGATTATTAAAAAAATAATGTTACTATAAATATAAGGTATTCTAAATTCATATTATTTGACGGCCAAGAAGTTTAATCTAAATGTTGTAAATTTGCCATAATCGCTCTTACTGGGATGATGTAGGTTGTGTTAATTATTGTGGTTGAGCCGTTTAATACAAGTATTTAGCAATTATGCAGTCCCTAGGAGACAGTTTAAATCAACAGATAGTTTTAATTAAATGGACATATGCCAATTATAATTTTAATGCTAAATTATTCTATTTATTTACTGTTATAATAAGATTCCCTTCCTATTATTTACGCTTAAAAATTTTATTCAATTGTAATACATTGAATAGCTTCGTAGACTTTTCTTTCAGATTTGATTCGTCATTCAAAGTATATTTAGTTAAAATCCACGAAAACGTTCATGATAAGTTATATATATATATATGTATACATAGGTTGTAGTTGTAAATCTATGTTTACATAGCACACCAGCGGTTGAACTGAATTTTATTCAGCAATCATTCAATTTAATATTTGGATCGTAATATGTAAAAGAAATTAATTCTATGAATAAGCCATAGCCTTTATAGTATTTAAATTGGAAAAGGTTAATTGCTCAATAAAATCAATGAGGATGAGTAGCTCTGCGTGAGTGGGTGATGAAGGACATAAAAGTTAACAGCAAAAAATAAATAAAAAAATACTGTAAGAAGGCGTAATTCAATTTTAAATTCCTAAGAACTATGTATATCAGGAATTATTCTTCATAAACTAGCTTAGTAGAAGTGCTAAACATGAATTTTGTTTCTGTAAAGGTAATGCCAATCCCCGACGGTGACTTAGTATTACAATGGCATATTTAAATAACTTCTATACTAGATGAGAATTTCCAAAATAAATTAAATTAAATATTTTTCGATTAACCACTAACACTATCACTTAACAGCTTCGACTGCGCAATAGTTAAGTAGAGATATGGATGTGTATATTATTTTTTTAAAGTTTAAAACAATGTCTTAACTTATTTTGTTATAAAAGTGAAATTTTAAAACACCTGTTATTTTCTTGGGAGGTTGTAGAAACCTAAATATCCTGCCAAAAATATTAGATGGGAAATATGAATATAAGATAAACTGTTTTCATTCAATATATTTTTTTTTAAATCAATCTATTGAAAAAATCAGCAAAAGCTTGTTAAAGATTTTACCTTAATTACATAGGTTCATTCGCAACCACTCATGTGCAGAAAAAATCCTCTAAACAAAAACGAATACCCTACATCCATCCCTTTGAAATTTTAAAAACTCTAACTATAGTCGTCCTACTCATAATTTTTCCGAAAAATACAGAGACAACTTTTAAGAAATCTTGATAACAATGGAGCTTATGCAGTAGATAAACAACTTGACTAAATAGACGGTGGATAGTAAAATATATAATAGAAAAATAAACAGAGAAAAACTATCATCCACTAAGATTTTACTTAAACATATATTACTTTGAACTAGTACTATTGATGAGTATAACGGAGACTAGCATTATTAAAGGAATCCGCGTCACCAGTGGCAATATCTCGTTCAACAGACCCAATCTGCATTGTCAGTGGGGAAAAGCTTTATCGATTCAAGCTAAGTGCAATTGTATGTGACAAGTCAGATGAAAACTGATCATATGAATTGGTCATAGAAACCTACATTTACATTAAGCTGAATTTGTTCAAGTAAATAAAATTTGAATTCTATTTTCTTAGGTACTAATCGATATTAAATATTAAAGAAACATCTTCCGTTTATGATGGCATATCTATAGTACTGTTGTACTCGGGTACAAATTAGTAATTAAACAGATATAATCTTATGCATTTGTGATTTAAGTGGAAAGCGTCTAATTCAGGATAAATAGAATTAGACTAGGTTAGACTACGCAGGGCGGTCTTAATTGCCGGGATCGCCCCTTTTTCCGAGGGAGTAAGTCCGGTCTTTGCCAGGACCGGCCAGTCGCTGGTGTGCCCCGTCGCTGACAGATCCAGGGTGCACCAACATAGCGGCCGATGGCTTTCGCAGTGGTTTTAGTGAGTAGGTACCTGCCCAGGTCGAGTCTCACACATCCTCTCCGGCCCCACCAAGGCCGGTGAGACGGCTCGTAAAAAGAGTTTCCCTGCGTCTTCAAAAAAAAAAAAAAGGTTAGACTACGCAACTATGTTATCTGCCAGTCACAAATGACTAAAAAGATCTTACATTTGAATAATTGGATCAAAAAGGAAGGAATTATAGCTGTACCCGTCTTCGTTAAACGGTGCTAAAAATACATGTTACATTTGAAATAAAAAAACTAAATAAATTGAAAAGTTAGTACAAGGCTCATATTTTATCACAATATACTATTTTTATTTATAAAGTAATCATCAATTTCTATAATCGTGAGATTCAATAGTTCGATCTATTACGAATTTTAATTAATAGAAACGGAGTAAATTTAATCTCTAACGAGTTGTGACGTTCAGTGTAAATTCGTTAACTGGTTTTAACTAAGCATTTAAACGCTCACTACTGGCTGATTTAAGCATCCGACATTCTCCCAGGAGATATCCACTAAGAGGAAACTAATACACTTAATACTAATCTAATTATATTAACAATGCGCTACTATAAGCCTTTCGCTACTTTCCATAAGAACATAAAGCTTTATTTAAAATTGTCTAAATTATTATTGTTGGTAAAACATCTTCATAAATTTAAGTAGACAGGAAAAGTCTGATAACACTTAGTGGACCTAATATAGTAAAAAGGATGAAGTTAAAGATACATGATACAAAAAAAGAAATCAAGAATGAAATAGCGACATTTTTCACACGTAACATACCTCAGCGAATATTTTTCGGGATCTTATTGAATAAATATACATAATTTTACGTTCTCGAAGGAGCTTTGTCATTGACGCCTGTGTTTAATTGTATTACGTGTCTGTTTGAAAAAAGGGAAGTTACAAAGGAGACAGTGCTATTATGTGATTCTTTTTCTTGATTAAAAAACTTTTATTCCCCTAATTAGCTATTTAAACACCCAAAAAAATATATATATATAGTTTCGAGATTTGCGGTGACAGTCTGAAAAGGCATATGGACACAATAATTTAAGTAGAAAAGTCGATATCGTGGCATTCATCGTGTGTTTCAAACCGAAAAAGCCATTCTTTTGTACTGTTTGGTTCGCGCTTCAATCGTTCGAGTGCGGCGTCGGCTCGGCCGCAGCGAATCCGCACTCATGATTGAAACAGTATACGTTACACGCGAGCGATCACGCTTCTGATGTTATTTCAACAATATTGTTTTAAAATATATCAATTTCTACCACATGCTACATTATTTTTAATTCTCTTGTATAGACGAATGACATAACAATAATTAATGGATCTACCAGGTCTATGACATAGTGATAATCTTATATTTTTATCAGAATAAAATATGTTCATGTCATATTTTTACACTGAAAATATAATTTACGTAAGCCCATTAATTATTTTTGCTTTCCAAAAGAATAATGTACTCGCTAACAGCTACCTATATAAATTCTGTGCCAGAAGAGGCATAAAGTTTAATAAAGGAAACAGGGATTCATTTACGTGTACTGTATTCGGGTATATTTGAAGAGATTTATTAGCACCTAAATAATAGGACTACAATTTTATATTAAATAATGTCTTGGAATATGAAATGTACACTTTTTTTACCGATTACAAATTGATTATATTGTTTAAAACTATTTAAATTTGTACCGTAATAGAGGACTCATTTGAAATGTTGTAAACACTTAGAATATAACCTCTGAAAATTAACAGAACATTATTCAACGAAATTGCCTTCACAAAAATAGCCATTTAAAGTTTATTACTTATTTCCACCTTTTGAGTTATCATAACGCGTTCATGACAGCAATAAAGAGGTGTAGCAATATTTTTCGGAATCCATCTTAATAACTTGTTTTACGACTCATGGATTAAGGGAGATTTACAATTTGACGAACATTTGGTTTTAACTTGGTTTTATCGAGAGATTTTTTTTTTAGAAAACCTATTTAAAATGGATGTTTTTAAAAAACATATATAAATTTAGCATAACTCATTCGATATTTTTTTTATCACATATTCAATATCATAATATTCTCTAATATTTATAAATTTTATGGCTAATTTTATATTAGGTATTGTTTAAAGAAAGCAGTTTAAATTGTAATCTATAGCTATAGACTAAAATAATACTTATTTTTTACTTTATATTCATTAAAATGGCGTACAAAATGACGTAACATAATTAAACCGAACCGTCAACCGCAAAGCTCTTTGAAGAATTCCTATTAACTTCAAATTATGTATATTTATTCAATACTCCTAAAAATAACTCGATTTATTCCGCCTTATAAATGAAATATAAGATAACAACTTTAAATAATAAAATGTTATATGATAGAATTAATTCAAAACGGGAACGGGCTAACTAATTGGCTAATTGTTAGCTGAAAACCGATAGTTTTGTCCGCTAATTAGTTTTCATAACATATGAGTTATATATATATAATTTTAAATCATTTCACAATTAATAAATTACGCAAACATATTGTGATCATATATTTTATAATGAACCATTTGTTTTACTATTTATCGATACTTTTTATTAATCTAGCTGTTTATTCTAACGGAAACTAGTAAGAAAACAGAATAAGTGTTGCTACTGCAAAAGTTATTTTATATATAATAGAAATAAGATACATTAAGCGATTATTCTTGTTTCTTCACGCCTCATTTTAATTTATCTAAATAGCTTATTAAGTGAATAATAAACAAAATATTAAGCTGTTAGAAGAAACTGTATTACAAATATTACTAAATATGTTATTAATCAATTTATTTGTAGTCATTCTTAAAACTGCTCTGTGAAAATATGATTGAGAAGCTAGTTTTAAAAATGAGTATTAAATAACAAGAGATTTACTTGCGACTTCACGAATCTAAATGTTTATATATAAATATTTTCATAACAAATTTCTCAGTCTTAAAATTCTCACAAAATTCATTGGATTCTGTAACGTTAAAAACTCCTTTCAATCCCATAATAATAGATCAATGAAGGTTGCTCCACTAACAATAGAGATAGTATCACTAAACGAGAGATTGGCACTAGTGACGTGGATTTCGGTAATTAAGTCTGTCTTCGCAACCCTTTAAGCATCACAATGAAGTCGAGAACCGGTTATAGAATAAATGCAACAATGTTCACAGAGCAGATAGTATAGAGATGTAAATTGCTCATGAAATTAAATTTTTGATGTATTTTATGTAATTAAGTCTAATTTAGTGAAAATTTGAATGATATTTTTATAAGTGTAGTCACTTAAATACTAATAGTATTTTATGATTTTTTGCCATATCAGTTTATCCATATTTTAATTCAATATATCTACCGCATAAGTTTTAAAAACGGATTAATGCCACGACTAAAACTATAGTAAAATCTTTGATATAAAGATCATTGAAATTTGTAAAAGATATTAAATTAAGCAATCCGTCCACGTTGAATACGTTCATAATTAAATAATATCCGTCAATTATGCTCAAAGTTGTTCATAAAATCACGTGCCAAAAGGTTAACGATTTCAAACACAGACGTAAATAAAATGAATTAGATAATATGAAGCTTATAACATCAGAACCTCGCTGTGAGAAAACGACCCTTATCAAATGCCATCCGATTATACCGGGATTAACCGGACAAATGGAATGTGTAATTATATATAGCTACAAATGACAAACGTATTTCAGGTGTATGAAATGATCCTAAATATAGCAATATTTTAATGATTGTATAGACTCGTAAGTTTTAATAGAGAAGATGTATGTAAAAGAAGTAATGGGCATTAAATTTTAAGATTTGTTTTTAATTTCTTTACAACCGCTATTAGTAGATTAACGTTAGACATATTTTAGTATAATTTTTGGCGTCGAATAAAAAATCTACAATGCAATATATATATATAATCATCTACAAAAGTATATTTTGAAGTGCTAAGACTCATAATTCGTTCATCACAGTATATTTATTTTGTATAACATACTTTCATACGCTATCAAAGGATTGAAACACTTTTTATGTATATTTATTACTTTTAATCATTAATGTTTGCCTTTACAATGATTTTTAAATAATAATTGAAAGAAAAAGATTCATGCTGAGTCCGAATATCTGTTATATATAAAATACAAATAATAGAGAAGTAAAAACTTTTAGAACATCTTTAATGAAAAAATTAAAAAAAACTGTCTTCAAATGTTCTTCTTTTTCCTATAAATGTAAGCGTTAAATTTTAATTACTCGCTAATCTTACTTGTAGTTTAAAAAGAAAAAGCTTATATGTCTTATTATTGAAATAAGATAGGAGAATGCATTTAAATTGTAAGGTACTTCGTCGAATTAGAAACATAAACAAAAAACTACCCAAAAAAGAAACGAAGCTTAAAAAAAGCAGGATTTTTTGACCGGAACCAATCTAGCGATGAAAATTTTTTTAGAGCAAACACACAACTAAAAATACACAGAAAACTCAGTAATGCTCGAGTACGTCAGTAATTTAATAGAAACAATACTTTAGTTAAATTATAATAAAATATTTCTTTAGAATAAAGTCTTACGAGAAAAGAATGTTTAAAATTTATCTGCATGGTTAGAGATTTATTATAATATAGTTACCTAATAAACAGTAATTACTCTATTGCTGAATCTATTCTTGTCCATTAGAACATTACTGAGCTAGTCTTTCAACTTTTCGCCTACCATCTCTCCCTGCTTATAAAAAAAGTTATATTTGAAAATGAAAATGAAAATATCAAAAACTTATAAAAAAAGTTTGTTTTTTTGCCTTATGATGCTCTGCATAGAATATAGTCCACCAACTTGAGTTTTTGGTCCGCGCTTCAAGATATTCCCAAACTAAAACAACGATTTTACAGCTTAGTTTGAAAGTCTTTGAAGTTTATATTAACTTGCACGAAATTTTGTCGAACCCTGACCATCATAAAGGTTCTTGCACATTTCAAGTTAATATCCGAAAATCCTCGGGCTAGTCAGTGAATGAAGTCAATGTAAATTTTATTCTGCAGTCGGGATTCGTTAATATTCACTTAATTCCCTTTCTTGAAGAAAGAATCGTCGTATAAAGTCCCTCTTTTTCAAGCAAGTTAATGATTATTTGTCTTACATCGTTGTTGCTGCCGTTGCGATAAGGTTTTAGTGATGACTATTTTTTATTCTCACGACAGGTGGTGGGCAGATAATTCCTACATCACCATGCGAGTGTGTCTAAGACAGTGCAGAAAATGAGACGAGCTTGAAATATGCCTTGCTATCAGCCTGCATATAAAATAAGGCAACAAATGTTAGTCATCCTCTTATAATTATTATTTTAAACTCTTTTTGAATTTCACATAAGCTTAAAAAATATCCTACCTTGAGGAATTCAGTTCCCATTTTAGCTGAAAAAGATATTCGTCGAAACATAGCAAAGTTGCTGTCTTGCATCCGTCACACACAGCCAGATGTGGCTCCAATGACGCTTCTGCCCATCACTGGTTTCGTAATGTTTTGTTTCACCAAATTGAATATTAAACAGTCATCATTGGTCGTCAGAAACTTGTATGTTGATCCGCAGGAAGTGCCATATAAAGGAGAAGTTGGTATGGAGAGCATAGATGGTAGACATCATCCTTAAAAATATGAATAATAAATATACCAACGTTTTTAATATCATAATAGAACATAACAAAACACAGCTTGTTTCCGTCGAAAGTTAAATTTAAATGCAAAATAATAATTAACTATTTTTGTTATGTTAAAACATTTTTCACATTTAAAATCCATAAATAAAATACAATTCTTGGTTCATTTCGCTATGTATTTTTTACCAAGAAAATGGCCCGAGAGCTATTGTATTGTTTCTGGAACATTAATTTTCTGAGTGAGCAATTAGGCTCTAGCAATTCTTTATATTATCTAATGTACTCAACATATTATTCATATATTTGACTTATATGTTAACAAAACTGCTAGTAATAACTGAAAATCTGAGTTCTTATAGGAATAAGACAAGTTTCTGCATAATGTAAATTGTATTCAGTACAACTATAAGAAACTGTGGGATGACGGTTGTCGTAGTTCATACAGTTCACAATAACAAAGCTATGAGAACGCTGCAGTCTGTTCTAACTGAAATTTTGATTGAATGAATTCCTAACATCAGTATTGGATAACTTTGCTGTGATTTCGATTGAGGATCGGAATAGCGACGGCAAAGTTAAAAGGACAATAAAAAAAATTATATATATTTATTCCTACATACTATAACATTTTATTATTAAAAAAACACCACAAAAATATCATGGTTCTTTCACTATATTCCCACTAGATAAACAGACGTCCACTTTTACAATTTAAAATTTTAAACAATTTAATGACTTGCAAAATTGAGGACGAGTTTTAATTGAATCCATTATCCTTTCGAGACTCTACTGCGTATAAAATTTTAGGTCACTCCACTCAGATATGGCGCCTCATGTAGTCAATGCATATTTTTAGTGTTTTACGACTATTTTAATATATCCGTTCTTATAAACGATACACCTACTATATCTACTCTTATTTATAACAATCATTAAATACATAAATTTTATAATATATTCAAATACAATCTTTAAAAACATAAATATTTAAATCTAAATAACAAAAAAACCTAAAGAGCAACTTTAATATAAATCGAATGTAATATTTTAAAGAATCATCATCGTCATCTGTCCGCAATTGGACGCCCTTCTCACAGCACGTTACTGAGTTCAAAATGTGGCTTATATACTACACTGAAATACAAATAACTAAGTACAAATAAAAATGGCCCTGAAAAATTTATTTCAATTCTCCATGGTTAAAACTACCCAATTATAATTTTATAAAAATTGTTTTTTCTCATGATCTCCGTCTATTAAAATAGAAATGAAATAGGAGATTAATTGTCATATATTGTGAATACTAGAAACTCCAAATAGATAATAACATTAAACGTTTGTTTGGTGATCTTCCGGAATTCAATATTATTACGTTCTGTTTAGTATTTAAATATGCGCATTTTCGGGTCTTTACTTTCACTTTGTACAGATGATATGTAGAATGTTTTCCCTAAGCAGAAAAAAAAACCAGTGTTATACAATATTTCTATTTTCCTAACTTCAATGCGTAGGTTAAACATACATGACCCGTATGTTGAATGACAAAAATGTCAACAGTATTTGTGGCAAGTTGATTCAAGGGTCTCATGGTAGCCGCGAAAAGAAACATTTAATTTTGCGTTTCATATTATTCAAGGTGATGTGAATGAACGAAGTCTTTTGAATAATTTCTCTACACAATTCGTAATATTTTTCCATCCCATGTTTATAATGGTCAAGACATTATCGCCATTAAATAATAGAAAGGGTTCGTATAATACATTTATTAAACGTCCACAATAACTTACACCGCAGGATGTCCTAGGTTATACGTCGTGTGGCGCCAACATATCCTGTACATACTGAAATCTTAGTCTGGGGTGCTATAGCAAAATTTACTTTTTAATTCCATTTTATACTTTTCGAGAAATTACGTTAAAACATTAAGTAATTTAGTTACTGCTACTACTTTTTTACTGCGTTAAAATAATCAGTCATATTAAACGTCTATAAAATGTTCAACATTTTAAAAAAATGACACCAAAAATTACTTAAATAAAGACCCAATATTTATCATTTTTTCATTAATATAATATTTAAAGGTATTTTAAAGCTCTTAATGAAACTTACATAAGTCTCAGTATAGATTATAAAATAAAATTTATATGTACGTTAAAAATATTTATAATCTTCAATAATAATCTTATGCTATTGAATTACGTACTATGTTTCTTAGTTATTAGCAGTCAACACTTGCTTGTTATAATACTTAATTAGCATATCTGTTTTAAAGCTAAAGATATAGGAGTATCGTAGTACCTTTAATTAAAAGGATTATAGAAGAACATCTCTGAACTAAATTTACTTACAAATCAAATTTATCAATTTGTAACCAATTTCGTAAATTTCGTTAAATAATACAGATAGATTTTGTTACGAACAATTTACATTTTTTGTACGCATATAATAAAAGCATGAGTAAAAAATAGTTAACATTCTAGTGCTGTTCAAAATAAATGCTAAGTAATAAAATATTATAACGATTTTTTAATAGTAAAATAGTTCAGGGTAATATAGTAATATACCATATATACGCGTAGTAAGAGGAAATAATAAATGGCAATTCAGATTTTGTTCGAATAGTACTTTACAATTATAATTTGTCATCAATGTCAATTTTATAGGCATCAATTGTTAAAGAAGTTAATATTAAATATACAGCAGAGCTTCTATTGCCTATAGACAATGCAAACTTATCTCACACCTAATACATCACGATAATTTTGTTGAATTTAAAACTATAAAAGTAAAAAATGTTTATTACATAGTTTGTACCTGTGAATTGGAATAACTCGGCAACGATATGAAAGGTAATTCACATGAGAAATAACAATATTTCCATTTTGTTTTACATGTTTTTGCTCGTCCTCACGAATATTCCACTGGGACAAATGTATACGGTAGGAATGTCTGCCTTGCCTACTTGCTATTTTCAATAAATAAAAAAATAATATTTTTTTAAATTTAAAAAAGTCCGGTTTTTCTTGTTTATTCATTGTCGATATTTGTTGATGAATTTTCAAAATATTTTTATTTACCATAATATTTACCTTTATTCAAGGAACACTGGAATTTTGCTATCGATGTTTTATTTGTTACATTCATGAAAATATCCAGTATCGTAACAAGTATTTGTCTTTGCCAATAAAATGCTAATAGGAGAGAAAGGAAATAATTAAAAAATTCAACCATTCGTCTAATAACAATTTAATTCATAATATTACCTTCCCAAGCACTTCCCAAGTATTTCACTACTCTCCCTCTTGAATTCAGATGAGTACCCTTTCAATACTTATAACTGTATTTCCTTAACAAAATCGACCTATAAGGATTTTTATCTTCCTCTCCAAAATTAATTTCTAGGCTCGTCTATTCCTTAACAAGAATTTCCTACTTAGTCCTTTTTGATACAAATTTTCTAGTTATATAACGGTCAGTTTACAAGTCAAAGTTAATAGGATACAGTTTAAGCCTTCCTAATATCAGCCGCTCTTTAAATACCATACAACGTTACAATGTTGATAAATATTTTGAACATATCAGCTCGTATGAAAGCCCTAATTAAAGAAACGTTTTATTATTTACGTATCTTTAGTTTAGTTCTGTTACCTATCACAATTTGTGTTTAGTTTAGCCCACTGAGTCCGTTGGTATTACAAATTAATTTTATAACGCAATAAATTGTCCTTTACCATACAAAAGTCCTTTAAAATCCTGAACACTTTTTTTATATTTTTTAGGAATAACGGACCTTGATAGAAAATTGAAAAATTGAGGAAAAATAGAATTTTAATTTTATAACACTTTTCATCAGTAGACTTGAAAATTTTTTTTAATAAAACGTATGTTTTACAAGTATTATAATATAAAATTTGTTTCATTTCATTCTATTTTATAACATTTTATATCGATATGAAACTCTATATGTGGATGTTTATTATTATTTTGATAGCACGAAAGAAGTTTTTTTTTTCTTCGTTTTTAAGGTTAACGCCAAGGATGTCTGGATGATATTGCCTAGAGGTGTCGCCCCTTTAATTTGTACAATAAATTTTTGCCTCGCATTTTAAAGAGTTCTTTAAAAAGTTTATAATAATCATGAATGCCTATAACTTGAATGTCTTCAGTATAATATGTTCCACGGCTAAGATTAATGAAATAAATGTAATGTATTTCAGGTAAAGGATTTAATTGTTATCTTCGAATAGCAACATAAATTAATATTATTATTTTAGTAACCACTAGCAGTGATGTCGAATACCACAAGGGAGGGTTCTCGGATTATCCTTCGACGGGTGGAAGGGGTCCCTGGAACTGGACGCAATTAACTCTCGACATGTTTCAATTTACACTCGCAAATACGCGGCTCGGAGACCGAGCTATTGTTTATGTTATATCGTTTGTGTTCTATATAAGTCAATGAGGGATTTAATTTTAGTGAACAAATGCATATAGATTAGATGTAAATTAACAAATAATTTGCGACGTAATAATATAAAAATCACGAAATACATGTGTACGTTCGCTTTGTTTAGACTTTAGAAAGTGACGATGAAAACTAAAAATATAACAGTCTATTTTCTGTCTGGAAAAACAAATTGAAATATAAATTTTATAAGTACATTACATTATAAATAAAATGTACTCTTAAAAGCTATCTTTGAAGAGGAAATTTTATTTATTTGTATACGTTCCGCTTTAAATGTATATTAAAATATTGTTTTAAATCAAGGGGTGAAAATTTAATTCATAGTTGTGTAAAATGAACTCCATTTGAAATTGCCCGACATAAGGTAATCTAGGGGACGTAACAGATTCACTTTATTTTCACTTTTTTGCCTCATTCTCACGGAAATGCTGGATGGACGTGTACTGTGTGGACTACAACCTCATTTTTTTACTGGTAGTTTTAATTAAAAATAGGGAAATACAACATTCCAAATACTTTATTTCAATTAAAGTAAAATTGAGTTTTACTTTTTTTTTTAATTGACATCCTAGTCCTAGATATTATTTAACTAAATATATGTAGTTTGAAAGATCATTAAAATATTGTTAGGTAACCATGACGTTATTATTGTTATAAAATCAGATCAACTCATGTAAATTTGATTATTATTTATACACTAAGCATACGAATACAAAAAAAGTAAGTTAAAGGTAATAAATTCTCTATTTCATGTAAATTTATAAGTATTGTTTTGTGTTATCTTTTTTTTTATTAAAAGAAACAACGTCCACTACATATACGTAAGCCTTATCAACCCTTAATTACTCTTAATATTATCAAACAGTTCTTTATATGATATCGGTTTTAATTACGCATACTTTTAGTCAAAGTTAAAAAAATAATCGGTTATATTTTTATTACAATTTTCATTTAATCAAACATATATTCATTTTCGCCTTAAAATTATTTAAATATAATATTGTGACGTTCAACAAAACATTCTGTTAAAGATGCAACATGAAAATTCATTTAACGATAATATGGAAGACAGGTTCAATATAGTACACGATTTACAAGTGATGAGTTCGAACATAGCGAAAATATATCCGCTGAGCTATCAACATACATGCATATGTATACAGATGAATGATGTGCTGTTAAACAATAAATTTTTAATAACAATAATGTCAAAATAATAAACACGTATATTTTACAACTTTAATGAGGAGTAACGCCCAGTACCACTTTGATTCATTCACCGTGGCTCTTATTTAATAGTTTAGAAACAAAAACAACTAACAATGTTAGTCAGATTAACAAAAATAAAAATATAATTAATTATTTATTAATATTTTGTTTTGAATGTCTTACGTTTACGGCTGCCATTATTTTAAGTAATCTAATTTTCTTTAATCAAGCTGTTGCTCTCAAAGGACAGGGCACAATATAATGAAGGTAACAGATAACTTTATAAGTTATTTGAAAGTAAAAAGAAATATTTTTTTATCTTGAAAGTAGCATAGAGTTTGAGTACAATAAGATTTTCTTTAACTTTAATAATGGAAAACGAATAAAAATCAGTCCATATTGCATTAATTTGTATGCGAAATAAATCTAGAAATAAAATAATTCAAAAATACAATTTAACTCTTATTTTAATAACTCATAATTAAGATTCATTCACCTAAACCACATACATTATAATGTAAAATTTTTCTGGTTTTTAAAAGTTTCATGCTTTTTGCTGTTTTTATATCTACGTACTATTATTTACTTTGGTCATATTTTCGTGGTGTCCGTTTGGGGCTCCTATTACAAAATATAAAATCATACTACCGCGACGTCCGAGCTAGTTATAAAATTTTATGTTACGATCATGTTCCTGCGTAACCAAGTTTCCTGAAAGTGATATCGAACTTTATGCCCCTGTTCAGGTAAGTTCGTAAACAAAATTGCAGTCTTCCTTAGGAGTATCTATTTTTACAAAGACAACAATATGGAAAAAGTTAAGTAGATATAATCGTGTTATTAAACCTGCGTTTACTTTCCTTACAGAATCTGCAATATTATTTATTTTATCTATTCATTATTGTGAAAACAAAGAGCATATTATTACACATCGTAATTAAAATCAAATTATATGAGCCACCAAAGAGTGAACAGAAATTAATATACGTAAATATATACGTATGTACAGATTTATTTAAATACACTTAGTAATTGCCCCTTGACGTCCTAAATTTTGTAAATTTGAAGGTGTTTATATAATATTTTTACTGTGTTGTATTTTTTTTAATAAAATTAATATCATTATTTTTAATAATATCCTTTAGTGCTGAATCTATTCAATTTTATTACACAGTTGACATACAATTTTTATTTTACAGTAATAAAATGTTCCCTTGATTCTTACCCCACCTCATATGGAAAAACCTGTACTATCAAAAGAACAATTTTAGTCTTACCGTGTCCCTGCAGCTAAATGCTTTTGGTTCAATATAGACTCTGTCACCTTGAAAAAATGTTATTTATTATAATTAAATTATTGTTTATTTTATTTATGGATAGGATTTCAAAGTGAAAAACTTCCTCCTTCTATACATCCACTTTCCTACCCCTGAAATGTGGTATCGTCTTATATTCAGTATTAATCTAATGCGTTGTAAACTATTACGAGTGTATTATTGGTTAAGATAGATTAAATAATAATTAACAGACCAAGACGTTAGAACTCAACCCGGTTTATATCGTTGTATCTACCATCAGTAAAAACACTTTGATCAATGGGTTTGATTTAGCTTTCAAGCTCAGTTTCCAGAAGTTGACCACATTTTTCCATGTAGCAATTCAAAAATAAAAATGTAGATTTTTATTTCAGACCAAAACAATACGCTGCGATAGTATGAGTACTGTACAAAAAATATTATTTATCCCCTACATCGCTAGGAACAGGTGGAACATATGACAATCTTCTCAACAATCCAAATCAACCTTAGTTTTCAACGTCTGACAAATGTGTTTTGTGACAAATTGCATTAGTTCAATCCTAGGTACAGGCTTGAACTGTACGTTTTAAATATGTCATATGCCTATACGTTTTAAATATGTCAATACATGTGAATACCTTGACAACATAGAAGGCCAATGGTTAAAATCTTGGAGATTATTAGTGTGTAATTAGTATTTATGCATTCATAATTAAGTATTCACTTATATTGGAATCTGCTTTCAAATATAATTCACCAAAATAATAGTTTTTATTTTCGAGTTATTTATAAAATTTTTAGTTCAACTATATACTATTTTTTAATTAAAATTTTTTGAATACGGGGTGGTGTGGGTACCTATAATACATTGCGCTTTACTGAAACAGTTCATAAACCACCCGGTGACGCTGTCAAAGTCTTAAGGGCTAACAGCTATAGACAAGCCCAAACTTTTAAAAAAAAGCACTTCATTTGAACTCGGCAGCCACAATGGCCGGACCTTCAAGTAGTAGCTGGTGGATTGCAGTCGAGAAAAGTACATTATGTAATAATATAATATGTACGATAAATTAATAAAATGTTGCTGGTGAATAGAAAAAGAGTTTTTTTATGTAATATTCTAACAACTGTTCACCAAATTGTACATATAATTATTCTCTGTGTAAATTGGAACTGCTGCATATTTTACTGTGTCTGAAAATTTTAATAGTTTACGCATCTTGTTCTAAGAGGTAGAGATATTTTGGTTTGTACACGTGTTGATGATATAATTGTTACTTTTCCCGTACGTAATGTACATACCAGAAGAAATTCCTAGCCTCCATGCCCATACAACAACAATAAAATTATAAATGTTAAAGTTATAATGATCTATCATTTGCTCATGATCCCTGGGCAAAATAATGTGGCAGTATGTGTATTGATTAATGAAAGATAGTTAAAATTATCAGGTGTCACTTGCTTAACCACCTGCGCAGCAACCGGTGCAAGAGTAGTCATAAAGTGAACGTTGATTGGTATTAATAGAGGCAAGGATACATTTTAAAGACTACCTTGTTATCATATGTTTGTATCGTATGTTTTTTGTAAATTTTTATCGAATACTTTCTCCCATTCTTAAAGTTATTATATTTTGGATACAAAAGTTTACTTCTTCCATCATAATATAAATACACTTAAAGAAACTGTCCTTAACATCTAATAATACAAATTAGAGGTGACTGTTAATAATGTTTTACTAAAATTGTTTTATGTTACTAATAACAGCCTTTAGGATTTCTATATGTATTGTGCTTGACATATTATTAATAGATGTTGTTTTTAAATAAAAGTCCTTTATAATTACGTTATGGGATAATGTCGTGTTTTCTTTTGGGATAGACAATAGTCTATCTATCAATAGACAATAGTCTATAGACAATAGTATATAAAGGAATACCTTTAAAGAAAATGTTAGTATAAGTTTATTTTGGAGTCACAAAATTTATTAGCGTTAGAAGGCATGAATCAGTACATCCAGCATTTAAACAAAAAAATATATACATAGGATGCAAAGACGAACGGAAAACCAACTTTAAGCATTGAATCTGGACATTTTCATATTAAGTAAATAAAAACCTCTTTGGAACTGTGAACAGTGCTAAAAATATGTCTACTAACACCGATTTAACAACGCAAGTACCTTTGCTGCGACATTTAATTTGAAAGAGTAAGAAAGCTGGAATTTCATCATTTTCTATACAAATTACAAATTATTGAGACACCACAAAGATTGACAGGAAACGGTTTCGTGAATGCAGCTGAATTGATAAGTCCATTATTGAATGCAGATTGTGAGCCATAGTGCTCTCCAATTATCATGAAAATAGAACATTCTGAAATACAAATTACCCCAAATTCAATATAATCGATTTTTTTTACTATAATTTGGATACCATCTGGACTACATTTTCTGTAAATATATCTATCGGCGCAATTCTTATTATTTGAATAACTAATAATTGAGGGTAGTTGAAATTATCCGGTGTCACCCGCATAACCACCTACGTAGCCACATGTGCAAGTGTAATCACAACAATGAGTTTCAGTTGGTATAAATAGAGGCGAGAGTATAGATTACAGTTAGTCTCGCTCGTGCCGTTGCAGGAATCGGATCTCTACGAAGTAAAGGGTTCGTCAAACCGTCTACGTATATGATGACACTCTTTTTAAAAACCATGGCTTGGACCCTACTCCGACATCAGAAGTGGGATCGGAACAAACTGCGCTCTCAACCATTGCCTCTACAGCCTCAGTTCCATCAGTCACGTTGGGAACTGTGACACCTTTGGGGTTCCTCATTACAAATCTGGAGATTGCTACAATTCTGAGTTAATCATGTGCTACCCTTGAGCTAACCAAATAACCTTGTTGTATATTGTATATTGCCAAAAAAGGAAGAAAATAGTTGATTTAGGAATACAGGATGGTGCAAAGCCCGCACCAACTTCGCGAGTCTTATAGACCCCGCGGAGGTGCAGTCGTTCGCCGCCAAGCTGAGGGCCTCCGATGGCAATCCTCAGGCCCGCATGCTGGCAATGTGCCAGCACGCGGGCATGTTGAGTGCCATGGAAGCGTTCAAAGCCAATGGCAATTAGGACCTACGATTAGGCGTCCCAGACACCCCTCCTAGACCCTAACAGTAAACATATGACCGACAGTACAGACATAAAAGTCCTCAAGACACACCAGCAACATGACACAAACACACCGCCTTCGCCGGCGAAGACGAGGTCCCGTTCCTAACACGTCGCTCCGGCGTTCTGCCGTCGGGGGACGTCATGTATTCCAATATCCGATTCATCCTCCACTACAACGACGTCCTAAGCCGAGGTCCGGCCTCTTAGAGGCACCCTTGGGACGGGCGTATCCCTCCGTCGGGCCCTTCGGGCCCGAATTAAACGGGTAGGTCCCATCGGGCCGCCCACCCCTCCCGGTGACGCTGTAAAAGCCAATAGGGCTAACAGCTACTGCCAACTCGAAAAAAAAAAAGATAACGGATAGTCTCGATCGAGCCGTTGCAGGGATCGGACCTCTTCGAAGTAAGGTGTTCGTCAAACCGTCTATGAGGTTACCTTCAAGAGTCTGAGATCCTGACGACATTCAAGAATAAAGTCATCGGTGAGATCAGTTATGCTGACGTCACTCTTTTCAAAAACGACAAAGTGCTTCCTACTGGAACATATCTTATTCACAAAAACGAAACAAAATTTGTAAACAAAATAGTTATCTAATATATAACAAACTCGGACGAAATAAAGAAACAAACTCTCGACATACAGGCTCATCAAAAATAAAAACAAATTCTTGTTTGAAAATAACAATTGCTATATTTCAAATTTGAAGAATGAACTGATTACCACGATACATCTGATAAATAATGTTAACAAATGGATATAAAAACAAAAATCGAATGCAAGTAACATCAGCATTGGCAAATGCAGAGTTCGTAACATATCTAACTACTTAATACATATTAATACATAGTAGTGATTCGAATAAAATAGAAAATAGAATAGTAGGAAGAGTGAATTTCTATTTTTCTACCGGCAAAAAGAAAGGAAACTGTGTAATATGCATGGAAATACTACAAGTAGATGTCGATGTCTATATCTATGCTATGCCTACGGATACGAAGTCCATGTGTGGTTCAATGCTTCTTGGTTTTTGTAAGTAAATGCAGCAAGATTTACCTTCATTTACTTTCTTAATTACAAAAATATTTTTTTTCAGGGATGCAATATTTTTATAGCTATGGTTGAAAATCCACAAAGCAAGTAAATCAAGATTCTTCGTACTAATTACGGATGTGAATTTTGTATTGGTATTATGGACTACTTAGGCAAGGAAGATAGAATTGATCAAAATATTATAGCTTCTGCCTCAGAACATATTGGTTTATGGTATAGAGCCAACAGAAATGTAGTAAAAAGGGACAGATTTGCTAGTTGAATCAAAACTTCAAAATAAATTTTGGGCAGGATATCGTAGCACACCAGAAAGCAGATTTTTTTTAAATCTTTAACTAGTACTGAAGCATTGTCAGAAAAAAAATCAGTAACTCCTTATTTAAGCCTATTAAATAATTTAAATATGTATATTTATACTAATTTCATAATTAAAAACTATTTGTCAACCTTAGAAAGGTGTGCTGATTTCTTAGAAACAGTATTATTTTCAACAAAACCATTTTTTTAGAAACGTTAGACAATGTTCCTAATTAAAATTTAAGTTCGCTAATTGTTACTTCAATTATTATTTTAGACATATTTTGTTAAGTAGAGGAGTTATATTTCAGTAACAAAATGATCCTATAAAAGTAATATCAGCGTTTGTAATTTTCTCGTGTAATATTCTTGACAATTAATTTATGCGTAAGCTGAAAATGCTTCTTTCATTAAATACTCCAAATTTGGCGGAATGAGAAAAAAGATCACAGACAAAAACAAATATTTCTCGCCTCTATAAAACAGCACGTCACCTCGTTGAATCATTTCATGGAAGCGAAAAATCATTGTCGCTGCCACTTATTATTAATATTCTCAATTGTTGTGGATGGCCATCCAATACTTTTATATTTTAACTTAAACACTCAGCTCACTATAAATACCAATGGAAATAGCTTTTTTCTTAATTCACCTTCTGTGATCATTATTCCGTACTTATATTGTAATTTCATATTATAGGGTTTTCCATTAAGGGCGCTTGATCGTGCAGAACTTCCATCGTAGCGTGTGCTGTGTGGCACGTAGCGCCGTCCTGTTGAAACCACATGTTGTCCAGATCCATATTCTCGATTTCAGGCCAAAAGAAGTTGGTTATCATCGACCGGTATCGCTCACCATTGACGGTGACGGCCACACCATTATCGTTTTCGAAAAAATACGGACCAATCACGCCTCCGGCCCAAAATCCGCACCAAACAGTCACTTTCTGCGGGTGCATTGCCACTTGGTGAACCTCGTGTGGATTGGTCTCGTCCCAAATACGGCAATTTTGCTTGTTGACATAGCCATTCATCCAAAAATGCGCCTCGTCGCTGAAGATGATTTTTTTGCCAAAATCGGCGTCAACTTCCAACTGCTCTAATGCCCAGTCAGCGAACACACGGCGCTGTCTATGGTCATTAACCTTGAGCTCTTGGGTCAGCTGGATCTTGTACGGGTGCAGGCTCAAGTCACAACGCAAAATTCGCCAAGTTGTCGTCTGCGAAAGGCCGAGTTCCTGTGCGCGACGCGGAATTGACTGCCGCGGATTTTCGAGGACACTGTCGCGCACAGCGGCGATATTCTCGGCAGATCTCGCGTTACGTTGACGCACGGGAACCGGCTGATTGTTAACTGACCCGGTTGACTCGAATTTGTCCACCAATCGACGGATAGTCGACTCGGCAGGACGATCATCGCGACCGTAAAACGGGCGAAGTGCGCGGAACGTTGCTCGAACTGAAGACCCATTTTCATAAAACAATTTTATGATTTGCACGTGCTGCTCGACACTGTAACCTGCCATGGTGGTTTGGGAGGACGGAATGAATATAACACACTGCATTTGACAGCTGTCACTCAAACAACATGGCCGCAATCAGCTGTTAAAGTTCAAGCGTCCCTATTGGAAAACCCCTTATTATATCAGATCGTATACGTAAGGTCTAAAATAAAATTGCGTATAGTTTCTCGTAAGTACCCATTAGGATTTCAATAACTTCTATAGAACTCCATGGAAGATTAAAGACATTTTCAATAGTGCATAATCAAGGCTTGCCAATAGGAGTGTTGCCAGAATTCTGTAGGAGTAAATTAATAAGAACCCCAATGAATGGAGCTACTCGTGGGAATTATTACCGCCCCATTACATCCTACCAAGCGTTTTTCAGTGCCAATCTCGTTTAGTGTTTTCAAACAGATATTTAAGAGTAAAAAAATATGATTAAAATTAATTTCTTACCCAAATGTATGATCAATAGAAAAAATTAATTTAAAAACCAAGTAGTTGCTGTTAAGTATCGATACCTTTTTGGCCCGACGAAATATGTTTTGGATGCTCTGGCTTTTTTTCTAAACTACTTTATTTAATAAAAAAAAAACTATAAAAAAATGTTTTTAACGAATAGTCATTTTATTGTTATAAGCTGAAGTGCGTTAGACTCTTTTATTTTCGATCGAGCATTAAGTTTGATAAAATATTTTGACTATAATTCTAATCTATAATCTTATTTTTTAAAAGTAAGTTCTTAAGTAATAACTAAATTTTATGAAATGCTTTGATTGACTGTATAGTCTGATAGATGTCTATATTATATATATATATATATATGATGTCTATAGTAAATATATATAATACATTGCACGTTTAAACAAGCCTACTTCTCTACAGTAAATCGCAATTTGAAAAAAAAATCTGCTGAAAATAATCAAATGAAAACCTGGTTGCGTCTGTTTTTATTCTATTTTAAAATATATTTTTTCCTAAATAAAAAGTGCAAGTTTTCATGAATTTACATTATAAAATATGTCTGTGGATCTGCACGTTTACAAAGTCCATAAAACAAAGCAAACGTGTAACGGACGGATGTACTGTAACAGACTGTATGTGTATAAAATTTTAATGGCCTTCAGGATACAAGTCATAAAATTCTGTATTAAAAATCGTTCTTGACTTCTTTATTTATCCTATGTTTATATGAAATTAATAGGTTATTTTTTCATATTGACACTATTTATTTTAATGAAATGAATATGTATTAATTTATAATATGTTACCTAATTTTTTCAAAAAAAAAAAATTGCTCCATAATATTTTTAACTTAATTTTTTATAACATATTTAACGAAATTCAATTGATTGATCGCTCTTTGATCTAATTATTAACTACAAATCGGCTTGACAAAATCTATTTGCTTATCCTGGCTTCCGATAGGAATTACCTTCGACCATTTCAGATTTGATATCGAAAATGCTGTCCGGGTCAGATTGTCCTTATTATAGACGGATTACTGAAGACTATTCTGATCTTATTTCGAGAGAAATGATGAACATTCTGATCTCATTACGTCAAGATATATTGACGTGAATAACAATATGTATCGTACTTTCGACATATACTATTTTACTAGATTATTTACCGTAGGTATATATTAATAAGTAACAGTTTTGTAAAAAACGATTACTAGAAATTATGATTTAAAGACACGTGAAAAGCTTATAAGAATTGTAAGACAGATCAAAAAAAATCATAATGCCATAGTGATTTATAACGTTTCATTTAAAACTCTATGTTATATTTACATTGACCCCACTACATTCCATCAAAGAATATATACCATATAAAAACTAATATTATTGACTACTTAAAACAGGGAAAATCCTAGTTTTGGTGTTAATGTTAGAGTTTAACCTTCAAACATCAATCTTTATTGTCCTAATAACCGTTTAAATAGAAGAAAGATTTATTATAAAACCCAACAAAAGGGTCCTTGGGCCGCTGCACCTATAAATCTACGCAAGGAATAATACGATCCCAGGCGATTTGTTAACTGGGACAAAGACTGTTTCATGCGATAAAATGAAGATATAGAACACATTAAAACAGATTTGTAGAAACTAAACACATGTTATATTATTTGTTAGAATCAATAACTTAGTAAAAGTTATGTTTTAATATGCGGTTAATATAAAAGATACCATTTGTATTATTTTAAAAATGATATCTTTAAGCGTATTAAGTAATATATTCGCGTACGACTCGGCTCTTTAATCATGCACCTCACGTTCTTATGTTAAAGAGGTAACGACCGTATGCATTAATACTTAAATGAAACCATGTGTGGAAGGTTATATGATCACGTCACCAATACGCGATACACCCTGGATGGTGAAACAAAGAAAATGAAAGTCAGAACTTGCACCTGGGTTACGACAACAAAGGGATACCTGAAAGACAGTTCTAACTTCTAATGATAAAAATTCTACCAGTTATACTTTGTTTACTTACAATAAATTGTAATAAATATATTATCGTTTCTAATAAATATATTATTACCCTATTTTAAGATACGTTATGAAACCAGTTGTTTGTCTTTCATTATATGTAATATTTCGTTCGAAGACGGGATAAAAATGTTAAAGATTAGTCGAGTATTATCTTAAAAATTTAATTTGAAACAATTTATTTGAAAAGTAACTATGTTTATTTAAACATTTACCAAATAAGTTCCGGTACTTGCAGAAATACACAACCATAGATAAAAAATATTATAAGTAAAATTTCGCATTCACTTACAACCATTAATATCTTTGATTAAAATTAAATAAATAACTAACTATAACTTATATACTATATACCATTTGTATATATTTATGTATATATCTATGTATGTACAATATCAAAATTTTCTTTTATTATATATTTTATATTTTATATTTTTGTATGCTTATATATAAATCTCTTTATTTTTTTTTTCTTCTCAATTTTTATTGTACTTACACCACGCTTTCTCATCTAGTTTCCTATATCAGTAGGATTTCTGGTAGAGATCTCTTTTAAGAGATAAGTTATCCTTTGTGCATCACCTTTCTTTTGTAATTAATTTGGTAACTATTTCTACTCTTGGTACATAAATAAATTAAAATAAAATAATGTATAGTGAGTAAAGATATACATTTAAATGGACAACTTTGGTCTACCTTAACTAGGCCAGAATCACATATTACGTAAAGTTAAACTCATTTTTTTATCTTTAAGTTTTCGCTTGGGCGAATCTCTCTTATAGAGAAAATTATTGGAATGAAAGCAAACTTGTTACTTAGTAAGGCAGAAAATTTCTTTGCCCATTGCGACGTATGGTTTGGAATAAATTAATTTTATTATTTAATATGCCACAATAAAGAAAATGAAACTCATGTTGAAACAATCTTTACAACCCTTCAATTAACATTTGTATTTATATGGTAAATTTAAAATGTCAGTAAGTATACAATTATCCAGACAGTTTAAAACCACAAATCACATAAATCTCGTCACATTAAGGATAAGATTTAGTTTAACTTGAAATTAAAAATGGAAAAATACCTATAGAATATATATATTTTAATATTTTAAATGGGTTTTATAAAATTTAATATAAGATAATAATTTTTAAGAAAATAATAAGGTAGGTGGCTGTGGTGTGGATATACTTCGTCTTTAGAATTAACGTACAACGTACCTACAATTCTTGGCAGTTGAACTGATAGCAGGTCGTAATTCGTGCGGCGAAGGCTGCTAACAGACAACTGGCGGGCATTATTAACGGGCCATTAGACATCGACGCTTCGCTGGGATCTAAGACTGCCTAACAGACAATTGCTCTTATTCACAAAAGGAATTGTTGAGGCGATAAGTGTTTAACTATAAACTTTATTCAACAATTTAAACTTTCAGATACTCGATAGTCGGAACTTGGGAAACGTTTAAAACTTGTTAAAAATTTTAACCGCAACGAAATGTACTTTTGAATTTGCTGAGAATGGAATGTTATGAATGTTTTTATTCATATTTTTCAACAATCTGCTCTGTAAATTTAGAAGTACAATGCTGCTGTATTTTTGTGTTTAAATATAACTTATTACCGAACATCAAATACTATTTCTATTATATAAAACAAGTTTCCTATAAACAAGAAAATCACTCTAAACGTATCCAATTTCGCTTCAGAATATTTCCACACAAAACAATGTTTGCGTGCCATAAGTTGGCCATGCGGTAGAAGTTGCAAATAGGATTCCAAATCCAAAACTTTTCCTTCACTGTGCAGACGTTCATCCACTCGTAACCAATGGTGATATTCCTAACTGCATCTAAAATGTAAATATACGTTAGAACATAGCAACAGATTTCACCTGGGTTTAAGGCAACTTTACCTAACATGCCGTGCGCCTAATTAATGAGCGAAGTTACTACAGTGGCCTTAGTTGAACCAATGTTTTATCTGCTAAAACGCTAATAGACATTGTCGAAAATAACATATAATGTTTATAACGCTATACCAGTTACGTATACATTTTAACCTTAATTTTATATTACGCCCTGAAAAACGTAAAATATATTAAATGAGTATTAAGAAGGTCGCTAATTTAAATTTTATACATACGAAATGTATAGAATGAGAAAATTACATTGGGTTTAAGATTCAAGGATTTTAATATAATCACTATATAAATTTAATATTTAAATCTAGGTATACATAATAAGGTTCGCCTAAATAATTCTTGCTATTTTAAATCTTAGTAGATGTCAATAAAAAGTTATATTTTTTTTAAAATACTATTCCATGTAAAATTATTCACGAATGTCCGATGAACAAAAATCTACAGAAGTTAAAAAAGGTAGAAACATGTCTATAATATGTACATAAATATATTTCAAAAGCTTTCTTTAAAAGCGAAAATGCTCTAAACTCTTACTTCAGTAGCTTTTCAAGACTGTAAGACATTCATGATTGAGCATGGCTTTAAAATAAAATATAAAAAAAGTAATTACCTTATATATGAAATGAATGTTTAACATATTCCTGACTTTACGAGGGGCGTAAAAGGAGATTGATAATACAAAACAACTATTTATAAAAGCCGGCACAAATTTAAAGCGTCTGTTCTTCTATTTAACTAGTTGTTGTGTTTAATTAAGAAGTTAGTGAAGATGGAATAAACTCCTTGCAAAAATATTTAGAACTCTGAATACATTTTTTTACTTAAACGGGGCTGTTGTTTAAATATATATATATATATATACATATATAAGATGGAAATAATTAAATTCATTTGATTTTAACGGAACAGAAGCATTACATTATTTAAAAACTACTTAGACTTAGATTTTTATTATAAGGAATTTAATTTATCATAACATGATTACAATATTTCGATCCATTGTAGTGGGTAGATGGCTTACTTACTTGTCTTTACGTTTGCTTAATGATGTCTACTAAAAATGAGAAAGATAATAATTTCAGGTTTTATAATAACTTGTTGAACGAAATTCTCTATGGCATAACGCGAGCAATCTCAATCACATAACAAGGTAAACCCTTACGGGAACAACCCAATTTAGTTGTGTACAAGTTTATTTGGGTATCTATCCGTGGGGCATTATAATAAATGTAAGGACAAATTCACGAAATAACGTTAATATTGAAATTTTATTATACGCAAATGGACCAAATTGAATGGTTGGAAACTGATCAAATTGACATTTATACTAATATTTTACGCCTACGCCTACGAAGGACAAAATAGCCACTTAAACACAAATATTCATGTAATAAAATGAAGAGAGTGTTATTTATTGAGACATTTATAGCTTTAGCTTTTGGTGCATTCAATTATAATCTGCTAAATTTTTTTGTTACTATAAAGAACAAAAAATATTTCTCTAATAACTATTTTTTTAATTATATATTTTCCAACAGATACTCATTAAAAGTCAGATTTTTTTGAGTATAATGGTAAAAAATTATTTAGATACATCAATTAATCATTGACCTAGCAGGTTTGACATAACATAAATATAAATTGGGATATTATCATGCATTTTCTTGAATTATTTTAATGCAACAAGTTTGAGAAATGATTTCTAAAGCAGTTAAAAGTTACATTATATTCTCTACAACCTTTTAAATTACCTTCAGACAGCAAGGATTCAAATTTAGTAAAAGTTTGGTAATTTGCCGCTAGAGACATTGCAGTCAGGTAAAGCAAATGATAAATCTCGTCCATTTTCTTACTGGTACTTGAAAAACAGCTACGCTTTATTAATTGACACGCTTTGCTAATGCCTGTTTACTTATATTCGTGTTTGTCTCAACCACTTTCTAAAGCAAAGATTATTTTGGCTTCATCAATCGATCGAAATATCTCTATTTCTCAAAAAGTTATTGAAATTTTGAGGAAACGACGAATTTTAAAAGTACGTGATGTATTTACTCTGCGTGATGTATTTTTTCGTGAATGAAATGTATAAAAATCATTTACTTTCATATATTAAATATTTTATTAAGAACATATAGATGTATGGGATCTTTTGTTGAACAAATAAACTTAATTTATTCTGGGTAATTTAAACCCAGTACTTTGCTAAGAACATGGTAGCTTTAGAAATACCAATCTTCTAGCTAAATTACGCATTCTTACTGCTGGTATGTTTGTTGGTATTTTAAGTTAGCACAACTTAAAATTTTTAAACAATCGTTTCTTAGGATACTTAGATTTTTTTAATTTAAATGATATAATAATTATTTACATTTTATATTACGGTTGTAATAACAAAATAGAAAATTCGATAAAAATAAAATTGTTGGAATTATTTTCACTTAGATTCGCGCTTTATATCTTCAATACTTGTTTAAGCTTTTCCGGTCAATGCAATATAGATAAAGTTGAAAGGAAATGTTTGGAAGCGTTTTCTTTATCCGGATCAAGCATCACTCAACGGATCGGAAAAGGAGGAATTATTTTAATCTGTCATTGACATTAAAGCAAATTGGGAACATCTCTGCATTTAATAAGGTTGTTATTCGTGAAGTAACTACGAGTACAACATGCAATAAATTCATTGTAAACAAAAAAAAATTAAACATACAGTTCAAATCAATTTAATAAAAAAGAGTGTTGTCGTAAGATTTTTTAAGACGCATTACTAAGGAAAACTTTTCATTTATTAATATCCTCATGCAATTAAAACTTTGAAATGGAAATAAAATAAATGTGTAATTATTTTATTTCCATTTCAAAATTTTGAATTGTATATCTGAGTAAAATCTATGTATTTGAGTAAAACCAATTCAATGTAATTTTTTAATGTTAGACTAATAGCATATATTTTAACGAAGGTCCTTAAAAAATTTATGGCTATTTTTATAGCAGTAAAATGTGGCAGCCAAGTAATTTTTGAATTAAAAAAATAAAAAAATCTCAAACTAAAGTTACTATAATTACATCCGTTTTTTTTAACCTTTCGTGATTTTATTTAAATTTAACTAATAAAATGTGATATTTATATCAGATAAATTTGGAAAGGCGATGATATAAATATTTTAAAATTGCATATTTCTTACTAATACTATAAATACTTTTATAACTTTAGTCAAAAAATTTACTCCAACAAAGAGTTGCCTTATCTGGAAAAAAACTGCTTTGGCGCTTTAATATTTTATTTCACAAAACTTTTGCTAGGTTTAATACTGGTATATTTAATTTTCTTCTTTAAAAAGAATAACAGCTTACTATTTTAACATTCAATATATTATCTTTAGACGAAAAGAAAAATCAATAGATAAGTCTTTTGTGCAATTAGTATTAAAAAAAAAACACTTGTATTTCGTAAGATAATTTTAACAAAGAGATTGTAATATTATTAATTTTTTAAGGCTCGGGTTACTAAAATTTATTAGAAATTATTAAAAAAAATCAAATTGGGTAGAAAACCACGATCAAAACTTTAAATTAATAATATTTAGTTTTTCCTATTAAAACCAAATTGATGTTTGTCAAAATAGATTTTTAAAAGAAGAGCAAAACCAAAATTGCGTTTAATGGGATATTTGACTAACATTGTTATTTTATTTATATAAGCATATCTGCTTGGAGATTAAACTGCGCTGCTAAATACAAAGCCCTTATCTCCTACTTGGAGGTAAACCAAAATTATCCTGAAACAACACAAAAAAGCAGATTACAATAAAGCTTTTACACGTAGTTGGTATGATTCTGTTCTATAGTCTAGTTTGCGAAGTATGCCTAGGTACTCTACATTTTTCTAGATTATGTATTAAAATTACAAATAGACTAACATATCGACTAATAATCAGACAGAACAGTACTTCCATATAAACATTTTATATTATACTTTATATCTTTATTCGGATATTTTATTTACAAGACAAGATGTTTCAAAGACACTTCTATTTTATTCAGATGCACACATATAGACTAAGCGGCTTATAGATAAATGTAGGAATAAAATTGAAGAGAATTCTTTTTCTCCTTATCATGAATTGTTAAATTCTTCAAAAACATTTCCGTTTTTTGAAGAATTTCATCCAACCCATTTTCTGTCTAATAGCTCAAAGAACTTCAACCTCAAGAACAAGTAATGAAATGACTTACATGAATATTTCTTTTTTGTCATACTAATAAACTCATATTCTTTTACTGTTTAACAATTTGCCTATACAATAACCTAAACATATATATTATAAATCATCCTCAATCATCAATACATATTAAACATCAAATCCCTTCGCCGCATATATCTGTCTGTATGTTCGCCATAAACGGAAAAACTACTTCATCGATTATCAAACAATTATCAGCACTCAATGGCGTAATTCTTGAGGAAAGTTTTAGTATGTAATTTGTAAAGTTTTTGTATTTATTTGTGTGTACATTAACGATATATGTCGAGGATGTCGGGAAAACATAAGCCGTGTGAGAGCTTTTAACGAGAACGCTACCTATAGTCCTTGAGATATAACAAAATAATATATAGTGGAATTGTGTATCTTATATAGGTCTACAGAAAAATCCATGGTGGCATATGTCCATACCTTAAGGATACTACATACTACATACTATATCCATTTTAGAACTTTAAAAAATTAGCATTCCTAAAGCGTTTATTGGAAAGCTATTTACATAAATACAGTATTAAGTCTTATCAAAATAAATTACTTCATTTTCAAACCTACATCAGTATCTGTAAATTACTTTTTAAATCATTTAAATCGGGCGTACCAATTAAAGTTATAATAATATAAGTTTAATAATTCTCAAAATTAAATAGGCTATTTTATATATTTTGTAAAGAGCCCGTGCGAAGCCGGGGCTGGTACCTTGTATATATATATAATATTTCGTTGTAGGATATAACAATTGAAAAAAAATTATATCAATTCATTATTTTGTAGACTCCACGTGAATTGAAAACTGTCACTTGGAAGGTTGATTATTGTTTTCTTAGAAAAAATTGTGTCAATAGCAGCGTCATCTTATTTTTATCAGAGCGCTCTCACTTGGATGCTTCGTCTGAATGCCAGGAATTCATTGCGTTGTACAGCCTCCAACGAAGCGGTAAGAATTAGTCGACAATCACTAAGGGGAGCTCTCGCTAGACAGAAACAATGTCTTGAAAAGAAAAATTTCCAACCAATGGTCTAAAGGTATGAATATGCCATATAAATAGTATACAGTAACAGGAAATTTACTGTGATATTTATTATAGCTTATTTCTATTCATAACTTTTGATTGCTTGCCTAAAAACATCGTTTATGATATCAGAAAATGATTAAAAGACTTTTTTAAATGGTTGTTAAAATGGTTAAGTAGATGATTTTTATATCGAGGTTATCATTATTATAGTTTGGAATCAAAACCCTGAATTATTAAAAAAATTTGCTCGTTAAAAGAAAATCTTTAAATAGCCCATAGTGTGATTACGTATACAGCCGCTTTGTAGCAAATCCCTTAGGGAAAAAATAACATTTTTATTATTTTTTTTATACGTACGTAAGTAGCATGTACATACGTATAAGCATGATGCCACTATTTACAAACATTGTAATTTGTTTATGAACAAGTAAGATTTCTTTTCAATACATAATTTCATTATAATATGATACTACGAAAAAATATATGTAAGAATATGATTGATATTGTTGATTTTTAAATAACTTCATATTGGAGATTTTACAGTTTTGTAACATTTAGTTTGAGTGCCTTAGGCAGTTTTAGAAAATTGTTTTTAAAATACAATATACTTGTGCAATATTTACAGCTATAAATTGAAGTATTTGTAACACAACAGATCTCAATTAATATAATCACTAATGTAATTTAACACGATAATTCTGTTTCCAGCACTGAAAATTACATAAAATGTGAAGTACTACATACAAGTGTTGGTTTATAAACATTGTTGTTTAAATATAAAGTCCTTATTTGTTGAATAAGCTCTTAAAATAATGTTAACTCATTTTATGTTTGTAATAGTTCTGGAAGAGGCTATCAAAAAAGTCTCTGAAAGCTGCGTGAATTGCTCTCGGTTACTTGACAAACCAACATCCCCAAAGACCATGCCATCAAGATCAACAAGTATTACGAGCTCACTAACGAACTCACTAATAATAGGTTCATTGTGAATTTGCACGCGGTAAAAGTAGAAGCGAGAGGTATAACAGTCAAATCCAAGGGCAGCCCTAGTAGGTTCGTTTCAAATTTGGTTAGGTAGAGAGAGGAGCTTGGACGGTGGAGGTGAGCGTTTAAGGGGGCCCCTTAAACCTACACCTGGGTCTGAAGTCCCAGGCACTGTTGAAGCTCCTCTCACTTCAACGTACGGTACCCGCACAGTGCATCCATGGAACTAAATAAGACATACACTGGTAATTTACATTAATAAAAAAAAACAGAAAAATGCAAAATAATTTTCCCTTTTTTGAGTATAACAAAGCAAAAAATAATAATAAAAATCTAAAGGTTAAAATAAAGATAAATTTATTTTTAAGAAAAAGCCAAAAAGTTACAAAAACTTTGTCAACGAGTAAAACTATTTTATTATCTTTTTAGACAACAAATATACATTTTTTCACACCACACAATGATAAAACGGTCAAGAGAAAAAATTTCTTATATCGGAAACTGAAAATTACTCATTAGATTCTGTAAAGTCAACCTCGTCCACGAAGGTAATTAATTACGTGGCTATTTGGTACCCGCCTAAAAGAAGTGAGCTAGATTTATTGTTAGTGTCATTTTAACTTTGAACAACATGAGTATTAAGTATTTTTATAAATCTGAATTTTCTTACAGAATTTTTGCATGTCAAACGTGTATTTTATATAAAATTTTCGAAAACAGGAATTTTTTTGTTATTTCTAGCAAAAGAAAAAAATCTAACAAACATTTGTTTGTATTCATAGTGTTTTTTTGATAATCACCTTAGCATCTTTATCATCCCTTTAATATATTATAGTTTTGGAGGATAAAACTTAAAAGTATTGAATCATTTTTCTTTATGACTTAATCAGTGAGTAATAATTACAGAATGCATTAGGTTAATAAACACTCAATTAATCAATACTCAAATTTATTTATGGATAAATTTTTGAAGTGTTCTTTTTTTGTTCCAAACGATTATTATACCATTCGATATACAGAAAAAAAAGAAATACAATTACGCAACAATTTTATGTGACTACAAATTTATGTCTTCATAAAAAAAATATTAAGCTGCATTTAAAATGATTACAGTATTATGGGACATTAGTTGTTATAATAATAATAATTAATAGGAATAAACAATATCCTTATGACAATCCGGAATGATGCTTAGGGGTTTGGTAATCATAAATAATATGCCTGAACCATTAAACGGTCTTTGTCAAAATAATCAAGATTTTTTAAAATTCAGATTTAAGATTTTAGCCATTGCCGATGAGATAGAAAATTTCCGTATTATGAGTTAAAGTGCTGGAGGTCTTTAGACGTTTCCATTCTACCTAAATCTTTTTTCGTTTCTTTTTTTCCGAACTTACTTAAATACTATCGCTCTATAATGGTCAAAGAGTTCGTGGAGATTATTTTAGAATGCGTTCTTGTCATTTTGGTACCTGGAATAATGAAATAGAATTATCTATAATAAAATTAATATGTAAAGTTTTCATTAAATAAAAACTATTTATTTAAATATATTATTGGATTTGTAAGTGCGATTAATCATTATCCTGTTTTGCTTTTGGCTGCAAATCCGAAACTGGTGGACGCATATTGTTGTTTTGATTACATTTACGCTTAAAATGCAAAGTTGTTTTTCAATTATAATGTATCTTTTTCATACATAAATTTCCTGAACAACAGCAAAATATCAGTACAACTATTTACTGAAAAGAGCTCATTTTATTATTATGCCTCTAATGCATTAATACTGTCCTTCCTGTCACGGCTAACGCTGACGAAATACTACAAATTGATCAAACATATTAATATCAATAGTAATTATAGGATATAATATAAATAAAAGCAGTGAGTTTGTGTTTCGAATGTTTTATTGTTTTTGAACATAATGTGTATTTTAAACATTCAACATTACTCTTACGTAAACCATACTTGTGTACCATCGACACCTAAGGAAATTATTATTCAATTTTATTTTATTATTTATAACTTTACTATAAATATTAATAAATCATGAAAAAATGTTTTGTACATAATATATAAAAATATTAAAATATAGGCGTCTTTCATCTTTTTAATCTCAGTAATTCAGATAGATTTATAAATATTTAAAGTGAAGTCCAAAATAATCGAACAGAGTGAAGGATAATAGTATAATGCTGGGTATATAAAACCCGTTTTTTCATAACAATAATCAGCATGGGTTCATTATTATGAGAATTTCAATTCCAAATCATTACTCGTTGTCATACATATGCAGCGATTTTAAAGATATGACAATTTAAAATTATTTAAACAATTTAATCAACAAAACACTTCATAACGATGCTCGTGTGTTCATTTGTTTGTATATAATTTCCTTTTTATTGATGTACCCAATATTTAACTGAAAAAGAAGAAATAGAAATAAAAACAATAAAGAAATGAAGGTTTTTACGAACTCTATATAATAATTGGGAGAGAATTGTGCAACCGGACAGATCTGCACCGCATTGCAAAATTTACCTTCGTCATCTATTCACATAAACGTTATGGTTTCAGTGTGATGACAAAGGCCATAATGCGTTTGATTTACTACGATCAATAGTTTAATAAGAATATATTTTTGTAAAACCTAATACCTAACACCTTTTTGTCTGGACGCCGACGCACAAATATCTTCTTTATATTGCTTCTTATACGTATCTATCGTTATAGGCCAATCCGAAGTCGCTTTGACGATAGAGTAAGGCTTGACGTTTGATTTTGTAGCCCTAGTAAAATTTAAAGCAAACCATATTATACAATAAAAACTATTTTTCGCAACTCAGCTTTATGAAGTAAATTTCAACTCATTGAAGATACAGCTATTTTGTGCAGCATCCAGACTCCCCGCACGAAACAAGCCAGACGAGAAATTCGGCACTTCGATTTACGATTTCTCTCGGCAAATATTAGGATGTTTCCATCAAGAGATACCACCTACAAACCAGTACTGGAAAATAGCATCCAGAATTCGCATTGTTTTGATAAAATAAATATAAGAAAAGAAATGGTAGTGATTTAAAACATTATAAATCCAATAGTCTCCAAGCCTAATAATGTAAAGGATAAAATGATAGGTCCTTGTTAATTTACGTTAGGCTTGTTCTTTATTTAAATTTACTGAAATAATAAAAAAAATTAGTAATATATCTATTCCAATGTTTCCTAAAAACTTAAACTTATTACTTATTATGACAAGAATATTATTGGCAGGATTATGGCAAAACAATTTATATAACATTAAAAATATTATATATTGTTCTTCCAACAATCTATAGAAAGATTTTCAATGAAATTGTATTAATATGCAAACATATATGCATATTCGTTTGTAAATAAACATTTATGAATGTATTTAAATCATTGTGCTTTTAAGTTTGAATTTTAGTTTGGTTTGAATTTGGAGTGAAAATAAAATAGATACTGACATTCAGATTAAAACATACATATTACATTGATTGTTAAGTTATTGCTTTCTTAATGAAGGAACACTTTATATATAGGACCATCCCCGTCTTTTCACATGTAATTGCGACGTTGCTGTAAAATATGGCCTCTAAAATGCACAAGTAGCATGTGCAAAACAATTTCATTAAACTGTTGTATATTTATTCAAAAACAACGGACAAATTATTAGGAAACCTATGCAATTGGATAACACTAATCGGAATCTTGTAAAATGTAAAGTAAATCTAAAATATCTGTTCATCTAAGATCGTTCCTTCGTGAATCTTAAAAAATAAAATTAAAAGTTATAAAGATAAGTGAGTAAACTGTGTGTTTTTTACAACCAACTTAATTTTTTTAACATACCAACATTAACCACTCTACGATATTATTAACAAATAAATGTGTCAAGTAATACATATTTTGCAACTGGCATTCATCTAGAATTCAGTGGTCCAAGCTTATTCAAAGCCCCCGATGAAAGTTTCATCGTATCTACGAACTGCAGGCACGAAAATAAAATTAACCGTTTCGAATTTCCAGATACGTCAGCTAGTAAGGCCTTTGTAGGAAGAGCCGCCTACATAAACCTATAAACATGTATTGCATTGATTGAATGCAAAGTGAATAAAGATACAATTAAATGAGACTAAAGTTTTAGTTTTAGTTACAAATTATTTTTGTACTTTCGAACTATATTAAATGTGTACAGAATTTCTAAAACAGAATAATTTATTACATTCTCTCACTGTGAGTTTGAAACTTGGTAACTCTTGCAATTTACAATGTGAAAAAGTAACATGCGGTAAAGCCTTTCTTTTAACAGAATTTTGTACATAAAGAAACACAGGAATTTAAAATTTAAAGGAGAAATTAAAAACAATATATTAAGTTTAAAAGTTCTACATTTAAGTCATTTTGCTTAAAACAGATGACATTATATCTTATTTATGTTTTTCAAGCAAAACATAAAACATAGAAGAAAAAATTTAATACAATAATAGTTATAGGTAATTGTTAAAACTTTTTAATTGGTTTTTATTGATGTGCTATTTTTTATCCTGAACTACTAACAACAAAAAATATATATTCCATATGCCTCTACTTAATTCATTTTATTTATCGATAGACATTTTCTTCTAGAATAAATAATCTATAGCATTAGATTTTTAACTTAATGTGATAACTCAAAAATTATTGTTAATCTATCAAAACAAAAAGTATGCAATTTTTAATTTTGACAAACACCCTGAAAACCTACATAGCAAGTCAATTTGGAACTTATGCACTTTAATATTTTGGATGTATATTATTATTTAATTTTTGATTAATGAGTAATCATATGTTACATTATTATATATGTGCAGGATCTTATCGCTTTATTTAGGGATAAAACTATAACAACTCTTTTTATATTATATTGGTAATAACTATTATGTGTTCAATTAAAAGCTCCTTCCTTTATTTTGTCGTTTTATGAAGTGGCGAAGGACGAAATTGAATAATTTTTATGAAGTGTGCTGAAAATTTAGTTACCAGCTAATCTATTAAAATCGAGATGTAGACGAGATTAAAACACGAGTTATAGTTTACTAAAGTTACACTTTTATTACATCGCCTCAAAACTTTTCATCTTTCTACAGCAAGTCGAATTACAGATAGCAACGGATTAGGGTTAACGTAAAAGGAGCATGCTAGAGTCTATTCGTGAAAAGACATAATCAGATTCTACGCGAGAAGTCATAATAATATAAACTTATTTTTCACTTTGATGAATATCGAAAAGGAACAGCGGCTACGACTATGGAATGTATTTATTATTATATGTTTAACTTTATTAAAGAAAATTAGAATCATTAATCGTTTTTTCAATATTTAATGTTTTTTACAACAAATACAGTTATATATGTCTTTGGTTACAAATTTTCAAATAAAGCTAAGTAGCTATAAAATTACACATCATCTTTGGTCATAAGCCCTAAAACACGATAGCCACAGAATTCAATGATGCAATTGCTCTGGCTTACATTTGACGTAAAATTGGGATTTCTTCAAATTGTAACCACGCTTTAAAACCTTTTTTTATTTCAAAGAATTTTTGCAAAACATTCGCACACTTAAACGTAAACCCTGGTTTTTTAAGTCTAAAATATTAATAAATTGTAACAAGTGAAAAGTACCTTGTCATTTTAACTATTCGTGAGTTTGCACTATGTCTATAATTTTATTCAGTGATTGTGTTCCTGGTCAGTAATCAAATTCCATTAGGAAATTGAAAACAGTTTCAGGTAAAATGGATTCAAAATCTAAACGTTATTAATTAAAATTTTCAAGGGAAACTCATTACTCGAACAGATGACTTTCTACAGGCTATTTGAATTATTTGATGTTCAAATATTTTTGACTAGCCGTTGCCCGCGGCTCCGCCCGCGTGTTAGTCGCTTTTTGCATAACCATATATATATCTAACTTAAAATAATAACATTCAGAAAAGAGAAGGTAACAAATTATAGACAACCACAACTAACAAACAACAATGAATTTTCGAATCGCATGGTAATCATTACATTACACAACGGAGAATATTAACACCGCGATCTAGGTTGATGACGTATTTTATCAACGCCATCTATCGAGCACAGTGTTCAACACTTCAACCGCGTCCGCACGCACTGCGTTATTTGTTATTTTTGTTACCTCTCATAAGTTTTAATATTAAGATTAACATATATTAGAACATGTTTTTTTAGTAACTAATATAACTAATTAACTAATATATAATATATAACTAATCAATATTAAGTTGTAATGTTTAAAAGTTTTGAAGCAGTGCTTGAAGTAAATTTTCAATTGACCATAACTTCTTTTTCCCTTAACCGATTTTGACGAAACAAAATTTTGACAATGCTCCTAATTATATGTTATCCAACTGTGAAAACTGCGTTCAAATCCGTTTAGTAGTTTTGAAGTTATAACGTACCAGACAGACAGACAGACATTCCAAAAATTGTTTTTTTGGTTTCCATGACTCTTTTTGAATAGCCTCCTATCAGTTTTTTGGAAAACTATTTAATGTACAGACATTTGATTTTTACTGTCTTATTATATGTATAGATTAAATCGTTTTATTGCTATTCCCAAATATGGCATTTCTTCTTTACGTATAGAAGACTCCAGTTTGGTATATTTGTAACCAATTAATTGAGTATAAAAGCCGAGATGAGTCTTTATTTAATTCTATATTTTAAGTGTTTATTTTGATCCTTTGAACCTTTTACTTAAAAATTAATTATTGATCGCTTTTATCTCTTCTTTAAAACTTATTAAGAAGGAGATGCACTTTCACATATGTTTTTCTCGCTTCACTCCAAAAAAAAAGATCTCGGTACAAGTTGAGTGAGGCGACCTCAGCTTTTCGGTGCCGAACCGTTTTTTTGGACATGGGTTCCGTTCCCTGGCCCTAAAAGTGAAATTGTTGGTCCGATCTAAATTATTCCTTTTGATAAAAAAAACATCCTAGATAACTGTTCTATCGAACAAAAAAAACCTCGATTACTCCTCGATAACCTCAAGGTCATCCCCGTGGATGAATGATCTGAGTAACCAGTATAGTGTTCTACTCGCTTCGCTTGTTTCAGTCAATAATATAAGAATTACAGCAGAATTATATTTATGCAGTAAGTGAAATTAGAAATAAAACAAACATATAGTAGTTTTAAGTAGTCTCAAGACATGTCGCAAAAAAGCAAGTTTAATGCAAAAATACACTCTCCACAAACTATCTTCTAGGATATAGAAGCAAAAAAAAATTAAAAAAGTAGATTAGATATAACAAACAAAATGTGAATAAATGAATAATTGTAATTCTAGATAATTATAATGACTAATATAAAGAAAGAATATACAAGTTTAATATACAAGTTTCTTTAAAAAACGCATCTTTTCTTGATTTTTGTAAGCATATCTTGTCGGAGTCTAGTCTAGAGTAGGTTAGCTGTTGCAATAGACGAGTCAGATAGAGACACATTTTGATGAAGAGGAGATTGAAGGAATCAAATACTCCAAGGACAAAGTTGTCTGTCATTATATTCGAACAAACCGAAAATCTACATTCTAAAGATGTAAGAATTGAATAAAAAGGCAAAGCATCTGATTTTAATACATGATGTAATTTCAATTGGCGTTTTTACTCTGAATTTTCATCAGTTTTGCGTATTCCAAAAATAAATCAAATGTAGATGTTTACCAAATGATCAAATTTATTTAGGTGTTGGAAGATAAGGTTCGAATAACCTCCCTAAATCAATAATAATAGGTGTTGGTAATAGGTTGGGTACGTGTACCTTAGTCGTAACCTAATGTAAAAAAAGGGTGTAGTGTAGCAAAAAATTCCAAGACATTTACAGTCCTTTTGAGGAAGCCCATCTAAGGATCTCATTTCCTTAATTTTTGACATCTGAAGCAATAGGTAAAATACTTTTTAAAAATCACCTTCGATAAATAATTTGAACAATTTGTTACGTATATTATATACAAGTTAATGTTAAAAATACTGTTATTCTGAATCATTGTGCTTTCGTTCATTAATTGACGAAGCGCATAAATAAGATGTATTAAATGATTATTCTGACAGGCATTCTTCATTGTGTGAATTAAAAATTAAAAGATTTTAAAACCATTGTTAAATTTATCTGGATAACAAATTTATATACCTCATATGAGGAATATTATTCAGGGATAAAACAAATTGTAAAAATTAATCATATTACAAGAGAAATCGAACGTTCTTTAAGCAATTTAGAGCATTCAAAAAAAAAATTAAGCAATTTCCAACAATTATAGTAAAAAAAAAAAACAAAAATATGCTACGTAAATAACTTTTCAAAGTGCTTGTGAAAATATTTCAAAACAAGACTCGGTAAACATTTTAATGTCCTCTTTAATTTCAAATAATAAACAAATAATAGAAACATCAAAATAACGTGACATGAATCATTCATTTTGATCATTTTCTTCCTTGTTATTGTCAAAATAGTAATGTTAAAATAATAACAAGCTTTCAAATTTAAAACAACCAACCAACAATAACAATCTTGGCTAAGTCAACTATACGAAATCAATACAATACAATAATACAAATGTATATATTTTATGTGAAAACAAATAAAATTGCAGTCTTTCGTTTTGGATTTTTTTTTATTGTAAATATTATCTACATATTAAATCCAACTATCTGTTTTCTAGCTGTTGAATTGCTTTTATCGTGATAGAGTTCTTACCCGATTTTATAAAACTAGTTCAATTCAATGTAAAAAGTTACATTTTTAAAATGAAAGCAAATAATTTGGATTTAAAACATAAAATGAAGAGAAAATGAAATAAATATCAGAAATATTACATAGAGCCGAACGGTCAGTACTCGACCATACAAAGCTATTTATTTCAAGTTCAATAGTAGAATAGAAATGTCATTACGTTTGACATTTAAATACAAAACATACATCGTGGAATCTTCTCGGATTGACGTATGGGGTTTTCCAATAGGGACGCTTGAACTTTGACAGCTGATTGCGGCCATGTTGTTTGAGTGACAGCTGTCAAATGCAGTGTGTTATATTCATTCCGTCCTCCCAAACCACCATGGCAGGTTACAGTGTCGAGCAGCACGTGCAAATCATAAAATTGTTTTATGAAAATGGGTCTTCAGTTCGAGCAACGTTCCGCGCACTTCGCCCGTTTTACGGTCGCGATGATCGTCCTGCCGAGTCGACTATCCGTCGATTGGTGGACAAATTCGAGTCAACCGGGTCAGTTAACAATCAGCCGGTTCCCGTGCGTCAACGTAACGCGAGATCTGCCGAGAATATCGCCGCTGTGCGCGACAGTGTCCTCGAAAACCCGCGGCAGTCAATTCCGCGTCGCACACAGGAACTCGGCCTTTCGCAGACGACAACTTGGCGAATTTTGCGTTGTGACTTGAGCCTGCACCCGTACAAGATCCAGCTGACCCAAGAGCTCAAGGTTAATGACCATAGACAGCGCCGTGTGTTCGCTGACTGGGCATTAGAGCAGTTGGAAGTTGACGCCGATTTTGGCAAAAAAATCATCTTCAGCGACGAGGCGCATTTTTGGATGAATGGCTATGTCAACAAGCAAAATTGCCGTATTTGGGACGAGACCAATCCACACGAGGTTCACCAAGTGGCAATGCACCCGCAGAAAGTGACTGTTTGGTGCGGATTTTGGGCCGGAGGCGTGATTGGTCCGTATTTTTTCGAAAACGATAATGGTGTGGCCGTCACCGTCAATGGTGAGCGATACCGGTCGATGATAACCAACTTCTTTTGGCCTGAAATCGAGAATATGGATCTGGACAACATGTGGTTTCAACAGGACGGCGCTACGTGCCACACAGCACACGCTACGATGGAAGTTCTGCACGAGCAATTTCTGGACATGGTCATCTCGCGCGGAGGCGACGTGAACTGGCCACCGAGATCGTGCGATTTGACCCCGCTGGACTTTTTCTTGTGGGGTTTTCTTAAGTCGCAGGTCTATGCCAACAAGCCGCAAACCACCGATGCCCTCAAAGTCAACATACGCCACGCCATCGATCAAATACAGCCCGATTTGTGCGCCAGAGTCATCGAAAATTGGACCTTTCGTGTGCGCGCCACCAACCGAAGCCGTGGCGGTCATTTGAATGATGTCATATTCCATACATAATGGGGTCGATAGACCTTCCAAATAAAAAAAAAATTTTGCAAATATCTTTCCTACATGTATTTTTTTTTGCATTTCAAAGATCAAGCGCCCTTAATGGAAAACCCTATATAAAGTATATCAAAGTCAATATAGTGTGTAAGATTTCTTTTAATAATTAAAAAAAATGTGCATTTCTGTTACCAAACTTTTACTGTTAAATTCTACGTTCATCGGTTTGAACTCAACTCTCTGAAAAGTTCTCTCTTTATTAAGTTTTAGCGTCAAGTATTTATATTAAGATAAATTCCCGGTTAGATTTTATTCAGATTTAATGAAGATATTAGACAAGAAAAAGTATTTGAAAAGACATTAATGTGATGACTATGTCGGTGATTATATAATTAAAAAAAAAAAAACATATATTTTCGTTTCTGTACAAATTAAATTAGAAACAAATTTGATTTGGACGTAAAATACTAAAAGTAAAATATTAAATAAAAGATTGATCATTATTCTGGTTTCTAGAAATATGTGTACATGTGGTTTTAACATCTGAGTCTAGTACGATACAAGTCAAAAGTTTCACAAATATATATAGAGAGAGCATAAAGTAATATGCTTGTTTTAACAATTTAGTTTAGCTTGGAATGGTCGTTAAGGAACAAGAAATCAAAGTTAAATAACTAATGTCATTATTAACGTGAAATAAACAAAATTTCAAAATAATCTGATATCATTTTATTTTCTCTTCCGAACACGATAACTTATCAAGTTTGTCGGCTGGCACGGAATGTAACTTGATTATAAATATATAAAATCGTTACATCAAAATTTTTATACTTATGTACTTTATTAATATTCTTTATCTTCTTCTTCCTGGCAATTATCCCAGCATTAGCCAGGGTCTGCCTTCCTGCTCAAACTCCTCCACTTTGCACGGTCTTTAGCATCCGCGGTGGTAAGTCCATTGGCTCTCATATCCTGCTTCACGGTGTCCAGCCATCGCTTTCTTGGGCGTCCTGGGGGTCTTGCTCCAGGGACCGACATGTCAAGGCAAATTTTTCCGACGTAATTCTCAGGCCGGCGTGCAACGTGGCCATACCATCTCAGGCGACTCTCTTGAAGCTTATCCGCTACGTCACGGACTCCAAGACTACCTCGGATAAATGTGTTACGTATACGGTCAGCCCGCGTTACGCCACACATCCACCTCAGCATCTTCATCTCCGTGACGTGAAGCTCCTGAGTGTGCCTGGACAGTGTTGGCCAACATTCGCTTCCATATAAGAGAACCGGTCGGATTATGCTCTTGTATATTATTCCCTTGAGCTTGGTAGGTATTCTGCGATCGCAGACCACACCTGTGACCTCACGCCATTTCGCCCAAGCAGCGCTGATCCGGGCTTGGACATCGTGATCGATGCCTCCGGACTCATGCAGAATAGATCCAAGGTACCTGAACTTTTCCGACTTAACGGCTGGTTCAGGACCTATATGGATAGTGCAAGAGTCCGGGCTTCCGCAAGCCATGTACTCGGTCTTCGTCACATTTAGTTTAAGACCACCGTTCTCAAGCGTACCCTTCCAGAGGTTCACTCTTCGCTCTAGCGTCAACCTGCTCTCATCAATGAGCGCTATGTCATCGGCATACATCATCAGCCATGGAGGCTGGTCCTGGATGTTAGCCGAGACAGTGTCCAGCACTACATTGAACAAGAAGGGGCTAAGAGCCGAGCCTTGGTGAACCCCTACTGAGATCGGAAAAGGTTTTGTATCGCCAACAGCAGTCCTAACCATTGAAACGGAATCGCGGTACATGTCTCTGATGATGTCAATATAGGCCTCAGGGATCCCTTTGAATCGCAATGCCCACCAGATACATTGACGAGGCACGCAGTCAAAGGCCTTCTGCAGATCTAGGAATGCGACATGCAGAGCTCTCCTTTTTTCCCTGTATGCCTCCATCAGAGTTCTGATGGCAAAGATGGCGTCCAAGGTGCCCGATCCTGGCTGAAATCCATATTGACATTCCGAGACAGTACACTCTCGGCGGAGCCTGAGGTCGATCATACGCTAAAAGAGCTTCATGGTGTGACTCATGATCTTAACGCCCCTATAACTACCACAATCTTGAACACTGCCCCTGCCTTTGTATATAGGGGTAATGTAACTATAACGCCACTGATGTGGCATAGTCCCAGTGTTCAAGACGCGGTTAAAAAGGTCCGTCAGTATGAGCACACCAAGAGAGCCCAATGATTTCCACGCTTCGATCGGAATATCGTCAGGTCCCACCGCTTTCCGATTCTTCATGCGTCGAAGACAATTCCGAGTTTCGTCAGGTGTTATCGGGGCAATAAGTCCAAGATTAGGAGGTATTTCGGTTGGAAGACTGCACGGGTGCTGAGTATTTAGCAACTCCTTGAAGTAGCATCTCCATCTCTCCTTCACAGAGGCATGATTACACAGCAACGTGCCTTGGGAATCTTTCACGCTAAGACATTTTGCGATATCTTGCGTGGCCTTATCCCGAGCTCGTGCCAATTTGTAAATGAGCTTCTGCCCCTCCGCAGTTTCAAGTGTATCATATAATGGTGATAACCTATCACTGCGGGCTCTGGCAACAGCCCTTTTACTGGCACGTTTCGCTGCTATGTATTCTAGTCTGTCTTCAGGAGAGTTTGATTGCTGCCACTTCTTAAAGGCAGTCTTCTTTTCACGAATCACCTCCTGCACTTCGTCATTCCACCACCATGTTTCCTTGTCAATGACCCGACCTCCCTTAGAAAGGCCTAGAACTCGTTTACCTGCTGTGATAATTGCTGACTGGGCTCGATCCCAAACTTCCTGAGCAGTTTCGGTATTAGTCGACAGATTTTGACTCTCAACCTCTGACCGAAAGCTGGTCTGCATCGTTCCATTCAGCAACCACCACCTGATGCGAGGCTTACATTTCTCGGCCACTTTCTTTTTCGGGATAACGACATAGTCCATGACAAGAAGTCGATGTTGGGCCGTCAGGCTTTCACCAGGAATGACTTTACAGTTAGTCACCTTGCCGATATGACGCCGTCTGGTCAGCAGATAATCTATTTGGGTTGAGTGGGACCCACTCTTATACGTGATAAGGTGCTGTGGAGTCTTTTGGAAGAACGTGTTCACGACGGCTAAGTCAGACGCAATACAGGTTCTGAGAATATTTTCTCCCTCTGCATTGCGGCGACCATAACCAAAACCACCGTGTACACGATCAAACGTTTCCGCAGCCCTACCTACGTGGCCATTTAAGTCCCCCCCAACTATGATTACTTCAGCAGCTGGTATAGCACGTAGAACCTCTTCAAATTGCTCCCAGAATGACTCTTTTTCGGACCCGCTACATCCAGCCTGAGGAGTATAAGCACTGATCAAGTTAGTAATCACTCCCTCGATCAGTACCCGCACCCGCATCAGGCGGTCGCAGCGACGATCAACTTCAAGAAGACCATTCCGAAGCTCTTCAGATAGCACTACCGCTACACCAGCTTTACCTGAAGGCGACCCAGTGTATATCAGCCGGTAACCCTGTCCGATGTTCCGAGACTTATTGCCCTTCCAGCGAGTTTCCTGGAGGAACGCACACTGGACCCGACGTCTCATGAGTACATCTGCGAGTTCTCTGCATCGTCCGGTTAGAGAGCCAATATTCCACGTTGCAAAGCGGAGTTTCCTTTGGGGTACTAATGTCTTTAGCCGTGCCCGTACTTGACACGATAGCCCTTGCCCACTTATCGCAGGTGTAGGGCGATGTGCCTGCGCGTCGTTTATCGGCGACGCCCTAGCCGTACCCAGTCCATAAACTTTTGCAACCATAAGAGTGGCGGGAGTGGTTTTAACGGAGCGACTGCCGTCTGACCTCCAAAACCCCGTTTTCCGGGTAAAACCAGGAAAGGAAAAGATAGAGAAGGGGGGAAAGAGGTTAGGAAGGGGAATGAGGGGAGGTACGGGACACCACCTTCATGGACTGAGGATAGAGGTATGAAAGTGGTGGCTCGAGGATCCGGGGTCGCGTACCCGTATGCCCAAGGCTAAATATCGGAAAAATACTTAGTAGGACACCCTCTGAATGAAATTAATATTTAAATTTAAATTAATTTATTAATATTCTTTATCCTGAAATTAATTACATGACTATGAAATAAAGTCCACTTTAACCTGAGATCTAAATTTAAAGAAAGTATAATTCATGCAATAAGTATTCTTCTAAAGTTATAATTTTAGTACTCATGTTTAATTTTGGTTTTTACGTGAAAGACAAAAGATAACAATTAATAGTTTTACTATCCGCTATCGGGACAATAAGCATATCTATGATTGATATTTCTCAACATCAGATAAATTGATTATTAAAATTAACATATTTTACATACATATAGTTTTGACATTTAACTCCTATGACCTTCTTTACTCGTTTTCTCTATACCGCTTTCCTTTTTTTCAAGCTATCATCTTTCATTTATTGCTTTCCTAATTCGTTTCCATATCTCTTTATTAACTGCTCTCTGACCATTTTTAAATCTTTTTCTTATTATAGAGCAGTAATCGTCGTGGGTCGACAAACAGTTTTTAGTTGCATAATAGAAGAAAAGTAACTGAGTAAATTGTCGGGCAACTTTTTCACGCAAACGATTTATAAATATTAACTGTATAGGTTTTCCGTGCTAAACAATTCATTCACTTATATTGAACTGAGGTAAGGAAGGTTTTCAGATTTGTCTGCTACTTAATTTTCGAGACCAAAAGTAAAAGGTATCCGGTGCAAAACCTAATAATCTCTTTCCAATTTTGCAAACATGCTCTCGTTATTTACTTTGAAATACTATTTCTTATAGCGTCTTGAGGCGTCGTCGTTCTCTTTTAGTAGCTTTCAAATTCAGTGTAATAAATACAATATTAAATTTTTCTAAAGCTTTGTAATTTCTTTCATTCAAAATAATTTTGATCTACGTCATACACATATTTATTTGTTACACAATATACGCTGAAAACATGTTGGATAATTTAATTACATGTATCTCATTTTATGCATACAATATATTTAATGAAAACCTACATGTTTTTCAAATATAACGATTACCTTAGAATTTTATTAAATGAATAATTTAATTATGTATAGAATAAAAACGATCTGGCGTAATAAAATTCTACGTATTCATTTGTTTCATTAAAGTATTTAGAAAACAAAAAAGATTTGTATAAATATAGGCAACATTAACTTCCTTTATTAATAATAGTTCATGGCCTTTTAACCTGTAAAAAAAAAGAACATAGAGTTTATATAATAACTATTTTATCGTATGATTGCTTACAACTCGCTCAAGAAATCTAAACATTAATGTTTCTATTGAACTTCTTACATCATGTCTGTCGGTTATTGTCACGATATATGTATTTTTCTAGAGAATCCTCATGAACCTTATTATACCTCTTATGCGCTAAATTGAGACGTGTGTTGGACCTGCAACTTATTGAAAATACTATGTGGGCCAAGTAACTACTCCAACATCATCATAATCGACCCTCTTTGTTCAGAGCAACACAAACCAGCCAGAGGCATTATTTCAATTTCTTCGAAACACTTTAGCGTGCTTCTACATTCAGAGGAACAGTTTTCACAAAAAATATTACGACATGGACCTAAAATATTACGTAATAGAATCGTAATATTTATACACTGTTATCATTTTATCTTTATTTATTAAGTACCACTGAAAGTTATAAAAAATTATACTTGAATTATGGAATATTAACTAAAATGACTTATTCTCTCCATTAATTTGGACAATATGAAGTCTGAATTGTTTAGAAAGTATCTATATTATATATGTATTATACTTTCAATGTGAGTATAATTAATTCTAACTATACTGTATCCCTATTCTAAGTTTTAAGAATACGAATCTTACTACTAATTATTACTAATTATAATACTATTGGATATTTAAATCTTAAATAAATATATTTAAAAATGTTAACAAATTCAAGTAATAAGGAATAAATTACCTTTTGTTTTAATAAAGGAAACAATAATATATTGGTTTTAGTGTGTTTGACATTAATAAATTGATAAATAATTGTCCATTAAAAACAGACTCAACACACGAACAGACTACGATCTTGTTTTTTGTAATTAAAAAGTGCCGGCAATCTTCATTCTGTAGGTGTAATTTGCGATAAATACAGGTGGAATGACCTCATCTGCACTTCAGCAGAGATCAAAGAAAGGGAATCAAGATAATTACTAGTGATTAAAATTTTGTATCGATAATAATAATTAATTCATCGAGGACATCATTAATCATTTGCATAATTAACTACCATTCTTTCGCTTCATTTTCAATTTCGATTCATGAGTTATAATTTTAATACATGTGCTCACACTGAACATAAATCATTTGTGTTCAGAAAATCGAAAAACGAAACGTTACAAAAAATACTAACATGGACGACAGACACATAAGTAACAGAATTCTTCGGAAATAAATCAAAATTAAATATTATGCCAACAAATGGAACAGAAAAATACGAAGTATTTCCAGATTTTCAATTCCAAACAAATAAATTTATACGATTATGAATATAATACATAAAATGTATTTCTTTTCATTAAAATTTTTAAATACAAAATGAACCTTAAATAAACAGGTCTGAACAAGTAGGTGTTTCATAATAATATAACATTTTGGAAATCAATAACAACAAACAGTGAGATGACACGTGAGAAGAGTTTTCTTAGACCCTTCCTCCTTTGATGTCATCAAAACTTTGGTTTACTTTGATGTTTTTGTCTAATACAGAAAGTTAAATGAAAACAGCAATATATAGGAATACATAATATATTTAAAATTATAACAAAAAAAAATGAATATAATAAAAGATTAAACATAACGACATAATATTCTTATAATATTTTTTTTATTTTGCTGGAGATTTTTAATAAAAAAAAATTATTTTAAAATAATAAAATATGTTAAATATTTCTAATTATAAGTAATTAACGAACACAGCTAGAAGACATCATAAAGAAACTTATTTTTATATTTAAATAATACTTTAGAAGATAAAAAACAAACCATTCCAAATTAAATTAGTTACATACTTTGTATATCAAAGAGTTTTATTTTAGAGAAACCAACTGATTGTTTTGAAAAGCTCTAATTAATTTTCTTAACATAAATGTAAATTATAATTTTCACTCTTAGATTAAGAAGCCACCATCATATTATATAATAACAAACACTTAAAAATGATTGTACACAAAAACGTACATTTATTTTTAAATATTATTTTTACTTGTTTTTCCGTATCTTTAGTTGACAGGCTAATTTAGCAATTTTCTCAGTAATATATAATAATGCAAAAAATATTTATAAATATTGTATGATTTTTAAAATTTTTTGTTTTGTTTTCTATTTTCAGCATTTAGAATGATAAATTTGTTAATGGTGCCTGTGTTGATCACGTCACAAATGACAAGTGTACATCTTGCGCGTACGCTATCACTCATGATGCATTGATTACTTCGGGGTGTGCATTGAACGGTTTCATTATAGCATTGTGATTTTATTAATGAAGTTAACGATGTACGATCCGTATTTCATTAACGATTGTATTATATAATACTTCCGATTAAACATCATTTACGTCATCAGAAAACATCCACAACGGCCACCCCATTTAAACTATTATACCATTTTCATAATTACTTTCTGCAATGCATTATTAACTATGATTAAAATTGGCATTCTATACCAGTTACACGTTTTAAATCGGGACCTCTCTTGAAAATAGATAAAACATTTTGTAATAATTTCGGCTTTTCCTAAGACTTGGAGACTGCAAATAAATGAAACAAAAACAATAACAAAGCATTTTCTACAGTGGATAATAACTGAGACGTTCCAGTTCTCTGACGTCTTAATATTTTTTGTTATGCCGTCGTTCCGTTTGAAGACTAATTTCTTACTTCAACCTCGATGAACTTTTAATAATAGAAAGATTTATTATGATACATCACGGTTGTTATCTAGAAAAAGTTTTATATAACTCAAAACGACTTAACAGGAAATATACTGGGTGTTTTATTGTTTTTGACTTGGATAATATCCATTTATTTTTCAAAGAAATATTTCACCTATACTTTTTCTGACTATCAAAATCAACTAATAACCTTTAAAAATTTTTTATATTCCAAAAGTTAAAGTATGAATCTCAAATAATCTAAAGAATAACTATATTATTGTCAATAAAAAAAAATTGTTACCAAAATTAAAATAAAATAATCTAAAAAACCACATTGGAAAATGAAAGGTATGTTACCTTTCATTTTTTAAATTATAATAGCAGAAGGTATTTTGGTTATCTTAATGTCCATCCTTAAAACAACTTATTAAGTTTTTAAAAACGCTACAAAAATATTTGTAATTAAAACAAATAGCTTTTCAAATAATGGTAGAAACAATTAAGAAAAGTGATATATGAATATGTTTAGAAATGTTTGACATTTTCTAATATAAAGTAATGCCTAGTTTTTGTGGTTTTGTAACTAACAATTTGTATAAAAACATGCTGTCGGTGTTCATGAAGTTTGAATTATATTTAATTAATCAGTTTCAAAATCCATAATATTAATGATGTTTAAATTTTGTTGTTGTAAACGGTACCTTGATAACATTATTTCCTGCACATATTTTGTTCCTATATATCTATCAACCATTTAATAAAATATTGTAAAGATTAATTCTGATAAATATTAAGACTAACACTTGTAATACGACATAAACACTCGTTCAATATTTATATATAAAAGTCAAAGCCTTTAAATTTTAGTTTGTTTTACTGTCTGTCCAACCAGAGGTATCAAAAAATTTATACGATTGTTGGATACCGTGATATTTCTTATTTAGCTTATGGTATCAGATAAGTCTGTGTTTTACATGTAGAATAGTTGTAACATGGTCGATCGTCATATTATATTTTATGTATATATATATATGTATATATATATTATGCTAAAGGGGGCAACCGAGCAAACGGCCTACCTGATGGAGGTATTACCGTCACCCATGGGCATCCGCAACATAGATTTGCGGATGTGCTGTCACCCTCGATTGGGAAAGACGGGGAGGAAAAAGTGGGAATGGGAGGGAAAAGGGAAGAGGTAGGAAAGGGTGGGAAAAAGGGAAAGGGCAACCGGCTCTCTTACTCATCAGACGAAACGCAGCCATTAAAGACTACTTCACGCCGATCTTCTGTGAGGGGGTGGTACTTCCGCGGTCGAACCAGCCCATATTCGAGCTGCAGTAACTTGACCACGGCTAGGCTCTACCACTTTATATTTTACCATGTCCACACAACAGCGTTAACACGGTTATAAACCGTCTTTTTTTGTATGATCAAACCTCCATAACACATTACTGATGTTTAAACTTAACATCAATTAATGACGAACCAAATTAGAAACAAACAAAAATAATAATGACTATACAAGTTTATGATCTTAATTTAACTATTATTACATAGCAGTAACATTTAAAAAATAATCAAGGTAAGACACATAAAGAAATAAATTAAAACGCCTACGTATAAACACTTGCAATCACTTCGAACAAATTTTAAGATCTTAAAGTAAAAAAATGTTCTCCTATCCTTACATAAATAATCCACATGTTTAATTATTTAGTTTTTTAGTTTGATTAATATTTCAAAAAGTTATCCTGACATTGTTTAAAGTAAGTTTGTAGGAATGGTGGTAGTAGTGTCTTAAGGGATTTGCATAAATGAAATGGGAAATTTTATTAATAACTGAAATTAAAATTGTAAAGTTTACAGAATTTGTTACTCATTTAACATGTTTGTATGAGCTTTGTTAGTTACTTGAAAAACATACGTTAAAAAATATATAATCGATAAAAAATCGCGTCGAAACGGTTCACATTGAAAAGCTTATCATCATGAATCATTCGTATTCTGATGAAAAGTTACATTTAGGATTTCGTATTTAAAACAAATTCAACATTTTTTTTTGTAGTAAAAAGCTTTGATAATAAATAAATAATAATAGGTATATGACTACAAAATATGATGAACTATGTATAAGAATTAAAATACGTAATATAATAGCTAATGGAAATTAAGCCAAAGGGTGGATTTCTATCGTATTCTTATGTTAACCAGATCAACTTCGGAGGGCTGTAAGGCCAAAATTAATTAATGAAATGAAACAAATTTGTAGTTATAAAAATATTAATAACCCTGCATAAAATTTATCTGGTGTGATTTTTTTTTCCCGGAAACAAATTTAGAAATGGAAAAAAAAAATGGTTTTAAAATATTAAATTAATTATATTCATAACTTTTATTAAAAATTACCATTTACTTTCAAAAATATTATGAAAATAAAATAGCATACAGTTTATTTTTGTACAAATAAATATTTTTAAAATTTATATATATATAACGTCAGGATTGTCCATATCACAACTACCCACATTATTATCCATCTTATATTATGTGGGTATTAACAAAAAGTCTCACAATAATTGAAAGTTATTTAATTACACTTAACAATTCTCGATTCTCAAAATAACAACTTAATAAACTTCCTAATAGCATAAATAATCAGTCAAAGGATAATTAGAACATAAAAGAATAAGGATCGCGTCGGTAACTAGCGATTCGTCGTGAGCGTGGTGCGCGGGCGGCCGCTAATACGACAAGTGCCGATGGCCGCCCCCCGCTACCCCCTTGTCAACGTTCCGCTAGAATGACAGCCTTCAAAATTGTCATCCTGTTGCCGACGTCAAACCCTTAGAATGTCAAATGTCATTAGCTGCGCCGTCATATATAAGCCTGCGTACTTATTATTCGATTCTTTTCGTAATCCTACGAACTTGAACGAAAATTATAACTAACAAAAAAATTTCATTAAAAATTTAATTGATTTCTGTGACAAAAACACGCTGGGGCCTAAAAAATTAATAAAAATAAAGCCTTTATATTTGACTGTTCACTGTTGCACGAGAACCGAAAAGCTGTATATACTTGTATTTGCCAGCTTTCGTTTGCAGTCCAACGTACTTAAAGAGCATCAATAAATGATTTTCCTTTTATGTTGGAATTATATAAATCTCTCAAGTACGCTGGTAGCGTGTTGTGTGAAGATAGAATAATCTATCCATTATAAACCTTATACTACGGAAACTTGAAAAACACAGGTTTATTTTCAACTCTTTCTATGTCATCTTTGTCCCTATCCTCTAATATTGTAGCTGTACACTTATTGAAATGATGGACTCAATACCACCGCAGGGGTAACCTTTCTACTCAAATCGTCAGATATTTGTTTTCTTTCTAAAAATTTCCCTTGTCTTTTCGAGTTTTATGTATATGACTAAGGATCATAATAATTTTATATTTTCGTCTTTAATCAGTAAGACATATTCTGTCTGTCTCTGGCAATTTATTTTAAGTATAGTTATTTTGTAAACAAAAATTTATTCGGGCATCAAAGTTTTTTCCTGGGTTTTTCTCTAAAGTTTGCGAGTATTGATGAAACTTGATCAGTATTTCAGAGTATTAATATTGTTGTCTTTTAAAATTATGACATTATCCCCAAACTTCTAAAGTTCTTCAAGAAGTTTTCCTTAAATTTGAGCTATTGTTTAATGAATTCATGCTTGAATTTGTATTCATAAATAACACTTTAGAAATTATGTCATTAAATCCATTAGTAAACAACTAGTATTACAAGGACAAAAAAAAAACAAACAAAAATAATAATTGACTAAGCACTCCTTTCTACTTTAGGTACTTTTCTCAAACGTAACTGTTACAATACTATATGCACTTAACACGAATTTACTGAGTATTCAAATTAAAATTATAAACATTTTTTTTTATCTCTTAACACGTATTATAATTACGAGTATTTTTCCTTTGTTTCTTTTACAACAGGAAAGTTGCATTTTTTAATGAGAAATTTTATTCTGATACATGTGAAATGTAATAACCACAGTATTTATTATTATTTGAAAATAAATACATCAACTGTAATTAATGTATTTTGAAACTGGTGTGCACCTACAACACAGTGGTTTAAGCTTTTTCAAAGCCTCCTTTGAAAGTTTAATTATATCTATAAATTGCAGGTACGAATATAAAATTAACCGTTTTGAGTTCTCAAATTCGTCAGTTGTTGAGGCAATTGCGGAAACAATCGCTTACGTGTTAAACTGTAAATTTGTAATCATGCAACGTACTGATTTTATTAATTATATAACAACAATGAAATAATTTAACAATGACAACGAAATCGCACTGATAAAATTTACATTTATATAGTATATAAAAATATACTTGATTGTATTGAAATTAACTTAAGTTATATTCATATTAATTTTCATTCCCTTAAATCATCAATCAATCATCACTCAAGACATATTATAAAAGAAAGTCCCTCGCCGCGTCTGTCTGTTTGTCTGTTCGCGAAAAACGGAAAAACTACTGCACCGATTATCAAAAAATTATCACAACTCGATATCGTGTTTCTCGAGGAAGGTTTTAGTATATAATTTGTTAAGTTTTTGTATTTACTTGTGTGTTCATCAACGATATTTGTTGAATATGTCGGGAAAACATGAGCCGTCTGAGAGCTTTTAACGAAAACGCTGCCTAAAATCTTTGAGATATAACAAAATAATATATAGTGGAATATATAACAAAATAATATATACGTATTGTGTATCTTATATAATTCTACAGAAAAATTTGCGGTGGCATATGTCTATACCTTAAGTATAACATACTATATCCATTTTACAACTTTAAAAAATTGGCACTCCTAAAGCGTTTATTGGAAAGATATTTACATAAATACGGTATCAAGTATTATCAAAATAAATTACTTTGTTTTCAAACCTACTTCAATACCTTTAATTTACTATTTAAATCATTTAAATTGGGCGTACCAATTGAAAGTTATAATAATATAAGTTTAATAGTTCTCAAAATTAAATAGGCTACTTTATATTTTTTGTAAAGAGCCCGTGCGAAGCCGGGGCTGGTACTTAGTAAGTAATAACATTTTTATATCTGAGACAATTAAAAATAATAATAAAATTATACAAAACATGGTCTTAAATACTTCATTTCAAAAACAGTGTTATTTTCGCCTAGCGTCTTGTTTCTTGGTCTTGTTAATTTTTTCGTCTTTTTTCAATTTTAAATAATGTACAAACAATATCAGCAATATTTTACATTTCCTTTTACTAATACTCCTAGTATTGAAACCGACAGACCATCTTACACTTTTAAAGTTCTTCCGTCTAGACGCAAGAATTCTTTATAAGGAATGTTAAAAGTTGCCAACTATTTAAATCAAAATATTAAAAGGTCTCTAAGAACTAATTAGGATTTATTGTTTAGACAACACTACAGAGTAAAACAGATTTACACATGTTATAACAAGCATCTGCCATCCAACGCCCGCGCTTACAAGCTTTAACATCTCTGATGAAGGCTTTGTTATGCCCTAAAATATTTTTTAAAATTAAAAAAAGAAAACATAACAAAAATTGGCCGTTGATATTTGAACTTCAGATTTCATTTCAGATTTCATAGAAAAAGATAGAGAAAATAGCGAAAAATTCTAGATATAGAATTTTTTTAAATAAAAAAGCCTATTTTCTATAATTTGCAAGGAAACCTTAATTGATTGTCGTATATTTAAAATTAAGTATTACTTTTGATTAACTATTACTACTACTACTACTACTACTACTATTACCTTATTTCTTAATTATTTTAATTCCAACAAAGCCCTATATACATACCTAAGCAGAAGGTCACTATGCTCTCTAGATTAGGCCGTTTAAATTAACTACAGTTATGGAAAACTGTGTTACTTAATAAACTATGTCCTAGAATAGAGACACGCCTATTCCTTCATGAGATGTTAATACTATAAACTTTCTAAGTTGTGTTATTTTTGTCTTTGTTGTAAATTTATTAAATTTTCTCATTTTCGATTCCTATTCGTTCTTGTATTGTCTATTATGTCTTTTTTCAAATATATTTTTTGAACAAACTTTATAGGGACTAATCGGGATGCATTTTTCAAGTTTATGTGAACAAACCAAATTTTTTCATAAAAATAATAATTAGCGCAACATTTATTACTTACGTTTCGTAGCAGCGAAGGATACAAGGAGAGTCAATTAAACTTATAAAACCATATCCAAGTTGCAATTATAATTGATTATTTTATAAAGTTATCTTTAAGTCAGCGATTAAATGCATATTAAATATACGTAAAATACTTTTGTATCAGCATTTGGTATTAAATAACATAATTGTATCATAACGTTGTACCTCGGCTATGTTTGCTTAAAGTAATTAAAAATATAAACAAAGATTATTTACCGGCCTGTTATTTCTAGATTATCTGTTATTTCTAGTTTGTAATTCAGTTTCACAAGGAAAATTGAAGCTTTTACTATCTGTGGCTTAGTTGTTTTATACATGTATTTTATAAAATTCATAGACAAAATTTTTAGACTAATGAAAACAAAATATCATTTATGTTTTATTCAAAACATTAGTAAAGAAAAAAAAAAGAAATTGTATATATCATGTTATAAAAGCAGAAGAACAAACTTTTATAACTGTTTTTGTTATAAATTGGAAACCATTAAGACTCGTCAGAAGTTTCACGTATGATGTGTACTCGTTGACTTTGTTAAACAAAATTTAACAAACCTTTCAATTTTTATATTTCTTTATATCATTCGAAATACAATATTGACACTTACATATAATCGATTTTGTTCATGAAAAAGTAATAAATGCTAAACATTTATGCACCTTGACTTGGATGACAATTTATTTTGCACAAATATTTCGAAGAATCAAAACCTTCGTGGTCAAAGGTGGTAAAAATTTATACCTATCGCCACGGGCCGAAGGATGGCTATATGACATTTTTACGGTAGAACAAATCTTTCAGAGGGATAACAAAAATATTTTTGTATTAAATATATATTATATTGCAATAATAGAATAAAAATATTCAAAAGATATATACATTTGAATTTCAGCTAAAATATTATTGTACACATAGTTACAACTACCCAATGTTTAAAACTTCTATTTATCTTTATCCGAATACGAAACAAAAAATTAAGTTAGAAGAGTAAGAATGACGGAGAACTACTTATTAGTCTTGCAACTGAGAGGTAATATGGTTTGCTATTATTATGATTTCATTACTTTCTAGCTTAAATTTAACCTCTGATAATATAAAAAAATTACCAAAACATCTACCTATCATTATTCACTCTTAGTTGTATGAAAATTAAATTATTTATATTATAAATTGATGATGATTCTATATTTAAAATCATTGTAATATAAAGAAATAAATTAATCGTATTTACTAATGTAAAGATAGGCTTATGTAAAAATATGAATATAATATTAGCCTATAGTACATTATTTTATATAAACAGAAGTATAGGAGTATTTATATTAACAAATTTTTGTGACAATATGTGAATTTGTCCGTGACATTGTATTACTAACACTTATGTTTTTTAATAGCAGACTTTGTTACCGTGTAATAATAGTCATTTTCTATTAGCAAAACCGCAGCTTCGGTAGTGCATTGTAAATGCCCATTACATGTCACAATGATGTTCTATGGCATTTGAAATTGAACCCGATGCTAGAATCTGTATTTGTTAAGAGGTTCTGTATGGTTACCAAGCGTATGTGTGATCAAAGTATGCAAAAAACAATATTTTAAAAATATATTTCAATTGTAATATAAGTGAGACAACTCATCCTAAACTTTATATGATTCTCATTAAGACATATAAATTATATATTGTTGATTTTTGATATAAAAATTTGAAAACAGAGATTTATAACCAATAAAGAAAACCTAATATATTTTGTATTAATAATTTATTCTTATGAAAAATTTATAAGTTAATAATAAGAGTAATGTTGGCTGTTTATAAAAGAAACAAAGTCGAACAGAAAGTGTATTAGTTTAAGAGGTCTAAACAGAAAAACAAATCTTTGCCTCCGACTTAAAACATTGGGTTTCAAGTCGAAAGGTAATAAATTTGTTCTATTATTATAGTGTTTGAAATTTTGCCTTACATATTGTAGGCCAAAGATTAAGTAAACACTGAAGTACAAATCCAAACTATTTTTAAATTATAATTGACTTGTTATATGTAATTTGATATAATAAAAATAAGATAATACATTGATGGTTTCAAAATTAAAATTCATACAAGAGGGCGAAAGCTTCTCTTGCTCTGCAAATTAATAAGATTTAAAGCCTGATTGTATGCGGCTGCAGCTGAAGTTGCAGTGGCGAATCCTGCCTCGATAGAATTTTTATTTTATTATTTTGCTAGGAACATGGAAGTAAAATTTAAAAAATATATTAAGGATATGATTGCAAAATAAAAAAATATATGCTGATAGTGAGTAAAAAGCGTGTTAAGAATTGTGCATTTGCTATGAAATGGCTAGTTGGTCGGGTTTTCATTGTTTTCGTGAGTGAGTAATTTATTAAGAGAACAACACGGCCAAATGAATTATGCTGAGTAAATATTTAATTATCTCCACTCCCAATGGTGAAATTAAAAAATATATTTTAAATTAAATTTAAGTTGTTTGAACCAAATTGCAAGAGCGACTCTGAACGAAGATAAATTGTGATATGCAAAAAAATATACCGATTCTGTAAACCATACAGTTTAGACCATATATTTGGAAACCTATAATGTATATTTTTGAAATAATAGTTAAAAATTTATAAATTAAAGAGTTAACGGGATAAATATTTTTTTATACTCGTCCGAAACTTTCATTATCTTTAATAAACATTTTTGCTACTTTATATTTCAATTCCACCCACTAATGTTTTTACTGGTGATGAATGTTATATCCCTTCATAATTTCCTGTATCCCATAATTAATACTTGTGTTCCATAATTAACTACACATTATAAATAAAATCGATCGACTTAGAACGTAATCGGTAAATCGGAACACTTATATTATAATATTGGGTAAAGTTAATTTTATTTAAAATAAAATCTATAATTTCATATATTACATATGTAATTTCAAAATTATAAACAAAAAGAGTATTAAAAAAAAGATCAGCTAGCTATCTTCAACTTAAAGTGCTATAAACAATAAATCTTGCTTATTTTTTTCCAGCCAATAAAAAAGCAGCGACGCGTAATTAATTACCTCACTAAACGGTAAAGTCGACTTTACAAAATCAAAGCGATGGTTTTGACTCTTTCCTATTTTTAAATTTATAGCCCACGTTATAGAATTAAAGGTTTTATACTCTAATTTTAAAACTAGGACATTAATCATTCAGTATGTAGATATGTATGTATTGTGTGTGTAGGTTACTAACTTTAGATCATCGGTTCGTTTACTAATTATTACGTACATAATTGATAAAAAAAATCTCCCATTTTTTTTTCAGGTAAGATTAAAAGTTGTTGAAGACTTAAAGTGGTTTTTATGTTATTTGTAACTAACGCTTCTTTCTACACGCTCACAGAAGAAATAAGTTTCTCTTAAAATTTTTTTTGCAAACAGATGTTTTGTTCCAACCACAAACACATCTATTGATAAAAAGGAGTTAATTGTCTGATCTCGTTTTTATCACCTATTTACGTGTCAGAATAAATATCGGTATGCAAACAATGTCACCCATTTCTATTGTTTTTAATGAAACAATTTTTAGAGTTTTGAAAATTTGTGACAGATGTATCGACCGTAAGAAATATAATAATCTCCTGTAATTCAAAACTTTGCTTTATGTATAAACTAAAACACTATATCCTTTTAACCAATCTGCACCGTAATCCTTACGTTCTTAACGTTGATTATCACAACCCTTACAAAAAACATATTTATATGTTGTTCTTCAGTCTTATTGTAATTTTCTAAAATGTAAGTGAAACATTATATTGAGCTTTAAGTTATACCTTTGTGTACTGTATTCAATTATTACTCAACTTGGATAGTGAATGACATATTATATGTAGAACACTTACACTGGGTCAATTAAAAAGTTAACTTCTACTTTCATTTTTACACGATGCTAAAGGTTATAAAAATTTGTTTTCAAAAATTTATATTTTATTTCACATTTAGATATTAACAATGAAGCCTCTGTGCAAGAATTATTATTTTTAGAAGGGAACAATGGTTGCAAAAACGCCCTCGCTGTTTCTGCTATTTTTAAGCATTTTCAATAGGAAGGTCTTCAGAAAAATCGACCACTATCACTACCAATTTTGGTCGCCGGCTTACCACGCTGATAGTTATACGTCACAAAATTCTTCCATTGTGTGACGAGCTGTTTTCTCCAGATGAATAAAGTGATAGCAGCATAGGGTCACCCCTCTCCTAGCGAAATTAAAGATGAAACCTTAAATTTTCATGATGCCTATCTTACCATCGTCCGTGGTGCGAACGAAAAACACCCACTTGACTATAAAAAAATACAGCTACCGTACACTCCAACTCCTTTTTTCCCGGATGTTTTCAACTTATATTTCGCCATAATTTCAAATTCATATTTCGTTATCATAGACACCTCCGCAATTTCCCTCCCCACTCTGTTATGAAGGTCATCAGCGTAATAGAAAACGCTCTGGGCCGGGAGGAAAGAGGAGCAGCAACTCCCAGTCAAGAAACAATAACGTAGAACTGAGCACAGTGTCAGCTATTTAGATACGCTGGCCATCACACTATGACAAGACTTCTCTGTCCAGGTACGCCTCCCATAGCCACCAAAGGTGGGAAGCCAAAGCGATGGAATGGGAGCGTCTCGACCATAGTTTCGAAGAGCAAGGTATCAATGGCGTCGCTACTTCCAGCTAAACTGCTAGGATATGAAACTTCAACATTACCTCTTGGGTACGTCTTTCAGAGATGATAGTTGATGGCTTACCATTAACCCGAATGGAACTTAAGAGGTACTTGTCGAGAGAAATAGCTGTAAAAGATTTTCGAGTTGTTAGTTGAAACGGGCAGAATCGTTCCACTCGAAGAGTTTGTCAATCTCATCCAACAACACGAATAACATGTAAGCGGAAGGGCTATCTTCTTGGCAAAAACCACAACCTACCCGATTTCCAGGCTTTCTAGAAGTATTCATTGCTCGTTTAAGCAACTCATTTTGAATCCGAAAAATATAATTTTTAAGTAAATGTAGTTTAGTCATTACTACTTTTACTTTTTTAGTGAAGACAGTGAAGTTATTGTTCCTAATATTAACATTAATAGATTATTTTTACCTATATTATAAATACCAAAAATCATAAAATAAAATGCAGAAGAAAAATAGATTAAATTTTAATAAAAGTTAAAAATAACTTAACTCCTTTAAAAACTGCTTTGGCTTCGACTTCATAATTCTTTTCTTTACCTTCTACAAACTTTCAAGAAGTAAGGCTTATTTTAATGTTTTTATTTAGAAAAACTTTCAAAAGCCTTGAAATTAGAAAGCTATTACCTATGTTTATTTTCGTTCATTCAGAATACATATTGAAGGATATTTGACTCAATTGCCTCGTCCAACATCACGTCTTAAACAGAACTTTTTATTTTCCATTTTGTAGAACTGATTATAACAAAAACCGTTTTCTGTTAAGACCCTGCAATAATTATAATCATTTATATAATCCTATTGAAAATTTTTAAAAAGGTTTTTAATTTTATTTGTTGTGTTAAGAACAATCCTAGAATTAATATAAGTCGAATATGATTCTGATGTAGTTTTTATATTATTTTTATGTTGCTTGATTTGTTTCTTTCTTAGAATAATAAAAGATAAAATATTCATATATGTAATGTGCCAACTACATTTATGGTCACTTGTTCACTAGGGTCCAATTATTACATTAGCATTTAAATGTGTAAACGTAACAAATGCACTGGAATTAAAATAAATAGAAGACAACATATCTCACTACTGTTTATTACAATATAATCCTGAAACAATGACTAATTTAAAGTACTTGAAACATGTTAACTCGTTTAATGGTTTTTATATTACCAACGACTAAAAAAAGGATTAAAGCGTAAAAAGCATAAAGGATGTATTTTTTTATGCTTGAATATTTAATGCGTTAAATTACTTCTAGTAAATTTACAAAACTACTCGTATAAGCGTAGATCACACATACGAGTATACCAGATATTATAGGAAACCAACGTTCTTAACGCGATATGAATGAAAGATATTGATCTAGTCACATTCGTTCATTTTTTAAACTCAAAGTACGTAACACTTTTAACCCTACAAACATCAAAAAAAATTGCTATATAATAAGCCTAACTAACACTACGATCAAGTTTCACAGTGCATCCGCTCATGTCCCAGCATAATTACTTTCAACGTTTTTATTCTTATACATTTGTAAAAATATTCAATCATAATTTTTTTTTGTACCTGCTAACGTACATTTAAAGATATTTTTGTTTAAAAAAGGATTCTAAGTACTAGAGTGTAAGTTCATAGAAGCGCGTATTTGTGACTTAAGGGATTTGCGAAAATGAAATTCCAATGTAATTTAAAACTGAAATTGCGTTTGCGTTATAAAAATTACAGAAGTTGCTACTACTTATCATACGTAATATGTGGGTTTTTATTGTGACTTTATAAAAGATGACTTTTGTTCATTATAGAATATATCTTGATATTATTTTATAGTTACATTATTTATTTAAAACAATTTAGTGACTTCGTTAACTTTTACGTTTTATTGCAATTTACAATAAAAAATCTGCATATAATACTGATAATATTTTGAAGCAATAAAGGTAATATGTAATTCACTATATAAATTTTCCATCTCATAATTTTATTGTATCGAAACACGTTGCAAACTATGATCATTTCTCAATTATTATTGGTAGCTTAACTCACAAGTAAAACAGAAGATCAATCTCCCTACTATGACATTTAACTAAAACTACAGCCAAGTCAAAACTACAGTCGACATGAGATACTTTACATTATACATAACATTACAACTCCTGCATTATTTCGGATAAGTTTTTTATTACAAGAATATCAATTATCAGAACCTAATCAGAAATGAGGCGGAATTAGGAAAACTTTAAATATCTATATAGAACTTAATTATTTTCAAAATTAATCAAAAATGTTGAAATTAAAAAATTCACAATACATTGATAAATTCCTTTACAAAAAAATGCATAACAGTGATAAATCGATCAAGTGATAAATTTTCTAATCCCAAAAAGTGAAAATCAGTCATTAGATTCTGTAAAGCCGACCTCGTCGAGCAAGGCAATTAATTACGTGGCTGTTTTTATACCCGCTGGAAAGAAATGAGCTAGATTTATTGTTAGTGTCACTTTAACCTTGTTGGACAAGACGACTAAGTATTTTGTAAATTTGATTTTTTTAAGACAATTTGTGCACATTAAGGGATTAAAAATTTCAATTATTTTTACCTTAAATGCTCATAATGCTTTCCACTTTATAAGCATATCTATACAAAGGAAAGAAACGTTAAAATTACATCATACTCCATCATATATTAAGTTTCGGCTACATGGTTTAGAATTGTTTATTGCTAAGACACCTCATACAATAAACTTGTAACGTAATCATTTGGTTTCAGTTATAATAACTTATTTCTGAAATAAAAAGATAATTATAAGATGCTAAAATTAATAACAAAATATTATATATATGTATATATATGACGGCGCGTTTTGTATTAGTTTAATAATGAACCTTATAAGTAATTCAGTCGGTATGTTTCATAAAAATTGTAAGGGGCCAGTGCCGAATAAGGTAATGATTGTAACTGAGTGAGGACGGGCATTATGCTATGGAAAGCCGTCAAACGAAGTGCACAAGTCTAACCTATGGGCTCATAATCCATTTTTATCTTATTATTTGATTGTGATTTTAAATACAATTGTAAAGAAATCGAGTAATAAGATATTGGACAGTACAAGTGTGCTCTTATTTTGTGTTCCAATCGTTACAACGCCCATGATGTATATGTATAGCCAAGACCGCCATGAGGCACCATTCTAACGCTCTTATATATATATATATATATATATATGACACCTGATAATTTCAACTACCCTCAATTATCAGTTATTCAAATAATAACAATTGCGCTGATATATATATTAAGATGATCATCAATTATGTCATATTTACCTTAGTGAATCTATCTCGGTAATTGTTATGCTGTTAAAAATGGTTATATTTGATTATTATCTCTAGTGTATATACGAGTATATACCACATCGATTAAAATAATCAGAAGTACGTGAAAGTTTGTTGGTTAATGATCTTTCCCGAATATACCTATGTAGAAATAATATTTTGTTATTTAGAATTCATTAAAGAAAAAATAAATATTAGGTATTACTAGAGTTTATAGCTATCAAAAACTTAACAGACATAATCAAAGTGGTATTGAATGTCATGTAAAAGCTTAAATTCGTTACTATCCGAAAATTGTTATATGAAAGCTCGAATTCACTGGTAAATAATATATATGGGAAAATCAACACTGAAACATAGGAATTAAAACGATATGTGCCCGATCTACAATGGCCGAGACTGCCCGATTGCAGGTGAAAATTGATGATGTAGAACGATCATACAATAATCGCATCTCCATAAAAGTATACAAAAATATATGAAAATCTTTTAGCTTACATGGTTACTAAAAAAAATTATTAATAATTTAAACTGCGAATATGTATTTTTCAAGTAATTGATTGAATTAAATATAGCTTTGGCAAGAATATGTTTCCGATGTAACTGAGGACTGCATGTTCTTGTTTAGTAAAAGACTAATTGAACTTAGAACTGAGAGAAAGGTAGATTAAAGGTCACACACTGTTTTACTTTATCGTGTTTCACATATTGCAAAGGCTTTTTCAACCATTCTCATTAGACGAAATCTCGACATCTCTCGAGTTTAAATTCGAGATTGATCTCGGAAAATTTAGAGAGAACTCTAAAGACTAACATACGCAATATTGAGGCTTTATTTCTTCCCGTAGATTGGAAATGCAGTACGAAGCTGAAAACCTGTCTGACGGCTTGCGGATTATTCACGACATATTTATAATAAACGTGTAAAACAATTTTATCCGACCTTATTACGTTCCATAATTATTTTAATATTAGTAGTTAATAATTTCCGTTTTTGCAACCCTTCAAATAATAATAATATTGACATATAAAAATAACCAACGAACACCTTACATTATTTTAAGACACTATTAATAGAACATATTGTTTGTTTGTCCTCAGAGTGAATAATAATAATATATAAGCATAATCTATGTTAGATACTACAAGTATATAAACAATAAATATGACATAATAGTTGTCTCTTCATAAGAAGCAAAGTTTGATCCAAACGTTTAATAATTATGTAAATTCCAACATTAGAAAAAACAGTTTGAACCTTTGCCATCGTAGCTTCATTGTTAAATGAGTTAAAGTTTTGGAAGCCATCTTGATTTATTTTCCATCTTAATCCGATTGTTTCTTCTCTTTTTTTCCCAAATCCCTACAGCCCCCGCCTCTTGTCATCTGTGACGCCGACTCGTTCAACGCTATATAATAAGCAAAAAGCTTATTTTATAAGACTTCCTTTTTCATTTTGTTCACGAAAACATGGGATAAAACTAATCTTTGATAATGTTTATGTTGAAAAAGATTATTCTGTGATTAATAAATATTTATAAAGCAACCATTCACCTGTTTTTTGAATCATTTTCAACAAAAAATGAATAAAACATTTTATTTTATCTGCAACTCTAAAACTGCTAACGTTTTGTTTTATTGTTTACATTTATGCCTAAACGGCTGCAATGTCGTTTTTCCATTTATATCGTATGTGTGTGAATCCTCGAACAGCAACGGAATATCAGTACAACTATTCCCCAACCAGCTCTCGATAGCCGATGTTTTTTAAAGGCTGAAACGCTTTATGTTATTTCTATCCCTCCGGGTGCATTTAAACTGTCCTCACGTTCGCCTCTTAAATTAATGTAATTTTTAAACATATCGACATTGTACACAATGGTTATATTTGCATTTATTTTTATGCTCTAATTATAACTCAATAGTCGTATTACGTACATATTTGGTACTGAAATAGAACCTTCGCTAAGTACTACAGTATTTATTAAAACTTTGTAGTTCTTGATATATTGAATAATGGGATTATTAATGTGAAAACTTTTTCTTTATAATTAATTGTGATTGATCCGGACTTAACGTCGTTCATCATGTGTTAATGAAAAACATTTTTATTTCAGTTTTCAACACGCCTATGACAAAAATAAAAGTTTGTTCGTAAATTTCACCTAATATACTAATTTGTAAATTTATTGTGTTCAGTTTATGAGAATACATCGGGGTTTATCACGAATTAAAAAGGAATTAGAGATTTAAAATATCTTTAATTCTAGTTATTATAATTGAGAGAAAATTTAACGCATATTTCTAGTGCAGTACAAGTATGACTTTCTCACAAATTCACATACTCTTTATCTCAAATATATATAAGACGTGAGACGTAATGTCTGTCTGACTTCTCCCTAGCCAATTTCTACAGCGACTTACTGAGCAATCTGAGAGCTTAGTCTTTGGTATAAATGTATAATGAGAAATTATATAGTTTGATCTCTTTTATCGAACTCCTTCTGACGCTCTTTTTAAAAACAGTTGATAGTGTTAAGTTAAGATACTTCTATTAAATTGCTGAGAAATTTATGCATTTGCGGAAGTAATTCAAACAAAATAAATTATACCTAATAATAACGATAAGAAACGTTCTTAGTAGTTACAACTAAAGCTCTGACCTCCCTACACTTCGAAATAAATTTCAAATTGAATTTCATCCTAAAGATTCGTTCTGCCAATATTTTAAGCATATTTCAATCAAACAAAAACGTACACATTTTAAAGTTGATTTTAAATTAATCAGCTTACCATTTTTTTATCAACACAACTTATTTTATTCGTTATTATTTATATCCAAAAAAATAACTATGACGTACCATAGCTTATGTAAAGATTAAAATTATAAAATTGTTATCTAAAATTAGGATACGTTTTATTTTGAATACTGCCTACTTTCATGTTCGAATTACTGCTGCGTTAAACGTTTATGCACTTATTCATTATAATATAAATATTTTAAAACTATTTAGTATAGACACGATGATAATGCGAGCCATCCTATGATAAGAAGCAAAATTTGAGCAGAGACATTTCATTTCATAGGCCATAAAGATAAGTATATGGTCCGCGTAATGCGACCTGACTTGAATTGTATTATATTTGGCCACTTTATTACTAAGGAATGGAACAATATGAAAAGGTTCACAATGATTATTATGGCTAAGATTTATTAATATAGTTCTACTACGTATACTTTATTCACTTTTTCTTCAATAAATGCATTGTTTTTTCGTGCTGACTATCATGATAATGAATTTATTTATTTTCTTTTGAGTTAGTTTTATTCACATAGTTTATGTTTAAATAACATTTTATTTTTGGTCGTAGTAGATATCTTATTGAATATTTTAAACTTACCTCAATAGTCAATAGTCAATATTCATATACCTAATATACTTAATACCTAATATACATTCCCATGCGATTGTAATAACAGATAGTATAATGACATAAAAATCAAGTAAAAATTCATAGAAATAAGCTTATACGGAAATATCAGGTAGCCATATATATTCCTATCTTCTACACATGGGTCAGGTTCTTTGCCACTGATTTGAAGCGGACCTGAAGCACGTGCTCGAAAGTATTAACTGGAAATCTCCCTTGAGACTTTTTAATATGGGTTAAGTGAATCGGATAGCCATTTAAATTTCAATTATGTAACGCCTGGATTATATTACGGCTTGTTGTTTAACAAATTCTTCCTTTACCAAAGTAATTACAAGCCGCCAAAAACATATCTGTATTTAAATATTTAATTAGTTAAACAAATTGTTCGTACTAAAACTAGTGTGCATGTATAAAAGTTAATACTGTTAAGCTGAATGGGCTTACACAACAATATAACGTTATTTATAGAAGAAACAGACTCTGAAGCAGACTCTTAATTGAAATGTGTCTCAACGAACACATATTATACTGTGTGCCCGCATTGAGGATGTACGTCTTGAGCGAATTTAGAACTATACATCTAACTATTGTGTACGTTAGATGATCAAACGAAATTGTCTTAATTAAGGCTACTATCTTAGATTTATGTCCTCAAAGTTTTATATCTCGTTGACGTTGTTTACTACGATTAATAGTTTTCTTAGGCATATTTACATACAGAAGGTAAACGCCATTTAGGATAATCTCGACACATAATAGCAGTACGATGTATGTTATGTCCATAATAAAGAAGTCGCTTTCTTTCAACACAAGGTATTGAGAGGAGAAGATGATAATAAGAATTACTTGTAATGGTTGTTGGAATGGTTGTTGGTATTAAGCATACAGATTTGTGACTGGGTAGTTATTCTATCATAGTAAAATTCACGATACATATACTTTATTACACTTTTTATTACACTATGGCCATTACTTTCGTAAGGGATCATTATGTTATAAACATGATACTGATATACACAAATACAGAGAGAATTGTATTACAAGTTTGGGAAAGGCAAGAATTGCAGTTCAAAATAAGTTATTTGAGCTTAAAATATTGCTTCCCATATATAGTCAATGTCGGGACACAAATAACAAATAAGTAATGTGGCGTTACTGAACAGCGATTTCGCTTAGTTTCATTGCGGGGGCAGTGTTGAATGAAACGTTCAATAAAACTAATAGGTATGGCCAATGTCAAATTTATCAGATCGTAGCCGATGACAGACGATGTACGGTAAAAAAAAAAAATTGTATTCACATATCTTTTGCAAAATTTTATTCTATACAAAAAATTGTGTTTTTTTTTTTATATCAAACCTTTGCTTTTCATTTACTTAACTACCTTTTCTTATTACAATACTATATTAACACCTAGTTAATTATTATTGTTTATCTTTTATATATGTATTAAGTAAAGTTCTAGAATTAACATAATGGAACAAAATTTTACATAATTTATTCGGATACAAGCTTTACCGTTTATCAAGTAAATTTACAATTCATTCAAGATACAACTATTTTGTGCAGCATCCAGACGCTCTGCACGAAACAAGCCAGACGTGAAATTCGGCACTTCGATTTACGATTTCTCTCGCCAAAGATACTAGGATACTGCTATCAAAAGATACCTACAAAATAGCTCTGCAAAAGAACACAATGATTCCACTTTATTATTGCGGTTACGTTTTTTAAATTATATACTTAATGGTTTAACAAATTTTACCAAAGAAAACTCTTTAAAACCGAAGAATATAAAAATAAATGAATAATATGTATTTTGTAGAAATATCCTGTTCTGTAAAATGTCGGTGGAAATACTTGTTCTAAATCATGTAACATAAACCATATAAAATTATTTTTAAATCGCAAAATATATTTTGGTTTCAATAGTAAAATACTAAAATGAACGGTACTTTCTCTTTACGTTTGAATAATTTTGAAACATTATCTTTGTAAATGATAGAAAGATTCATACTTTTTATCATATTATTTTAATGTCAATACCAAATTATTTTAATGTCAAAAATTACGATAACTGTTAACATGTTCATTAAGTTTTATTTGGGACGGTAACAATTGTTATTTTTCAATCTCACAAGTTAATTATATTTCTTTTATACTCTAAAATATCTTTCTTATTTAATATATATTATATATTATTAGTTAGCATTTTGTAATCGCCTGCGAAAGTAAGTTTAGAAATAGTACAAGTAAAAAGAAAGGAAGGGAAAATATTCTTTCCTATTCGTTAGACAGTCGATTCTAAAAACTATTTATTTTTTTTAAACTTTATACTGAGGTGGCATTTTTTTTAATCTGTAATGTACTCGTGGCGTAAAGATTGATATTCTATGCATATGCAATGGTCTTTAAAACTTAAAAGTGTATTCATATTTACCTATAATTTTGGTGTTAACATCAATAAAGCACCATTTTATATATTTTTTTATCTAGAATCCGCTAAAAAAAGTTACTACCGTGTTTAAGATTTAATATTTTAAATATCAAACATACAAATTCTTAAGTAAATTATGTGCCCCGAAATAAATTTTCCACAAACATTCGTGTATATGTAATTTTCCTCAAACATTTGTTTATATATACCTATACAAATGTACTTTTTGTTTGTCCTGCTTGCATATAATATGCTAATGCCGCCTATAAGCGCTATCGAACAGTTTTTCTAATACAACGTCGCGATCAGTTTACTTAGTTTGTCATACAAATTTGCTTTGTTTAATGTCTAAGTTAAAAAAAAATTTTGCATTTCTCTTTATAAAACTTCGATTAAAATATATTCTCCGTCAAGAATTTATAAAAAAAACACCTTCAATCGTTTAAGTTGATGGTGCAAAGACATTGTTGGCAGATTGTATGCCTAACAATGAGAAAAACGGATACAATATTAGTATGACATTAAACATAACGTATAGATAATGTTGCCATTATGTTACAAATGTCGGTGATATGTCAATGTCATATTCAATGAAATGCGAATACAAATAAATAAAATATTAACTTTGAAAATTAATTACATTTCATATCTATTTTAGATAGATATGGTATGATTCTATTCATTAATAAGCAAATGTATGTTAATGGTCTAAATCAGTAAATAAATACAAAAATACAAATATAATCTATAAATATTTAATGCTGTGTACGCATAATCGATATATTTCAATATTTAACATCAAATTTCTTCGTCGTCAAATACAAACTAAAGTGGTTGTTTTATTTGTTTACGATATGTTTTCCTTCTTTATTAATAATTAATTCTGAAAGTTAAATATTTTGCTCATTTTTCAGTTTTTAAGTGATTGAGTCTACTCTACATTTAAATATATAACATTAATAACATCTTATTCGTTCCCTTGAGACGAAACCTCGTAGCATTCAATGGATTCAATGTGCGGGTGCCGGGTCCATCGCGTTGCAGGGAGAGGAGCTTCGACAGTGTCTGGGACCCAGGCGTTGGCTTAAGGGGCCCCTATCTCACTCGCGTTAAACGCTCACCTCCACCGTCCAAGCTCCTCTCTCTACCTAACCAAATTTGAAAAGAACCGACTAGGGCTGCCTTCAAAGTACGTTCCAAGAATGAATTGATATTATTTCTGAACAGGCCCAAGTCTTTTAGTAGGTTGCAGAGAGATTTTGCTGTTATACCTCACTTCTACCGCGTACAAATCTATGACAAACCTATTTCGAGTGAGCTCGTTTGTGAGCTCGTAATATTTATTGACCTTGATGGCTTGGTTTTTGGGGATGTTGGTTTCTCAAGGAACCGTAAGCTCTATTATCACAACGCGCTTTAAAATTCGCAAATACATAAATATAACAGGTCTGGAGGCCGACGTACAAATATCCTCTCTGATTTTGTATTGTTTCTCATACTTATAAAATAGTACATTAAAAAACTGCCAAAAGCTGATTAATTATTTTTTCCAATAACTTAAGTTTCTTTTTGTCAGATTGACATTTAGTATGATACAATATTTGGCAAATATAATATAAATATAAGTATTATAAATTATAAAAAGGTACTTGAGCGTATTAGGATTTATGTATTTTTTGTATGTATTTACAAATAGGTACTAGTTTGTATGAGTATAAGTATACATGAGTGTATTTGGTTGAATACAATGTTTTTTTTTCTTTTAATTTAATGGTCATGAAATTTACATTAAAGTTACCCAGAATTAGATCATGTATAATTATTATTTGTTGACCCGCTGGAACAAATATGAACCTTGTTTGTTTAATTAAATGTTTCTCGAATATATTACTCTCTTTATTGGATAAATTTTATTGCCATGCACTAAATATATATCATTTTTTAAATTTTACATTTAACCTATGCCTATTTAGTGGCCCGTTTATAAAAAATATTTTTATTAAAAGTTAATTGCTTTTATACTACCCCCAAAAATTTTTTGTAATGGAACAATTAAAATAATTTGTTTATTTACATTTTATGGTATGTTAGAAATAACTAAATGCAAATAAATTTATATTGTTGTGACAGGGAATGAACTTTTTATGATATACACGAAAATAATTTTAAGCATACTTAGATATCTTAAAATATGAAAACTTATTTCAACATACGATTATACACCTAATACGAACATATTTCTTATAATCGAGTCCCGCAAAATCTAATGAATGACCCAGTCACAAAATCATAGGTAGGTGGGTATCTATTCATCATTTGGATATGATTTTACTACGCATAACATAACCGAAAATATTTTCTTATATTTAAATAACAGTGAAGAAGAAATACTTCCATATAAATTAAGGAATACTTTACACAAAACAAGTTGATTAATAGTCCTTATATGTAACAACAATAATTGTAAGTTTCTTGTGAGACCACAATAATTTATTCAAGGGCTAACCAAAAGCGGGCCTGTTTCGTCTAATAACATTTTCCGTTTCTGGAGTTACATGTAGAACAAATTGCCTAGAGTGAATAAATTATTAAATTTAAAGCGAAAAAGGGTTACATCCAATTACGCAGTCCCTTATTGGCTGTTTAGATGAAATTTATAGGTGTAAAGCCAATGATGGCTATGATAACAAAAGCATTGATGAAATTCAAATAATTGTTTAAAGTAATTTAAATATAAAATAGATCTATGTTACCTTTTAAAGAGAAACACTTTCTTTAACTATCTTAAATTACCTTAAATGGCAATGAATTATAATAACAATTCTTACATAAATTTTAGATAAATAACAGTTAGGAGGCAAATTACATTTTGTTGGATAGACTTAGAGAACGCGTTCGGGTCGATACAACACGAATTGATGCTATTCGCGCTAAAATGGTACAACTTTCCACCTCTAGTTAGTGACATGATCGCGTCGTATTACTCAAAATTAAAGTTGCATAACAACTGAAAAAGGCAATTCAAAAACTTTTAGTTACAATTTAGGACTATTTCAAGGTTGCTGTTTATCTCCAATTGTATTTAATATTGTAATTAACAACTTAGTAAATAAATTAATCAGCAACGAGAAAAAATGGGGGTATTGGTTCAAGTTTAATAATAAATACACGGAATCCATTTTAGCCTTCGCTGACGATCTCGCAATACTGACACATAACCCCAAACACTGTCAAGTACTTTTAGATGAAGTGGATAAATTCTGTGAGTGGACCGACGGATTGAGGACAAAACCAAGTAAATGTCACTGTCTGCGTCTGGGTAGGCGGAATACAAGATACACCTCATACGATCCGGGATTATCGTTAGGCGGACAATGCATTTCTACGGTTACAGAAAATGTACCATTTAAATTTCTCGGTCGGAAGATTGATAATATAGGTCGTACTCCATCTTTAGAAGGTATAGAAGAGAGCTTTTTAAACGATCTCAACAAGGTAGATAGCCAAGATCTCAGTAACGTTAAAAAAGCTTGGATCTACGATAATTACCTAACTTCACGTTTAAATTGGCCTTTCCTCGTCTTTGATTTTAATAAAACCCTTTTGTCAAAGTTAGATGCAGACGTCATAAAGATGTTGAAGTTGTGGCTCGGGCTCGCGCTAACAGCTAATTCATCGGCTTTATTCAGGGATCGCAATAGTTTTTGACGAGTCTAAAAAGGCCATCGGAGCTCTATAAACACCTGAGAGTTTCCAAGAGATATATCCTGGGGAAATCCCATGACGACGTCGTTACATCGCTCCCAAAAGACAAAGATGCCCCAGAGCTAGAGTCAAGGCTTCAATTCCACAAGCAGTTTATGATAGGAGCACAAAGTAAGAGAGTAGGGTTAGGATCAAGTAAGAAAGTCCAAGATACGGATATATTGAAGTCTTTTATTCGGCAAGACGAGAATGATAAATATAAGATCCATGCAATGAGTTTAGAAATGGAGAACGAGTGGTTAGACATAGGAGATTTTTGCATCCCATTAGCACTAAAATGGCGCACCTTAATCCATGTTTGGTCGCCAGCATTGCTAAAATTCTATCTCAATGCGTTCCAGATGACTCCCAGATCAGAGTAATTTAGTAAGATGGGGTAAAGATACCGAAAAGACTTGCTATATCTGTGGGAAGGCAGTTGGAACTGCTAGGCATTTGTTGGTGGGATGTAAGGTACTCCTCGATAGCGGTCAATACTCGCGTCGTCACGATAGGGTTCTGGAAATCATACGTGAAGCGGTTAGTCTTTCAGAAGCCAGAGCGCAAAAGGAAATAACCACAAAGAGCGATAAGTAGGTTTTGTGAGAGAGGGCACTAGGGCTATAAAAACAAATATCAAGCCTTACTCCATCCTTAAAGCGGCTACGGATTGGACTATAATGATGGATACGTGTGAAAAACAATACAAAATCCCCGAGGATATTTGTGCGTCGGCCTCCAGACCAGACATATTTATGTATTCGCGAATTTGAAGCGCGTTTTGATGATAGAGCTTACGGTTCCTTGGGAAACCAACATCCCCAAAGACCATATCATCAAGATAAAGACTTGGGCCTGTCCAGAACTCACATCAATTCGTTCTTGGAACGTACTTCGAAGGCAGCCCTAGTAGGTTCTTTTCAAATATGGTTAGATAGGGAGAGGAGCTTGGACAGTGGAGGTGAGCGTTTAACGCGCGTTAGTTAGGGGCCCCTTAAACCTACACCTGGGTCGCAAGTTCCAGGCACTGTTGAAGCTCCACTCCCTGCAACGCGATGGACCCGGCACCCGCGCGGTGAATCCATCGAATGCTAAGAGGTTTCGTCTCATGAGATATGGATTTTAAAGGCATACATATAAAAATTAGTTGTAAGAAAGAAAAACATAATATATTTTAGGCATACATTTTAAGCGGAGACTTTGATAAACTATTCATTTCGACTAAATCCAAAGTGTGTCCGCATACATCCATATTTGTCAAAGCATTAGAACGTTCATAATAACTACGCCTACTGATCAGGCAAGTTTTAGCTTACCCTTACAGATTGGTGAGCACTGTGGAAGCCAGTCTAAATGTGAGGTCCGGACCTGTAGGGACAGAGACAGAAAACTACGAACCGCTTGGACTTGGTTTTACCTGGAAGAAAATTATCCGAACGCTAACCGTGTAACATGTTATTTAAGAATCTATATCTATCTATAAGACATATTCAATTTGGAAGTTGTGCTATCACTAATTAATAACTAAACGCTAACTATAGGCCGTCATGAAAGGTGAAGATAAAATATTTATTATAGAACACAAAGTAAAATTAAAACTTTATGAAAATTTACGTGCAGCATTTTTTCACCTAAATTTTACAAGACCTCATTGATTGAAAACTAGATCCGAAAAAGGATGCTCATAATTATATTTAAAAAAAATGATATCTGCTATTTTTTCTGAAATCTCAATTTAGTTTGAAGAAGAATGTTTGTTCTTAACGAAAGTTATTTTGCCAAAATATATATTGTAGTAATATGAGAGGGTAGGAGAGAATCAATGTAGGAATATGAGAGGGTAGGAGAGACTCAAACGACATATAAGCAGTTGTCAGAGGACATCAGGGCTCTTTTTCGTTCGTAACGCGCGTTGGTGTGATAGTTTAGTCGTTAGTAGATTTTAGAAGTGTGTTTAAATCTTTCGATTGTGTTATATTCGGATTTCATTTAATGATTAGTTTAAATCAAGATAGTTGAAAGTTATTCATTTAGAATTGTTTTTATTTTTGTGTAAATTTAATAAATTAGCGGTGGAATTGTATCGAATGTTATTTTTTAAAAAGTCAATTCTTACCTTGTTTCTAAGAATATATATATATATTTTTTTTGGTATCAGATAAATTTCCTTTGGTATCAGATAAAATTACGATTATGACCCTTTTGTATATGATATACATTAAGTTACATAATTATTTACAATTAATATAAAGTTGTGCAAATAACTTCAGAAATTATGGCAGAATCGACTAAATATATATAAAAACATATGTCACACTGACTTACACAAATTTCCTCTTTACCCATATTAAAATTAGTATCCCTCCGAAACATGTTTTTCACCTAAAATCTAACTTTCAGCTCTGGTTACGGTTTCAGCTGAAAGCAAAACTTGCATGTTTTAATTAATCCTTGTTTACCAAAATCTAGTCCATATTCACATATGTATATGCAGATAAGTCTAGTTTAAATTTTAATATATGTAGATAGACACCGTCATCGATGTTGAATAAGATTAAAGAAAAAATTTAATTATCACAATATTATGTAAGTATGTTAAATAAAGACAGAGTAATATAATTTTTATAAAAGTAGGTTTCATACCATTGCAATAAAAGACCACTAAATAAAGCAAAAGCAGGTTTATTTTTTCTTCGTGTTAAATATTAAATCAACAAAGAATAAAATAACTTTTTATTTTTTATTAAAGCTATGGCTTCATTCACGCTGAAAATTTGTTTTTTGATTTTATTCATAACAAGACTTACTTTAATTGAAGCTATGTCTTTTCATAAAGATTACCTCGGTTATGACCGCGGCAGTCAATTCTACAAGAGAACAAACTATGTCCGAGACATTATAAACGCCTTATAGACAACTTACACACTATGATGAAGGTTATACTTATAAACGTATATCTCAACCTTGGACATAGAAAGGGAGGATAAAGATGACCATGACGACAACTTCTCAGCATTCCATGGATTCACTGTGCGGGTGCCGGATCCATCGCGTTTCAGATTGAGGAGCTTTAACAGTGCCTGGGACTTGCGACCCAGGTGTGGGTTTAAGGAACCCCCTATCTAACGTACCTTAAACGCTCCCTCCCCCGTTCAACCGCCTTCGAAGTACATTCTAAGACTGAATTGATGTTAATTCTAGATAGTCCCAAGTCTTTTAGTAGGTTGTAGAGAGATTTACCGGTATAACTCTCGCTCCAACTTCTACCGCATACAAATTTACGACAAAACTGTTCTTAGTGAGTTCGTTTGTGAGTTCGTACCTAATACTTATTTACCTTGATGGCATGGTCTTTGGGGATGTAGGTTTTCAAAAGGAACCGTATTAACACAACACGCTTTAAAGTTGGCGAATACTAAAATTTGTCTGGTCTGGACGCCGACGCACAAATATCCTCTTGGATTTCATATTGTTTCTCATACGTATTCATCATTATAAGGCAATCCAGAGTCGCTTCCAGGGTGGAGTAAGGCTCGTATGTTGTTATTTCTTTTTGAGCTCTGGCTACCGCAAGACTTACATTCACACACACTACTTACGTTCACACAGATTTCTAGAACCCCATCGTGTCGACGAATATTGGCCAATATCCAGGGGTACCTTGCAACCAGCAAATGCTTAGCAGTTTTATCTACCTTAATATATATATATATATATATATATATATATATATATATATATATATATATATACAAATTTCGGTAAAGGTACCGCAAAAACTTAGTACCGTAAAATTTTTTGTAAAATTACTCTGATCTGGGAGAGTCATTTAGAACTCACTGAGATAAAATTTTAGCAGTTCTGGCGAACAATCATGAATCAAGGTGCGCCATTTTAGTGCTAATGAGATGTTAAAATCTCCTATGTGTAACCACTCGTTCTACATTTTTAAACTCATCGCATGAATCTTATATTTAGCATTCTCGTCTTGTCGGTTAAAAGACGTATATATATCGCTATCTTTCCCCTTCTTACTTCATCCAAACCCTACTCTATTACGGTACTCCTATCATAAATTGTTTATGGAATTGAAGTCTTGACTGGGACAACTTTGGGTTTTAGACGTGATGTTACGATGTCATCATGGGATTTCCCTAGGATATGACTCTTAGGTGCTTATTGAGCTCCAACTGCCTTTTTAGATTCATCAAAAACTATTGCAATCCCTGAATAAAGCTGATGAATCAGCCAATAGCGCGAGCCCGAGCCTCAACTTCAACACCTTTATGACGCTTGCATCTAACTTCGACAAGAGTTTTTTTTAAATCATAGACAAGGAAAGGCTAATTTAATCGTGATATTACAGTTAATTATCGTAGATCCAGTCTTTTTTGGCGTTACTCATTGGTTAATTATTATCTACAGCATTGACAACCTAACGATAATCCCGAATCCTATGAGGTATATCTTGTATTCCGCCTACAGACAGACAGTGACATCTATTTGGTTTTGTGCTCAATCCATCCGTCTACTCACAGAATTTATCCACTTCATCCAATACTACTTGACAGTGTTTGGGGTTACGTGTCAGTTGGCGAGATTGTCAGCGAAGGTTAAAATGGATTCTATGTATTTATTGTTAAACTTGAACCAACATCACCATTTTTTCTTGTTACTTATTACTACTATTTCTATCCACTAAGATCTTAAACACTATATTAAATATAATTGGAGATAAACAACAGTCAGAATTAGTCCTACATTGTAACTCATTTTTTCAAAGGCTTTTTTTAGTTATAATAGAAAACTTTAAATTTGAGTAATATGTACGCTTTCATATCATTAACTAGTGTTGTATCGATTCGAACGCGTTCTCTAAGTCTATCCAACAAACTGGAATTAAAAAATATTTGTATGGACTAAAAAGAAAATGTGAATTTCTGAATCTAAGCGTGAAATACCATATGTTGCAGCAGTAAGAATGTAATGTTTATATATGTATAACATATTTTATAAATGAAACCTTCAATTCCATCAAGATCGGTTGTGTTAGTCCGACAAATTGCCTCAATTTGATCTCGCTATCTTGTTGACCAGACCTAGACATTAATATTAATAGCAAGGACAAATAGACTTCTAAATGGCACAGACCCGACTGAAACTATAGAACTTGTCTCAATACTAAAATTTAAGGCAAGCCTTGGAACGACGTCCGATACTTTACTCGTGTCAAATTTGTTAGATTAACGATATGAACCAATATGTCTGACATCTGTTGTAGAATAAATCAAATTTAGAAAGTGTAGAAAGACATGCGTTTACAATTTTATTCCATATAGCTTGTCAGTACCATACTTTTTATGTATATAATAATTAATTCACATAATATATATGGTACAAAATTTAAGTGCTATTGATATTAATTATTAAAGTAAAGCTTTAATAAAACACAAAATAAAATATCCAAAAAGGATCATAATTTATTTATAAAATGATATATACAATTTACAATTGACGAAAGGACCTTTAGGACGACCAGGTTTAAGAGTCGACAGTTTATAAAATATTTTTTAAAATACTTTCTGCTAATTTATCAGTAGTTTTATATTTTTTTATTTATATATATATTTTTAATAATTTACATAATACTATTTGTACGGGCTCGTTAACACCTCGAAGTTCTAAAGGTCACTCGGTGATGCATAAAAACATCCTACACAAGTTTCATTGGTAATAGTAATATCTAATATTTACAAGTCATATTTACATAACCTGAAATTTATCAGCAGTCCTCTCGATGAAACATTAATTTCTATTAATTTCCTATATTGCTTTGACTTTATTAAGATCGCCGAAACTGAATTAATCTACAGCTTCACAGTTTCTGAAATTTCTAAAAAAAAATTTTGTTTCACAACAAATAAATGTTCATGAACAAGTTACTGTCAACGCCGATAACTATAGTTTGTGATTTCAATCTCCTTCAACATTTAACTATTTATCACAATCGCATATTCAAATCAACCAAAGTAAATGCAACAATAATGCATACTTGCAAGTTGTAAATTTAACTAACGCCGCCTTGCGTAGTAAATACATGTAAATACATGAAAACTCACAGCCCTTAAAGGCGGTTCAATTTTCATACCAACAATCTCATAGGATATCAACGAAATTATATTTGGCAGTGCCATATTATAACATTTTATTTAAATATTACATATTTATTAACACTCCCGTACAAAGTTATATATATGTTTATGTCCACACAATAAGAGCCACTAGCTATGGTTGGAGTTGCTGTACGAGTTCATCCTCTGCAAGTTAACCGACACACTGTTCCCGTTCTTCTCTAGACCCGCTATAAAGTCTTCCAACAACTTAGCTAGAGCCTTCCTTTTGAAACGTAACGATTCACTGATGACGTCACGTATCACCTCCTTCTTTATATCAACACTACCTTGTAATTGTTTCAAGTATTCGAACAGCTTTGTGAAATCTGTTGAAAGAATTGAATATTACATTTAATATTTTTATAGATTATAAAGCAGTTAGCTGACACTTAAACATTTGTTTATCTTAATTGAAATAAACAATATTATCAGGGAATAATTAAGAACACATTTATGATAAAAATTTTAACAAAACATAACAAATGTAAAATAAAGCCTAAACTGTCACATACATATTTCATTTATATGAAAAATTTGCAATGCCATTGTGAAGAGGCGAATATACACTTTCAAGCAAAACCTGTTTTATAGGATTGTCATGCAAGTTAACAAAAATATCATTCATATAATAGTAATATATTGATTGTAAATTACTCCAAACAAAGAGTGGCACTTTCTTTGGACTCCCGTGATATAGATGGCGCTGAAGGTTTGAATAACTATTGTTTTTTTTTTGTAATGTATATAACTGTTAGCTTTGAGGCTTTCACAGCGTCACCGGGAGTGTGCCTGTTCTGATAGCGGCCCGTCACGAAGCAGCCTGAAGGGCCGATATCTATTGTGTTCAGACACGCAAGGCCAAATATCCTTATCATCGCACCGTCATAGCAATGGGAACATAATTTTAAATATATATTTTACAATATAATATAAATTATTATGTACTTTCTATAACGATTTCATCCTAATTATAAACTAATAACCTACATTTCTTTAGCTACTTTTCATATAAACCAAGTTAATGAAAGGATTCTTATACATATTATTACTTTGAATACACACTGCTATATTTGTCTTACGTACTAAAACTTATATTCCTTTAAATTCAATACAATAAACTAGACTATTATTAGCCTAACTTCTCAAAGCTATAAAATTTAATACAAATTAACTAATATTATTGGCCAACTTCTGTTTAATATTCCAAGCTGTAGCCATAACGAAAACTATAGGATAAATGGACATATAAATGTTAATGAAATTGTAACAAAGAGTTAGAAATTAACCAACAAATTATATGGAATTAGAATGAGTCTTAGAATTACCAAATTTTTTTACCAATTCAATACTGGAAAGTCGTTACATAAAATAAAAAAATCTTTAATTCTAGAAGAATCCTAATACCAGATGCTAACCAAAATCATATGGAATAACATTTTGATAGTGCAAAAGAACTACATAATGTTAAAGATGATGAGACGCACTAAATATGTTTATAGGTATATATGTCATGGCCAAATATTTAGATTATATTTGGGTTCATAATTTCAAAATAAAGGCAATGTTTAAAACCGGTTACTGGTTTTTTTTTCATAATGTACCCGTTTTATATAAAACATATACATCTATAAATTAGAATATAGAATATAAAATAAAAAAATTATAATAAACAAAAAAAATATGGTCCTAGTATCTATATTAGTCTCAACTAACACATTTCAATGATAGTATAGTACAATAGTAATATTTCTTATTCATAAATGTATAAGAACAAACCTCTCCCTGGCCTCCTCACAGCTCGGTACACATCAGCCCTCACACACAGATTGTGTTTCTTGATCTCGGCCAATTCCTTGGCAGTCGGCTGAGGCGGCACCGGCGGCTCGTGACGCTCGCTCTGTAGATATATAATAAATATTTTATTAATCTTAACAGTAGGAGGATCAGAGTTATTTTAGTTAAATGGTAAATTAGAGTTCTATATAATCCCTTTCTTAGTTACTAGTTTATTAAACAGCCATCATTTTATTTTTTACATATATCTATCTACCTCTTATTTTGTGCAAGATGTTGCCTTTACACATACTTTACTCATAGTTTAGTTAATGGTAATTGTTGACCATAATTATTTTGTTTTTTGTAAAATATAAGACAAGAGACGAAACCTCTCAGGATTCCATAAATTCACCGTGCGGGTGCCGGGTCCATCGCGTTGCAGGGAGAGGAGTTTCAACAGTGCCAGGGACTTGCGACCCAGGTGTAGGTTTAAGGGGCCCCTATCTATCGCGCGTTAAACGCTCACTTCCACCATCCAAGCTCCTCTCCCGACCTAACTAAATTTGAAAAGAACCTACTAGGGCTGCTTTCGACGCACGTTCCAAGAATGAATTGATGTTAATTCTTGACAGGCCCAAGACTTTTAGTAAGCTGTAGAGAGATTTGGCGGTTATACCTCTCGCTCCTACTTCTAACGCGTATAAATTTACAACGAACCCATTCTTAGTGAGTTCGTAATATTTGTTGACCTTGAAGTCAGGGTCTTTTGGGATGTTGGTTTCCCAAGGACCCGTGAGCTCTATTAGTACAACGCGCTTTAAAAGTCGCGAATATAAAAAAACATAATTTAAATTTTAGTACTTATCGTGACACTGCAACAAGAATATAAAAAAAACGCTGGTGACAGAATGTAACAATCTCACCTCAAAACATCAAAAGATCTTTTAACAATTTATCATAATAGTTATGAATAAACTATTAACAAAAAAATCTATTACATCATTATTCAATAAGTAGACTGCTGTTTACTTAATAAGTTATCACTTACAAACTGTTTCGTTACTATTGAATTACTACAGAATTTAATTACTTAGAAAGTATTCTATGGTTTAAGGAGTGAGTAAAGTCATGTTTAACTTTACTCACAAAAAATATTTATAAAAATAAACAAAATCTACATTCTCAATAACTGGTCTCCATTACTATTTATTTATGCTTGGTTATCTTTTAATCTTTGAATATTTACTACCTACAATCATTAAATTAATGTATATTACCAGTTTACATTTTATACCACAAGGTGACGTCTGCGGTTTGAATTAAGATTTATTAATTAATATATTCTATTAAATATTATATTCTGATAAATTTGATCTACCATTTTTTTAAAATCCAAGATCATTTTCTGTAGTAGTCTTTTTTACATATTTCTAACTTTGTTTAAAAGAATTCAACCTCACACAAAATATTATCAAAAGAAAGTAAAACAATTGTTGAGAAGTAAATATACTAATATCCTAGTTTGTAGACATCACAAACTGTACATATATTACATAGTTAAAACAGACTTGAATTAAAATCAATTATGTATAGAAATGTCTGGTCTATAGATTTTTTTTTAATATGTTAACCTTATCTGTATCTATAGATTCTCACAGCGATTATATTGTAGAGTCTGTATCAATATATTTATGTATGTTATATCATTAGATACAATTATTAAATACAAAAATAAATTTAACCTTCCGTCTTCTTTTCCTTTCTCTTGCTATGAAATTGTTCTCTGCCGCAATGCCCTGTATGATAGCGTTTATCTGAAGCTCCTGTGAATCGTGGGACGGTGACGGCAAAGACGCCTCCGCGGGCGGGGACGGAGACCTCGGCATTTTGCCCATCGTAGTATAGGCATCTGGAAAGAGAGGTACCATCATTGAATATTACATACACCTTGTTTATAATCTATGGATCTCTAAAACGAATTAAAATCATTTTACCATTTTAAATATAAAATTAACATTAACAGTTTATGTATATAAAAAAAATTAGCAAAAATAGCAACTTTAATTTTAAACAAATTTAATTAAATATTCATAGCTACTTTGCCATGAACCTATTTTTTATTTAAAATAATGTACTCACATTAAACCTTTAAAGGCTAAGATTGTCTCAAAATTTTTGTATTTTGTTTCTAAACAAAAATGTATATGTTCCCATTCCCACATAATTAATCGTCGTCTCACCGTATAGGTATTAATCACTGAATTTTATTTAATATAATATTTATATATACTTCATAACAAAAGGATTATTTTTTATTAAAAATGGTAGTATTATATATTCTCACTCAGTCATTTCAAATAAATCAAATCTGAGTTCTGATAAATGTAATAAATTACTAATGGACTGTAACGGATATTTTTGTGTGATATTAAAAGTTAGCAAGAAAATGAATTTTATATGCCTCATATATTTTAAAACCTGCTCTTTCTGTAACAGCCTTCTCAATCTATTAACATTTATAACTTTTAAAACAGTTAAAAAAACACAAAAAGTAAAAAAAATGCTACCGCTCACAATATTCAGTACTAATTGGATTATGTAAATTTGTTGAGGTTTTCAATCAACAATCAATCATTCATGTCTTGTTCACCATTTAATTAACAATATCACATATTAATAAGGAATATATATATATATATATATATAAGGAATATATATTTATATATATATAAGGAATATATATTTATATATATATATATTCCTTATTAATATGTGATAATATATATATATAGTCTGTGATATTACGAAAACACAAGAAATTGTAATGTTTAATTTTATAATCCAATCATAGAAAAATATATATTTGATCTATTTGGACTATTATATCAGTACATCTTATACAGATGTATTTTATGAAAATATATATTAATAACCAAGGTTTGCTTACAGCGTATCAAAAATACCTACCTCCATTAAGAAAAGGCTTGACAACTGGTGGTAGATTTGCGGGCGCGGCTGGCGGTGGTGCCGGAGTGGGCGGACCGCCGTCCGGGCAGGGAGGCTCCTAGAACATGATATAAATAAAAATATAAACATATTCTATAACAAAAAATATTCTCCAACAACAACAAATGAGTACAACAAATAATTCCTAGTTTGCTCCCTGGGAACATCACACACATATATATATATATAATATAATAAATAATATTATACTAATATATTTCGTTAGAATTTCTTTGCAATTTGCGATAGATATGTTTTATTACTGTATATTTTATTTAACGCACAAAAACAATGTATTTTACTTGTGTTTAATTATTTCCTGTATAAATTTCATAAAGAAACTAAATATAAGTTAGACTTTTAAGTTTATTCATTAATAGAAAGAATAATAGAAATAAAGTGAGGAATCGTCGCTGGGTTTAAAGATTAATCCATAAGCCACTTCAAAACGTTTGCAGCTAGTATATTATCTGTATTGATGGCATACTCTGTATGCAGTATGAAAAAACGTCTGTCTTTACATACAGAATAAAAATAAAAAACAAATCGAAAAAATAAAAATATTACAGTACTTATTGACCCTATTTGTATCTAGCCTGTAATTTTTGGAATATAAAACATACATATTGGTCCAATGCGAAAACTTAAAAAAAGTCGTTTAAAAATTAACCTGACCATATTGAAAAGTAAAAAGTTATAATAAATTTTGACCCAGATGTCAACATATCTTAATGAGCAAGTATTTACTATTTTATCATTAAAGCGATTAAAATTATAAAATATTATCTCTACCGAGAAATTTATGTAAAGATCTTATTTAAGGATTACATTTCTCAAAACCGACTAAGTAGACTACACTACACCCACAGTAAAATAATCCCATTAGTGTCTTCACTGGCTTATATGAAATACAGATTTTAAAGCAGAAATATATAAACTTGCCTTAATATTAAGATGTATTATTTGTTTTTGTGATATCATTAGAAATAACTTCAAAAACCGGTTATCATATTATTTTTATAAGGAAACCTATAAATGAGACGACATGAGGATTTTATTCCTCAAAAAAGATACTCATAATAGCATAACTCAATAAATATATACCTCAGGTGGTCTCCCTGACGGTAGGTCCGACGGTACCGGCGCCAGCGGTGATGCCGGTCTACGTGACGTCACAGGCGACAGTGGAGCGGCGGGCGGCGGTGTTAGTGGCGGCTGAGGTGATAGCGGCTGTGTGATCACCGTCGGTGTGGACGGCCGCCTCGCCACCACGTGGTGCGGTATGGGTCCTGCCTTCCTTTTGGGCGGCACCGCCCGTGGGCTCTCCGTCCCCCGCTTACCACCGACACCGCCGCCAGCGGAGCCCCGCACCGCACCCAAGGGATCTATATCCGCCTCGTCCACCATCATGCGCTGAAAAAAAAGGAAGAATAGTTATAGCTTGATCATAATAGCGTTCTCGTAAATATGCAGATGCGCATGTGGAAATGTTATAGGACAAGTCGTGGTATAATATTCTATGAATACATTCTTGTTCTTGCTAGGTATTATTTACAAATAAATAGTTTTTTTATTGAACCTTTTACACAAAATTTTGTACTATAATAGAATAGACCTCAGAGGACGGAATTCGCTATTTATTATTTCTACATAGCACTGTCCTCAAATTAGCTACAAAAAAAACTAATGAAGAAACAATAAAAAAATAATTCCTATAATTATAATTTAATAATATGACCCAAATATAGTAATTGTATTCCAATTTTTATAACATCACTTATTATAATATACATTTGTATATCATTTAAAGTTGATATATTATTTTATTTAAAAGTCCCAATGCTATCATCAAATGAGTGACTAAACCAAAATAATATTATGGAGTGATTTAGTTTCTTGACAGTACACGGACCATTTATGTATGAACAACTTGTTAAGGGTTTATGTAAATTAATTGGAGTGTGGCATTAATTGTACATCATGACTGAAATGTGGGTTCTAACTTTTTAAAATATATTGATTAATTCCTTAAGATATGACTTTATGAATAAAAAAGACAGTGAATAGAATTTGTTTTTTTTATCTGTTACATAAAAAGAAGGTATTTTGGACCAATATCTAAATAAATTTATATCCAAATAAGATAGTTTAGAGTCTAGATACCTTAAGAAGATATTTTAATTAAATGAGCAGAATATAAGAATGTTACCAAAGGAAAGTTAGAAAGTTACATTTGATGGTTTGCCTACAGTAAAGCAGTTTCCTTGATTGAAAATAAAGGGGTCAAAGTAAAAGCAAGTGCCAATACATAATATTTTTAGACAAAAGAAGTAGACACCAAATCTTAATTAAAAATTCATATCATTTAACTATCATTTAAAGCCATTTTTTTTCTTAAGGAATATAAGAGTACCTTTTTTAATTTAATGATTTAATAAAGCACCTCAATTAGAACTATATCAACTGTTTAGTCTCACCTTATCTATCTTAAATGGATTTCCGAACATATGTTGCCTCACGGGCTGCGATTCGATCTCTCGTAACTGCGGCGTCATACGTTTTAGATATTCCTGGTAATTACCCATTTGAGCAACGGGCATCGAATGTAAACTATCTTCATCTACTAAACGTGTATGCGCTAACGACGGTTGAAGGAAATTAGCACGCATTCTCACCACCTGAAAAATAAAAAAATACCGTATTTTTAGCCATGTTAGCAAATTTTTAAGTTACGTATTGTATGGAATAACACAAATTGTACCTAAAATACTAATAACACATGCCTCATGATTTCAAGTATTTCATGTTTATTTAGAGAAAAAACATTGTGAAAGTGATAACTTAGTCACGATATGATGATTTTTTTTTTTTTATTATATATAAACTCTTGTTTTAGATAAAATTAATGACATACCTGATCCAATAAATCTCGCCTCTGTATATCAAAAGGGTTTCTATACGTATGGGCCTGTGTTTTATGTCGTCCACGCGATAGACCCACAACAAAACCGCCGAATTCGTTCAACTGATCTCTTAGAGCCGTAAACTTGTCTTGTAGACACGGATGCGTTGTTAGATCTTTCTTAAGAGGAGATCGCGGCATTACCCGCACGCTTTCTGCAACCTGTAATCAAAATGTCATATTATAATAAAAAACTATACTAAAAGGATATGGATACTGATTTTGGCTGTAAATGAGACAAATCTAAAATTTTCAAATAATCTTTTAATTGTTTAGAATCACTAATAGTGGAATTGTTTATTAAAAATATATAAAACGAAACAAAAATAACATAAATTGTCAAATGACCTACAAATACAAATAATGTTAATTTTATGAATGATTTTCTCACCTTCTGATTATTTCCAGTCGATGCCTTGTTTATAACATCCGCACAAAGTTTTTCGAATTCAATTTTCGCCTGGTTTTTCAGTCTTTTCAAATAGTTTAATACACAGAAGCTCAGTGAGTTGTCTTGTGTATCTGGAATCAAGCTCTGCACCAACGGTGTTGACGCTCCCATTTTCGTTAATGCCCGCCGGAGTGGCTACAAAAAAATATTATTATTGATGAAATTGGCTAATATTCAAATAAATGAAAATAATATAAAAATCTTCAACCATTTATTTACAAACATATGTTTTATATTTTTCAATGTATCTTTTTAGTAAGTTAATAATAGGTTGAAACGTTTACCGTAACGTAATACGATGGCATGCGATCCAAATACTGCTGAAAAGCCATTTTCCACTCTGGCGTTGGTTTGCATCTATGAACTTTAAACAAATCATCCAACAACGGCAAAAGCACTGGGTAGTTGTAAGGCAACACAAACAAGTTGACGCAAGTCAGGTTCGTTGATGCTTTTAGGTAGCCAAATGGATGACTGACTTCAGAGTTTTTGCAGCCACTGTTAGCAACAAATACCTGAAAACAAATAAAAATTATATTTAAAATAACTGATAAAACTATATCCTTACTTATAAACACAAATAAAAAAAATATATTCTATTATTTTACTTATTAAGTTATTGATGTTATAATTTGTGATTAGGAGGAATTTATAATCATTTGGTTGAAATTCACAAAAATAATAAAGGAAATTTTATAATTAATTAATATGTACAAACCTGCCAGCAAATTGTTGGTTGCTTCCTTGCCAAAATGAACTGTGTAAGTGGACTGGGTTCAAGTTCATACTTGTCAAATGGTAAATTATCTATGACCATTGGCTCTTGACTGGAGCAAGTGAACTTGACCACAGGATGAGCTGACCGAGGAGGCTATAATAAGAACAAGTTCATTAGTTTCACGCTTCTAAGATATAATATTATAATTTTGTTTCATACATGTAACACTTGATTATTATTTTTATTATTTTTAAAGATCGGGTTTCGCTGTAAACAAGGACAGATCATAAAAATAAAAATTTAACAGAGACCAACCAACCTTGCAAGTGGTAGGCTGTATTGAGAATACTTAATTAGATGCTTCAAGAATGCCTGACTTACATATCCTTTTAACTTATTCAAATTTATGCACTTTTAAATGCAAATGTGATTATGTGTTATTCTAGTATGCAAGCATTTCTAATGAAAACTAAGGGAAATTTAAGTATTAGATACTTATATACATATAATTATCATTTTTAAAGGATAATTACATATTAAAATAATCACTACAAAAATATTTACTATCTCCAATGAATGTATACAAAACTCACCAAAGTACCGGCATTAGGATCTGGTCTAAATGACTCGGGTATAGGCCAGTAGCCAACTGCAAAGCCTTTCTGTGAGACAGTTCTTGGTACATAGATAAGTCGTCGACATGAATGCCAAGCTGCTGGTGTGCTTGCCTGGTTGGGTAATCCTGTCTGATATGAATTTCCATTCCAACGCTGGAAATATAAACAATATTTTTACTAAATAAATGTCAATAATAATGACATTATACTTAAACAATCATTGAATAGTCACAACCTTTCCTTTTACTGTTTAGATTCATGAATAATCATATAAATTGAAAAAATATATGATTAATTATATAGAGAAATAGCAAATTTTTTCTTAACTAATAAATTTAATTTAGGTTTTATACCCCATTTCTCTCATCGATATCCATTTCTTTATCTTCTTGAGTAATTTCCTCTGGTTCTCCCTCCCTGTTACCACCATCTATGGGAGGTGGATCTGGACCTATCTTTTCAAAGTTGATAACCACACCGCTTTGGACTTTTTGGACCAAGCTGTCTATACACTGCATCAACATACGATGAGAAGTGATGCAATATGAGCGACCTTAAAATATAAAGAATAAATAAATTAGTACTTCTTTTTAGTTTTAAACTAATAAGGCAGTTTTAAAAAAATCCAGACAGTGTTATTAAAATTTAATATATTATTTTGCAAATTTGTATTCTCCAACAGAAATCTAATTAACATAACTTTAACATCCGATTGGAAACTTGTAGTAAATACACTACACTATCTTATAAGACTTTGTAATATAAAAAATAAACACTTTATTATTTACCTACAAAAATAAACAACAAAATATAATTTATGTGAATATTAATAATATTAGATAATGACTACACACCACCAGTGACCTCACACATGGCATCAATAGGTGATGAATCAGAGGGCACAAGACCAGAGTCTCTTTCTACAGCTGGAGTTCCCGCTAGCCTCAGAACCAAAGAAAACAAACGTTGGTCCCAACGGAAAGGCTCTCTAGTAAGCTCGGAACCGGGAATAGGACAATTCATTGGTAAATTAAACTGTAAAAATAATAAAAACACTTAATATATACAACATTCAAATTTACAAGAATATAATGATTAATTGAATATATATATTCATCTAGTAGGAGTAATTTACTTATTTGCTTCCTGATAACCTTTTAGGTGCAAAATTGAAGAAAATACCACAACATACAATGGCATATCTGAACCATGGCATTATACAATAAAGATGAAAAAACTTGTTTAGCCAACATTCTTTTGTAAGATAAGATATGGGTAGCAATGTTTATATTGAGTAATTTGTACACAAGCCTAACTTCAAAGTGATAACTTGAGAACATTTATGTCATTTTAGTTTGAATGACAATATTTGTTGCAATAAATGTAGTAAATATATTTTTTGTTAACACTAAACATTAACTTCCATCTTAATCAAATGGACATCTCATAATCTTGTTCATTATATTCTTATAAGAAATAAATAATATCTAATACACACCTCCTCTTGGATGCCAGCATTGCTTGATAACTTTCCTCCATCAGTAATCACAACTATGACAGATGGTTCAAGGTAAAAGGGACATCTTCCCTGGCCATACGTATCTATTCCAGTCTGCATGCGATTTATATTTAAAACATCAAAAGCATGCTTGAGAGCAGCTCCCATCGTTGTTAAACCAAGGCACTGTAAATTCTTTAATTCATTGATAAAAGTAGCCAAATTCTCCTTCCAACCAGCCTGTAATAAGAAAAGATTTACTTTATTAATATAAAATATACTTCACAATAAGAGAAGACTAAATATTGTACAAATTATTGTTATCAACCCAAATGAAAACCACAATTACATTACTATGAACACTCATCAAATCATATTTCCCCCCAATTCGCCATTTCGTTAATAACGTTTTCTCAACCAATGAGAGCACTACGAGAGCGCAGTCGCGAGCGATATCGCGAAGGCAGCAACGGCAGCGGTTCGTCCTGTTTACGTCGTGTTGTATATTAAAGTAAAATCCGTTCTTTTAACGTATGTTCATGTTCTGGATTAATGATTGCAGTGAATATTGTACTATGTCAACTAAGCCGCCAGTAATGCTATTGTCTATGCAACAACAACAGGAATTACTCCCAAAAACGTGTTCAATCTGATATACTAACCTTGATGTTCGCGGGTGGCTCTTCGAAAGTTAGAAGCATATATCTATCGCCTCTGCTTTCAGGAGATCGTTGACGAACCTAAGACATATTATTTCATAAGCTTCACACACTTAACACGCGATAAACAAATCGATCACAAAACGAGGCGGTTTAAGGAGTCGATGACACTGCACGTACCTTTACGAACGTTTCCACAGCGCCCTTGGCTACATCGAGCAACGTTGGGCGTCCGCCCAAATAAGCTCTTTGGTTCATAGAAGCTGATGTATCTATTAAAAAGACTATAATAGTCATCGTGAAAAAATTCCTAAATATTCTTCTAAATACATTAAAATATGCGCACGCTATTATGAACAAGAACAAAAATGGCTGCTACATTGTACGCAGACTCGCTGAGAGGCGACCGTCCGACAGCCGCTTCGACGAGCAGCTGAACAAGCTACGCCACGAAGACTCCAAAAGTACCACGTGACCTAATCATACGTTCGGTTATTCTCGGTCTCCAATAGAAAAACGTTCGGCAAAGATCGTGCCTAAGTTTAATGTTGCCATTGCATCAGTTTAAATACCCTGGACAAAAGTTTTATATTATTTAATGTCAATAAATCTTTTAAAATATAAGTCTTTTTACTGTGTTTGATATTATTTACTTCCAAAGCGAAATTTACTGTATCGAAAAATGGTGAAGTATTCCACTTGTCTGACAATAAAGAAAACTTTAGCTTTAAAGTAGTCTTTGTGATGTAAAGAATTTGTTTTGTTTCAAAATTTTTTCTTTAAGCACATCCTTTTTATTTTTTTGAAGAAAGAACTAAACTTTATTCCATATTTTTTAAACATATTATCATTATTATTAAAATTGCCCCATAACAAGGCAAAAGAAATAAAATAGCAACACTGACAACTAAGTGAACAGGATTAAAATACAAGTATTTTAATAATATTTTGTAATCTGCCGTTGAAGTGACAATTTAAATAATGTTCAACAATGACACTTATTTAGGATGTCTATTTTTAATAGATAAAATTTATAAGGAACTTGAAAATAGTTATGCCTTTCTTACTCGTTAATTATAATCAGTACTCTACCGGAGACAGCGGCAAATTTAAATTACTTGCATGATATCATGATCACTTATGATTAATTACGAATACATAATATAGGACTGGAGGAACAAACTTTTTAATCTAAGTCGACGTTCATGCAAACATATTTTAATTAAATATTATGTTTTCGTAAAAAACTAAACTGCAGTTACAATTTATTTTTTGATAAGTATAATTAACACAGTTACATTTAATTGTATTATTTTAATAATTTATATAAATAATTCTAATATTCTTGTTATGAGATATCTAAAATAAAAATGATTATTTAATACTTATGTTAATTGACATCAGAGTTGCTTCTTACTTACATACGCTGAAAAACTGTTTTAGGACATTGCACTTTTCAAATTTTAATGAACATTTCTTTAAGTTACAGTCACTGAAAACACTAAAAAACAATAACCTTGTTATAACAAAATAAATTTAGATTCTGTTTTTTTTTTTCATTTTAAACTGTCACAAAATGTGCTTTGACTTTACTTGTACTGTCCGTTGGAGGTCTGTCATCATTATCATCATTTCACACAGGTACCGTTGCTAGGCTACGCTTGCGCACTGCTTCTGAGGGTCAAGGGGCAGAACTGAAGACTGGATTTCCTAGTATTATAAAAATACTTTGTAAACGTTATCCTTGTAAAATTGCTATATTATTAAAACTTTCAAAGTAATCCTTTTTTAACTTTCCTCGAAATGTTATTTCAAAATAATTTTAATTAAAACTTTCGCTTTTATGTTGCCTAACAAAACTTACCAACTCTGTGAGCGTGGATGAATATACTACTTATTTTTATCATATGATGGCATTTTTAACATAATTTCTCTAGACAATTTTGTATTTCCTCGATCTATGACAACAATTAAAGAATTTAAGTATAGAAACATTTACAGACAATTTAAAAAATATGCGTTGTCCTTGAGATACATAGTAATGAAAACTGACAATTCTTATTTTCCTAAAATCACATTCATAAAGCTTTATTCTATGTCAATCTTCTTTTTGTACGGTAAGTAGAAAATTTAAAATCCTTTCTTTTTGCTAATAAAATAAGGTTACGTTTTTTTTATATTGCTGTTTTTCTCATTTCCATTGGTAATATAAATACATTACTAAAAATTTTTGGAAACAAATAATTCATTGAATGGAATTCTAATTTATCGTAAAATTGTTTAGAGATTTAGCTAAAGGCTATTTTAAAATGTTAAGAGAAATAAGTATATGTGTAAATATCGTTCAGGCATTTGTATATAATATATAATAGTTCTTAATATGTGATAAGTGAGCCAGAGATAGTTGTTTTGAACGTAGTCAATTTGAAAACGTTGCCGGTTTGTAGTTTCCGTTTTCAGCGACGTTGCCGTTATGACGAACTTCTTGCTCGATGTACATCATGCAGATACCCTTATTATTAACATTTATTAACTTATCTTTTTTCCACATTTTTTTGCCTCCAACACATCCATGTATCCATGTAATTTGTTGTAACTGTGGTAAAAAACTTATTTAATAGAAAGAAAAAAAAAAAGTATTACTGCTTTTTGAAGTTGTTTGTAACAAAAAAGAAGTTTTTTTATTGGGTAATGGTTGAGATAGTAAAAGTTTTATTGTTCTAAATTTGAAAACGTTGTTAAATGGTTTGTTACCAAAATAAGATATGATAAAAATTAAAATTTTAAGTAAAATCTATACTAATATTATAAAGCTGAAGAGTTTGTTTATTTAAACGCGCCAATCTCAAGACCTACTGATTAAAATTGGAAAATTCTTTTTTGTTAAATAGTCCATTTATCGAGGAAGGCTTTAGATTATAATATAAAGTAATTTAGTAAGATGGGGTAAAGGTACCGAAAAATCTTTCTATATCTGTGGGAAGGCAGTTGGAACTGCTAAGCATTTGCTGGTGGGATGTAAGGTACTCCTGGATAGCAGACAATACTTGCATCGTCTCGATAGGATTCTGGAAATCATACGTGAAGCGGTTAGTCTTTCGCTAGCCAGACTGCAAAGGGAAATCACCACAAACGAGCGATCAGTAGGTTTTGTGAAAGAAGGCACTAGGGGTATAAAATCAAACGTCAAGTCTTACTCTATATTTAAAGCGGCTTCGGGTTGGACTATAATGATGGATACGTATAAGAAACAACTCAAAATCCCAGAGGATATTTGGGCGACGGCCTTTAGACCAGACATATTTATGTATTCGTGAATTTTAAATCGCGTTGTGATAATAGAGCATACGGTTCCTTGAGAAACCAACATCCCCAAAGATAATGCCTTCAAGGTTAATAAATATTACGAGCTCACAAAAGCACTCACTCGAAATAGGATCATCGTGGATTTGTACGCGCTAGAAGTGGGAGCGAGAGATATAACGGCAAAATCTCTCTACAACCCACTTAAAGACTTGGGCCTGTCCAGAACTAATATCAATTCATTCTTGGAACGTACTTCGATGGCAGCCCTAGTAGGTCCATTTCAAATTTGGTTAGGTTGAGAGAGGAGCTTATACGGTGGAGGTGAGCGTTTAACGCGCGTTAAATAGAAGTCCCTTAAGTTTACACTTGAGTCGCAAGTCCCAGCCACTGTTGAAGCTCCTTTCCCTGCAACGCGATGGACCCGGCACCCGCACGGTGAATCCATTGAGTGCTACGAGGTTTCGTCTCATTAAAAAAAATTGAAATCCGTAAGATAATTGCTACTTTGTAACCCAAAGTGTAAAATCGAAAACCTATATATGCGTGCGCCGCAAAAACTATGTACAATACAACAAAATAATGTACTACGGATTTGTAAGTCCCTTTAGCACCTAGAAAAATGTCCGCGAGAGTATGTATCTGAGTATCATAGTTTAGTCACAATATTCACTTTTGTGCTAGAAAAAATATTATTAAATCGTCTGAAAAAAGATTCTATGTTAAATCATAAACGTGTATCGTAATATTTATCCTTATCCAAATTAAGTATTATCTTATCAAAGGCATTTGTTTATAAGTAAAATACTTTTTGTTTCATCCCAATCGGGTATTTCATTTAGAAGTTATCACGAGTATTAGACGCTTAGATATGTTACCTAATAATGAATTATTTGCCAAAGAGTTTTATCAACGTAATATACCGAATATTAAACTTTAGTATTTCACTGTAAAAAAAAATTGTCATTGAAATCATCAAATTACTTAATTTTAATTAAGATCTTAGATAGTGACTATGTCTGTCTGTGACGTTTTAACGCCTAAACCGCTGAAACGATTTTGATGAATTTTGGTATATCGTAAATGGAAACTTGGAGGAAGACATATGCTTCCTTTTGTCCTGATCCCAAATTACGAATCCCGATTCCCGATCCCGACCCCGATCCCAAAACTACAAGAGTGGAACCATGAAGTGCAATTCGGGTTCAGTGGCCGTAGTGTTACTTTTTTAACTTTTGTCCCGAGCCCGATGTCAAAACCACACGGGTGGAACCATGAAGTGCAGTTGTGATTTAGTGGCCGTAGAAGCAGAGAACAACTCTAATGTTCACGCGGACGGAATCGAGGGCAACAGCTAGTTATGTATAAAGTTCAACAACATCTAAATAACGAGAGCACATTTATGAAATTCTAATACACTAAAATCAAAATTACAAATATATTTTAATGTCTCATTATATGAAAACCTATAAATATACAATTAAGCACAATTTTTGATTCAAAGCAAAATGAGTCATAAATAAAATTTTGAAAATAATACATATATTTAGATATAATTTTCTGTCGTTCCCGAAGAAGACGCTAAGTCTTTTATTACCTTGATGATGTAAAGGCCATTCGTATAAAATCATACCGCCTAGTCTTTAAAAGCAAGCACGTAACATAAGTGATTTGCCTCACATTAAAATTTGACAATATGTTGCAGCCTCAAAAAAAAAAAGGAAACAATAATAAATATACAAGAATAGAAAGTGAGTAACATTTTCATAATTCTATTTTATACTTTGTTACACACGAAATCAAATCATAAAAAGTGAGGGTTTGTCGTTTCAACACGCTTCGAATTTGATATGGTAAAAATTTAACATGACGAATAAAACAACCTACTTAAAGTTAAAACAATGTTCATATTTATATATTAAGTTAATTTAAATTTAATATTTGAATGAAAATTAACAATGTAGTATGAAAAATTTATCAATGAGTAGTATTCAGACCTGCAATCGAACCGCTTTACTTTATAAGCTATGGTGGTCCAGTCCATGAGTAAGCATTCTATTTATCTTCTCCTAAGTACTTTAGTTAAGAAGGTTTTAGTTAAGAACTGTATATTTAGAAATAAAATAAAAAAGTATACATAAAAAAATATAAAAACAACTGTTATTTATAATAGACGCATAAAAAATCTACAGTCTATAAACGCTACATACTTAATTAATAAAATATTGAATGAAATTATGTAATACTTTTATATGTAATAATGTTACTTTACTACCTGTTTGGTTAGTTAGTAGTTGTTAGTAGTGAGTAGTTGTAAAATTATAATGTAATAAAAAACTTAAGAAAGGCAAGTATCATTTTAATTTAGAAGAAGAAGATTAAACTTGTGGTTTAAGGAATTAGGTAACGTTGGGAATAGGATTGTGGTATCTTCAATATAATGGAAATTAGTTACCTAGTGTTCTGTTCCTTCTTAGCGCTAGTGCTAGTTCTTTGTTCCGAAATAAAGACCCTAATTAGGTCTTAGACTGATATAACGAATTAATGTCCTTTTAAGATAGTGATGGTACATTCAAGAATTTGTGCGAAAAATTGGCATGGCTCCCCGGCAACAATCTACAGAATCTAGCAACAAAAATATAATTTCCTTTTTCACTATATTTTAGGCTATTTTATTTTTATTTTGTAATTTCTACGTAGCTGTCCTAAACACTTGGGATTTATTACTTAAGCTAGGGACCTCGACTAAACGTACTATTTACTCTGTTTTTGTACAACTCACAAACAACAGCGCCTTTCAAGATTTAGAATTACTGGCTTTTGAATAATAATCACGACGAAAGTCATGTAGTGATGCTTCGATATAGCAATTTTTCTTCGGGTGGGCTTTACATACTTTTCTCAAAATTCCTTTTGGCTGTACCATAAGTAATGGAAAGTGATTCAAGCGAGTGGAAAGCAGTGTCGAGATAAAGCTTTGTAAAAACTGAAAAAGGAAAGAATAAAAGACCTAACCATGCTTCTTCGACTTTCTCGAATACTTCCTAGTGAGCCCTGCCTTTGGCTTGCAGGATATGAGCCGGACTCTGTATATCTTCTTCAAAAGAACATGTTCTGTGCTTGATGAAGGGACGTAATTCATTAAGCAGCTTGTTTTGTCTTCTCCAACCAAGAATGTCCACAAATAGTCAGCATATCTTAAGCTAACGTAATTATCGTTTTACAATTTATACCATCTATCCGTTGATTCCTGCAAAATTCATTGATGTTTTTCATGAGAATTTGATTTCACTGAGATAATTCGCCACAGGCTGATTGTGTTTTCGTTAGCATATTAGGGTTTTAGTTTGGTAATCAATAAAATCTCCAATAAACTGAAGCGAATAAAGAAGATACAAAGGAATCGACAAATTCTCTTGACAAACGTACTGATTTTTAAGTTTTAAGATTATTCTCAAGTCTGTTCAATTTTATAATTTAAATACCTTAAAATGATATTTGGTACTCTTATTTTCTAACAAAATTTGTTATTCTGTGCAAACTCTATTTTTTTCCATAATCTTTAACATTTTAATACTATAAATAATTTATGTGAAACTAATAAAACATAAATTTTAATATGCAACTAAAAGGTATTATAATAATATAAAAAAATAAATAAATTAGTAGGTACTTATTTAGCAATAAAGTCTTAAAAAAATAAATATAAGCATGCTTGTTATGGAAAATAACCATGTAATAAGATTTTTAAGAGTAATTATGTTAAATTGAGACCGTCCACAGTCTACGTTCATATGAGCACGTAAAAAATTTATATGAAATTAAAGATACAAGGTATTAGTATTGGATATTACTTGTTATTTTGTAATTATCGCCTTATTTTCCTAATTAATAAAATAGACTTTTTTTTTTAACAAATTCAAATTGTATTCAATTAAATGCTTTAAATGTATGTACATAAAATTATGATACCTTCATCAAAAGCTCTCAATTTATTTAGACCCGAAGTTCGATTCTATTTATATCATATCCGTGAATACTAAATCAATCCATGGGGCAAGGGAAAACCTTAATGTAGTTGCGAGGGTGATGCGTTCACATTTATTAATTATTTATTTACTTTCCTAGTTACTTCGTAATTGTCGTTATTCTTACCTGGTCAGAACTTTTATAAGTATAGTATTTTTTTTTATCTATGCTTATATTGGAGAGGAAACGATTTGTGAATATCTAGGTATTTCATTTTATTTCTGTAGCATTTTAATAATTTTTCAGTCAATTATAGGTACTATGTACCTATAATTGACATACATATGAAAAAAATGGTTGCAAGCACACAGAATTAATGGAATATTTTCAAAATGACCTTTAATTATGATTTCTATTTTTTTGTAATGCAAATTTTTATAGTGACATTTTTAAATTTTATTTTAGATGGTCGCTCCAAAGTTATAAATTGTTACTCACTTTTACTTTTAGTGGAGACATCGTGAAAACAAACTAAAAATATTGAAACAACGTTGAAAAGAATGTGTCCCTTGCCATTTATGCACCAAGATAATGTATAAACCATTAGACATTACATTAGTAAGTATCAAAAGTAAGAAAAATGGAAATAAAAACATCATTATCAGCTAATTTTCCATGCGAATTTTAATAATAAAAACTAGGATATGCAAATGTAGTGTAATCCATAGATTTCGTGAAGGTAAACATAGTAAATGTTCCTCGCTTAATTGCAGTGATTCCATTAATACATGATTAGGTAACTATTGAAAGTATAAAACGTTCCGCTAACGAAAAGATAAACTGTACTGAGGGACAAAATTAACGTTGCCGTTGCAAAACTGCTGTATTCATATATCGCTGTAGGTCGCGGTTAATTTATTAACTACAAATAAGTTTGTAACCACAAAACGATGATTTGTCTGTGTTTAAACTACAAATATACGGTTTTCAGATTCGTCTATTTACTTGTGCTTTCTAACATTGATTTCTTGACTATGTTTTATTGGACCTGCATATTTTATATTAATTTCAACTCGATCACATTCTCACGTACCTGAGAAAAAGGGTCTTGACGGACGGACGGATAACAAAGTGATCCTATAAGTTCCATTTGTGTTGTCTGAAGTACGGAACCTTAAATAATAAAAATGACCTTTTTTATATTAACATGACCTTCACAAATGTTTATATTTTCTTTAGTTCCAGATGTTTTATAATAGGTTTTTATATGATTTCGGGTAACAAAATATTTAATTAATAATGATTATTTAATTATGTGGTTAATTAATTATGGTTTTAATACATAGATGTACAGCCGACAATGAATTGATGAACAATTTTCAAAACTATAGGTTAAAGTGACAAATTAATCTCATCTTAGGCACATTTTCAATCAATAACGCTGACAAAAATTAAGTCAATTAGGCTGGTTAAATTTTAAATTAAGTATTTATTTATTTTTTTGATTTAACACGTCTTATAGTGAATGGATGCAAAGGGGACCAACAATACTTCGTGGTAGTGTATTCACATGTGTGTGGAAGTCTTAAACCAACAAATAGCAATGCTGATGACGGACAGCAGCAAGTTGTTTCAGTAAATGCGAACACCAATCAAGGCAAATTTAATTAAGATTATTGCTTTAATGAAAGACAATTCAGTGTCCACCCCGCTAGCTCCCGTAAACACTCTCTCCAGCTGAACAATCACCCAGCCAAATTGAAGGCAGAGTTAAGAGGTAGTAACTGCCTTGTCAGAGATCGGAGGAAAGGATGAGGATGCTACAGATGCTGGCTGCTTACCTTACTTCCCTAAACGACACCAATAGTTCCAAAGTGGTGTTAAGTTTTTAACACACAAGTCAACCAAAGATAACGTCGTTGATGTTAGCAGTGTAACAGTTCAGGTCGCATCTTGTCATGTAGGGGAATACAATATATGGTCTGTGGATACGTAGACTGTACCTACACATTAAAAAGTTTAAGTGTATTCAAGGTTATTCCAATGTACGCTTCTACCAATTTCACATCCTAGCGAAGCCGTTGAAACCATATATCTTCAAAGACTTTGTGAATGTTGGGTTTTTAATTAAACATTTTAGACGATTGACATTACTTCTATGCTAAAGAGAGAATATACGAACATGGCAAATCGAGGTCATTGCTGATACCGGAAAATTTCTTTGAAATGGACTTGGGTAGGCCCTGATGGTATGTCTTGCAATAAAATCAACCTAATTATGTCTAATAAACTTCATATTTTCTCCAAAAGTCATCCAGCATTACTAGTGTAATCGCAGCCGGTATCACCGCCGTGAAGAGAATGAAAAATAATGTAAACATAGAAGAAACGCCTCCAAAAAAACCGATTATGCCTTTACTCCCAGATTTAAAACTGAATATAAAAGGTTTCAGTTCAGTTTTGGAAACCACGGAGAACATAAATAACACCACCAATAATCTTGTGCCGCTAATTTGCGAGATGGAATAAAAGCAGTTGAAAGGACGTTAAATGAAACTGGTCTAAACTCACTAATGACACCATGGAAAATATCAAAAATAGTGTATTTTACAATATATAACTCGTTATAGGGTTCGAAAGTCTTTGTAACGTGGGATACTCGATGTAGTCACTTAGCAAAACTCATGTGACGCGCAAAATGTGACACGCAAACTGGGTGACAAGGTTTCAAGGGCGACATCGACAGGGGTAAGGTTAGTTTATAGCTCCCAGACAACTTGCTAACAACAAAGTTTTTGAAAAGAACTCTAGTTCTGAAAGAGCTACGATACTTTTAGCTCATTCCTGCACTATTATATTACTCTGAAGACAGGGAGTACAAGTACTGAGGAAATATTCGTTATGAAACATGACAACTCCCTAGTGAAGAACTACTTACCGACAGCCCTCTTGATCCGTGTCTACAAATTGTTTTCGAGAGTTATTAGGAAATGAAAAGGCCTGTTAGCCACTTTAAGTGGGTTGTCTAGGAGCGGGACAGTTTGGGGGACCCTGACGTTGTGCAGTTGATTGCGGTAGGTTTTAATATTGGTTATAAATATAAAAAATTACCTTTTTGGCATCATACTTTTATTACATCGCTTCAATTCTTTTATTTATCTCATCTGCTGGGCAGAGCCGCCAGGCCGATGCAATAGTTCGAATCATGTGATAGTGAATAGAAACATATTCTCACTTATTCGTGCAAGTAGTTCGCGGTATTTGTAGTTTCAATATCAGTGATTTAAATAACTATTGTTCTCTGTTTTTTACATGCGTCTATCATCTCAATGATTGTTTTTCTTTTGTATTCCGTTCTCTAATACGCAGATTAAAATAAAAAGTTATAGTTGAATATTATTTCCACTTTTAAATTCCCGTTATCGTTCCCATTTTCAATTAATCCAATATATCTTTTATAACTTCTACACTTTATAATATTTATATAGGTGCTTATTTTATATTCATTTTAATTTAATATTATTTAAAATTAAATTTTGTGCAAATGATGAATACCTCATATATGTTATTCCTTTAAATAGAACACCAGTAGAGTTGCCTACTAAGTAGGTGTACCTTGTAAAATAGAGGTGTCACTTTCAGTGACAAAAATTATTTAATTACATCAATAAATAAGGCAAACTAGAATAAAAAATAGCATAAACTTGAAATTTACTAGTTCTGTGATGACGGAAAAATTAATATTTCTTACAATACCGAAACGACTTTGATGAAATAAGACTATTCCTATTCTTTTAAAATCATACATTCTAAAAATATATAAAAGTAGGTAGGTAGTATCCTACTTATGCTTAAATTTTAACTTAGAGGAATGTTGGATGTGATGAAAGTTTTTCATTTAAAAGAAGAAGAAGAAGAATGTCACAAGAGAATGGAATCGGAATTTCTTTTAATACCTTTTACAGCTGAATGATGGTTTATATTTATTAGATTTATATTATGAGAGCTCATAATGTTTGCGTTAATTTTACAAACAATGTTATTAGGTAGGTACAATTTTGAAACGGTCGAATAATTAAATAAAAATATACATTAGAATAAAAATGCCTTATGTAACATGTCTATGTTTGGTTTAGTTGTTTCGCATCTTCTTACCAATGAAATAATGTAATAAAAAAAACAGTAATTTACAAAGTAAAATTTGATATTACTATTTCAAGAAGTTATTTGTAAATGTTTCGTTCTGTCATTATAACGTTGAACAACTATATGACTCATGACGATGCGTTGTTATATAAATACGATGCGTTTTCAGAAGGAATCTAAATGAAACTTGAAACTCATTGCAAAGTAATATTATTTGCATTATTCTTTAATTAAATTCGAAAAAAGAAAACTTTTTGTATACCCTTCTGAGAAGTTTATGAAATTTATAAGTAGAATAAAAGAGAATAATTTATTTTATAAAAATATAGTAAAAATAGGTGATTAAAGTACTTCTAGTTCGGTGTACCGTGTAACGGCTTTCATTTTGATTATTTGGTTTTGGTCTTAACATATTGTATGTAGAAAGCGGATAAAGCATGTGATAGCACACAGGAGACCTTTATACGTCATTTAGCTACAATTTCTCGCGTGTTCTCAGTGCGTCTCTCTCGATCTACATTAGTATGTGAGAGATAAATGAACATAAAATAAAATGTGGGGATAGTGAATATTCATATACACGTCACCGGGCTTAGTTTATACATTTTAAAAACCTTAATGAATTCTGTTTAAATTTTTATTGTTATAGTTATTAAATTAAACTAAATGTATTTGTGAAATTTATCGGCCGTAGGTGGTGGCTTGTAAGCTGAACATTTTGTTCGTTACAAAGCCAGCAACGAAACTGACTTCCCAGATTTGCAGCATGAATCTGAATTTAAGATTATGCTACTTTGGTGGCCCGGTTTACAAAATTTAATGTAGACATAAAATAGGCTTAATAAGAAGTAACTGATGTTTTGGAGTTATCAAAAGACGGTAGTAACTAGTAGGTGGGTAATGAAAATATTTATATTACTTTTTATTAAAAAGTCTTTGCTCAGAGTTAGAAAAATTATGATCAAATGTTCAATAAATGTTATTTATAATGAGAACGTAAAATAATAAATAATTAAAATGGGTAATTTCTGCTATAATAAGTATAGCATAACTTTATCTACCCTGCTTGAACTTTATATAATAAATTCAAACGGCCGCGGCGCCAGAAAGATGCCATGTAAGCTACATTCTGCTACAACCTTGCAGTGTTCCCAATAAGCTAATGTTGAGATTATAATGGAATCGAAGACCTAATTTATGTTTTTAGAGTATCCGAAATTACGAGATTGCTATAAAAACTTAAATGTAATGAAGCAATTCTGTATTGGTACCTTCTATATCCCGATGAATTGATTCGAAAACTTCACATTACCAAAATTCAATAACTATAAAGACTATAACAATTTTCCGCTAAAATAAAAATAGATGTTTTTGTTTGTTTTATACTATTGCCAATATATTACTATATACCTACATCTGGATTTTTATACGACTTTTAGCTAAAATTTTAAAAAATAATAATATATTGTAACTGAAATTTTAATAAAAGTGTTGCCAAATATTGGAATATAAAAGAGTGGTTTGAGAGTGAACGAATCCACAGATATCAATGAGAATTTGTAAAATGACGAAAAATAACATGAGATATAAGGTAATTTCTAGCTGAACCGAAAAAAAAATTTTTATGTACAAAGTGCTTAATTCTAGTTCCCAATCTTTTTTATATTAATCAATGAAAAGGGTGAAAATTAAAAATGTTTTCATAAGTAGGTATTAGATCCTTGTTATTGGCAAATAATCAATATTATTTATTTATTAGAATTAGGTATTGTTTGAGTAACTACAATAAAAGAAGACGTTTTATAAATAGCCCTTCAAAAATATAAAAACTCAGACGATACAGATTATATTAGTGCTTCTGCTTCCCGACGAAGTAAAGATATATATCCGCAATGACTTACCTAGCAAACTTACCACTTTTAAACCCTAACTACATCGTGAAAACACAATCTGTATTAAATAAAACAACGGTAAAATACATCGGGATTTTTGCTTTTAAAATTAACAAATATATTGTATTATATAAGTATAACTTAAACTGCGATATAGGTAACTAAGTGTCATATCCGCTGTTGGCACCAATATTAAACTGCACTCTGCAGATATGTAGGTGTGTACGTCATTCATGGGAATTTATAGCACTTTTACATTATGCCTACCTAGTTATTTTTACAGTCATTTATCCAAAAAAATAAAACATTTCTGTTACTTAAGAGAAGTTCGCTTGTTTATCGTATATTTATTAAAGTTATGGTTATGTCATGTAATTATGTAAACTAAGCTTTGTAGAAAAATAATAGATAGCAACAAAAATTCACACCAAGATTATTATAGATAAAGTGATATCAATTGAATAAGAAATTTGATATCAATTGAATAAGATTCTTTTCGACGAGACGAAACCTCTCATCATTCCATGGATTCAACGTGCGGGTGCCGGGTCCATGGCGTTGCAGGTAGAGGTGCTTTAACAGTACCTGGGACTTGCAATTCAGGTTTAGGTTTAGGAAGCCGCCATCCAAAGTGCCTTAAACGCTCACCTCCACCGTCCAAGCTCCTCTCTCTCTACCTAACCAAATTTCAAATGAACCTGCGAGGGCGGCTTTCGAAGTGCTTTCTAAGAATAGATTGATGTTCGTGCTGGACAAGCCCAAGTTTTTTAGTAGGTTGAAGAGGGATTAACCGGTTCACCTCTTGCTCTCACTTCTACCTATTCTTAGTAAGTCCGTTAGGGAGCTCGTACCTAACACTAATTGACCTTGATAGCATGGTCTATGGGATATTGGTTTCCCAGAGAACCGTAAGCTCTATTGGACAACAGGCTTTTTAATTCGCAAATACAGAAATATGTCTGGTCTGGACGTCTACGTCCAAGTATCCTTTTGGATTTTATATTGTTTATTATCTATTTTGGTTAATACAATTGTTTCATTCTTACTTCAATGCTTTCATACTTTCATTCTGTTTATGAGAAACCGCGCTGCTGAAGGTAACACACATACGTCGGAAACGGCCCAGGGTAAAGCCCCGAGTGGAAAATGTAGATACCAAGATCCGATGTGCATTCAGTTCTACACATGCTTACAGTGTTGTAAATTTCATTTATTTGGACATAAAATATATCATATATAATATATATATAGTATCAATGAATAATAAATTGTTTTGCGATTGGATAAATATTTAGATTGCTTGTAGATTATAACAAAACCCTATTATCATACTATGATAGGTTGGCTTTTGAATTGTCATGCCTAAAATGCACCCTCCTGCATCGTATTAACGGCCGTATATTTTTGCGCATGTCGATTCGCATGCGCGTTTCATTTACTTCATGAACACTCATATATAAACACACAAACAAAGTAAGAATTTATCTGAATATATATACATAGAAAAATTTTGGGAAGTGTATAACCCATTAATGTGAGTGCTTTAAAATTATTTATAATTTTGTTTAATATATTACTATATTTTTTATATGGGATCTCATAACATTACAACTGCATCTTTTTACGCACAAATTTTTAAAGTCTTAGCTCTATTCTAAAATACTTTCTAGAATTAAATAAAAAGTCATAAATATATATAAAGTGTCAGTGTCCTGGTTATTATGAAAATATAATAAATATTTCTTCGGTATTGTTCATTAAATTCAAATCATAAGGAAAAACTCGTTGAGAGTACTCGTTGTAAGAATACAAGGATAACTCAGAAGCTAGATATAAATATTAATGAACACACATTTCCGTTTTTCTCAAATTTATTTGGGAGGAATTCATATTATTTTTTTGTATTATTTAATTCCACACTTCTTCAATAATTACTTTCCTGTGTCTATACTTGAACAATATATTCTGCCCATGTCATCTATGGTTGTCAAAATTGGACAGAATGTATCAGCTTATTTAGACACTAGTAGCAACACAGAAGTCATAACTCATAATATTAAAGTATCTACTCACCAACAGTCAAATGTGTTATTATAGATAGACGTTGGTGTGGATTATTTCATTCTTTAAATAAAATAATTGTTAAGCATTCAGCACATATTAATTTGAATATAAAAAAATAAATAAAATCTTAATTGAAATATAGCATGGAATAAATATCCGCCGGCGACTAGTTTGGTTTAAAATTGTTAAAAAGTAAAAGGAAGAATATACCGGCTTTAAATTCTTTTATCAACTAGGCAAAATGGAAGATTTGGATATTATAGAAAAGGCTTTAAAAAACCTTGAAGCTACTGAGGCATCAGAAGAAAAGGCCAGTAATTTTGAAAGTCTTTATAAAAATTGGGGAAAAAGTGGTAGCCAAGAAGAAAGAAGGAAGCAGTTATTAGAGAATCAGAAAGGGTATATTATTATTCTTTATAGAACCCATATTCTAATATACAATTTTATTTGGTTGTTTATATTGCATGCATTTAGTATATATAAATGCAAGGTTTTAGCTATTGCCAATTTTTTTGTTTTCTTTTCTTAATACAGGCAAAGGAAGAACAAAATCGATAATTTTCGTGGAATCTTGGATCTTGTAAATGCTGTTGAGGAAAGCAAGCTCTTTAAACCATATAAAAAGGTACCTTGATTGATAACGGCCATAATGTTATTGAACATGATTTTTAAATGTATAAAAATAGATAATAATCAAGCTTTTTAGGTGCCATACAGGCCAAATATATATGTGTCCGGTTTTCACAAGACTTGTTTGACATATAGCAATGTTTTGATGTTGTCCGAGTGGATGATTGAAAAGCCAAATGATTTCGCCACTAATTGGTATGTGCTGCCATGTCCCAAAGGCATAAGGTTACTTGTTGTAGCTAATCATGTAAGTATCTGGTTAATCTGGTTTTCTTTCTTTATATAACTCATATTTAATATCACTTTTGTCATAGGAAATCTTTCATATGAATTTATTTGTATATATATATTCTTAATATTTAGATAAATGCTCTTATTTTGATCCTTTAATATCTGAGTATGATTAATTATTATAATGTTTTTAAAGGGTACAACAAAGTTCTACACAAAGCGTGGTCAATTTAAATTTGAGTGCAACACTGGTTTACCTGGAGGCAATCCCTACAACTGCTACCGCAGGAACTGCTGTGTGTTGGACTGTTTCTATAATGAAAAAAATAACACAGTGTATCTCATTGACATGCTGGCTTGGAATAATCAACCAATGACCGATGGGGAGGTATGGATTTTTCTTTTTAGATATTTTTATATGAGAAGTTACATAACTGGTGTGCACACATTAAAATTTATACATTTTAAGTTATAGAACCAAACACATGTTATATGTTATAACCACAATAACTTTAAATATGTATGTTTAAATCATGGAATAATTTGACAGTGTTTCTGATACAATAAATATAAAAATCTGCCTCATTTATCATAATTATTTAAATTAGTTGTTGTTGTTGTTGTTGTTTGTTTTATGTATATATTTACTCTCCTAAAGGTATAATTTTCTTTTAAATTTAATAAGATAAATTACAATTGCAGACAGAATTTAGACAATATTGGATGAAAACTCAACTTGAAGATTTCCCAGATACAAAAACAATCAATAAGAAAAACAAGGTTATTATAAAATTACTCCCAATGATGCCATGCACAAGCCAATTCCTTAGTTTGTGAGTATTTATTATTAATAGATTTTTATTACTATAATTACTGATTTTAGAAAGCATTTGCTTTTGAGTCAAATAGATTTATTAGGATTATAGCACTATAGCTATGTATGCATGTACTTTTATAAGTTACAACGACTTTATTTTTTATCCGAGTCTATATATGATCCTAATAAATATTGATCACCATCCTAATCCAGTCTTATCATATATTTAATGTTATTACAAGATTCAAAATAAAAGTATGCTACATCGTCCTAAATTTCTGTAATCTTCTCACAAAACTGGCAATATATTATTAGATTAAATGTCGATTACAAAAAAATAAATAAAAATATGTGGTTTTTGTGTGAACTAGTATATTATGCAGAGACTTCATCATTAAATGGGCTATTATATACTGGACAGATTTTTTTAAAAATGGAACTAACACATTCAACTATTCATGAAACAAAATCAACTTTACATTATCAGAGGAATTAACAATTTGCTTTATTAAAGTTTTGTATTAAAGAAACTGTTTTAGTAAGATGCTGAAATTTTTGAAACAATTATCAGTCAAAAACAAAAACCAATTATACAATGTCTCAAAAAAGACTGTAATTAGTCTTTTTTGTGACATGTTTTTACCAACCACTTTTTTTACCAAAGCAATAATTTATGTTTTACTGTTATTTTAAATGTATATATATATATTGACAAATATGCTGAGAATTAAAATATTTATATGGACAACATTAAAATTTTTCTTTACTGGCAACTTCTAACATAAGTATTTTATTTTTCAGCCTTTTAAGCACATATCCACAGTTTGAGGATAACAATCCTCCCTTAGACGGTCTCCTTTTCTATCACAAACGTGCTCACTATGTGGCCGGTGAAACACCTCTAGTTGGATGGCTCTACCCATATATGATACCTGAAGTACTCGGTGAAGGTATATTAAAAGCATTGAACATGCAAATACACTATTAAATATAGAAAAATTTTAACATAATTTTTGTTAGTATTCAACAATTTTCAAGCAAACTAGACCTATAATTATGAAAATTCATGAGCAAAACTTCAATTAAAATATAATCTACTATTGTTATGAGTAATTAATGTTTATCTTACATTTTTAACTTAACTAAAATGAAATTTCAAATTGTTATTTTTTTATTAAAGTCAACCTTATTGTTTATAATATTAATTTCGTATTATGGCTAATTGGTACTCAAATTCACAAAACTATGGCCTTGAAATTTGATAGTTGTATAGCATATTTTAAACTATAAAATAAAAAATAATTATTAAAGGTAAAGAAGAAATTAAAAAAAAACACCATAAATGCCGAATGTTGTTATATGTGTTAAAATTAATAGTGTTTTAGTGGGCGTTAAATAAATTGTTATTAATACCAGATATAACGATGCATCCTGGATACATGTCTGAAAAACCGGACAACTATGTGAACCAGGCTGAGTTTATTAAACAGTTTGAAGAGAAATTGTCGAAAAGGTACAGAAGATTTACCCAGAATACTGAAATGGAGACAGAAAGTAACAATGAGGTATGGAACAGCCTAAATAACTACATTATTCCAACAATTAGGTAAATGTTGAGAAGCTAACATAAGTAATGTTAGAGTGAAGCCAATCAAATAACTTTAAAGATTTTTTTCTACCTTAGAAAAATATGAATTAGGTGTCATTAAAATGAAACAGTGAATTATATTTTTGAAAAATCATAAGCAACTTACATAAGTACTGACAATTTTTTTTTGTAAATATGTAAAAAATTAAATTGTTATGAGTTTTTTTCAAATCTACCTTACACCAAAGGTGAGTTGTGGCATAGACAAGGTAAGATGAACTGTTAGTACCTAGAATATAACTTCCATCAAAAAGATGGAATTAACTTTATCAGATTAAAAGCGCCCAGGGAAATATTTGTAATGATGGCTGTTCTTATTGTGGCTATTATTTGTTGTCGAATAACTTGCTGGAAGCCGGACGAAAATTCTCTTTAAGTCTGGCTTTTGATAAGAAAAAGAATTTAAGCAAGTAATGCTATTATGACATTTCGTCGGGAGTATATTTCTGTTAATGATTCTAGATCCCAAAAATATTACTTTAAACTATTTGAAATATGCAACGTAGTTATTTTTATTACAGATAGTAACATCAGGAGGATCTCAACTCGAAGGAACCAAAGAGATAAAAAATCAAGAATCAATTGAGACACAGGATATAGAACTGGATATAGAAGAGAAATCGGATGATAAATAAAGAAAAGCGCACATTATAACATAACATGGAATGGATATACATATCTCTTTCTCACTCATTAGTTAGAGGAATGAGGGAAGAAGAGCGTATTAAATGAAACAAGACCAGTATTTATTGACATGCGAAAAGATTTGGAGGACAGTTGGAAAAAAGTCATAATTCATATTACACTTCAAAGCTATTTGATATCTTATTGTTAGTTGTTCTTTGATTACTTACATTGTGTAAGATTTAAATATATATATATTACTACATTGAACGCTTATTGTTTTGACAGTAGATGTTGAACTTCGCACAGTAGATGTTGAACAGTAGATGTTCCACGCTTTTTATGAAATGTTCCTGACTCAATAAATACTACAACTGTGAAGTCTTTTTATTTGACATATATTTATTCTCACAGTCGATTTAAATTAAAAGTTAAATTTTGGTTTCATTTGTAAGCTATTTCTATATTAGCCACAGGTACTTTTTTACTTTGTTCTAAGGATATGTCTGTGTCTATAATTTATTGACATTGTAAAAATTCAAATGAATCCGAAATCAAAACTTCTAATTAATTTTAATGTGATTCCAGTGTCGGGTATTGTGTTAGTTGTTACAGGTAGCGAAGTACCATATTTAAAAATTAGTGAAGGAAATATTGAAAGCTTATTTTTTTCATTCAATTAATTAAATTTTACCTACTGTCAATCATTTAATAGGTACCCAATAAGATGAAATCTTGACAATTATTTGCAGATCGTAAATTGGATGATGGTTCCGCACAATAATTAAGGGAGGGTCGTTAAATAGCTTAAGCGTTTTCACGGTGATTTATCATACGTCCATAGACGTAAATTAATGTGGTTTGAGAATTTATTGTTCTCTATATAAACGTATCCAATGAATTTGTTACTATATATTATCTACCGAATATATAATAATTAAGTATGTGAGATTTGGTAAGTTTTATATTCTAGTCATTAATTCGGTCAATCTGTTTTCTTGGTTTGGACCTCCAGTCAATACCCAAGGGTAATCTCTAGGTACGAGAATGACTTCTTATTATAGAAAGCCAATTCATGTGCAAAATCAGCAATAAGGTACGGTTCTTTGAAACATTTACGTAATACCTCCCAAGACCTTTGGTCCCTTCCTAATAAGCATACCTACAAAAGAAGGCCTGGAATATTTTCTGGCAATCGTCGTAATCCAAAAGAAAGTATAGTTATAGTTATTCTAACATGTTCTTGGCTAATTTATAAAAGAATTAAGTAAAAGTTAAAAGTTTACAAGCACAATCTTTTAGCGCTGTATCGGTCATGTGTTGTTCATCTTCTTAAAACCAAGATCAGGGATCCTTCACTCTAAGCGTTGATCTCATAATTGATAGAGATTTCATCATGTTTCTTGATTGTCCTTAACTATATCGATATCTTTCCCGGTACAATTTTGAATTTCTTAAATGTTGAATCTTTATTAATATTTGTGTTTATAATGATGTCATGGGTTATTTATTTTTATCTGTGGATTATCATTTGCTTCATATTATATGCAACATCATTAAAGACAGCTGTGTTGTACAAATGTAAATGATAAATCTGTAAGTGACTTCAGTTATAGTATTACTATAGTTTTATGAAGTAACTGATCGCATTATGTACTTAAACTAGTATGAAAGTTTCTTAAAGAGGTAAATTTAAAATGAATTAGGTACAAATAAAGCCACGTGGGTACCAATAATGTTTATTCTACTATTAGGACGGCGCGTCGATTAAATGTTCCGAACAAAAAACGTACATAAAACCGGCATAAACGTCTCCTTTTACTTTATTGCCTGAGAGTCATTCACTTGCTGAAATATTGCGACGACGCCTTTAAAAAGTATTAAATGAAATACCTACTATGTAACAGACTGTGTTAAAAGCTTAGATTCGAATCTTTGTGCTGTGTTTTTGATTTTTCATTGTTTTTAAACGATTAACAAAAAATGCATGTACCTAGTCTGTATTAAGTTAAAACTATATCATTGATCTGCCAAACAGGTAATATTTATTAAAGACTCTAGGAACTAGCTTTTTGATTTTGTGAGTCGCTTAAGTGTCTTTAGGATAGAAACTTGAATACTTCTTGAACTTTAAATAAACATACATATATTCTTGTTCTGTGGAGTGTGGAATAAATTGTTTTGATAGGACAGGAAGCAAAAATGAATTCTCATATGGAAAATTGAAAAGGCTTAGGTTACTTTGTAATCTTTGTGTCCTAAGTGTGATGAAATGAAATTATTAGTGTAAAAATTTTTTGTTTAATAAACAAAAATATTTTGATATAGTAAGTTTAAATTCCAGACCAATGAAAAAAAAGATCAATAATTGAGATTTCGGCCCTTTTTATATACATTTCGGCGAATATGTATATTAAAAAAAACTTTTGAAGTTACTTTTAGTGTACGGAGTTAATTTTTTTTTTTTAACTTATTACCTGTTTAAATCACATTTTTTGAATTAGTGTATTTATGTTAAATAAAATATTTAGCAAATTTACTGTCCGAACAGTAAAATAAAGTAACAAAGGTCTTTTGGTAGTAGGTACTTTGTAAAAGGTAACTTTAACAAAGAAATGTGCGAGTAAGCACTACTGTTTGTTAAATCGACTACGTTCTCGTAAATTTCTTTTATTGGACCCGAACCGAGTTCTGGCGTTCTTTCAATTAGTTTCACTGCTGTAAAACCCAACATATAAGAAAATATTATTGACAACTTTATTAACCTTATATTATGAAACTTAGTATTACACATACACAAATGTATGTATTCGTATTTCAAATTACAAACTACATTTTTAAACGAACGGTGCTTATAAATTGTCGGTATCAAAATTACATGATATTACAATGAAGAGATTTAAATTTAAATCGCCATATAAGAATATCTTCTTACAATATTTAATATAAAAAGACTTTTGCATTGACTTCTGATACATAGCAGGAAAAATAAATTTCACGACAAAATTCTTCACATTTTTATTGAGTAAACAGTTGAAGACAGTAATGAACCAAGGTATATAAATTATTACATCACGACAGAATATTTGTATACAGTTACGTGCAAAAATATGGAACATTTGGAACGCCATTCTACTCCATTTTTATGTTTATTTTACCGGAACAATGTTTGATTGTTAAATACATAACTGAGAGAGGAAGTGGAGCAGAACGTTTTGCCTGTCAACCACATCAACATAGAGGAAATCGTTGTGCAGTGAATGCTCACTATTATACTATTTTAATGTAAGATGTTTTCTTTTCGTCGTGGTACGTCAACTAAAATTTTATTGTTTGTAATGTCATTTTTATGCACTACTAAACATCAGTAGGTATATGTAAATTTTAATCAAAAAGTTTTTTTTTGACTTGTAAACGATTTAAATCTGAAATGATGAAAATCTGCTGTTATTGTTTTTGAAACTATAAAAAATAAACAATATACAAGAGAAGAGAATAATGAAAACATTAAATATTGGTGTTTTAATGTATTCTTAGCGAGTCAAGCTATTGCTAAGATATAATAAGTTTGGTTGGCAAAACTTTTTTAGAAACGGAATAGTTTCAATAGATTCTGCTTTACAGTCAGTATTTATATTCATTACAATCATAACTATTTTGAATTAAATTCTTCCTGTATTAATAATTTCAACCGTACATTCATTTCTCCCAGTAAATTTAGCATTAATTGAAAAAGGTTTTTACTGTTTATTGTATTGAGTACTTGAAAATTTTACTATCTTTTTATGGAGTGCGTTCACAACTATATTATTTATTTCAAAGTAATTCATATATTTGATTCGGAGGTAACAAAAAAAAAAAGTTTCTCCCAACTGCAAAATAAAAAGATTGATTGATTTGATCTTGAGAAGGAACTTAAAAGAGAACATAAATTTCCATGTGACGGTTTAAATAAACAGAAAATTTATCATCACGCCTGAGAGCATGTTTGATTTATTGTCAAACTAGTCACGACACGGTATTTCGACAATACAGCACAGGTTTCTATCTGATTGAATTTATTTATTAATATTAACATTTGTCAGGATTCATTGTTGTTTTTTTGTAGTAAAGTTTTAGGAGTGTCTCTTGATTGGGCGTTCGTAAAAAGAAACATTTTTTTAGGCATTCTTATTCTGTTAGTAAAATTTTTGTAAAGGAGGATATGATATTTATAATAAAACACTGTTATTGACATTATTATTCAGTACGAAAATCAAATATAACCGCTTACATGTCATTGCTATAGAACTTAACAGGCGTAGTAAATGTAATTGCAATGCAGTGGCAAGGAAAATTGCAATACCCACAGTTGCAAAGCAATCCGACACAGCTGTACTTTTATTTTGGTCACTCGATACGACGGCTACATTTTAATTTCAGTTATAATTAAATTAATTAAATAATAGCCTGTTTTGAAAATAATATTCAGATAAATGATATTAATTTCAACCACAATTTTTTTAATTTCGTGTGAGTGGGTACCCACAAGTATGTTATACTATTATTAATATAAAATTGTCATAGAAAATATATTGGTAGTTTGGATTTATCAAACAGAATTATTTTCTAATGAGAAACAGCGTACATAACGACGAAGAGACCCTCATTAGCACTCCAGATAAGCGCTTCATTCCAAACTTGCTCTGGACTTTAGAGTAACTTTACTTATATGCTTTATTATGTAACTTATGGATAATGCAATCAATGATATCAATAATGTTTTAGAAGTTCTGTGTTGATAAACATGTCAATTCACTTAAATTCAAATTGCTACCTTTCTAAAATATTATTAACGTCATGCTTGCTGTGATAATTGTTGAATTTTTATATTACATTATTAATTACACAAACTTAATACAATTATAAATATATCGATTATGGATTTTTCATCCTTGAAAACATTCCTGTAATTTGAAGAAGTGTTTTTATCAATACCTTTTCCATGGAAATGAAACTATGTATTTTAAAATCCGTTAAGGGTTTAATTTATATTGATTGAAATATTAAAATTCTGTAAAGCAAAGATGTATGATATGCTATACAAGTATCTAGAAATATAGTATGTAAAAATATAAAATTCTTTATCCACCCCCAATGATGTGTCCATTAGACAATATCGGTTTAATTAAATGAAAGAAAAAAAAGACAAACACCTCTTTCTTGTAAACGCGCGCTTCGTTTATTTCATTTGAAGCGAGAAGGCCTTTATTTTATTCACATGGTTTCAGTCACGTTTTTATTCTGAGAGAATTGTCAATAACAGATAAACAACGGGAATATCATACTAAATGGCTGTTATTGCGAAGCTACAAATTATTTAGCATGAAAAATTTGGCCATTTACTATTAATTTTAACCCAAGTCAATCCAGCTTGTCGTTTCAAATTATTGTAATACAACATTTGTTTTTTAGACACTGGTTTTCAACGGCCTCAACAAAGACAAACTCTGAATATTTGTTCTAAAAGTGCCTTATTGCGGTTCCCCTAAGTTTTTTACATGAGAGCAAATAAATCCCGCTTTGAATAAGGAGACTGTCAGGGTAATAATGAGCTAACACCGAGGTAATCCGTAAATACAAGTGAATTTGGGGATTTTCTATCAGGGAGAGTATAATAACTCTACAGTAAAAGTAAAATAAAACATTATTTAAAGTCCGCTGCACGGCTCCATGGCCTCAATGAATGGGAATGGTAAGCTATATAAATCTTAGAATCTTTCACTCGTCGGAGCTGAATCAATTTAGTAAAGTCATTGTGTATTAATTCCTCCTTTCGGAGAATAAACTTGAAAACTATCGGAGATAAGTTCGATATAAACGATACGCCACATCTACGGTAGGTGACTTGAATTATTGAAAAAAATATATATTTTTAAGAAAACTCTAAAATGTAGTTTTTGTGCTTTGTTTATTTCTAACATTTTGGAGTCTGTAGTTGTATCGAAACCTCAATCTATAAATCAAACTCGCATTATTGAATGTCTGCATTTTGAGATATTCATAAAAATATAATAATTTTTTTAAAAATAATTTCATGAACCAGTCCCTTTCTTTTATTGAAGTAAAAGGCCTTAGAAAGAAAAATGTATTTTGGCGCTCTATAATTTAATATTATGTTTTTTTTGGTTATAATCTAAGGTTCACAAATATTCTTTGACACGAGCATAAGATTTTACCAGGCGTTTATTTAATACCAGTTTTACTCCATTTTTTATATTTTGCGATCCTGGTTTTACTGTCGTGGTTTGCCATTACTTTTAATAATAAAATATTTATATGTAGGTCTGTATAATTGCAAAGAGCTCCTGTGCTTATAAAAAATTACCCTTGTGAATACATATTGGAAAACATAAGACATATTGGATCAAAATGAAATTAATTTAGCAGAACATTAATTTGGTAACGATATTTGATATTTCTGTATAGCTCATAGCTGTGTTCAATGTGTTCAATATAGTGATATCGGAATGGCGACATCTGGCGACAATAACCATTATCCTGATTCAGTGGTTGTTATTGAGATCACCATAGATGTTAAATTACTATAGTAGAGATAAACATTTCCATACTTGCAATAGCGCTGGCCGAAATAAATATATTTTACACATGAACAAAATTTTAATACGCTATGTGAGCAATGACTGTGAATGATTCATATAATGCTTTGAATTCCGTCATATGTGAAAAAAAAAACAATACAATAATAAACAATGAAATAAATAAATAAGCTACAAAAATATATTGCATAGACTCCGTTCATTTTTGTAATGAAATAATTACTTAATCACTTCGTTAAGACGTAAAGTTAATATTGGTTACCTACTCTAATTTATTCTTATTCCTTTTAGGTTACGTAAATTTATCTATGAGTTGATAACTCTCACATGGGTGGATTCTCGTGAAACGCTTCGCTGAGGCTCCACAAAGCTTTTTTACATGAAAATAGGATATTATTTATTCTCTCTGGGGTTAAGCGAATTTTCGACGCACAAAAAACCGTAATCCATTGAAACATCACTGTTTTTTAAAGATATTTTATAAAAAAATATGATTTATGGTTCGTTTTGAAAACATAAAACATTAAATTATATTGTCATATAATATCTTAAAAAGTTTGAGCTTACCAAAGGGTGCAGGCGTTTAGTTAAAGTTTTATGAATGTGTTATATAATGTCATATTAAATTCGATTGTATAAATTCTTAGAAAGTTTCTCAATGTAAAAAGTATCTTGTCAGAAATAAAGAATGATACTTTATCTTTGTTACCGTTTGGTAATCTCCTTTAGTACCTTTCTTAATTTATATTCAGCACCTATCACGCATCCCCTCTCGTTTACTTAAAAACCCGTCTTACTTATTATATACTTTTATAGTTTGAGTTAATAGATTAACGAGTGGCCTTATTTACTGCTTGTATATTTATTGCAGCCGATATTGTAGTTTAAAATAAGTTGAGGTTTAGCACATGGTAATTTTCATAAAGAATTAAAAATAGTTATAATAGGTACTATTTGATGTAACTCTACCGGATTGGTATACAACAACTGGGCTATCATATTCAAATGTAAAAATAGATTTGTAATATTTCTGATAACATGATAGCTATAAAAGAAACATTAAATCTTATGAAAACGAAGAGTAACTTTTTATGAACTCATTAATATTCAATATTCATACTTTCACAAAAGCTGATGAAACTCTCCTAAAGTGCTACATTATTTTAATGATGACAAGAACAAAATAGCAGTACTACTTAGTCGTAGGAAATGAAAAGGTAAAACAGAATATGTAATATTAAAACCTACCTACTAATAAAACTAGGGATGATAAGCCAAAAAATATGTTTTTTTGAAATGGTTGTTTGTTTTCTTATTCAGTCAGTAAACTGGTATTTATTAAAAAAGAGATTTTTAATTACTCGTTACCATTGGATACTAATCCTTATTTTTTCTACCAAATCACATGACATCAATGTGAATAAAGTTAAAACCTAAATTATAATGACGTCTTTATGTTAGAAATATTTTTTCTTGTTTTGAATATATTTATAAAAAAAAAATGACAACTTTCTTGCTGAGCCCTCATTTTGATTAATGCGCAGTCTGCGCAGCGACGATTTAAAAAACGATAAGATAACAAAGTACGAGAATGTAAAAAAAGAAACGTTGCTTAAATTAGAAATAAACTTTTTTATAATCAAAATAGATTGAAAAATTCAATTTTTGTTTATGGTTACGACTTATGACTGTTTCTGCTTTTAAAAATCTCTTTTCTACTAAAAACAATTTTTTCGTACTCTTTATTATCATAATGGTTGTAAAAAAAACAATAACAACCAAATAAGTATTATTATAACAATCTAATTATCTAAAGGCTCTACCACCTCGCTGTGGTTAAGTCACTACAGCTCACACATGGCATCAGCCTCAGGGTGAAGTATTTTGTGAAGGTTATGTTTCGTCCGATGAGTGAGAGAGCCGGTTGCCCTTTCCTTTTTCCTAACCTTTCCTCTCCCGGGATTTTGATGTGTATAATGACGTTCAGTCCTGCATCCGCCTAAGTCTGTTTTGAAATGTTGCGCTTTTTACATTGGCAAAGGGTGACTTTGCAACTGAGAGTACGATCAGGGGATTTTCTGTACCCCTTGCTAGCGACACAAAAAAAATTTCGAATCTCAATTCAGACCAAGGGCAATGCTCTTTAACAGGATGGTTATTGGACATCAGCATCCCTCCATCCTTCCCTTCACCTTTATGCTGGCAACGCATCCGCAACACCATCTTGCAGATATCCCTTGGCGAAGGTAATTACCTTACAACTGGTAGGCCGTTTGGTCGTTTGCGATTGAAAAACATACTTTCAAATTTTAATATCCTCGGTTAACATCAATATAATCCTTACTAATGAGATCTAAGACTTTCGCGAGTATTCATTTAAATGAAACTAATATTTTTCGTATTACGCAACACCTATTGGGCATTCATTTCGTCTAACTGTGATAACGGTTGATGAAAGTAAACGAAACGTCGGGAGTATCTAGTTTTTTTAAATAATAAAATACGCGTAATATTAATATATAAATTTTATTTTAATCCTTACTATATTGTTTTAAGAAAAATCTAATTAAGGCATTTCTTGTGAGAGAACATAAAAAAAATAGTATCAAAGACTACTTATTTGATGCTAGAGATGATTCGCGGATATAAAGTAGAAGTATTATATCCCATAGATCATGCTCTTTCTGACAAATTTCATCGAGAGGTCTAAAACTTTTGTGAAAAACAACCATGTTTCTACCAAGACTACTCCCCCATCAATTGAAACAACTTTTTGTTATTGAAACAAAAAAAAAAAAACATATATATTCCGAAAAATCTGACAAATAAGATTTTTCTTATTTATTTTTGTTGTGTTTTTACACAAACCATACTTTTAACAATGAGTTGTCAAGATTTTGTACCACTTTGTATTATCCCAAATTAAATAATAGCTCAACTCTTAATAGAGATCTATAGCAAAAATGTTGTTATACATTAACATTTGCTTTTATAAAATAAAGAGCTTAATGGGTACAATTCATTCAAAACAAAACACACAACTTAGTTCCTTATTGGACAATGTTAATGGTAATGGGTAATTAATAAAAGAAAAGATGTCTATCTAGAGACATCAATAATTATTAAATGAATGAGTAAGGTTATAAATTCGTAGCCGTCTTTTGATGGTAGTCTCTATAATGGCCTGTGTTGTTTCATCGCTCGCCTTTCAACTCACTTCTACATTGCTGTCGACTGTTATGCGACATGCGATAGACGAACGAAAATTTTTGTGAAGATGTTATAAGATTGCCCCATTAGAGCCACATTACCCCAAGGACACTATCAAAGTAGTCTAGGCGCTATTATAGGTCTTACTGATGTTTCGTCTAAATTGTTTGATAGTTCAGCTCAATAGGTTCTTGATGTTAAATTTGATTGCATAAAAAAACATACGTCTTTCTTCTCATCAAATTAATGTGTAAGTGATTAAAAAACAACATAAAACAATAATGAATGCTCAGTAGAAACGAGGACTGCAAAAAGAGCTCGTTAAAGTTTAATTTGAAATCTGAGTTGCTATGCAGTAAATAAATAATAATTCAAAAACTTGAAGCGTTAAAAGTTTCGTACAATTTAAGTCATATTCAGGCGTATTATAACGAGAATTATGTAATAAAAGCAATGAATATCGTCTTGGTGTTCAACTATTTGAGGACTGATTCCATATTGAAAGATTACATATACTTGTGTTTGTTAGTGGTGCAAATAATAATGGCGACAATTTTTTTTTTCAATTTTCTCAATATATTACAAAAGAAATATAATTACATAGTTTTATTTTTGTATTATAAGAACTATGGATGTTTACCGTTACGTATGAAAAGCAATGAAAATAAAAATTGATTGCCGTCATAAATGTGTCATTTGCTTTTGATAGCGCAAGACTCATAAGAAACAGACTTCTTCGCAATATTCAATATAAGCGTGGATTTAGGTAATATAAGCCTTATTAGAGCAAAATAATGTTTTTATCTTTATTTAAGGAGCTTGTTTCTTTCGGACTAAGTCGATTTTTAGACACATATTATGTTTGTCTAGCTTTGTTTACTGTATTAATTTATTAATCATAAACTTATTTTGGTACCTAATACATTTTTAACTATTTACAACAGCCTATTAATTTTCTCCGACAAATGAGCATTAAAGGCATTGTTGCAGTTTCTTTATGTTCAGAAAATATTTAAAAACAGCAGACCTTTCGGCTGCGTTGTTTACTCATTCATACTAACTGTAGTGTTAAATTCAATTCAGGTTTTGTGATAAATGCATATCATTAATCTTTTTCCAGTCAATAGGACTCCGACATTGTTTTTTGTTACACAAAAGCTTTAACAAAAAAAAGTGTAATGAGAATAAAACTCAACAATTTCGTACATGCTCAAAGCAACTAGAACCGAAGAACCGATATCAATCAAAGTGAAGTCACGTTTTGTTGCATATTTGAAGTATCGAAGAGAGGCAGTTTTAAAAACATTGTCCTGAACCATTATTATTAGATTTTTAGTTATTTTATAAATTGAATTTCGTTTTATGTTAACATTTATACATATAAGAAATTAAATGTGCATTTTTCTTGTGTTTATGCGCGTCTGAGTGGTAAATCTTTTCTGTTTTTATTTATAACTTGTTTGCGATATATTTTACGATGTTTGAGACTTCTTAAATTTTTTATTTAACTTTCTATAAAATTACCTTATACATTAAGATTAAACTTATGGATTATTGTTAAAATATATGTGAGTAAATGACTACTTTATCTTCAAATACAACACGGTTTTCGTAAATTACCTAACACTGATATAGATAGTAGATTTCCATAAGTAATTATACTAGAGGGAACTTATTATTAGAAAAATTCAATTATTTGAACAATATTCCTAGATGTAACCCAATCAAGTTGTATCCTTCGCCTAACTAAGCTTGATGCAAATGTCATGTTGTTATTGCACAAATAACAATAGGCACCTCTCTATGCTAAACCAATTCGATTTATAATCTCGCCCCTAATAAAGCGATAAAGATATTTGGGAAAATCAAAATTTTAATGAAGCAACATCAAATTGATCCCGAAACGGAAATACTATTATATTTTCTGTTTTCCCATTCCTCGGATAAGAATAGAAAAAGTTCATAACAACTAAAATTATAGTAAAAATTACTTGAAATGAGATTAAATCACACTGATGACGTAGAACATCGAGTTTTTTGGCGATATTTATCAACACATAAATCATTTAAATACGAATAACTACTTATATATTAATAAAAAGAATTGTTTGTTATAGCGTCTAGACTAAAGAATAGAAGGTATTAATGTAATATGATTCATTCCGACTGAAAGTATCCAATATATGATATTAGTGACACCTGGCAGCACACACTATATCACAGGTGTTTCGTTCGTCTTATTTTATTAAACCCATGTGTAACCTATGATGCGTGAACTGTTCAATAGATCCATATCAATATTTATATTGATATTCGATGACAATAATAAAATATGCCTGTATATTGCGGTCCTGAGACCATATAAATTTCATTTTTGTTAAGAGAAATTTGTAACTCCCTTTCGCTTAGCGAGGCGGATTTTTTTATAAAATTTGGCATAAAGATTGAAGGGCACTATGAGGTTTATATATATGGAGGAGTATAACATATAAAGGATGTAACGTGCCAATTTATTGAATGTCAAAAGATGGTAACAAGCTTTTTTTTTGTACTTTTATTTATTTCTATATTATCTTATAGACTTTATGTTGTATATTCATTTTATATTGCAAATAACTTTAGAGTATAAAAATAATTTTTGTAATTAATATGTCATTTGACTTCTAAAAAATAAGCTATAGAATTTAATGTGTATAGTAAAAAACAATATATAAAATTCTTTGTTACATTCAATGTTAGTTGAAACAAATATTTTGTGCAACTTCTTAGAAAACCTCACCTTATATTTTGTATTACCTCTTATGCCCTGCGAATATCATAAAAATAAGCAAGGTGCTATAAATAGGGCTTAACTAACAAACAAGCGTGGATACGAGGGTGAATTTAAGTGTTATGCTTATTAAAGAGATTGGTGGTACAAAATGTGGATATGTTTGCACATTGTTTTCATTATAGTGTAAGACATCCATTACTGTCTTGGTATTTGTCTTAAATGATATTTAGCTGTAAGTAACTCTAACTTCGTTATCATACAGCCAATATATATTTTTCTTTTATGATAAACTTTATATATATATATATATATATGCGCGATATTTGTAATGTCTTCTTTTAATATAGGTGATTTGTTATTATCTAAGCTAAAAATAACAATATTATCGTCTATTTTTAATATTCAATAAATCATATGAAACATTAACAAAATATTTCATGACTATTGATATATATATATATAATCTATATATATCTATATCTATATATTTCTAGATTGGGTCTGATTCTGATTCTGATTTTAGAATAAATATATCGTAATATTTGGAAGTTATGACATTTTTATAAATTATCGTACCATAAGACCCGAATTAGTTTCAACGGAGACTTTTAACCACATCTCATATTCACTAAATACAACTGAGTTTTTTATAATAAGATGCTTGTATAAATATAAAGATGAATAAATGTCAGCCACAAGACTTCAATTAGATGTAAAATTCCTCTGTTGGCGCGGAAATTGCTTTGACAATTGACTTGTTTTTTTTTTTTAATATAATTGAATCTGTTAATAAATCACCCTTACAGTAGAACATTGTAATTTTATTTCAATGCGCAAGGGACGCCCACATTATGTGATTTACAAAAGTACTGATATATGATTCGTTTTTCTTTTGTGATAACTTTATATTTATGTTTGTTTTGTTATCTCTGTTCTTTATATCGATATCCGTCAAAACTTATTTTTTTTAATAAAGGCTTTTATTAACTCTGAAGTCAAGACTGAGTTGCTAGTGCAACTGTCTAGTACAAGTTACACCTTGAAACTATTTTCCGCTAGCCCAGCATCTTATTGAATACTTATCAGTCTACTTCGACACTTTCACTCTTTCCGAAGTGACGCACTTCAAATTTAGATCTCGGTATTTTGAGACGATCACCCGTTAATTCAAATACTAATGTCTAATATTTCGATTGCTTTGAGAGATCGAAATTTGTCTGAAGTTATTTAAAATGTACATGATAATAAGATCAATGTTACAATATGCAATCAATAAATAGAGGAAGAGGTAAATTTTATGTACGAGTATTATATAAATTATTAAAATTATAACTTAAAGTTTGGTCAATGAAATACAGGTCGGATTGTTATGATTTATGGACGTGAAAAGGCTTAAGGATATTACGTTTTGGGATGTAGTTTGAATTTAAACACATTGTACATTACTATACTTACATTATACTCGTTAGATAATGGTTAATTATATATAAATTCTAAAATACCATATTTTTGTGATGCATACTAAAAATATATATATGACATTTAGAAGGTCTAATTCATCTCCAAATCCACCTTTTTTGTATCGGTAAGCACTCCTAATGGCCATGACACTCATCTCACATTTACATTGAAGTAACTTTAAACATAAAAGTAATCTTCTTGTAAAAATTTCAGGCCACGTAGTTTACGTAATACGTTTGACCTTATATTCTCACTGTTATAAACGTGTTTGGAATTCCGGATTAAAATTTCGTAAGCTGAAATCTTTGTTGTTTTGATAATTTTTGGATGCTTGTAAATAAGTTTATTTTTATTTTGATTAGAAAATTAATTCAGGTCTCATTTATTTATTTTTTTTCTTATTTCCATTAATGTAATTGTAATTTTAAAATAAGATTTTGTCAAATAATTAATTTTAATTGTGTATTTGGATACGATGTCTCCTTAAGTGGAAGAAACTAATAAGCACTATTAATAACCGATAAATGTTCCTATAAAATAAATAAATTCGAAAAATATATTTAAATCAATATATATTAAATAAATACAAACTAAATGAAAGTACTACAAAATAAAATTCTGACCTTCAAATCCCCGAACTTGAACCTACGCTGATATCCGGCCCGCGATTAAATTAAGAATAAAGGGGACACTCGGAAAAGTTTCGTAACCGAACCGAATATAAATGAAAGGTAAGCGTGGCGAAATAGCTTATCGAACTGATAATATAATAGTACAGGCGTCATACAGCTCCCCAAGGACAGGTCCCCAGTTCATTAACCTAGATATACAGCCTTTACGCCAGGATATCAAATAGACTTGGTAGCAGGAATAAAATTCTAAAGAACTGATATTATGTAGTTGCGATGTATTGAAATTAATTAACTCTCCAGAAAAGAAAACAGTTTATTCTGGAGTCTCAAAAAAATTCATTGGCCATGGGTAATGAGTCAGTATTGCAGCTTAAAGTTATTATATCAGCCAGTAAAATTAATATACTTAAATCATATATTTTCCAATCAAGTTCAATTATTGTTTATTTTTTCAATCAAAACAGTTGAAACGAATATAATAGTGGTAAATATTTGTTAATACCCAGTGAATTCTTTTTATATTCTTAAATAAAACAAATAATAAAAAACGTATGAAGTGAGAACAGCCTGACATTAATCCCACACAATTATCTGTCATGAAAGGAGGTAAGGCACAGCTTATGACAAAGCGCTTCCCCTTTTAAACAGATTTAATTTTTGAACATTCATTCTACATGGATTATTTTTTTGTATTATTTCAATCTAATTATTTGATTACTAGAAATGCTCAGCACGATACAGTTACTACACGAAATAAAAGCAGTTTAATTTAGTTATTACTCGACTCAGACAAACAGTTTTTTTTTTTAATTTTATTTTCAAATTTTTAATATTTGTTTTGATCTTATAGTTACGGTTATTAAAATTATTATATAAGTACATATGTATATAGAAATGTTCTTTATCTGTCATGGCTAGTGTATTTATGTATAATATATTAGTTATACATAGAAAGGTTAACTTTGGATCGGAAGATTCAAAGACTTTTTGGGAAATGATAACGAGTGAAATTTAAGTGTTGTGAATGTCAGACATTCTCTTTGTGAATTGTAATTAATACACGAAGTGAATCAAAGGCGTTTAAGTTGTTTAAATTTTTGTAAATAGTATTACTCTTTTAAAATACTATAATGGTAACAGTATTTAAGGTTTTCACGTGTACACATTTAAATGAAACTAAGTTTTTCATATATTAGATTTTTTTACAATTTGATATTTAACTGATCTCGTATGCCCATGATCACGGTTGGTCGATAAAATAATAAAATAAACGTTGTATCCGAAAAACTAAGTTTCTATTCGTATAATGACATTTTTTAAAGTATGCATTAAAGTAATGACTAAAATAATATTACTCACATTAATATAAAAAGATAAAGCATCACACTTTATTATGTTATTTACTTTGAGTTAGAAAACCTTGTTAAGCTGTTTTATAAAGTACAAATAAAAGTTCTCGTTAACAGTGTCCTTTGGGGAGATACTGATCAAATTAATTATCATCATGTGTTTAATGGCAGGTAATACTTCAGTTAAATACGACTTTTAGTCTTGACTCAGCTTATAAGGCTTTTAACGGTATATTTAGGTGAGCCTTCCGATTTATCGTGCGATAGAATAAACATAAAATTTATAATTTTAATACAAATTTTATTGATCGTAATGGTTTGAAAACAAAAACCTTTATCTTAAATTCAAGTCGTAATTGTTCAAGTTTTGTTCAACAACTACCACTTTGCACTAAACACGACTATTGTGTTATAGCTTCGAATACACCTCAATATAAATGAAGAGAGAAAATAACCAATAGTTGTTTTTATAACCTATGTCATTTTTATTGAATAAATCACACCTCCTGTTTTTAAGTGTTTATTTCCATGGTTCCATGTGTAATTTATAATTTTTATTTTTATTTAAAATATAGGTAAATATAAAAATATAAACGAATAAACTATTCTATTCCAATAACATAAAACGAGGTAGAAAATGCGTCGTCTATATAAAATGTACATGTATAATAAAACTTTTCAAAATAAAAACACATGGGCATGCAGCTGTGCTCTCGCCACGGCAGAGCTACTGGATATATTTCAATAGAATTTTCTAAATATTATTTATTTTAATTCGTGTGTAAATAATATTGCTAGATCATCTTTTAGAATTTTCATTAAAGTTTCAAATAACATGTAAAGCAACAGCACTACGTGTTCACTGACGTGTGCTTTCTGACCCATTTTTCTTTCTGATAAATTTTATTTACTATATAAACTATAATACAAAAAAAGTCACGGGTATCTCTATTATTTATATAAAATTAAAGTTTGAGCAATCCATTTCTTGTTTTCGTCTAAGTATATTTAGCCATTTTGAATCTCGCACTAATTTATCGAAAATAAGAGTACATTTATCAATAAGGATAACATCATAAAGAACCATTTACAAATCAGGAAAGAAAACCTAATTTAAGCAATATTAACTAATAAATATAAAGAGATTTGAGATTTTCGCGAATATTCATTTAAATAAAACAAATATTTTCGGATTCACTGCCCTACTGCATTTCTATTTAAATAAATTTAAATAAATTTTCAACAAACAAGTATAATAATTAAATGAGAAAAATATTTATCAGTGAAAGACTACAAATAGGCAACAATTAATACCGCGAGAGTGCGGTTTGACTTCATTACAGCGATCGTTTGACCGCAGTCGTGATAACGGTTTGATTCCGTTTATTCACGTTCGAGCGGTCATCTAAAGTGTAACAATTTTTTCCTATAAATATTTAATTTCAAAAAAATTTAATCTGTTTTTGCTTTCACTTGAGATTTTTTCCAATTTTGCACTCGATTATTCCTTGGAGTCTCTGTGACTGAATTTATTCACATACAGATAATTATATTTTCTTTTTGATTCCAAGATAACGAGTTATTAAACGCCGTGGTCCTACAAGTATAGGTTAAAAATATTTAGGTCAAAATTGTATTACTCCACTGTCTGTAAAAAACAGACGGAATGAAAGCTGTTCGATACAATTAAGGTATATTCTTTTAATGAGATGCTAATTTCCGAAAAGTCATAATTTTTCCCGCGAGATTCAACAAAAGTAGCTGTTATAGAACCATTAAGTAATATAAACTTGTTCTTATATTATAAAGGCAAATTTGAGATGAAGTTAAGCTTTCGTATAATGTTAAAAAGGAATAATTTATTTTATAATATTAACTTATCTAATAGATATTCTTGTTCATCCATATTTATCGTAAGGCATTTTTTGTTACGGAAAATGAAACTTAAAAAAAAAAACTAAAATAGAGGAGCAACTTCGTTTTTAACGATAATGATATTCAAATTCAGTATATTTTTACAGTTTTTGGATGGAATACTTATCAAAGACAAATCATGTATAAACATAAATCAAGATCGTGAAAAACATTATTACTTTGCAATCCTTTTTTAATGTTTCCGTCGTAAGTTGGTCGTTCCCATAATCTTGCCATACTCCTCTGCTATAAAATTGCAGTAACATCTAACTGCCGTTGGGATTGTTATGTCCACACCAATCTCCATAAATTATAACATGATAGAAGATTAAGTTTAATTGAAAAAACTGAAATTATATCCACACATACATTCTTTTTAACCATTGACTGTATATTTCATATTTCTTTTGTTAAAAAACATTAATTATTTTTCTTAATACGAATATTATGTTTCTAAACAATATCTTTTAGGAAAAATCTAATTTGTCTTAAAGTTCTTCTGAATGTTGCAAAAAATGTAAAATATGTTAAAAATTATTTACATTATCCTCTCAATTTTCATGAAAACGACACTCGTTTTCCATTAACTCTGTGAGGAAATAAATTCTCAGAAATCTAACCCCAGTGTTGACTGTAACTTAAAAAGTTCAAATCTAAATTATGCATTGACAGAATATTATGATTCATAAAAAGAAACGATCGTTCCTTTACTTTGAAATCGAGATATAAAGTGAATCTTCCAAAGAAAGTGCTAATAAAAACAAAGCTATCATTTTAAACCAGCGTGAGACGACCTGACTTAGCGGAGAGCGCCATAATCTTGGATGAATCTTAGATCTACCGTTTTGCATACAATTTTCTATAAAATGTTTATAAATTGAATTGGTATCTCATTTAATTTGAAATTGATAACTATCTAACCACACAAGGATTTTTTATACAAAACAGTGTTTCGTCTGCGTCAGTTCAGAATTAGAAATGTATAGCTGATCGTCAAACCACCGACGACTGTTCCGCCATAGGGGCAGTAAATATGCAGATTTTGGATTTTATTAAAGCTTTTTTCTTCCTATATCCTGCGCCTAGTTCTATCTTATCCACAAATGTTCAGCCAAATCCGTATAACCATGTATATTTATAAATATTAAATAGCGTAACTAACACTACTTTGTATTATACATAAAGATGTGCAACTTTTGTAATTTGCTGTGTAAGATAATTATTTATTTAATATATACTAAAGAATTTAATAAGACGTTGAATATTTTTTTATGAATGAATAAATGAATGTAAACAAACCCATGTAGATAAATTTATATCATGTGATCGATTTATTTTATTAATAACATGATTACGATCGAATTACGTACAGAAATTATTATTTGAGATGTTGGGTAACTATTTTATGCAATTTTATAAGTACGAAGTTTGTTTGTTTGATATGAAAAAATCCGGTTTAAGTGAAATATGTATCTATCGTTTGTTTTGCAAATCAATACATCAAGTTCAAAGCTGAAATAGATATCAGATATTCGTGATTCGAAACTGAGTATTTTTTTTTATTTTGCTCACAAAAAAGACACAATTTTTTATAAATAATATTTTTTTTACTTTAAATTCTCTACGTGGTCAAAAGCATGAAGAAAAAAGACCTTAAAGAAATTGTAACATATGTCCTTATAATATTTTGATTCAAGTTTCTTATTTAAACCTAACATTAATGTTATCTGAACAATTTTTATAATATTTTGAAATGAATTTTATTGACATATACGTAAATGTCAAATATTATCCAAGCATTTGTAAATGGTGTTAAAAATCTTTATTTCGAATCTTATAGTTGTCAATTGTTAAAAGTTGTTTATACATAAATAAATTCCATATGTTGGCTCCTCTGATGCATGTAGTTCTCTCCCACAGATATACATGTTATAACAGTAATTTAACAGATGGGCTTCGGTCGATGAAATAAAGTGCTAAGCCTTTGATCTCCTTCTCATTCCTTTCACCTATGATAATAACAATATACCATTAGCGGTCACCTTATTTCGTCTTCTTATTAGAAATGTATAAGAGAAGCTAATGAAATTAAAAAATATGTACCAAGGCTACTTTTTAATAATAAATTATATATATGTATTCTCTTAAATTATCTGTCGCTTATCCAAATAAGCCTTATGCTGCTTAAAATTGGTAATGTGTTGTCTATGTTTGATAAATATGATATTATCTAAATGTGTTTATAAAAAGATGATAAATGGTAGTGTTTTCACGAGCGGGGCAATTCCGACAACGTTTTAAGATAAGCGCCTCTTCGCAAACCCTCCCTCGGTGTCCTCTTTTCCAACATCCTTCTAATATATGTCATGGAGAGACTTTCATTGAGGGGATTATTTCTGGCATATAATGTAAAGTATTTAATGATGAAATCGTGTGAACAGAAATTATAATATTGTGAAATAATTTTTGTGTCATATAAATTACACAAAGTGTTATTGTTTACTTGATTTTGACCTTGGATTTGATTATTCCATTGTCACTAAGTATATATATATATTTTAAATAAGCCATTCTAGTTAATTTCCTTAATTTTATATCAGACGCATAACTCTTATTGGATAAACATTTTACAAAAAAATATGGCAACAGTATCTTTTTTGGTTTTCGGATTATATATTTTTTTTCATTATCACGATTTTTTCCGTGTAAGAGTTATAGCGTCAGGGAATTTCGCATTGGAATTTGTAATATAAGGTTTGCCCTCTTTAAGTTCATGTGATCGATTACGTTTAATGTATTCATTTATGCCATAAATTAAGTGTGCCTTTGACTATGAATCAATACTCATATTAAATTTAATCCAAGCCTGCGCATAATGTAATTGACATCACATTGAATGAAACTGATAATAATTTTATTTAACGTTTAAATATTTCTTTTAAACGAACAATTTCTTTTAAACTCTCTTCAGATCCGAATAAATCGTTTGAAAACATCTCCCATTTTATTATACAAAATTAAAAGTAAATTTCTTTAAAAATATACTCTAATGAATTTATAAATTCTAAAAGTTTTCTTTTCCTGATATAATGAAATATAATACATTAAGAGTGAAAATGTTTTAAGTGATTTCCATTTTTATTTACAATCCATCTGCATCGTTTCGATTATTTTGAAGTAACCGTGATAACAGTAAGAGGAGATAAGAGTGATAATCTCATAATTGAAATTTGTAAAATCCACTGAAATACTACACAATACGATTTGTCTTCCTAGTCAATGTAAGACGCTAGATGTGTTTTAGGACTTCCTCGCAAAGCCATTTCGTTTATCTTTCAAATAAATATTAATCAACGTTTTTACCTAAATTCTACTTTTGCAGCAAAAAGTAATTCAGCAATATATAAATATGGAATAAGGTTGTAAATTTCTTTCTAAAATAATAAAATATATATTCTGCAATTCTGGAAGAAAAATTTAAATTTTCTTAAGAAAAAGGTTTCATTAGAAAATGGAACTTGTAGAGAAATGGATATTGGTCTTGGCAGACCATATATTGATGAAGTTTTGCTGTAAAAACTCTCCAGCCATCAATTTTGACGAAGCAATGTATGAAAACACTTTATTTCAAATAGGAAATCTGAAAAACTTTAACTGGACTTTAAAAAGAATCGGAAACTTTAATAAATTGGAAACGAAACGACCCCTCAGTTCAAAGTTTTTATTTGAAATTGAATAATTTAAGATAAATATATTTCTTTATTCTATCCAGACTAGACTAGGATAAAACTATTGGAATATATAAAGGTCACAATGAATTTGCAAAGAAATTACTTTCATACAGAATGGACTTAGCGGTATCTTTACGATTTTGATTGAGTTGACACACCACACCTTTGAATGAGTCCATACAAAATACATAAAACAATGCATTAAAATTGATAGTGATTAAGAAATATTTACGTTCATACCTGTATAATATTTTAAAATACATAATATTAATAATAGTCATTTAAACTATCCAAAAAATAAACTCTCACGATTTAGAATTTCAAAAATAAACTTCATAATTGGCCGTGCTTTGTTGTAATATTTATTCCAAGAGCAAAAAAAATTAAATTCTAATTACAATTACATATAATCAACATAAATAATTAAAGTGTGTGATTTTTATTTCAAAATAACTTTATGAGATTCTTAATTCATAAAAAATATAATTGAATTATTTTTAGAAATGATCATTTAATTTAATTTAACACGCAACTAGCAATGATTTAACAAGTCAAATGGAGTAATATTTGTTTGTAGAACTGCAATTGCTTCTAAGCGCTAAAGCTTTCCGAACATCGCTGTTCTGTTAATGACACTAATTGGAAACTCCAAGACGTTTTCCATTACAGATATGCTTGTTTTTTAGTAGATAATTTATATTTTTGATTTTTCAATACACTTTTAGTGCTGCGATTTACGTTCTCGTCTAATAAGAAAGATGCTGGAGACGAATTTAATTTGATCATTATTCTCATAGTTATGGTAAATTTATAGCAAATATAAGTTAACTCTCAATATTGGACACTAAAAGAATATGTGCCTATATAAAGTTAATTATACCCTTAGGTTTTGTAACAACGTCTGTTTGAAATTTATTGTTTTTTGATATGCGAAATTTGTTAGAGTAATTCATGGCTTTATTATATTATATAAAAAGGATACATAACGGCTTTTATAAGAGAATTGTATGTAAAAAATATGTCATCTCAATAGAAAAGCGGTTGAGTTATTGTGATTAATGTAAAATCTAATCTTAGGTCTGAAGCAACGATATATTGAGAAACTAACGCTCCATTAAAGTCAAACCCAGCAGCATACTAAGTGGCACCATCTTCTGGACATGACTGGAACGTCTACATTATAGACCACACCAGCTTTGATCCCTATATATTCTTATAAAAGAAATACTATTATTTTAAACTGTTTTTATGACAAGAATATTATATAATATTTTTTAATAATAATCAATACTTTTTGCCCGCGACTTTGTCTGCTTAAGATTCAGTATTAGAAATGTATAGCTGACCCGGCGAACACTATTCCTCCTTAAAGACACTAGATAAGAAGATTTTGGATTTGATCTATTTATTTATTTTTCTTTCCAATCGGATGTAAAGTATCCTATGTCCTTTCCTTCGTTCTAAGCTACCTTTCCACCAAGTTTCAGCCAAACCCGTACATCCGTTCTTGAGTTGTAAATAGTGTAACTGACAAGACTTTCTTATATATAAAGATAACTTGAATATTTAAAAAAGTTGTGTTTAAAATCGATTTCATTGCAAAAAAATCGTGTAAAAGTAAACTAATACTTATGTTGTTGATTTAACCTTTTCCACAAAATAAACGAATTCCTAACCAAGCTAACTGTATTGCTCGGTATCCGAAATTAAGAAATTCCTTTATAGAATGATGGTATTTTTAGATGCTTTGAAACTTCCGTTTTAAGTTGAAGATATGGTTCAATTTACATTAAATTAAACAGTATTCACTCTTAACCATTGTATTCAGAACTCGTTAATTTTTAATGAAAACACATATTTTCAATATTACGAAACAAGCTTCTGTCTGCGATCTCGTTATAAATTTGAATATGCTCAGCTTAGGTTACGTTTAACTTAACATCATACTTTACGTTTACGTTTCCAACACATTCAATTCCGTTCAAACGTTTTTATTAAATAGAAGTTAAAAACAAATAACCGCAGTAACTTTTAAACAGATTTCAACCCATCTAGTCGTAATCAAACTGGGTCTTAAAACGATTGATGATGTGAATTAAATGCAGGGGTAATTTGAAGTAAAAACAAATCTGCTTAGCGTAATAAGGATAAAATTATATTCATATATGATATACATATGTATATTTTCTAACCTTTATATAATGAATATTATTAACATTGCTTTTTCTATATAGAAAACAATAGTTAAATCTCAGTAAAATAAATAAAGCCAATGTTACATAAAACAACATTATTTGTAATCAGATATTCCAATTTAAAAACCAATAATTACTTTTTAAGATTCGATGCTCGGCAAGCGTACTGAATGATATAAAATACTTCTCTCTATACATTTATATTGCGTTACATACAATGGTATATGGGATATTGTAAGTTAGAAATAATAAAATATAAAATTTTATTACTTTATATTTTACGACTCAGTTGCTGAATTGTTTTAAATTATTTCAATTTCTTCTCATCGTTGAGATACTTTGTTCGTAACTTTCATAAGATATCATTAATACGTTATTTTTATATTTGATATAATGCGGCAAAGGTCGGTCGGCGTAGCTCGTAGCATGAATCTCGTAGCACGTAGCTCGTAGCGACCGTAACCAGTACGCGTCCGCGGTCTGTGAGCGGCGGCCGCCAGTTCCTGTCTTCCGACGCTCCGTCGAGTTTATTACTTTTATAATCCCGTACTATTAACGGCTACAATGGATACGTGCTCGGTTGAGAGGCAAGTGCTCTAATGTAACATATATACATATAAAATATAATATATATTTTTAACGTAATTGTTACTTATAATCTTATGAAATATAAATGAAACCGAATCACTGTTTCAAAATCTCAATGATGTTTTTTTTTTCAAAATGTTAAATTATTCTTACGAAATTTTCTGAATTATATTGTGTATAATAAAATTAAATATATTTATATATGAATCAGTATAACAAGCCTTATTTTAATCCTGCTTGTAATATTTATGTCTTATCGGTAAAGTCATTTTGTGAGTCCTAAACGAGTTTCTGCGTGACCTCGATCTTGTTTTCAAATTTTTGCATAGAGAGAACAAAGTAGATATGGAAGCGGATGTAAAAATAAATAAAAAAGAAAACAAATAATTGATAAGAAAATTTTTAAATAAAATTTTTCAGACTTCTTCTATTTTTTTTTTACATTGCATGTGGTTATTTTTAAATAAATCGTATGTCGTGTAATTGTCATTTTAATTTTAAATAGATTGTATTTATAATTAATATTCATAAATATATTTGCATATTTAATTAACTTTGACTTATTACGAGGTAGAAGTTGTATGTATACTCGACAAAATTCACCACAAATCTCATAGTACAAATTTACACAAAAACCACGGTATTCTGTAGTATATTTCATAGCTAATAAAAGATGTGTTTTCCTTATCGTCATTTGATACTTTTTCATTGAACCTCAATTACGGGTCGGAACGTGATGCTGTGTTGCCAGAGTTAATGCTTAATGATTGAAGATCTTTACTCGCTCGTTAAACTACTACTTACTGTTGGAATACTGGTTTATGTATTACATAATACTATTATTATATTTTCTAAAATATAGATAAAAATGTATGGTTGAGGTATGATTGTTTTAATATGTGCGATTGTACTTAAATAATAGGATTTACGAATTAATATGTTTTGATATACGAGCGTCGTATTAAATGTGAGTATTTGTATAATGAAATCCAATTTGAATAAGAAACTAATATGTTTAATTTAATGTAATTAATTTATATGTTCATCAAATAATTGTTTTTTCTTTGATAAAATATATTTATTTCTTTGAGGATGTAATTGGACATTGATAAATACTCTCATGGAGTCCACTGATTGCTTCGTTTTCTTCGTTTCGCTTCGTCTTAAATAAGTATTCTACGTCCTTAGAGAGAAAACTGTCTTAGAGACTTCCAAGTCTCTTTAGTCACAGTACTTTATGTAGTTTTTTGTATATTCTTCAATATTTGTACGCTTAAATAACATAAAATACAGTCTCTTACACTATTAGTTCTCTTTACTGTATCTCCTTAGCTCAAAACTATTCTGAACATTTTCTCGAAGTTCAATCATTTATATGCAGATTTATTTTAAAGAGCATTATGATTAAGTAGTGTGTAAGTTGCTATCGGATAAAGAAAAAGTATTGTTACTCATTCGTTTTTTAGTGCTTGTTCTAATTATTTTAGGCATGTTAATAAATAATAGTCAAAGGAAAGACATTTATCAATATTAAAAGAGAATACAACTTGTTGTGAAAAAAAAAATCTATCTTTATAAGTTACTAGATGAAAAAATATTTTCAATGTGTCATACAACCTTCAATAAAACGTTATTTTTAATTTATAAATTCTATTTTCATACAAACTAGTAGGTATTTATAGGAATTACTTAGCATAGCAGTTTTAACTACATATATTATAAGAAACCAACTCATGAAGAAGTTGTTGGCAAATAGAACAAAAGTAATAGAACAAACCAAAATATTATTTAAATGAGTAGAAACGAAGGAAAGTTTTAATTAAACGGAATATAAGTTATCAAAATGAGCTGTTATGATAATGTCATCTAACTAAAACAATTTAATTAATGAAGCTTGTGCTTGGTTACTTGTGCTATCGACGTAATTAAACAAATGGTATTCCCGAACAAAATGGACCATATATATCTTGAACATACTAGAATGCTTACAGGAAGATTTACCTTACCTTCATACAGCGTTTAAAAAAAAATAAATATAAAGAACTAGACTTTACCCATTGTAAAAGTTTCATCTCAAAACAAAAACTGTTCGTAGAAAGATCTCAAGAGAAGCATTGTTATTGTCGTTTTCATGGCACCACTTCGCCAGGGTAAGCTATGAAAGAAATGTTATACTTATATGACTAGCAATTTACAGTTCTGTTTTAATCTCTATCTCTTATAAGTGGTATAGCAATTGTTGCATTGATATCTCCTTCATATACCAACAGATGTTTTATGGGATCATTAAGTACCCCATCTTAAATTTCTGTATAGATCATTTTAAATCCTAACATGATAAATGTTTTTTCGTTTCTTGAATCTTGTACTGTCTGCTATTTTTGATGAAACGTCCTAAATATATATTTTTTTTTTACTTTTTATTAACATACGTTGAGATTAGAGCCTTAATGATGTAGAAATATCTATACTATACAATCTATGTCCTCTCAATCAAGACTTTTCTATTTAAATCTTCCATCCATATTTGACGACACTGGTTATTAACAATTACAGTTCTACATTTGGTATTCAAGGGAAGTTTGTCTTGTATAAATAGAAAGCTTCTTACCATGATGTTCGTTAAGTGTTCGGCCTTTTTTTATATTCGAAGGCTGTCTTCAAATAAAATGCTAAAGAAAAACGTTTTATTTGGTATAAGTTGTTAAATTAATTAACTAAAATGTGTAAGCGAAAAATATTACAATGTTATTCAAGTACCTTAATATGCTATACATTACGGAACTATTTCTTACAAATAGAAAGCATAAGTAAGCATTGTTACACAAGTTGTAATGTTCCTTAAGACATCGCACATAAAATGATAAATGTCTAGTTACACAAACGTAATGTTTGACAAGCATCGCCATGTATTAATGTGTTCATCGCTGCTATATTACATAACGATATATTGTAAGAGTAAACTATCGTTGAACAGCGTCGTGTCATTCAGAAGGGACTGAATGAGTGATAAAATTGACATAGCTAGTTATCTCGAAGTATGTTTATGTTGACATCAAACAGTTTTATTTCAACGAAATAACAATATCAAGTTTCAATGTACTCATACACGACATAATTTAAGTCTTCCCTGTCATATTGTTATTTTTATATTTACTGCACTAATTTGATTTTTGTATGTCTGCATGTTGTTGAAATCCTACTAATATTGTAGATGGCAAAATTTTTATATACGTTTGACTCCATTTCTTAGTTTATTACGCCAAACTAATCAAAGAGACGAATCAGTGATGTAGAAGTAGAAATTAAGGAATTAGGTTGTAAATATTAGATGAGAATTCGCGTGGAAAAACTAGTGAAAAATATTCAACACATGCGAATGTCATGATGAAATATTAGTGTCGTGTTGACGCTGAATAAGGCTGTATATAAAACATTCAAGGCACGATTCACTTAGCAAATGTAATTTGAAATATATCTAAGTAACTGTTTTAAATTTCACTCGCATGTTTAGTTAATATGTTTTATTAGTTTCTATTATAAAATTAAATAAATTACGCTCTTATAATTTTTTTATTTTAATAAAGAATATTTTCTGAGTGTAACTGTAAAGTTAGTATACTTTTATATTCAATAAACTATTTATTATAATTCGTCGTTTAAAGGATTACTTGCATTTCACTAGGACATACTATTCATAAAGCACTAGGTGAGGGTATCCTTGCTTAGGCGTTTTTTTTCGGCTAGAAAATAAGTTTTCTATGGAAGAAGGACGAACAGAATTTTTTTTAGGGTAAACTGCTTTCCCCTTTTTTCAGCTCTATAAAATGTGTTTAATAGTAATATACTATACTTGCAGCAATTTTGGACTACAATTAATAAGCATTGATAAGAAAAATTATGTATACCTTAGGACTAAATATAAACTATAGGTATCTTGTGAACTTTACGTACTTTAAATATCAGGTTATTCATAGATCAGGTAACTATGAAGTATGGGTGAGATTTAACCTAGTGTATCGGGTTCTTGAATATGAGTAACAGTTTTATTTATATCTTGCATGAAGTAGTTGATCCAAGAGAGACCGCTAGTATATGGTTTTAACCAATAGTCATATGGTATAAGCCATTGTTTTTAAATAAACTATCGCAAAGAACTTTTTATTTTTTACGTATGTACATCAGTATTAAAGTGTATTCTTCGATAAGAATATTTTTTTCCGGTAATGTGTATGTATCTATGTCGCTTTTGCGAACCCATTAGTTAATGACTAGCCCGATATTATTAAATAAGGAATCTTTAGCTGATGTTTCAGTGTAACGATATATATGTAACAGTGATTAATTATACATAAATTAGTTCAAGTCTTTTGCCTTGACAGCGGTTTTGAGATTGCAGTAGGTGAAAGTAACATTTTAAAGAAATTAAGGAAATAATCTTTTAAGAATAGTAGCTAATAATTAGAAATATCCTGCCTAATAGCATTAATTTTGATAAAGATTATAATTGGGAAATCTCCTTATTCTTTTTCGAGATTCTTACAATGTCACACAATTTAATGTATTCAAACCTATCTAGAAGTATTGTTTTCCTCCTTTAATATGCTCTGGCCAATATTCTCATTCAAATATTCTTACTTCTGACTATTTTTTTATTTCTTTATATTTTATATAATCATATGATGTTAATATAATATAATTATTTTGGGTGTCGTATATGTCACATAATTAAACTTTTGAAATTGATGTAATAAAATAATTGTAAGGAAATTGTTAATGGAGAAGGGCCGCCCTCACAGACCCTTTACTTTCCCGAGCTTGACTGTAATAAACTCCCGTCACTCTATATCGTCCTTAAACTTAAATTGAACCATCCCTTACGATCATCAATCTAAAAAGTGTATTGAACATGTTTGTTTACTTCTAACGTGAAATGTGAAAGAATCGTTGATACTAACAACTTACTTTAGATAGTATTAGAATAGATAAGTTACCGGTAACTTTAATTTATCTATTATAGATATTCAAATGAATATTAACATCTATAACATTCTTTATAGTACAAAATTTTATAATGTATGTTTCAAATTATGTTAAATATTGTATTATATTTGTATACTATATAAGACGTAAACATATAGAATAACATGACTATCGATTTCTGGAAATATAAAAGGAAGTTATGTACCAATATATTCCAAGAATATTTTCCGTCGTATAAGAAAATATTCGTGAACGGGAATTTCTAGCATCACAAAAAGGATATAAAGGCATCCGGATATATAAGACAAACAATAATATTATCCTCAGTTATATTCCAACCTTAGTATAGAAATATCACCCAAATAAGACCTAATAAGAGAAGACTCGTTGGTTGCTTTTGTCATGAACGTTAGATTAACATTTTCTTTTGACAAAGATTCATGACTTTCACGTATTGGACAGCGTAAATAATCGTTAACAGCTAGTCATGTCTTATTTATATATAGCCGATAAATTAATTGTTATAAAAATATTTACTTACAATACATAAATGTATAATATTTCTCGTTAAAAATTAATTCAATCTCTATTAAAAATTAGGAGATTTCATAATTAAATAAAAAAAACCGAGAAGCAGTTGTATACAGGGTGTTCGAGTTATAAATTTAAAAAAAAATCAGAAATACAAGTTTCACGTACGTTTTAACTTCAAGCGCCGTGAACGAACTCCTTAGCATATTTAAGCTATTATGAAGTTAATGGTCAGTGAAGGTGCTTGAGTTCGTCGGCCCAGGAACCACCGGGCTTAAACTAATAACTTTTGCAACGAAAATTACACGCTCAGTGAATATGAAAACATTTTTTTTAATAAAAAAGGGTATTTTCTGCTTCTATTTGAAATTTAAATTTCAGTATATTTTTCAATATTTGGTTTTATTTTTTTTTTACGTTTATACAACAAAATATTTTTTATATGACTTGCTATAATTATAACTCCTGAATGAAATTCAAATTACGAATGGTTTTCTGAAAATCCGTCCTTATCAAAACTCTCTGCAAACTGCGATCACAGCTTAGCTCTAAAATATTCATATATTCAGTTTATATCAACGTGTCGTAACTTTGGTAACAAGTCCGCTATGCCAAAATAACAAAATTAACTCTAATTCCAAATTAAGCTGTGACTGAAAACATGGATTATACCTAAAGAGTAAACACAATTGCATTTTCTTTGAAAATAACGAAAGCTAAAATTGCAAAATAAAAGCTACAAATGAAAAATTAAAGTTGTTTCTAATTTAAAAATTTCAAATAAAATGTCAAGAATTGTGAATAGCTTTCCGAATGATGCAATTGAAACGTTATTAACTTCCAGAGCCATAACAGCAATAACAAGATATCTTTAGTACGTTCAATTGACGTGAGTATAAAATTATAGCTTTCCACAGAACTGGTATTTCTCAAGCCACAGACATATTCCATTATAACCCAGTTCTTGTTTTATCGTAACCTGAACGAGATATCCTATTTTCCTAGATACCAGCACAATGAGTGTTGAAATGAGTGGAATATAATTATGTTTATAGGTCAATATTGTCATGGAACCTGTAATAAATAACAATTGTACGCTTTTGAATCTGTGTTCTGAACAGCTGTTTGGGGAGACCCAAATCGACAATGACATCCCTTGACAGCCAGTCCCAGACAGACACAGTAATCTATCAGTCGTAATTATACTTCGTTATTTTCTTATTTAATAATAATTTATTAAAAGAAAATATAATTTTTGTGTATGAAAAAAGTCCTGTTACTTTTAGTCTGTTAAAATATTTTTATCACTTATTTCGCATATCTAAATTAACTATTCTGTTTTATGGCAATTTTAAAAATATATTCTTCTTTTAGGCCATACCAATATAGACATTAGTAAACTCATAATCGTTACAAACATATAATTCTTTACGTCAATGATATGCTCATATTTTTAAAGTTATTTTTCGTGATTGTAGTTCTTGTGATGTAAACACATTAGGTAATTGCCTAAATGGCACTTAAAAATCTAAATGCGTGCCCCGGTCGTCATAAACTTAATTTCTAATCTGTGGTTACGTTGCTTTCAGGGGAGTATAGTCTATAATTTGGGAATTATCATTAAATCCAATCTATTAAGGTAAATGGGAAAAATTATACATTTTCACAGGGCATAAATGTATAATATAAATAGATAATAATAATTTTACAATTAGTATGGTGTACTAATTTATAGGGTGAAGTATTTACTTTTATGGCAACGACCACTGCATCCTTGTTATCTGAAACATAGAACATGTAGAATGAAATAATAACTCTATACAACTACTTTTATAATCATTTACTTATAAAAATCGTAAAGTGGGTTAATATTAATTGAGTTAACATTATAGCAGCATCAAATAGAAGAATAAAAATGCTGTCAAAATCTTGATTACTTCGCACGACGTTTATACATTGACATCAGTCGGTCAGAATGAATATTACAGTTGTATTACGTAAGATAAAACCCTTTTAAGGCACTTGCACTGGAAACACCTCGATGAATGTGTAATATTATGCATAGAAAATTGTTTACAGTTTATAAATATTTCCGAATTATATATTCATAATGAGGTAGTTAAAGAAGTATGTACAAGAAAATAGAATATTAACTCTAAGGGAATGTCATAAAGGCTGTCAGTTGCTCTGTATTCTGTTCAAAGTTTATTAATAAACACTTTACAAAAAATCTTTTATATTCAAGTATAGCGTACCGTAGAAGACCAATTCTATAAATAAGGGGTACAGGATTATTAAGGAAATTGTACCTTAAGAATCTCAATTCACGATTTAATTATATTTTAAAAATACAATTTTATTTTACATTTTCCAAGATCTCAAGAATATGTCTTTTATTTTTTATAATTATAAAAAAATGTTGCGATATTTGTCTAAGTGAACCTTATATTTTGGCTAAACAGAAAAAAGAAAACTGAAATATCACAACATATACGTATTTCTTATCAAAGACAAAATTATAAAGTGGTAAATGAAAAATTTATTTCCAAATATTTTATAAATGGGTATTGTTTTTTTATTAATGGGTATTTCAATAATTCATTGTGCATAAAAAACTGGTTGGTTAAAAATTTCAATAATTCATTGAACATAAAATACAATATAGGTCATGGTTAAAAGAGAAATGTGTATCCATATTTTGTAGATAGATTTTAATTTAATATTTCGATATAATGAAACAGACACTCGTCAATAAGGAATGTGAGTATACATTACATACCTGTAAAGAATATCATTAAACAACCCGGTAATTTGAAAATATGGTATTTATTATAACTGTATATTTTTAAACAGATGATTCGTAAAAGTAATAACTAAACTGTAACTAACTAACTAACTAACTGTAACTGTAATTAATACTGTACATAGCTCAAATTATGCAAATACTTAATTTATACTAATATTTTGCTGTTTTTCATTGCTTGTGTAGTAATAAATCAAAAATATAGAGATTTTAAATTGGATCGTGTGCAATCTTAACAAACTCAAGACCTCGTAGAACACTAGACAGTCACTAGAATGATAAAATTAATTTAAGCGTTGACGGTATTAGAAAAATATAGAAACTTTTAGTTAAGATAAATGGTTTAATTATTCATGAAGCAGCTATTCTTGTTTATATTCAAAGTATTCATTATAATTAACAAACGTGACTAAATATAATATAATAATTTATTACGCAATTTTGATACACCTATCAATTTATTGAATTCTCTAAAATATAATAAATATGCAGAGGGACTGCAGGCGGCTGTTGAATAAAGCTCTTGTCAGAGATAGAAAGTCAATGGATTAGGCTAAAATACAAGCCCTAATCTATTGATTTAGTCTGTGTTATGGTGTATAACAAAAAGACATACATATCTAATTGTTATTTTACTAATTTTGTCTATCCGTTCTTGTCTCTAGTCTTTTTTAGTAGACGTAATTAATTGGCACATTGAAAATTATAATATGAATAATTTAAAATATGAATAAAAATTTTATTAGCATATAAAAATTCTATAAAAAGGTGATTCTTTAGTTTCTGTACGTATTTGTATCAGTTATTTCCAGTTAAAATTATGAATTGGTTTTGCTGATCACTTAGGTTAATAGTAAATTAATTTTTCTCTACAATATTTCAATAAAAATATCACATTTAGACTGTGTTAGGAGTAGGTGGACAAACATAAAGCAGAATATTCTGTAACATTCCATACGACACTCTTGAATCGTGTTAAAAATTTTATATTTAATTTTTTTTATATGAGACTTCGTAATATCCATTCGGAAGTTTAATATTCATTACTGTTTATTAACATATAAACTTTTCATGATAATGGATTGTGTTAATTAATTTTATTTACAATTATAAGACTGTTTAAAAATTTAATTTCTCTTTCGCGTTACAATATGCTCATATTTAGCTTTAAACATGGTCATAATTTGGACAGCAGTCAGAACGGTCAATCCTTCAAAGGTTTCTTTGTAATGTCGAATGTTAATTTGGACATTTGAACGTAACAATTCGATTTCGTTTCGTATTTGTGAATAGGTTCGATTGAGGTCGCTGAATTGAAATTTCGATTGAACGTGGAGTTAAATCGAAATGTATCTGTGATTGAATTTTATCACTTAGAAGAAACCCATGTCTGTCAAAAAGCAAAGAACAATAGCGAATTAACAGTTTACTTTTGTGGAGCTTTACAGTATCAGGATCGATTTCTTGCTATACGTATAGTGATAAGATATTGTTGTCAAGCAATTCAAAAAGTCGTCGTTAACTTTTTAATTAAGTTTTTTTTACTTGTGTTCATTAATATATTAAAATTAACACTTTTAATACTCTTGTAATCAAAAGATTGTTTTTCATCTAGTAAATTTGAAGAAATGATAGATAATTGACTATTCCTAAATAGCGCATAACAAAAGTGGCTTTTGAATAGAACGTTAGTCAACATTAAACTTCTTACGACCAAACGTGATGACACAGCGAACGTTGTGAATTCCATCGGAGTAAGTATAAAATTATAGCTGACATTAAATTGTATTTCTCAAAGACAGAAATATTTTCCTTTGACCTACTTTTCATTTTATTCGGAAGTAATATTTTTAACGTACGATTGTATTTTATAGAACAAGTTCTGGTCTAGACCTTTGATGTTGTATTCGATGTTCGGTTTATTTTGATCATCAAATTATGTGTATCACAAAATTCTTTTTAAAAACATCAAATACAATTAAAATTTAAAAAAATATGGACTTATAGATCCGAAAGATACTAGACTGATAGCTATAACAAATACTATATCTATAATCTTTTTCCCAGTTCTACAAACAAGAAAGACGCTTTTCATGTTCAGCAACAAGTATTTTAGACCAAATAACCAGAAAAGGTTTTTATCCTTGATTTCTGGATGTCTAGAACGCAACACTTTGACTACGGAGAGTTTAAAAGATGCTAAAAAATGCGAGAAGCGAATTACAGTTTATTAAATAGACTTAGAGAAAGTGTTCAGGTCGATATACAACATAAATTGATGCTATTCGCGCAAAGATGGAACAAGTTTCCACCCCAAATTAGTGATATGATCGCGTCATATTACTGAAAATTAAAGTTTTCTATACTAACTAAAGAAGACGTTCCAAAAGATTGAGTTACAATGTAGGACTATTTCGAGGCTGTTGTTTATCTCATATAGTATTTAATATTGTAATTAATATGTTAATAGATCAACTAATCAGCAACGAGAATAATGGGGGTATCGGTTTAAGTTTGATAATAAATACACAGAATTCATTTAAGCCTTCGCTGACGATTTCGCAATACTGACACGTAACCCCAAACACTGTCAGGTACTATTCGATGAAGTGGATAAATTCTGTGAGTAGACGGATGTATTGAGGACAAAACCAAATAAATGTCACTGTCTGTGTCTCGGTAGGCGGAATACAAAATATACTTCATATGATCCGGGATTATCGTTAGGCGGTCAATGCGTTTCTACGGTTACGGAAAATGCACCTTTTAAATTTCTCGGTCGTAACAATGATAATATAGGCCGCACTCTATATTTAATAGGAATAGTAGAAACTTTTTCAACGATCTCAACAAGGTAAATAGCCAACAGATTAGTAATGTCAAAAAAGCTTGGATCTACGACATTTACCTAACTTCACGTTTAAATTTGCCTTTCAACGTCTGTGATGTTAATAAAACCCTTTTATCAAAATTAGATGCATAGTGATGTTGTGGCTCGAGGTCGCCCTAACGGCTGATTCGTCAGCTTTATTCAGGGATCGCAATAGTTTTGGGATGAGTCTAAAAAAGCCATCGGAACTCTATAAACCCCTGAGAGTTTCCAAGAGATATATATATGGGGAAATCCCAGGATGACGTTGTTACATCGCTCCCAAAAGACAAAGATGCCATAGAACTAGAGTCAAGACTTCAATTTCATAAGCAGTTGATGATACGAGCGTAAAGTAACAGAGAAGGGTTAGTATCAAGTAAGAAAGTCCAAGATACATATATATTGAAGGCGTTTATTTTACAAGAAGAGAGTGCTAAATATAAGTATCACGCAATGAGTTTGGAGATGCAGAACGAGTGGTTAGACTTAGAAGATTTTTGCCTCCCATGAGCATTAAAATGGCGCTCCTTAGTTCATGATTAGTCACTAGCATTGCTAAAATTTTATCAATGCTTTCCAAATGACTCTCGCAAACTAGAGTAATTTAGTAAAATGTGGTAGCGGTACCGAAAAACCTTGCTATATCTACGGGAAGGCAGTTAGAACTGCTAAGCATTTGCAGGTGGGATGTAAGGTACTCCTGGATAGCGGTCAATACTCGCGTCGTCACGTTAGAGTTCTGGAAATCATACATGAAGCGGTTAGTCTTTCATGCGCGCAAAGGGAAATAACCACAAAGGAGCGATCAGTAGGTTTTGTAAGAGAAATCACTAGGGATATAAAATCAAACGTCAAGCCTTACTCTATCCTTAAAGCGGCTTAGGATTGGACTATAATGATGGATACCTATGAGAAACAATACAAAATCCCAGAGGATATTTGTGCGTCGGTCTCCAGACCAGACATATTTATATATTCGCGAATTTTAAAACGCGTTATGATAATAGAGCTTACGGTTCCTTGGAAAACCAACAACGCCAAATACCATATCATCAAGGTCAAGATCACGGTCATAGGAGCGAGAGGTATTTAAATTACCTCTTTTATCCAACAACATCTACTTGAAACGAGATGTGCTCTTGACAGCCGGTCACGGCCCTATGCCTATTTTCCCGCAATCTTATATCGAACAAGATTTGCTTTATGTCCTTCAATCTAACAGATTATACAGAACGTAAAGGTCATCGATGAAATTGGACATTTAAATTTAGACTTCTTGTTTTTTTATCTCAGCTTTTAGCTTCATTTTCATAAAATGTTTATTTAGTATTGGATTAATTGATTATTATCAATATTGAGACAGTACGTTATATTATTTAAATACATTTATAGCTTATGTTTTCCTTCTTGTTTTTCTACTTTTTATCACAACACTTAAAAACATGAACCTAAAATAATCTCGTCCATGTACAGGTTTAAATACAAAAATATAAAACAGGTCACAGTTCAAATTCATTTCTAAAAAGGCTTTAAAATGAACAAGATCCTTGTACCGTCAAATTTTATGTATGTTATGTTTAATAAGAGGGCATTTTAAGTCGTTTTTATAAGCAACTTTTCAGTGAATCAACTTACGTAAAGTGTATATTGCGTATCAATGACCAATAAGTTGATAAACTACTTTAACTTATTAATACGCTTTTTTTAGACATACACTACGTATGTTACAAAAGTACCTTTACATATGGTTTAGGTGATACGATTCCAGAAAAACACAGCTTTTCACTCACTCGCACACATCTCTTATAAGTACATCCAGAACTGAGTTTTTCAGTTTTGGATGTACTTATAAGAGATATTTCTTAAAGTGCATAATATTTATATTTACATATGTTAAAATAATATATATTTTTATTGTACCAATTTCAGGGAATTTTTATTTCTATATAAGAACTAAAATCTTTTTATGTAAGAATTGTAATGGTACATATACTTTGATTTTTGTGATAATTTTTTAATATTTCTATCATGCTTAAAGAGAATGTTAAAATATTAAAATTCCTTTATCTAAATGGCTTTAACATCCAAGTTAGCTCTAAAAATTATCCGCCCTCTGAAGAATTTAGCATTTACTCGGTACATACGATTTCCCAAACTGAATGAATTAAACTGTATTCAATAATTAGACGTTCAACTTTAAGTTGAGGTTTTAGTAAAGCTACCGGTAAAGATAGTGTTTATGTTAACTCAAACTTGGCCTGGAGTGGATCAGTACAACGTTTTGTGTACACGAGTTGTTTGTTTTTTGTCGCAGCCATCTGCTCACTTGGTCATGTTGCACATAAATTAGCGACATTGTGTATATAGCCATCTCCAAAGCGACATTTAAGAGAGTCGCCTCTTTGAGATATTCAAATAAATTAAATAAGAAAAGCGAAAGTAAACAAAACGCTGAAAATAAATATACACATATTAGATATTTATAATTTATAATAAAAAAGAGAGAAAACGTGTCGAAACATGTTTCCTTCATTTAAATATTTCCTAAATAATATTGCTTTGCTTTATGCTTCGTCATTTAATAAACAATTACATATATTTTACGTATAGGTTAAATATTATCCAATTATATAAATGAATTTTCATTACACGTATTCAACAAAATTATAACTTTACAACGTTAATATTGTCTACCTGTCTATATTAGAAAATTACTTATATGTTTATACAAATAAAAAAGAAAACTTTTTATGTACTCAGTCATAAAAATATAAATGAAAAAGATTTTTACCATTTGTTAAACAATTACCATGTTTTATTTGACTTTTCATTGACTATTGATTTAACCTTAAATTATTAATTTGTGCGTATCTTTTACATGTTATGCGTATGTCTTGACCGATGTCAGATAGATATATTAATATACAATTTGAACGTAACTTTACCCTTATCAATGTTTCTCTAAATTATGAATAGAAAAGAAAGAATAAAAAACATAATATAATAAAACATAAGAAAAAAACGAATGTTTCAATAAGTATTTAAAAGCATTGTTTATTTGATTTATGTCTGTTTATATTACAAACATAAAATATTTAACATCTAATCCATATATTACTCAAAAATTTTAATATATACGTACAGTACATCTATCAAATATTCTGAATTTATTTACTTATACGATTTTAGTTTCAAAGATATACGACATATAATCTTTTTGAGTCCGTTAATATTTTTTAAAGATTACAATTTAACATAATTAAATAGTTATACGTCACAAATTAAAGAATTGAATTGATTATCAATGCTTAAAATATTTTATTTTAAATACATTATCAATCTGGAACCCTTATATAATAAATATACAATAAAATGAGCAATACTGTCCCTTAACAGGTAAAGTACGCAGTAAAACTTTGAAGTTCGAGTTGTAATCACATCCGTTAGTAGCATCTCTTATTGTATTAAAAAGAAAGAGGTGAGATTACTAGGGTGAGTTAAAGAAACAAGATCAAACAATAATAATTAAATTGTGTTGCTATAAATTTTAAGTATTTCATATTTATAAAAAATATACATTTTTGAATACAATAAAGTCATACGCATTATTTTTTCAATACGAAATTCATCTATTAAGTCAATTGTACGATTATTGAAGAAGAATTTAAGAAATTAGCGTAAATTTTTTGTAGAAAGTTTATTTTTAATAAGCATTTAAGAGAGCAATACGAACAGTTTATACTTCAAATAGAGTTTTCTTTATATCATAAATGTTAAAAAAGATATAAAAAACAATTACATCGCAATTTTTAATTTCTATTCAGACAATCTTTAAAAAACTGTATAATGAAATCCTTTTGATTTTTAAACTCGTATAGAATTAAATGAATGAGGGAAAAAGACGCCTAATTAATCAATTTAATTTATTTTGTTTCAGATAAACGTCCTACAGACCTCATAATTATGCCTCCGGCTGTTTAGAATTAATTTATATTATTTTTTTGTATATTCTTCACAATATAAAAAGAATATTAACAAAAAAGTGTAGTGTTACGTTAAAAAGTATAAAAAAATGTGGAAAATTAGTGCATAATGCTTTCATAACGTAGGTTTCATATAAGAAGTAATTAAAAATTACTGAAATTGTTTACATTCTCGGTGTGTTTATAAGATCCATAATGCTGCCTGTTCCACAAGATCGTATGTCAGGTCGTAGGAGCAGTTCCATTGTGAGCAGAACTCTCCTTGGAAGAAGAGCTTCCGTTTACGTCACCAACGCTCAGCAGGATCCATCAAAGGTAGGGTCATCATATCAAATAACATATTTATTCATGTGTGATAGCAAAATAAATAGTCTTTTATCGATAAAAAAATTCTAATATATAACTTCTGATCTTGGAGATTGCTTGTTTTCACTATAATGGTTTTCGCTACTGGGCAAGGCCCGAATTTGATGGAATTGTGTCGTCCCACAGGGGCAATTGATGGCCTCAAGTTTCTGAAGTCTATTACTGGAGGGTTTCTACTCTTGTGCAATGGCTGTCAGCTATAAATCTTGAAAAAAAAAGAATATTTTTTTCTGCTTAAGTTGGGTATAATTTAGTTAATTAATATTTTAATATATTTATCTGCTTCGTTGGGACTATGACACTAATTTATTCAGCAAATGGCTGAAAGTATTCCAAACAAAATACCTTTAAAAGGATATCCATTGCGAATGTGGGTAATTTGCATAACAATTTTGTGGTTACCAACAAACTTCATATTTCCAACAAAGTTTTCATTTTAACATTTTCCCGAAAACAATTTTGATAGGTGAGGATATTCGTGACATAAAATCAAATTCATGTCAACATTAATTTAGTTTGTTCCGATTTTTTATCAAATCTTACTTTGATATCAGGTGTTAGCAGATATTTTATTATTTTAAACACAAATGGATATAGAATTTTAAACCAATTTCAGATCGAAACCATCCAACCAGAACTTCCTATAAATCTTTCAACGTTTATGATATTTATTTAGGCCTGCTACTGTTTTTTTGAAGTTTATTATATAACAATAAATTACAAAAAATAATGTTATTGATGGACTGAGATAGAGGAACAGGTTTTGGAATTAAATGTTTCAAAATTAACTAAAATTAATTCTGACAATATGGACGTGGACTACATAATTAAAAAAAAAAAAACAAAAACAAAATAGGGACTAGAGCTATTCCTTCCTTGTATAAACAGCTATTTTTATTGAAAGTTTTAATCATCGAACCAATTTAAAGGGTCGTTCAAAATACTGATGAAGATTACGCGCAATACGCTCAGCATCCGAGCATCAGCTGTTATAAATCGACTGTTCGAACGTTTCTTTGATGGTCTATAAATTTTCACTAATTTCCTACGTCACAGTTCAGTTCTTTTATAGAGACTTTAATGAGTTTATATGAACCACTGATTTATACTATAGACGTAAATCATTACTGACCTTATAGGATTTGTTATGATGAAGAAAAATTCATATTTAAATGATATGGAAATTAGCTTGTTTTTGTTATTATTTGTCTGTGTTGGATCGAGTTAGTTTGAAATTTAAGATTAGTTTGTACAACAACGTAATGTATTACACAATTTTTTTTATGAATATAATAGAAAATATTTCATTGAATTATACACGTTCATCAAATTAAATGCAATTTGAATGAAAAAAATATATGTGAAATACATTCAAAATATATATTACTTTCATTTAGTTCACTGTTTTCCCCAGCGTTACCTTTTGTGATGTAGGTAACATGAGGTTTAGTGTGGGTTTTAAGAAATAAACGTTTATATCGTAGTTTCCTTGTAGCGTTGACATTTTCACTACAGAAGTTTATCGTCCACAACAAGTTCCAAGTGTTTTAGTACATGGAATATATTTTATTAGACCATCTAGACACGGAATACCACGACATTTTTGTAATTCTCTGCGCTTTAGTGTTGTACAATGTACATTGTAGTAAGGTGACTTGTAGACATAAAACAAATTTTGTTAAGAAAAACTTCTTTGATATAATTTAAATTGACTATTTCTAAAATAAATATTTATTATCTTCTTTATATAGTCCTGTTTAAAGACTTAAAAAATATGTTTTTTTTTAAATTAATCAATTTTTAATTACATTGAAATAGGGTTGTATAATGATAATAATGATGTACAATAATGAAAATACGCAAAAGTACATTTGTTATTTTAAATAAACAGCTGTGTGACAAAACAGATGTGCACAATATTCGTTATTGGCAGCTGATTAATTAAATGTACTAATGAGGTGTGATAACACGTTGTATGAATATATCTATTTTATGTTATAATTCGTCATGAGCAGACCATCGCACGGACGAGCGGGCTGCCAGTACTAACAACGTATAAACATATTAATCATTGTAATACAAACCAGCAACCTACATTTTATTAAGACATAAGCTCTTACCCGCGATTTCGTCCGTGTTTTTATTTGTAATATTTTGTCAAGGAAACTTTGTCTTGCTTATTTTAATGTTTACTTATTCGGTAATTTTAGTGTACTAGTCTCTTATATCAGCGGTAATACATAAACAGGTATATTATATATTTTTTAATCTTTGCTTGTTTGGTATTTTTTACTGCTTATGTAAAGATGGATTATTTTTCGATATAAGTCGAAATACTTTTTGTACAACGATAAGTTAAAAGAACAATATTCAAACGGATATTTAGAACAGAACATTATTAATTAAATAGTCAGACAATCATATATATCCTTCAGAGACTTATATTAGTGTATTGTTTTTCGAGTCATTACTTCACCGTCTCACATTTATTACAAGAACAACGTCTTATTCCACGTAACCAAGAAATCAGCAGATGAAGTACATAAAGCGTATCTTAAATAAGAATTTATATGCGAATCTTTTATTGTAACATTCTTTTCATTTATTGTGGAAAATTTAATTCATGATTAAAAAGAAGAGGTTATACATTGACGTATAGTAGTTATGCATTGACGTGACAAATTAATTTAAATTGTATAAAATTCCAACTATTCCAGAGTCCCTCGGCAAGTTAATAGTCAGAATTAACAGAAATGTTCAATTATTATAATTTTCATGTAGCCGCTGTAACGGAAACTTTTACAATTTATTTCCCTGAATTTATAAAACTAATCGATCATTTATACAATACTAGTATGTCATTATTAATAAAAACTTTCAGCTTAGTTGTATACTATCATCTATAATGTATAGGAATTATGTATAGTATATAAATTTACTAGGTCTTTGGTTCATTCGCTTTTATACAGCGTGACTTATCTTAATGTAACCTGTCTAAGGGTTTGAGACTGCTGTTGTAGAGAGATAAGGTCCAACCGAATTTATCAAGATACGGCTAAATAAGCCTTTTTGATATTTTATGTATGTAATGAAGTGATCGAAAATGATTTCCACTTAAATACATTTTCGTCGGAAGCTCAACTTTATTAATTTACAAACAGGTTCCTCCTTCATCTTTAATGTCTTTAACTCAAATTTTCTTAATATTTTCCCATTTATTAACTTTAAATTAATTATAATAAATTTAATTTTTCGTAATTCATTTTACAACTTCTATTTCTGATTGCCTTTTAAGTCACTAGGAAAAAGATTTTTTTTTTTTGAAAAAAGTACTTCGTATACAGATTTGTGTTTGGAATCTTCAAATAATATCAATATATTTATAAAATTCTACATAACACTAAAATGATAAACAACAAAATATGTAAACAAAAAGTTTCATAAGGAATAAGGAATAACCTTTAAGGTCTATTTAGCTATAAAATTAAAATGCATAAAGTGATTAAACCATGACAATCTTGTCATTAAATCAAATGCAAGGCCAACGACGACGGAGTATTCGCTGGGGCTTTAAGAAATGATAATGAAGAAAAGATTGCGTCGCTGAGAAAAGACAGATGTAAAGTAACGTGAAACGAGATTCGATCTCGGTTTCATGTCACGTAGGAGTGACAAAGAATACATTGTCTGTATAGTACTCACATTTAATTGTTTGGATATATTTTAATGTTCTAACTTATATGAACACTAAATACTTCTTAAGATTTATGAGAATGAGTGATTATCCTGTTATATAAGGGCACAATTAAAATATCCAGGTCTTTTTTACACTACCACCATTACTGTGATTTGATAAATTATCCCATTAACGCTAATATATGTATGTATCACGTTCTAATAAATTTTAATATTTTATCATTAAGGAAATCGAAAAAGGTTTCCACTTTCGATTTATTCCTTAGATACACTTTAAATATGCAAAAATAATATATATATATATATATATATATATATATATAAATGATCTTGTTAATCCGACGCCGTTGACATATTCTAATTATCAAACAAAACTAAATAATAATAAGTAATTACTATTCCGTTAGGTTTTATTTGTGCGTTTTGTATATAACATACGTAAATCAACTGTATTTACAACATATTTTCCGAATTTATTGATTTTTTTTTTTTTATTATATTATATAATAGGCTAAATGACAACTAGTTAAACAGCTACCCACTGGAAATACCAACAAATTAAATTTAAAGTCACATCGTTTATTTCTATGTTCGATTTAGAGCGTTCATCAAGGAAATTATTTAATATGTTTTATAATTTTAATTCAATTGATTTGGAATGATAAAAAAAAGATTATATTTACATGTGATAATTTTTCAATTTCGTTAAAGTAAAACTGTGATCGTATTTAATTGAATGTTTTGCTCAGTTTTCATATCGAATCTAAGACCTAAATGACTGTGTTTGTAAACGAATATTTCGTCGAATATTAATTGCCTCGATAAGTGTTTATTTTCAAAATAGTTAGAAACGAAAGTTAAATGGTTAGAAACGAAATTATTTATTCAATAAAGCGTAACCGTTTATGTGAACGACAATTTGATTATGTTTCCAAGCAATTATACAAATTATTCATAATAAATAAGTGTTAATTGAAAATGATCTATAATTTTGAATTTTTAAAGTTTAAGTTTTATCTTCTCAAAATGTTTATTTTTAGATATTTGTACATTAATAATTTTCATAACATTTTTATGTGAAATATATCCAGCATACTACGTTAATTGATATAAATAAAAGGTAGCAACAATAATATTAGACATGAAAAATAACATCATTCTTCAAAGCTATTGTGTCCTTGCCAAAATGATAAAACTAGTGACTAAATGAATTGTCATTCAGAAGATGATTTTTCCGAACCCCATTACGTAATATCTGTTGTTTTAACTAGAAAGAAGGTCAAGAAGAAAAATGTTTGATACTTACTATCTTTTCAACTTATTTCTCTCTTAGTATACAATACACCCTCTGATATTATTTCAGCGTAATGGTTTGGTAGAAAATAAATTCAATTGCATATTATAATTATAATACGTGACGAAATTTAGTTACAAAAGAAATTGTTTTTATTTTTTCTAACCTTATACTTAAATCAGCTTATTTGCTTCAAATTTTATTTGTTTTGAGTAAAACGTAATATACAATTTATACATGCCCGAAAGCAAAACTATGGGAATAATATTTGTAGAGTTTTCTATAAATAGGTTTAGAACATTTCAACGAATCCGAACTAATTGAGTTATTATAATTTGAAAAGGATACATAACCATTACGACATATATGTAAGCCTAAAACTATTAAGTGAATATGTGACGAAGAGCCCATATGCTTTAGTAAAAAGCCATGTAATAAAGTAGTCTGCCGAAAACATTCTTCAGTTGTGGATATGACACACACGAAGCCCCATTATAAATATTTCACAGCCAAACGTAGCTTTCATGCGACTTCATAAATTACGCTTCCACACAACCGTTTCACAAATTCAAAAGCTTTAAATCCACATTTCGAACAGTCGTCGCTGCAGCTATTTGGCTCTCCAACAGCAGAGATTTCCTATCCTAAATGAAAATGGTATGAGCGTTATATAATTCAAGTCATCTTCGTAGTCACTTCATAAGACTCGTGCATTATTAACGAAGGCGAATTGACTCGCTCCTTTAACTATTCACGTATTGAATGCTTCAGGCTATGTTATATTATGTAAACAACTACGGATATGTTTAACATAATTTTGAATACTCTGATAATTTTAGAACGAGGATGTTATGTAATGCAAATAGAAATGTATTTCACATTACTGAAATAAAATCTTTAACAAACACAATATCATATAAAGAATTGATATTAAATTATTTAATAATTGTCATTTAATATCAGTAGGCTTTATTCATTAACTTCAAATATCGCGAACGTTGTCTTACCCTTTTAACGGCTTTCGCTTCTTATAACTTTATCCGCATCAAACAACTTTCAAGTCTTTACGAGGGTAGTGTGAACTAAACCGAAAGTATTCTGTTTTAGGAACATTAAATAAATTGGTGGTAAATACCTACCTAAATGTTCGTCATTTCGTTGATTTGACGCTGTATACATAGAAAAAGAACAGTGCTTAAATAAAATTATGGGTAAAGTAAATATACTTACAGTTTCTCGAAGTTAAATTTTGCATATTATTACGAAAGTTCTTTCAGCTTCCATTCATATTTTCTCCTTGCATAGTGGATAAGAAATTGTAATAGAATTATTAAATCCATGATAAGATTTATTTTAAATTATTCAATGTTTCAAAATGATGTTATAATAATTAAATTATCGGCACATATATAACTTAATCATTTCATTTACTTCATAACCTTGTGTAGGATACAGTCGAAATATTTAATATGAGATTGATGATTATAGATAATCTAGTTATTATATATATTATATTGAGTTATTCTGTTCAAGCATGACCAAAAATTTAATCCCAAAGTAAATTATTTTGCCTTTGTTTTCTTTGGATCTGAGAGGTGGTAAGGTAATTTCTCGTATCATATGGAAATTGAATACAGATGTCTCAAGACCGCTAATGTTAGACCTGCTTCCAGAAATTCCGTTATCATTAGAAAACTAGTCTGATTAATTGATGGATGGAATCATCTAAGATAGTGGTAGTTTAAAACACTAATTAAATTGTTTCCATTTCAATTATTTTATTTAATCACCTTTACAAAACCTGAGTTTTTTTGTATAGACATAGTTTTAGTTTCCTAAAAGTAACCTTAACAACAAAATGATATCGAAAATTTTCACGAGTATTAATTTAAATTAAATTAAAATTTTTGGATGTACTACGCGTTTTTTTTATTAAACTACATAATCCCGACGTTTCGGTTACTTTGTAGCAACCGTGATCACGGGCAGAGGAAATGTTTGTCAGTTGGTCTTGTTATTTATCATCTAATACCAACGATTTCTTTATTTCCAAGTGCACCGCTCTGGATGCTTGCAGAATGCGTTCACTTCGTCTCGAGGCCCTGTGGGGTGGTCACGGAGATTTGATTTTATACTTTTTTAAGGGGGTCCCAGGTTTTACACACATTCCAGGCATGTTCTCTACTAAAACTGGGATGTTTTTAATTTTTATAGCCTCGTATATTAGTCCCAGTATTTATCTGTCTTCTCGAACAAGGATTTGTGGCTTATCAAGCCGAATGTACTGGCCTGGTTTGCCCATTGTGTGTTCACACACAACTGACTTAAACCACAGTTGATCGACAACCTGCGATATTATCCTATGTAAATGTAGTTACTGACCCAATAGGCAACACTTAAAAAAGGTTTCCATAAAGACTACGTGGAAAACACTGAAAATGTTTAGAACGGGCTAATTAGAAACTTTTTTAATGATATTTTTTTATTTCAATTTAAGAACTCTTTTGTAACCTAATGTAGTATAATGAATGTATCATTTGTAATTTGCTTTTGGGAATTGACGGCAAATCTTAAACTCTTGTTACACATGAAAATGAATCTAACGCGAGAAAAATTTCGATCAATGATTTATTAGGACTTTCATTGTGAGCTTACTTAACAACAAAGCTATGATACTTTGCAATTAGCATTTCTTAATAAAGTCCCATCTCGTGCCACTATTTATTTTTAAGAATTACCTAGTTTAACAGTGGACGTAGCAATTTCAATGAAAATCCATGAGAGGGACGTCCTTTAACAGCGAGTACTGAAGAAAACATCAGTGCTGTGCGATGCATGATACAGGAATATAAGATAGTGATCTATCAGCAGATACGAGCACGCCTAGGCATTGGTATGAGTCAAGTTAAAAAAAATTACACATTATTAACTGTCGACCAGAAATACCTTCGCATTGAGCTGGTGTCGCCAAATGTTAGATAAGTTCAACGGCGGTGACTCAAATGCTCTATTTGACGTCGTCATAGGTGATGACAGCTGCATATATTGCTACAAACTAATAGGACTGAGGATATTATTGATATCGTGACCGTGATTGTGGGCTTAACACCAATTTCCCCTCTTACCTCGAGACCGGTTCGAGTTTAGAAGCGGATAAGCAGGGGGAGAACATTTTCTAAATAAAACGAATATTTTTTATAAACGACGCTTCTTTTAAATTTTATAACTACATTCGCCCGAAGATTCAATTCCTTTGCAGCAACTGTGATCACGGGCAGATGAGATGCAAAAAAAAATCTCTATGACCTGGTTGAACCGAGTCACGAATGCCAGTGGCACAGCTATCCAACTAGTCTATTCCTCCTCAACAGAGGGACCAACTATACCTGTATAAAGTATCAAGAAAGTTCTGTTCGGAAGTTTCATTTGTCACCCCAGCCCTGTGGCTTCGAAAATCGCAGAGCCTGGCTTCTGACCTCTGAGAAGTCTGTGAACTAAGAATTCTGACGGATCTCGATAGAAACCCGTGAGGGCCACCATATTGAGGGTAATTCTACCAAGGCATCGTGGTTAATGCCAAAATGAAACTGTGATGTCCTAGTATGGTGATGAGGGTTACTTTTGCTCGTTTTATTTTATTTTTAATGATTGTACTGTTTTTAATTATTATTAAAGTTAAACTTAAAGCTTTAGAACTTAGTTTATGAAGTGCCACTGGAATATTTGAATTTACCATTAAATGTAAAGACGAAAACAGGTCATAAACCAATAAAACATACGCCTATAAACTGTTTTACATAATGATCGGATGATACCAATGAAATCATGAGTGACACGCTGAATAAGGAAAATAACCGTGTAAACAACGGTGTTTACTTGTGTTTTATACAAACACTTATTGATTTAAATGTTACCATTAAAATAAAAATAAACCATTTAAATTAATTTAAAAAAAAACTCTTTCTTTATATTTTGTGATATTTTGTGCGCGTGCTCACTAATGAATATGAATATTATTTTGTATAATAAACTTTATATTGTGAAGACTGAAATGTTTAGTAAAAATATTCATAACCATCTTCTTACTTTTTATTTAATTTTAAGCAATTTTTATACTAGATTTTTTTGATGAAAATAACGATATAATTTTTTAAGAAGTATTTTGGCAGTAACAGATTATTGGTATAGGTACTATCAATACGTCTTTACAATATCGTTAAAGCTTTCTGTCAGCAGTAACGCTGTTATATGTATGCGAAGCCGTAAGCCTGTCTGTCAAATAAAAACTTTTTCTTAAAACCTCAACTGGTAAATTCCTTTGAGTATTTTATTTATATCCCTATGGTAAAGAACTTAGTATACGCAAAAACTATTTAAGCATTTGTTTAAGGTGGCATTTTTCAAATTGTATAAATTATTATCTGTAACTCGTTTCTTATATTCTAAAGCGTTTTCAGACCAATTTTCGTTAAACTTACATTTTTCCAAAACTTAGTCCGTTTAATGTAAAGTAGAATAATGTACCTCCAAAATAAACTGAGTGTTTAAAAAAATAAGACTGGTTTTTGCTTTAAAACAATATTTTTATAAGAAAAAGGAAGCGCATTGTATATAATAACTTTATTTTGTAAAAAATACACTGCTGTTTAGAGAAAGCTAAGTTTTAAATATTAATCACAGATGTTGATTCAACATAAATATATAGAGTTTTTAATATTACATGCTCTGAAGAGGAAGGTGTTTTAGTACATTTATAGGGAAAGTTGCAACGGTTTAACTTAAAATCTTACAATCGCCAGATGTCGTAGATGTCTCTTGATATCGTTGATGTGTTTTACGAGCTATTGGAAACAACAGACCTGCATTCTACTTTTTATAGTATTTTAGGGAATTTTTTACGAATTATTATATATTTCTTTTGTATTATTCAGATACAAATATATTTTATATGTAGTATATTCATATACGAGTATAAACTAGTAACAAATCAAGGACACAAGTCTTAAAAATGCTGTATAACAATGTTTTTTTTTCTATACTTCATACATGAAATTGTTCAAGTAACATTTATAAAAAAAAATGAAAATATAAACTTCGCTTAATTATTCTGTAATCATATATGTAGAAACGTTCATATTTTTATATGATTTGTAAAGAGAAAACATTTTTCTTAAAAACGAAAGAGCTCTTATCAGTAAACAGATTAAAGATATTTTGTGGTATTTGAAAACATATATTTATAAAACAAATAGGTTAATATTTTTACAAAAACTAAACACGAGTTGCCTTTGCGTTGTTGCTTTATTCAATTATTTACGATTCGTTTAATACTTTGTAACAGAACTATAATTTTTAGAGGGTGCAATTTTTTTATAATATGTTGAAAGCTATCATTTAAAATTATTGAATATATGTTTTTTTAAAGTAATTGCCTCTAAATAAACTATAACACTGGAGACGATACATTCGGCATAGACATATAGACATAGCGTCTCTGTATGAACTCGTGTGTTGTCAATAGCAAAATTTATTGTCGTTTCACATTATTGTGAAATTGTAAAATAATGATTGTAAAATATGAACCGTTTAGTATATCCGAAAAATATAATTTTATTATAAATTTGTACTCACGAAAATCTTTGATAATAATTAGCATAAGTCGCATTAGCCACGAAGTCTACATATTGTGTTCGATTGATGATTTTCTGTGATAAGGTAACTCATCCAGTAATCTACGGTATTCGTATTTCTGCTTTCTTCGAATGTCAAGCCAGATGGCTTACCTACTTATTTCTTTTGAGTTTTTATCGTTGCTGAGCAAGCATCACTAAGTAGTGTGCGAATGATATAATGAAAATGTATATGAGCTAAAATAAATACTTCAGATCAAATTAATAGCGTGAATCTGAAACCGACTCATAAATAGCAAGAAAATAAAAAGTAACAATAACTTTTTTGTTATGACGCGATAAAGTTAAAACCATACATGTTCGCATTTTCCTATTACAATGACAATAAAAGTCACTGAATGGATATAAAGTTTTTTTTCCATTTCGTAATCTAGTGCTACCAATAATAACTCTAAAAAAACATTGTATACGTTAATAACATGAAAAGTACATACATTATATATTTTTTATATTTTTTTTTTATATATTTAACCGTTACGACGTTCATTGATTTCATAACTTCCAGTGTGAATGAATGTTTAAGATGAAATCAAAAATAATCCTATTTTAAAAATTTTGTTATTCTTAATTCTGACGTATTATTTTTCGTAAATAATAGTTTTTTAGTTTTAATATAATTACTATATCTTTTTTTAAAAAGGACTCTATCTCATTTCATGTTAAGTATTTATTAATAGTGAATGAATCATTAAGCTATAATTTCACTATCCTAAGTATCAATATCAGAATTGTTGCAGGCACATCAAACACCAATTACCGATTAGCTGTGGAACTGAATTAACTACGTTAATTATATTTATAGGAGACATAGTTGTGATAAGGACGTTAACTTTAACGTAACATGCACGTTACAGTTGATGATTTGAAACTGCAGATGTTAGTGTCTAGCTATGGTCAAATTACTGCAGCTCGAACATGGGCTGGCTCGACCGTGGAAGGACCACCCTCTCACAGAAGATTGGCATTAAGTAGTCTTTAATGGCTGCGTTTCGTCCGATGAATGAGAGTGCCGGTTGCTGTTTCCCTTTCCCCACCTTTTCTACTCCTTCCCTTTTTCCCTACCTTTCCCACTTTTTCCTCCTACTCTTCCCTAATCAAGGGTCAACACATCCGCAAAACTATGTTGTGGATATCCATGTGCGACGGTACTACCTCCATCAAGTAGGCCATCCGCCCCCTTTAGCATAAAAAAAACTGAATCATAACGTACAGATGAACTGAACTTTCTCTTGTTTTGTATGTCTTTATATAATAAATTATAAGTTCTTATTTAAGGTCGTTAGATACCTACATGTAATTAATTAGTAATTTTCAGACTCCGCACCTATTTACGTCTGCTTATTATATATTTATACCTTAAACAATAAAATATTTTTAAAAAAATGTGAGGAGGTAACTTCTACCTCGAAAAAATAACAAACTATTTATATGCGACAATCTCGAACGATGTATTAAATCACTTACACTATAATTAGCATCGGAAACGAAGTTGGTTTTCACGCAACTTACCCAGACATCATCGCTTTGGATCGTAAAATTTGTAAAACTCAGTTTATTCCTTATAACGACATTTTTGTATGTCATTATGTAAAGTTATATGTAAAAATTCGTTTGAATTTTACTAACCGCAGATTCTTCGTCTTATTTCTTTTCACCTCTGACATATTCCCTCGCTGACATTGGCCTTTTTTGTGAATCGCTCTTTTAATTTCTTTAGGCGACATGTTACTTTTATACTCAACTTATTATAATTTGGTTTTTCAATCATCTAATGTACTCATTTAATAAATAGTTTCATATTAGACGTATCTGAGACCACAATGAGCCAAGAAATGTCTCAGTGTTTATACAAAATGTTGGAAAACCCTCGATCTATCATCTGCTTATAAGTCACATCACATCACATCACATAATATAGAGTGGAATTTAGGTGATATTGAAAATATTTTGTTGAACGATATGATTATAACATTAATCAACAGTGGTCACAAGAACTCTTGTAGGTGATCCTATTTTGACTACCTACCCACATTACGAAAGTGTACTTATTTTCTTTCAATCAATCGAGATTTTTCAGAATTAGGTTTTAATTCAAATCACTCACGTAACACATCATGGTACGGATATCATAGATGTCCGGTTTCTCTTATTTGCAAGTACAATAAATAGCTTACCCAATGTTAACTCGGGCTATAGAAAATGTAACATTAATTGAGTTTTAAGCTGTTCAAAGATAGATTTACGAGGGCTTCGGTTCATACAGCTACTACATGCTCACCACGATTATACATCTTAAAATGTAGGTTAATATTTAAAGTTTCATTTATAAGCTTCTTATATGGCAGCCTTGGCGTAACCCTTTATAAAGCTTTCGTTTCACCCGTGTATCCTCAGAACGTGTTTCAAAAACTTCTTTGAATCTGTAATAGTGTGTGTTATGACATTTTCTGAATAAATAAAGTGAAATAAATTCTTTAAAAATTATGATATATGCGATTTTTTAAAATGATATTATATTTTTAACAAATATAGGTTATAATTTGAGACTTAGGGAATGAGAATTGTCGCATTTGGCTTATATATAATCCTAAAGTCAACCAAGATCACTCAAAGGCTCAAAGCTTTTGGTATGTGAAATGGGATCCATAAAATTTAAAAAAAATCCACTGTGAATCAAGGTTAAGCAACGTAACAAAATTTAATTAAGAGTTCAAAATTACTACTAGTGTTGACAGTTATATGTAAGTAAAACTTTATAAAGTCTTATACTTCAAAAACAGAAAAGTAATGGTTGCAGTATAACTATAAAAATATATTTAAATTTGCACGGTCTAAGTTTATAAAAACAAAGATCAGTTGACCTGAAAACATTCGAATGGAGTTAAATTATCAAAGTCGACACAAACTGAGACATCCGGCATGGTGTGATAAGTTCGAATGACGGACTTCGAAACTTGAAGGGTTGGATAGTTTTAGGATATTAAAGATCACAAGTGAAAACTTTAACTAATTTTGTTTTTAAACTCATTAAAGTTATATGTCGAATACAAATTAATAATAATGATTATCTTTTTCGAACTATGTTTGAAAGTGTTGCTTAATACTCTTGATACAGATGACAGTTCATGAGATTCTCAAAATAAGGTATAAATCAAGTACGCACGATAGACATAGTATCATAAAACTATTGACAACTTTTACATATTTCACAGTAATTATCGTTGCCTATTTTAAGTAAAGGAAAATTTATTATAATTGACATTGAAATAATCGAAAAAACATAAATGTACGTACGTGGCTACGTAAAACTTATTAGACGTAAGTAAGCGTTAACCAAGAAATCGTTTACTACGTTAAAAATATTTGTTCTAAATCATAAAAATATACTACTGCATTACATTTTCATTATTTTGTTAGTCTACAGTGACAATTTCTAAACTGAGCAAACATTCAAACTATTTGAACGTATGTTGAATCTAAATTGAAAACCTATTGAAATCAGTCCACAGCCACGAGTACTTAAAACTATACCATCAGTTTCTGCTTGGACAAAACATAATATTTTTATACGTAAAAACTTCACCTCATTCTATTTTGATTTCTGTTTAGAAATGCTCAGTTAATTAAATATTAAAAATAGAAGTCGGATTGTAAGAATAAATAATACTATGTTTTATTTTTAATGCAAATGTTTAGAATAAAAACGTGTTTCAATAGACTTTAGCAAGTAAAGACCATTTAACCTTAAATCTTATTACAGTCAGATGTTGTAGACGTCGACTGAGATAGTCGACGTGCTCTATGAGTTGAGCCAAACAAAAGAAGAACTGTATCAAGCTTTTACATATTTCTAGATAAACGATCTCAGAATAAACGTTGAAAGCGCTGTATTATGAAAATAGTGCTATTTGATACTTCAAAATCCATAATAGGCACTAAATTTTAGTGTTGTACCCAATGTTCTGATGTATTTTGCACATGTTAAATGTAAATTCAGATTCAGAGTTAATTTCTAACTATTGAAATGAAAGTATCGATAGTTATTGATATTATTAGTAGTTTAGTTATCCGGATAATAACAGTTACTATTAATACTGTATAAAATATGACTATAGGAATATTTAGACCTAACCTATTATAAAAAATATTTTTCACTCAATGGCTTTAAGATCACAACATAAATATAATTCTAAATAATATTACATATTTCATATTAAATATTGTTATTTGTTTTTTGTAATACAATATAATATATTATATACGAACGTCAATAACTTGATAAAAGAAAACTATATAAATGACATATACATATGATAATGATTAAAATAAAATAATTTATTCTACATCATCAAGAGATAAATGGGTTACGCAAAAAAAATACCTTAAAAAGAAGGTACCTTAAGCAGAAGTTTGATTTGTAAAATCTCCGAAGCACTTCTGTATCCATAACTAAGGATCACTTTGTCATTCTAAATATACATCGTTATAAGGTTTTTTTTTTAAACAAACAAACCAATTTATATAGCCACCTATTTGTCGTTAAAGTCAATTAAAACTCAATTATTTTTATTGAAAAGCCGAAAATTTTACAAATCGAACAGAATATTTCATTTTTTTTAAGAAGTAGATGATTATTATTTATTCCTTCTCTAATCATTAACTTAATTAATCTTTCATCAGACATGTCTACATGAACGTTAAAATAAACAATCGTCGAGAAAGCCTCGATCTATCATCTGAGAGTAAATGCAGCTGACATTAGACGGGCGTTGATAACATCAGCTGGAGGTTCATAGACCTGTACCATATTAGTTATCATTTACATACACTGATCTATTTAGATACAATTATATAACAGCGTTTGTTCGATTATTTACACTTTAAATTTAACTTTTCAAAAATATACTCTCATTTACTATCATTTATATCGTTGATGGTCCTCATTGTTTTTATGTATAGTTTATGTTTCTCAATTTATCATTACTGAGTAATTGGTAAGATAATAATGTATGGCTTTGCTAGTCCATCATTTAATAATTGCTACAGTCTTTGTAAGCATGCAACTTAGACAAAGACATTAGAGTTTGTTGAAAGTTTTGGATATCAAAAGTTAGTCTTCCGAACCGTCTACATTGCATTATCATTTAGTTAATAACTGTACAAAAATGTACAAAAAAGAAACAAATACACTGAATGCTTTAAACACTAATTTTTTTTTAATTTCAATGTAGTTTGATGTATGTTGTATTAAGGTAAATGATTAAAAAGTTAAAAAGTTTGGATATTATTTACTATTTTAGATTATGAATAACTGTTATGTTTTGTCAGTGAAACGTAGTTAGTGTAGTTTTTAACAAGATTTGTAAATTTTAGCATAAAGATGTAGCAAGAAAAAATCTTTATATAAGGAAAATCACTATTGATAAATTTTGAACACTAACAGAAAATATTATGTACAAAAAACTCGTTTTATAGGACTTCTACATAAAAGCTTCATAATTGAAAGTTTAAAAACTTGCAGAGCTTTACATAAAAAAATTTAGACATTGGTGCAGCTTGACTCTCTCGGAACGACGATTCAAAATTTTTGCATTTTTAAAAACGGTGAATCGATCAGTTCCTTCAACTATTCACATATTGGATGGATCAGGCAATAGTATATTTTCAACAACTAAATAAAATTTTAACACAGGCTGCAAAGCTTAACATAAAAAATTTAATACCTACATATTAATATAAAATAACGATATCTTAGTAGCGAATCGAAAATGAAAATTACAAACAACAGAATCAAGCTTGAGGCCATTACAAAATATGAAGAACATTTCAGCCACTTTGAAAGAATTTTAAAACTGCTATCAAACTTTTATTGTCTTTATTTTTGGTTAAGTTTTTCAGCCGTCCCTCTTTTTTGTTGTCACAACTGGGAATGAACTATTATTTATTCATTTTTAAGCTTTTCAAAATGATCCCATGAGGTCTACTGGTTTCTGAACCACTATGTGTTAGAAAACACCAACTATACGAACTGAACTTATGAAGCTTTTTCTAAGATGTTAGTTGATCTTGAAGGTTTAATTTATAAACTTCTTAAGTTCCATTCCTTGCCCTATCCTTTTAAGGGCTTTCGGTACACTTATACGAATGAGAACGGAACACATATTGGACCGTTTTCCTCATCAAAAACGTTCGAAAGCCTTCAAGCTGCTTTTCAGGACTGAATAATATTATACCGAAATGGTTTCAGTTAATAAAATGGTTCTAGAGCTATTAGTTGAAATACTAACTTTAAAAATAAATATAAATATATATATTAAATATAATTAGAAAGGAGTTGCTATAATGAAACCTTGGAGACTTCATAAGAAGTTCAGTTTAAGCGTATTATAACGTAACTTCTATCAACTTCCACTTTATAGTTCCACTTTAAGAACCGCTGAGTGTGGACAAAAACATTCTTTGGCTAAAATCATATATAAGTGTCCAAAGAAAACCTTTATAGCTAAGTGTTTTTATATTAAAACGTTTCAGAAACATTGGAGGCAAAAATACAGGATTTCCATTAATATATAAGAATGTAAAAAGACTTTTAATATCTTTTATTTTACATAATTACATTTGGGTAACGTGCAAGTGGCACAGAATAAAAATAATTTTATCGCCTGGCAGCTAACTATTCATATTTCTTAAAGAAAGTTAATGTAGAATTTGTCTATAACAATAAGATTTTTATAGAAATGTTTTATATTCTTAAATGCAAAACGTTTCTAACTTTTAAACAATCCACTGGAATTAAATTATCAAGTTGTACAAACTGTGTCATCCGCCATTCATTGGCACAACAACTTTGAATGGCGGGTTTCGAAACTTTAACGAATGGATATTTTAATGTATATTATAAATATATTAGTTAGAGGTGAACGCTGTGTTATGAGTTCTGGAGTTTTGAACTTTGTTCATTATGTGTTATTAGGAGGCAAAGTAAGTATTTAATTAATTATGTTTTTGTTAGATAAAAACATTCTGTACCTAGATCGGTCTTTTAAACTGAAAATGTGTCATATATAAAAATGTACTTGATAAATTAACAATAATATTATATGATTAATATTGGCAACTTGATTACTTACAAAATTTTTCGAATGTTTGAAATGTTGTGTTAAAACAATTTCAATAATATCTTTATTATTTTTCCCATTCAAGTACGATGAAAACCTTAGTTTAATTTACAAAAACCTAGTCTAGTATAAAAATAAAAAAAAAGTAACTTAAATGAAATTAAATTTAATAAAATTATCTTTTTGGAATTTTTATTCTTATAAAAATATTAAATTTTTTTTAATTATTTTCATATTGTGCATTTTTTTATTTTGTTTCGGAAAAAAAAAATCTATTAAAAAACTCTCAATGCAATTTTCGAAAGCTAATTAATGCTTTTCTGATATTTTTGTGATGTAGACAACTTTGAAATGTTCTTTCCAACTTATCCTATAAACAAGCAACATATATAAAAAAAGAATTTGTTAAAATAAACCCTAATATTATGTTGAAATATCTTTACATATTCTGTCTTCTCACAAAGTTACTTATGACTATGGCTGTCTGACCATAGTCTTATAGGTCATTTTTTGATTACTGAAACCAAAGGACTGTTGTGAAAGCTTTCTCTTATTTCAATGAAGTGTAATAATAGAAATATTCTTGTGATTTTTTTGACTTCAATTAATAAAAAACTAACTTTATGGCTTATATTTATATATAATAAATTCTCATAATTATGTGATCAAAAGTGTTGTGATTTGAGTGGGTTATTAAAAAAGTCAACAACCTATTATATTACCTTCCCAAAGCTTAGTATTGAGGTGATAATTTTACTCAATTCAACAAATCTCTTCGAATTAGAGTGTACATTTTCCAGTTATCAATATTGGCAGAATGTGTCCTTCTCGGTCGATTATTCGGACCGCTACATGAAATTTACACTTAACCGAATTTACTCAATAAACCTACGAGAATTGGAGAGAGAAGAGAGAGAGAAGTTATTCTTAACTTTCATAAATAAACTGTCAAAGGTGTCAATATTGTAATGTTATTAAAGTAAATTAATATTCAAACTGGACCGGATTTTATCACATCAAATATTTTAATTAAAATATAAAAAGGACATCTCTGAAAGAAAAATCTTACTGATTTTAGTAATGCTACAGACCTAGATGTAATGTAAGACCTAGATGTAATATATACAACTGATAGATATTATACAGCGTTACATGCACATACAAGTACAGTCATTACAATGTTTTGTTGTAGAAGGAAAAAAAAACAAAAAGGATAACAAATCTTTGATACACGTAACAATACATTATGTCCACACATAAAATGTTAAAGAGCACAGACGATGTTTAATAAACAATAATACGATATTTTTCGTATTTACTCCTAAGCATTTTATTATTCTATATTTTATCCGACTATTATATTATTTTGCCGTCACCGTGATGACGGGTAAACGAGATGAACGTGTTTGTCAACTAACATTGTTTTTATTCACTTACCGCCAATGATTTCTTCAATTTCTCGCGTACAGGTTTGGATGCAAGCAGAACGTGCTTACTGTTCATTTTATTGTTGATTCTATTACTACAAATATTGAATTCACAATGCAATTGGAAATATATGCAATAATTCATTTATTAAAGACATGCATAAAAACATAGAGTAATACATACTTTAACCATAGTATTTTATATACATTTAACATGGACATATTCTCGATGTTTTTTTTTTTTCATTTACTTCGTCATAATTTCACTTATCCTAAGTATCAATATCAGAATTGTTGCAGGCACATCATGCTCTAATTACCGATTAGCTGTGGAACTGAATTAGCTACGTAAATTATATTTGTAGGAGACGTAGTTTGTGATGAGGACGTTAACTTCAAAGTACTATGTACGTTATGTTACGGTTAATGGTTTGAAATTTTTAATCATATTGTACAGGACACTTTTAAATGATTTTAAATAAAAATAATGTCTTTTATTTAAAAAAGTAATAAAGAGAACAGAAATATATGTGAAATGAAAATAAAATAATTTAGTTTAATTTAAACAATTTTTCTGTGTTTTAACAACGAAAATAAAAATGGTAATTACAATTTACTAAGTTTAGATTTATTTTGATCACTCAGCCTTTAAATATTCTAAATAAAAGTAAATAATAAAATGATGGTAAAAATATCCAGAAGGTGTATTAATATTTTCGCTTATGTATTATGATGATTATAATTAATGATTTTAAGGTTCGATATGTCTTTACGACCTTAAAATAATCAATCGTCTAAGTCTTTGTACAAGTTGCTGAGAAAGCTTCGATCTATCATCTGAGAGTAAAAGCAACTGACAAGAGATGGGCGTTGACAAAATCCTGTGGAATTTCATATATGACATATTAGTTACAACGTACAGACACTGATTTAGAAATTAAAAATTACATTACAGCGTTAATTTGTTCATTGACATCTTAAGTGTATTATCACACATACTTATTTCATATTTTTAACCGACTTCTTAGTTTTCGTAAGTGCTTAGGGTACTATATATATTTTTTTTAATTATTGAACTTCTTCAATAAAAAGTCGAGTTCTATGTAATTTGCCTACAACAATTTAATCAATTGCTACAAATCTTACATTAGCTGTACTAGGAATGTGTGAAGTGAAACAAAATTCACTGTCTTTGACCTTAACGCAGCGAACCCCAATTAATTCGGTTTATTAACATAACAGCTATAATCTTTCGACCTATTAGTTCTAATAGCTAATGGTTATTTTCCAAACAAAGGATCTATCTCAGTTCCACTTAGGGATTAGGAAAGAGAGGATCCGAAGCATTCAAGGATTTTGCCAAATGTTTAATGCCGCAACTAAATTTACTAAGGTCCTTTACTCAGTTGAGCCTTCAGATTTATGAAGTGGCAACATATGGTTATAAAATATAAGGTTATATTCAAACGGATAATGGTTATGTGAATAATTTATTTGAGTTATATAAGTCGTACTTGTCATAAATTATTTTATGACTTCTAATATCAATTAAGATACATTTTTATAAAGTCAAAGATAAAATATTCTTTATTGTCAACAACATATTTACTTTTGCATGGTTGATACATCATCCAAATAAGTTTATGTAATAAAAGTAGCTGTTGTAAAAATTATAGAGAAAAAAGCATATAATCACTATAGCCACCATTTTTTATTTATTTTACAAAGCTGTAACACGTAACCGTACTCTGAAAATAAGTACACAAATTGAACATCTATAGTAAGATTTACGTCAAAAGCTTGACTCGTTAAAACCACACAACAATACTGGAGAGGTCTGCCTCAATATTAGTTTAGCCATCGTCTAAATACTTACCCAATAGTGTGTGAATAAAATGCTACCACAAACTGGTTGGCTGCATGAGTTTTTATTGAAGATAATAAATTGGCCCGTAATTAAAGTGGCCAGACGTTGATTGATATATATAACAATCTACAAGGCTTAAATATTATTCCAACTGAGAAAATATAAACTATTAAAAAAAAAAGATAGTAATTTTATAGTATCCTAAATAACCTTTATACGTATTCCTATATAGGTAAGTACGATGTCCGCCTATGGCTCTTTTTATCAATTTATTTATTTTGTTAATTTTTAATCATATGAAATGCCTTAAAAGAATATAATGAAGATTACACTGCAAGGCTGCCATTAAAATAATGATAATTTTTCGCATGTATATGAATAATAATAAATATGCAATAAAAAATACATGTTACAAAAAAATATATTTATTTTATTCGTTTATCCCTTTCTCAGATCATTAACAAAGCCAGAATGAAAAATTGAAACATTTTTAATGTTACAGCGACATCTAGTGTGTGTACAAACAAATCCCTAGGAAAAGGAATAACATAATCCTCACTGTAAGCAAAATCCACCCCTTAGACTATTTCGTGCTCAAAGCTCATGATAGATGTCGCTGTAAGTTGTTCAGAGAACATTGATTTTTATTTATACCAATAGTAATTTAGTGTTAAATAGTCAATAAATTCAAAATATTTTTTAATTTTCGACGATAATTTCTTAGTTTGTTACATATTGTTCAAGTACAGTTAGCAAGTATATATCGAGTTCTTGTAATGTAATGACATATTAATATATTAATTAAATTTAAATCTAAACATATCCTACATAAATATAGAGACATACATGTATACAAATGACACATTGAATAATTTATCTCAAAGGCGATATTTCTACCACATTTTAATATCAATTTTACATTTAAAATAGTTTGCTGGTTTAGTTCTCTCAATTATTATTAACTACTCAAAATACTTATGTACTAAAATTATCAAAGTGATAAGTAGAAAAACAAATAGTGACAAGACCAGTGGCAAACTACTTAACTGAGTCCTTGCTCGCAGTTAAGTTACCCAAGACTCTAGCGAGTCGAGGACAGAACTTTTAACGTGGTTTAGTCATAATAAAATTAGTGTGTTTTATGGAACATGCCGCAGTTTTCCTGGAATTTTTCAATTTAATTTATAATTTCAATTGCAAGGCGTTCCTTGATTAATCGTAGCGGACACGCCTTCATGAAAGATGATTTGTTATTAATCAAAACTGTAGTAATCGGATGACTTATCTCGTCCACTAATGTAATATTATTATATTTATTGTCAAATGCAACCCCTTATAACAATGGGTAAAAAAAAAGTTTTAAGGGGGTATATTGGAATAATGTGGCTGCAAGCCACTCAGAATGTACAAGGAAAAGTAGCATACAGTGAAAATTGGCTACGTAAATCTATTCGGTACATCTAATTATATAAATACTCGTAAGACGTGATCTTGAAACAGACAAAAAAATCAGGTAATTTCAATATGATTTGTCTTTTTAAAATTATTTTACGTGAGTCTTTTAATTACGAAAGTTACTTCGAATTAAACTTGCATTGAGCCAATTGAGATTTTGACATCAGAATTGGCGCGCCGGCTTTACTAGCTCAATCTTAATTTGTAAAATAAAAGCATACCTACCTCTGTTTAGACTGAATAACATTAGTAGGTGGTAGAATTATTTTCCAACCCAATCTTCTCTCCGACCTAGTTGAAATGATATATGATTGATTAATTATTCTATTTCGTCAATTTAACAAACAGGTCATTATTATTGTTGCATAATACATATCGCATTCAAAACAAGTAACAATAAATTAATTAAAAGGTCTTTCTAAAACTACATGCAATCTAAATTTAGCAAAACATGTTTTCTATTTTTTTTTAATACAATTTTCTTTAATATATTTTAAATTACTTGTAATCTTTTGACTCATACTTTATAACACTTTTTAAATGTCTATACATATGATTGACTGTGACTTAAATAAACACATACGTAAAACTAAGAAAGCTCTATTTAAAATTTTATTTATATCAATACATATTATAAAATAAAATCCCTCGTCGTTTCTGTCTGTCTGTCTGTTCGCACTAAACGTAAAAACTACTGCACCGTTTATCAAACAATTATCACCACTCGATAGCGTAATTCTCGAGGAAGGTTTTAGTATATTATTTGTATAGTTTTTGTATTTACTTGTGTGGACATTAACGATATTAATTGAAGATGTCGGGAAAACATTAGCTGTCTAAGATCTTTTAACGAAAACGCTGCCTAAAGTCTTTGAGATATAACAAAATAATATATTGGGGAATTATGTATCTTATATAGGTCTACAGAAAAGTCTGCGGTGGCATATGTCTATACCTTAAGGAAAACATACTATATCATACATTTTATAACTTTTAAAAATTGACATTCTTAAAGCGTTTATTGGAAAAATATTTATATAAATATGGTACTAAGTCTTATCAAAATTAATTACTTCGTTATTATTTAAAGCGGGTGTTTTGAAAGTTTAATAATTCTCAAAATTAAATAGGCTATTTTATATTTTTTGTAAAGAGCCTCTGCGAAGCTGGAGCTAGTACCTAGTTTATAATATTTATATATATATATGTTTCCTTAATTGTAGGTGTTGTGATATGGGATTTTTTAATAGGTAATTTTAGAGGAAACTCTTTATTTTAATAAATAAATGTATTGCAAAATAACTTGAGTGATGCGTTGCTAGAATTGCGTTGTGCTTTTATATTCATAACACGTGCATATTTTGTAAGACTTGATAATTACCGGTAACTTCATTTACTCGGAGTTGAAAATTTCGACAAAATATCTAAAACACCGCAACATTTTAACTGTTATAATACGTATATAACTATAATCGTAGAATTTCTTTGAATGAAATAACCCTTTGATAATAAAATGAGGGGTGACGTAATGTTATTGCTAATTTTAAATTATTTACCCCGCCTATTTTTAGTTTGAAACATTTTCTCAGGTCACTTTAGAATAACAAGGTTCGAAACGGTAAGGACAGCCTTTTATATTAGTTTACGTCGTTTCAAACATTATAACATTTTTATTTCGTCATATTCTAAGAAGCCATTTTTCTGTGGAGTCAAAAATGAATTTGAAGTCCGTGACGAAAATTTTTAACACGAAGAAAAAACATTTTGACCAGATTATATGGTAATATTTGACGTGTGAAATTTTAATGTCATAAATATATTGAATAAAGGTTTTTTTGCCTTTGTTCACCAAACAATACTGAGGTTATTAGTAATAAAATTTAGATTTATGGATTCTGTAATAGTGGAAGTATAGAGCAAAACAAATTTATTTAGATAAAAAATGTAATCTGCCTTCCGATTCACAATTTTTAACTATATACATGTAGTTTTAAACCTGATTATTATCTTTTACTTACTATTCCCTTGTTCTTATTAAAAAAGCTCGATTCATTCTAAATTAGTTAACAAAACAGTATTATAGTCCTCTCGTGTTACCAGTGATGTTTTTCAGATCACTAGTTATAAAGCACAGCGAGCTGCATAAATTGCGCCCGTTGTTTGATTACTCGACCTGGATGTACCTGGTTCCACATCACCGCCTCGACTCCACCCTCAGCCGGCCTAGTGGGTGCTGAAGTTTGTTTATTAAATTTAACTCCATTCTGAAATAGCTTTGTGATTGAAAATATATCATTTAACTATGGCAACGTCAAAACATTATTCAGTTAGAGCTTTGCCGTTTATTTTAGATTTAGACATAAATAATGTATTAAATCTATGAAAAACATTCGGTATATCGTTGAAGCAACTATAAAATCTACATCTTGTAGATTTATCTTGTTTAAAAGTCTGGGGACTCTTACGACCTTCCTTATTGTATCATGTTAAATAAATTTGTTGGATCTCTGTCCGAATTAATAACCATTATATCGGACCTCATAACCAAAGTCGTAATAAGATCTAAGACTTTCGTGAGTTTTATTCATTTTAATGAAACTAATATTTTTCGGATATACTACACGTGCTTTATTTTTGTAAAAAACTACATATTCCCGACGTTTCAGTTACTTTTCACCCACCGTGATCACGGGCAGACTAGATGTGAATCTCGTGATCACGGTTGCTGAAAGGTCCATGTTATTAGTTAATAATAATACCTTTTACGTACCTATCCTTTAACTTTTCTTTTTATCTTTCCTTCTTCAGTTTTTAATCAAAATAAGTATGTACATATTGTGCTACAATCTTAGCTAATGACAGAAAATGCTTTAACAACTGCGTCCTAAAACCGAAATTATTATTAACTCGCTAATGTTACAATTAAGATTCTTGAATAATTTTTTTATGGAAAATAAAAATTGTAATGATCTAATTAAAAGGAAAAATCCTGGTGTAAACTAAATATATAACGAAGCGATTATTGGAAGAACTACTTAAATATAAAATGAAAAATGTTGGTGTTGCATGTCATAAAGCGGCACGATAACAGTATTGGAACTAGCGTATTTTAGCTGACTCAGCATAAGTACTACAATGTGGTTATTATTTAGGTTGCTTTATGGGATTAACGAGCTGTTTCCAGATATATATTTTTTGGCCTACTTTAAGGATAGGTATATAAGGTCTCACTCACTCATTTGATATATTACCCAGTTACAAATACTGTTCACTCTATCTACTCCCCAATATTTTAAATAAATACTTATTTAAAATACTATTTTAAAAACTCCTGTAAATTTGGACATTCTTATCTTTATAGTCATTGGCTACCAATTTATCAAATATTTATTTGTCGGGCTTAAAAGCAACATGGTAAATCTATTTCAATATAATAACCCAGAATGAGATAAAAATTTAAATTGAACTGTTCCAAATAGTTCGGACAGTGATAAATCTTCTCGTAATCGGCTGCTTTCAGAGTTTAACAAGTATAAATAATAAGGTAATCTCGGCTGTCTGTGCGATCACTTAGACTTTAGGGCGATTAGAACGGACTAACCGGTAGAGCAATGTAGAAGTTTAGTAGATAATTGACACTGACAAGCAAACACAAAATTTACATAATAATTTCTCATTGCTATGTCGCATGTAAGGTATAAATTAATAAAACTTACATGTACTTAATGTATGTGGGTTAATACAGGTCTCCCCTAAATTAAAAACCAGAACTAAGTCAGAGATACTAATGTTACGAAAGCATCAATTGTAACTGTTCTAGGCCATGTAAGTTTTAATATGTATATTAATGTGTAATTTTGTAAAAATAATATTTTAAGGCATAATTAAATCTTTACCATTATTCAAATTGTTCAACAATAAATAGCTTCAGCCTGATATATATTATAATTTTAATTATATTACTAATTCAATACAGATAATCCGAAACTTACGTGATAGCTTTCAAAACAAAGAAAAGAAACAAATCTTGTAAACGTGCTTACAATTTTGGACTTTTTAATGCAAAGATAGAAGGAGCTAGGGTATAAAAAATGTATATTTCATCTTTCTCCCTCGTGAATAACAAGGTCGAGCGTTGAAACAATTCAAACTATAAATAATTTTATCCCTTTAACATAGAACAGCTTACAAAGTGAGGTAACATTTAAAATAATAACCTGCCTGTATACTTTATTTATGTTTTGACATTTATATTATCTATAGTAAAATAATATTATGACTATTTTTGCTATAAATAAAATAAAAACTTTTATGTTACTAAAAAAAATCTCGAATTATTCTAAAATAATTCTAATGAGGAAATTGAATAAATAATAGTATTTTTTTTTAATTTTTATGCTAATTTATGTACGTTGAAAACTTTGAAAGGTCTTAACCTCTATAAGTTATTCAATTTCGGGCTTATTAGTCCTAATAATCTTTTGTTTAATTGTAGACATGATTAATTAAGAATCGATTAAATCAAAAGCAGTGGGAAAACGTCTTTTCACTACTATTATTCAAATTTTAGGTCCACAAACGAACAACCGATCCAGCTGGCGGTGGGTGTCTATGTTCGTTTATAAATATCAATAAGTTTAGTTCCGACAGTGGAAAGGGGAGATCTGGGGGTTGCAAGACTTCATAGGTTCAACGAAGTTACAGCAGCTACCTCCTGTTACACTCTCATTGAAAAATTGCTACATAGTAGAATCGTATCGTAAAGTATCACAAATAGAAACTGTAGGCCATTGATAGATAGATTCTCTCGCCCTTTAATCTATCAGCAAAAGGGTTGGTAATTTATAATTTGCTTTAGAAAATGTTTCTTTTTAAAAAATAGGTAAAACAAATAAGAATAGAATAAATAATTTTAGATTCCATATAATGTCCTAATCCAATGCATACCCTGTTCTCACATACTAAGTCATATAAAAATATCGCATACTAGTGGAATTATTATCTAAATTCAAATCTAAATAAATTTATTTTTCTCTTTTGGTGCCCCAAAGACCACAGGATCTAGATACAGGTAATAAGACACCTCGTTTTGTATGTGTAGTAAAAAGCAGACAAGAGATCCTATTAAAAATATTCTATAAAATATATATTAGGGTGCTTATAGTAAAGTTAGTAAGGATGCTAAGCATCTCATAATATTTCCAATTACATTTTAATATTGATAAACCCCTGGATGTGTTCAATTTGAAGTTTAATGCAATTTTATTGCAGCTGATGAAATCGCTGACGCGTCTGAGGGTAATCTTGTTTTAAACGTACGTGAGAACGTAATAAATGTAATTTTCAATCTCTGAAAATCGAAACGATATTTGGATTAAAATTGATGACGTAAAACGTTTTTATAGTACTGTGAAATGATTAACACAACCCTGTGACCGTCTTGGTCACGCGTATAGTTTATAAAATAAATAAAATAATAATAAAAATATTATAATAATTTATTAAATTCCATTAAACTGATTCGTGTTTATAATGTTCTCGTTTCTGTGCTATCGAGATTATAATTAAACGAAACATTGGAGCGATGTCACGTTATTTGATCTTATCGCTTTATGAACCTGCTTTCATTAGAAGTGAAATAGAACACTTTGTTTTTCTTGATAACAATAAATACAGAAGTCAATCACAGAAATATTGTCTTTCAGATTAGTTATTTATTATTTAAATTCGGCTGAGGAATCTCAGCAGCTAATATTTTTGTTATATTTATCCTTATAGTTGGTATTTAGTTAAAGAATTTGATTTTTGAAACTGTTTTTAGAGGGTGTCGTATCTCATTTATATTCATTTGTTATTAAATTATGTATCGGCCTGTCTGTTATGTAAAATCAGTGTGTCTAATACATATCAAAACCGAACTATTTCTAATTAGCATGTTCTATGATATAAGGAAAGTTTTAATTAATACCAGTTGGCTTTCGCAGCTTCGCCGGCGGACACAAATGTTAGGACTAAAACAAACAATATGCCCATAACTTATCATTAATGTGATGTTTACAGTTATATAAGATATCTGTTTTTTATATATAAAACATCCATTGATAGGTTTATGTATTCTACACATTGATTTTTTATTAATAATTGTTAAGTTATTGAAAATCTATAGAAAGTTGCCATATTTAGAACAGAACTATATTGTCAAGAAAAACTACTAGCTTATAGCAAAAATAACCATAAAAGTTTTTTGATTAAAACAGCGTCGAAGATAAGTAAAGTATAAAGATAAATATTTCAAAAACCCACACAACCTTCCGCGGCGTTCCCTTAAATTTCATATTATAGGGAAAAAAATTACCTTTAATCAATAACGAAAACAAATTACAAGTTTTGGTCAATTCAATATTTTGCACCAATATAAATTGACCTAACGGTTAACCTTATCGTATCATAAAAAAAAATTATATTCAAACGAAATGCCTAGGTATTTATCGGAGGCATCACTCACGAGGAATGAAATGCAGAATTCAATTGATATCGTTAAGCAATGCAATACTGTAGAGCGCCAATGCACGATCTCATAAAATGATTCCAGAGTTTATTTAAAATCTAAACAGGATTTATAACTGAAGTTAATGTAAAATTAATAGATATTAAGAGGACCTTCAAAGCTTTTATTTTTACACTATATATATTTATACACTATATATGGATTTAATATTTTTATATCCCAATGTACTAGGATAAAGAAAAGTATTCAGTAGTTCATAGGAAATTAACGTATTATATGTAAGTGTATACTGCAGCCTGGGACCGTTACGGATACGACACTTATTGCGGATATTTCAATCACTAACAAATTCTACGGCGCATATCCATAAAGTAGAGATTTGACATAATCAAGATGCAATTAATTATTATTGTAGATAACAACCTAAAATATTATTTTTATAAAGCCTCATTAAAATAATAATATAATTTAAAATCAAATATTAAATACATATAAATGATTTAAACGGAAAAGAAAATATAAAATAATTATAAAAACATTGCACTAACATCTGTTTATCAATATAAAATTGGATTGACTAATGTTATATTTTTATGTTATAACGTAATCAATTTAGCAAAAAAAAAAACCAATAGTAATCATAAAAATGAGGTCACACATCACTATTGAATTCAATTATCTACATCGATATCAACATTGATATATTTCCCGCCACATTTATGTTTGCGAGCTTCCCTAAGAAAACACAGGTGAAGCATTTTGTCAATCATTACGGCGAGTGCGCGGGTCTGCGGTAGTGGGCAGGCGGCAAGCGGTAGGCGGCAGGCTAGCAGCAGTCGCTAGTCGGCAGTCGGGCGCTGGCGGCCATGCCAGCCTGTCTCGCGGCTTGTCAAGTGCCGCTCCTCACATGGCACTCGTAATACACGCTAAAGGCGTGACGCGGCTGACGTTTTGGTAATTAATATTGTTACTATATAATATATATCATAACAATATTAATCAATATCAATATAGCTTCAACTTTTATGGATTCTTTTTGTTGTTTATCTCAGACATAATTTCTAAATATAAAATATATTTCGCCATACTTACATTACTCAAAGACTATTACAATTACAGAATTAGTAGGTGTTCGAAAGCTCGGAAACAGTGAACCTTAATCCTTATAGATACCTTATTAATTATAGTTAGATAAATCGCCCTAATCTGCTTATGACAAGATGCCCGGGTTAACCGTTCAAAAACAACGGGTTAAAGTTACCTCAATTAGCACTAATGAGGTTTTCCTAACGTCATTGTTAATTTCCAGTCGGTGCTGAATGAGTCTGAAAATTTTAAAAAATTCAGCTTCTAAAACCGAAATTTTAACTGTACATTTTAATGACTTAGGTTTTTGTTGTGTTCATGATAAAACTAAATTTAACTTTGAAATAAAATGAATAACGACATTTTTGCAAAAGAATTTACTGTCCCGAGTAGAAAAATAATTCACGGTACCCTCTTGTTTTGCAGATATTGTGACGTTCTAGAAAATTAATATCATTATTAAAATATCAATCTCAGTTAGTTTTACCTTAATATTTTTAAGTGCTTAAACTGAAAATTAACAACATAAATTTCGAATACAATGGATTTGAGCTAAGAATATGATAGATGTACATGAAGTTAAACTGTTAACGACATTGAGGCTGCTCTAGTTTCGGCATGGCGGGTCCAATGCGACATTTGTCGTATCATCACGAGCCAGAACCACAATCCGCGAACTCGGTAAGTTCTGTATATGAGAATATAATCATCACTTCATCCAAGATCTGACTCAAGAATGTTGCCATATAATAAATACTTAATTTTTTTTGTCAGATTCCAACATTTAATATGTAAAAATCAGTCGTAGCGTAGCGTATTATACCTGAAATTACTGTTGATAAAATTCATGTGTGTTTTTTTAATATAAATTTAAATATATTAAAAATAAATACAATTTAATAGCTCAGCCTACGCTAAAAGACATTTTAAGCGAGTTGACAATTTTTGTGTCTACTGCTTATTCTAAAAATGTCATTATTACTCGTAAAAAAGTGACTTTTTAATATAAGTTTTACTCATACCACTTGGATCTTCTTTGCATTTTACCAATATGCCTAAGTAATTTATATCAAACTTTAGCTTTATTATGATTTTTTAAACAAGATTTGTTATTTCGTTTGTCTGTAATATGTATATTTACAATGAATTATATCTACGAATATACATATTTGTTATATTAAAAGAATAAATTTTGCACCAGCAATAAAAGTGAAGAATGCATTCATTTCTTTGTTGTCTTGTAGTTTTCTTAATGTAAATTAAACAACTTAACACTCTTTTATAATTTGTCATCTAGTCCGTTGGCGCTTATTTATTCATAATTCGCGAAAATTTAAATACTTTCTTCAGCAGCCATGAATGACAAAACAATTGAACGTTATAAAGTCTGTAACATTACATTATAAAATATCTTAACTCTATTGTTTATTGAATTAATTAAATGTAGTTGTCTTTTATTTCGATTTCAATTTAAAATTCATTCTGAATATACACTTAATTTAACAATTTAAGAATATAATTAATGTATATTATTTATATATTAACCTACTATCCAAATAAAAACAAAAATAACTGAGTTTTTATACAATAAAAATATGCAGATCTCTAGGAGTATAGCCTTCTCTAATAAATACTTTTTGTTAATATTCTATGAGACGGTGGTACTAAATCGGTATAGACACTTGATAGTAGAGAATTATGGATCAATGTGAAAAGTTATTTATTCAATGAAATATGTTTGTAATAACTTACTACAGATTGCAAAAAAAAAAAGTAATGTTACAACTTGATATTAGAGTAAATTTACTCAGTATGAATATAAGGTACCATAAGATTTTTAACGTCATTTTTAAAATAACTGGTATTAGATTTAACTGAACCTAAAATAATAAAATTATATATATGCTATCTGTTGATCTCTTGAATATGAAACCAAATCAGGTTTGACAGTTAAATTGAATTAAAAAATATTTTAATACCTTCTGTAAGCATCACCTTGGTAAAATTCTGGTCTAAATACATAAAGGTTTGTTTTAAGTGCCTAGCTGTCACCGAAATATGGATCAAGATTACATAAAGCTGAATTATAAAATTGAAAAGATGTTAATCCAATATAATTCTAAACATGAAAATAAAATATTATTTTAGTATTTGTAGGAAATAATATATAGTATTATGCTTCAGTTGAAATATAACGTACTACGAAATTGTAAACAGACTTCTCATAGTAGACGTTTCTTTCTCTGGCAATGTTGCATTTCGTTTCATGTACCCTCGCTGAAACCTATAACAATTTTGCCATGCAATTCCCTTTTGACAGTCAGTCAGCATGCAGCATGGAATTTTAATTGCGACTTCTATCGATTCCAATAAATTTTGTTGCTATTTCAGTTACTCAAAGCAACCGCTAAAGTTAAATGACTTTTCACCAAACTCAATTAAACCATATAAATTAGATCAAAATAAACAACTAAGTATTAATATTAATGTTATATACTTTGGATAAAACATAAAAAAAAGTATTAAACACGTTTATGATATATTTTTTGTACTGTAGAAAATATTTGAATGATATAGAAATGATGTACATTTTTATGTATTTATATATCAAATAATTTTCCTAAAATCTACGATATAATTAAATAATATAGCGAAGAAAAGGACACCTTTATAATATGACCGTAAAAATACAATTTCACGAGCGTGTTATAAAATCTACATAAAAATTTACAATCAGTTAAATAAATTATCATTGAAGCAAAATAAAATTGTAATATTTGGTACACATTGATGTTGGATTGTATTTTCAATGCTTCTGTCTGAATATTGGTTAACAATAATAATAATCAGTGATAAAATACAGACCTACATATATTACGCAATCATTAAACGGGATCCATATCATCTAAGGATATTGATGCAGTACTTTTATTGATATTTAAAACATAACTCCCTTTTTAGTTTTCAATTATATTTGAGTAATAATTATCAGTTCATAATATATATGGCACTGTATTTTTTTGTGTCGTGCTTTAAAAACATTTTTTTATGAAGTTCGTGTACACGGTTGTTGCAATTACGTGTTATAGAAAAAAAAAAAGAGCTCGTTCATGTACATTAAATGATTTAAACGAGTCAGCGGTTTATGAAGAGAATAATTTAAAACATTAATGGAAATAAAATATTTAAAGAGAAGGAAAACCGCTACTTTAATTGCTTTACACATAATGGCTATTATAGTCGATTGAATAAAATATAACGTCTGGGCTTGATTAAATATGTATTTTTGCATATCATTATATTGTCGGTTAAAATTTTATTCACCGAATGTCGAGTAAAAAATGTCGCAGTCACAGAGCAAATTGGATTCATAAAAAATGTTAGGTATAAAATTTAAGAGTTCCAGCAGTTTATTTAAAATATACCAAAACTGGGGAACGTTTTTAAAATAACTAAGTAAAAGAAATCAAATTCACATAAAGTAATTTATTGTATTTATTAAAACTAAATAAATAGTTGGAATTCTTGTACAGCAGCACATAAAAAAATATTAAATGCCATGAAACGCAAAAAACAATTACAATATTAATAGCATTTTTCGGTAAAACATTTAAATACACTGATTTACAATAAATAAGGCACCATATAGTTTACTTTCGTTTACTTCAACAACGTCATAATTTTCAAAAACAATTACACAATTTATATTTTCGTACGCATAAACGTAATATTTTTTTTTTCCGCAACGATAAAATTTGAACGACTTTATGTTTTATTGTAATCAAACCGAGTTTCTACTTGTGTGACGTGATCACGCCCACTTATGCTGAAATTTGCAAAATTATGATAATGCTTTCGGCACATGAACTTTATAATTATGACAACCACAGCTAACTTGACATCATTTCACGTCCGGGTAACGAGTTCAAATATTATGTTTCTTTGCAAGCTTAAAAACGTTTGTGATGCATTTATATATATTTTACAGCTAAAGTAAAAAAAAATACGTACAGTACAGTTAAACATATACTTTTACATTTTACACTTTTCACAAAACTTGATGAAATAAAATATCATTTAAAATTACCGACAAGACTAAAAAAAATATTTACTATTTCCTAAACGTATCCATTCCCCTTCTTTAAGTAATCACAAAATCAAAAATATAAATATATCAGTAATCTTGAAGAATTCAAACATTAAAATAATTTTTAAACAAATTATATCAAAATGACTTCTCTAGTTATTAAACTTCGTTTTCGTATAGGCTTTTAGTAATAAGATATATTATAGAGAGATCAATCAAATTCACATTCGATAGCAACATCCTTGAGAAGTTTATTTTTCCAGAAAAGAGATAAAGTTGGCGTAAGCACAGCAGAAACTTAAATCAGACTTGTTACCGAGGTTGGTTCTTAAGTTTTATTTCATAAAATAATATCGTAACGTATATCTTACCTTCATATTAAACAAACACTAATAAAAGTTGTGACCTTAAATTTTGAAAATAGCGTAAAAAGGGATAGATATTGTGTCTTTATTGGAAATTTTACTCAAATTTGTGTATTCGGGTGAGTGTCTAGTCTTCTTTGAAAAGGAAAATTTTCTTTTACGCTAAATACCTCAAAAATTGAGGTTGAATTCTTCTTCAGATTTTGCATAACGAACGTGAAATTAAGTCACTCCTAATTAACAAATTAAAGGTACTCTTTCCTTGGCTTCGTGTGGGGTGATAGGATCTATAATTGCACATCTTAACGACACACATGTATCGTTCAGTTACCTTTGAAACATATATTATTGAATTATATTCATTACTTTAGAAAACCGAAGTCTGGAAATCTTAGTCTAAAGCTACTTATAAAAATGAACAAAATATGATATATGTCATTTCAAGAAATAAAAAGTTAGAAAATTATTTAATGAATAAAATCAGATGATATTACAACTTTATTTTTGCATTCACAACATTACACAGTACACATTTTTATTGATAACCTTTTTCTTCAATTGAAAATGTTTTTACGATACGTCACCTTCTAGGACCATCCACAAGTCATAATAGACGATGTGAAAAATCGACAACCATATTTCCAAGGGCCTAGATAATATTTCTATTACTCTGGAAACGTATCCTTGCATTGACATAGATGGAACAGTTTTCAACAAAAAAGGCCATTTCCTTCAGAGAAATACTTGAGGACGCGATCTGGTGACACAGTGATAAATGAGGCTAGCAATCATAATTTAGTTTTTATTTTCGGTCCTTTATCTAATCGCCTATTGAAATAAAAACAAAAATTTCTTTAAATATACAAAAGTTTATTTTTAAAATTTATTTATCTTTACTAAAATATGAATGTAGAAAAAATATAAAAACTATATTTTATCTCACACTTCATATTCGCATTCGAAAATTAAGGGACATGAAGGTACCTCATATAAGCCTTTATCTAACTAAATATAAGATTTCACACAAATTAAACAATTCATATTAAACGTACGTTTTTTTTCTCTGAACTTTTCTTACGAAAAGATAAAATATAAGTAAATTATAATCAGTTACTCAGACATAAAACATACTTTCTATAAGAACTGAAGAAACAATAAACTCACGCATCTAAACAACTGTATTCATATTTTTTATATTTTTGCTCCCACAACAATAAAATTCTAAATAAGCTTTTACTTATTATGAAAATTTTCATGAAAATATATACAGAGTATATGACTTATAAAATTCTGCTTACAAGGTCCGAGATGACTATAAAAGAGGAAAAATTGTGATAAATTAGCACACGGCACTCAATTTACCGCAAGCTGAGGGTCGTCGGTACAAAAAGTTTAGAACATTCTAAAAATTAATTTGGTATACAGCCTACGATGTGCTTAGTCTGTATTCTAAACTCATGTTAAAGAGCTATATTTTTATACATAATATTTTCACATAATTTTCATCTTTCTTGATTATTTAATTATGAAGAAAGAATTTTCACACATCATTTTCTTTACGTTTTTTTTAATCTAATCCCATTCCTTTGCGTTCACATGTTTATTATAATGTAGCGTTAGCTTTTGGAATATTTAAGTTTTAATTAACACACAGAAATAAGTAATCGGGGTCAGTCGAGTTTCGCGCGTATGAAGCTAATTAATAAATGCGAGGTATAATTTGTGAGTAAAAACTGAATTTAAGAATCACAGAGCTTTAATACTACATTATTAATTTAAGCGACTAAATAAAACAGTACGAGTGCTTTGATTGTTATTTATAAAAAACATATATAATAACTTCAATGAAAACCTTAAGCGTAAATTTTTCAAAAATATGTCATGGACTTATAAATAATTTTAGTTAAAAATTTTGGTTAAGTTATCATAAAAAATGTAATATTATCACAGAATACCTACTTAACATTATCATATGTAGTATAATACTTGTTAAAACATTCATCAACACCGTCGTTTAATTACTTGTCTCTGAATTAAGATTAGATCTTCGGATTAAACAACAGACAATAAATATAAAGTTACAAGTAGTTCCTTAAAGCCAGTTCCTCCTAAGGCAGATCTAAAATAAAACAAATTTCGTCTAAGAAGTTTTCTCATTTAAGATCTTAATAGTTGTACTGGGTAAAAGTTCGGCAATGTATACTGGGCGAGTTTCTGTGAGAACGATTCCCAAAATAAAATGTCATCCTAAATCATGCTAGGGAAACTAATGTTATCTTAAATTTAGCTATTAGTCATCATTGTCGTTGAATTGAAAATGTACAATCAATAACTTATATTGAGTGTCACTTACACTTATACACTTGGTAATACACATATTTGAGTATTTAGTAATGTATAAATTTATTATTAAATAGATCCTGTGTATTTTATTGTAAATTGTGATTAAATTTTTCATTATATAAAAATAAACATGAAATTATAATAAAAGCTGTGCGTTGATCATCATCATCATCACTTAATTCATTGAAAATGTCCAATATCACTTACTAATTGCAATTTTTAAATTTGCGACAATGAAAACTGCAACTCCTATAAAGTTTTACAGACTCATAAATATATAAGAAAAAATGATGTTTTATTGCAAAACGTTATTTTTTTTATTATTCCATTTCATGTAGAAATACAATATAGTATAATAGTATATCATACAGCCCACCTAGTATTAGGGGTAAATTGAAATGCCCTTGGCAGAGCAGCCAAAGCTAAAATGGCGGTGCCAAAGGCTCGAAACAGAAACCGTGCCAGATTTTTATCCTTAATCATTTTTGTACGTGCTCCAGGGTTTTGTATATTTATATCAATGACTTAAATAAATATTCTACCTTACAGTTTTAAGGTGTCTATCATCAGAATGTCAGTATCAATTTTGGAATCTTTACTCTAATGAGCAGATTAAAATTACTATGTACACCAAGATATTCTATCCAATATTGATTTACGATTATAATAATCATTTTCTGAATATTAATATAAAATGAAAAACAAAATGGTAAAGATATTCTGTCCGATATTGATTTATTATAATAAGCATTTTCTGAATATTAATATAAAATGAAAAACAAAATGGTAATATTCTAAACGAATAATCTAGATTTAAGTTTCGATACATGGAAAAAAGGATGGAATTGGATTGTGTGTTCAAAAAATCACATCGCAATTAATTTTTATTTGTTATTTCAAACTATATAAAATATTTCTGATATAAAAATTTTAAAGACCGTAAAATAACGTAGAATATTCTTAGTTTTCAGAAAACAATTTTCATGTAGTTTTTTAAAAGGTCGGACAACGTTTTTGTAAATTATTTTTTATTTACTTTCAAGAACTCCAGTTATTAAAATCCAAAAATAAAAAACCTAGTTAATTTTCATACAGTGTTTACAATTATTTAGTACATATTATTTGATTTCATAAAATATTAATTGTTTGATTTTACATAGAGAAATAGCTATGCTTAGACGCTTAGAAGAGCTATCACAAAGCCCGATAAATTTTCATTGTTAGGAGGCCATTTGTAGTTAGCTAAGTTTCCCTTGTCCCATATTATGTTATTTGGAAAGTTTCAAATATGTAGGAACCGTATAAAACATTGAAATTGTGTGAATTAACCAGTTTTCGATATTAATAATTATTAAAAATACAATATCCTCTATATTGTATTTTTAATAATTATTAAGAAAATTCGTCTTGGGTTCAGGTTACAACTAATCTTTTATTAAGAAAACTGATGTTCAAGAAAATTATATAGAATGTATCATCAAGGTTAGATTTAATTACAATACTAGAAGTAATTATGATGACTGAACGTGCTACACGTTAGTGACTGCATTATATATAAACCATTTATCCAGCTGATTGCGGAAATCAACGTGCAACTGGCGCTGTTCCGTGACCTGCTTATCCACATCGGACAGCCACATGACTGTCCTGAACTCCGAGAACGTGTACGCAGACTGCGAAGAACCTGCGTGGAGGCAACCAAGCAAACCAGCCAGCTGGTCCTGCCAACCTGCAAAAAGTATGTATTTATTGTAATTTTTCAAACATGAAAAATTATCTGTTTTAATGTCAATAACTTTAAATGTAGCTTTTTATAAAAAATCTAATCTAATCTAATCTAATATATCTAATATAAAATCTAATATAAAAAGTTAAGGACTATTAAATAAATGTCTGAAAAATGCTGTGAAATAAAAGACGACAGAGTAAAAAACTAATCAATGGAAGTTTTATTTGTTTCTAGATTTAATATTAATTAATCCAGAAACAAATAAAACTTATATTTAAAAATGTATATTTAAAATTTACCTAAAAAAAATGTATTTAAATGGTGTTTATGTTGTCTTAATCCGTATATTTTCAGGGTGTGTATCTGCACAATTGTTGCACGAATACGCTTTGTCTGTTGTGTGCTAAAGTATAAAAGTCCCTTAATTGTTTTACAAAAAAAAAACGCTTTTTAATTTATTTTTTTATTAGTAAAACCTAATATAAGCTTAACATCGGTTGCGAGTAACTCATTTATGAATCCTTATAAATAATAAAAAGTCGCTATATGAATGAAAAACGTTAATCATGTTGTAAGTCGAGTGAACATGAATCTACAAACAACAAATTTTTTATGCGAGAATGCTATCATTTTTAATTTTTAATGACGATTTCGGTTCAGGGAAATGTCACGTTATAAAATATTTATATATGTCATCCTTTTGAAATAAACAAACACAGCTGGCATTGAGCAATAAAATAATAATGACAATAACAAATAAACATGTAGGCTAAATATAATAGGCTTCACAACTCAGGTAAATGAGAACATTGGAAGCATTCGTGAAGCGGTCCGGATAGATTAATGTTATTCCAAAACAATACAAATGGAATTATTAAACACTATTCGTTAAACATGTCATTCAGCTTAATTTATCATTACAATGTTCTGTTTAAAACATAACAGTTTAAAGTTCACCAAAATCATTTTAATTTCTGTTATAAACGTATTAAAGTTATGAGACGTGCATGGAATTCGCTCCAGTGTTTTAAGTTAATCTTCGATCTTCTTTATTTTGGAGATTCACGATATAATTGCCTACTTTCTATTATATTGTGATGTCGAAATAATATTTTTTTTTTCATTCAATGATTTTCCAGTACTTTTATATTTTAAATAATGCCTTGTTTTTCTTTTCTATTTTAATTAGAAAATAAATCAAACATTTGTAAGAAACAAATATACTCCGATAGTATTCGTGGTTAAGTTGCTATTAAATGTTAGTAAATACAAGAATTCGTAACATTGTCAAATATGTGATCGCCAAAGTGTATAATTAGAGTAATAATGGGACTCGAGACCAATATAGTCATAATATATTCCAAGGTTTTGTTAAATGCGCATTAATTTGAATTTAAAAAGGCTTGTTTTTCTTTGATCTTCATATAACAAAGATTGAATCACTGCGGTAAAAGCATTTTAGTAATTCACATAAAAAAGGTAGATAAACTGCTCTAATAGCTTATTTCGAGTTAAGTTTAACAATCACTTACCAAAACTGAGCCAACTGGTCAAGTGAATAAAACCTTTATATTCACAAATTCTAAAGAAATGAAACAATTGAGTTTTCATAGTAATATAATCTACTTAAAAACTAATTTCATTAACACTGCAGTAATGTTGAAGAAATTGAACTTTTCTCATTAGAGCTATCTTTTAAATGCTTGTTTGTAACAATGTATAAAGAAGTTATAAGACAGCATTGTTAAGAAGAGAATAGAAATCGCTAAGAAGTAAATGAAGGTGGGAATTAACGAACCTCCGAAATCGGAGAGCGCACTAAAGTTTATAGGCGGAAAACTCGACAGCTTGATTGATTAACATTCGCATTTTGTCATAGATATTTTTATATTTTCTCTTTCTTTCTAAACATCACGTCTTACTTTATTTCTACAATAAAGAATAGAGATATTTGCCTAATGTAAAATATATGACGCATATTTTGATTTAAAATATTAATAAATATAGCCGGAAATTCATAAAAACATTTCAATATTGTAGTATTGTTGGACTAAAACAAACTTATTCCACAGATCAACAAGTGAAGGCTGCTCAGATCAACCTCAGCTGGTTCTCCTCTACTTCATGTCACAACTACTTCTCCGTGAACTCGCTAAATGCCACCGCCTAGTGCAACTTGTACCTATGGACATGACGTCATATTATGGTACGAATATCAATTTCATTTCTATTCCAGTTGCTAAAACTAAGCTAATGGATTTTTTTATGAAAGAGCTTTTTAGATGCACGTGTAACATAAACCCATTTAGAAATATTAATTTGCAATACTTAAATAATCTGCTAACAATTATTCTTTTCAAAAACAATGCCGTCTTTAAACTTCAGTCTGTTTATTTTCTTAATTCATCACAAAACTCAGTTCAATACTGAGAAGTTGTTCTTTATTATTAGAAAAAACACATTTCATCGGAGGACAGAAAGATCAATGAGCGGTGAAATAAGTGGATTTAAATTTAATTTATTGAAGCTAATAATGACAAAAATACTTTCGTTTTAATACATATAAAAATATTTCTTTTCTTTATTGATTTTTTATATATTATATAAGAATATTTATAGTAATCCCATGACTGTCTTGTTGTTTTATTAGTAGATTGCAAAAAAAAATATTGTAATTATTTTGGCATCCAAGCACATCACTTTCATTTTTTTCATAACCAATAGCTCCTCATGAATTTTCGGAATTCATTAAAAACATCTTACATGAACTAAGATTTCCAACCAACATTCAATACTTGGAATATGAATTACGGTTTTATTTCTCCGAGGGTAACAGAGCAGCATTGTTGCTTTGTTTTCCAAAAAATGAATATGGGACATTTTTTATCTCTCTCGCCACTCAACTGTCAAACCGGATACGAATACCTATTTCACTATTTTTAAATATGTATAATAAATAAATTGAGGACAATTGATATAATTTCAATTAATTCAAGATTATTAAAAGAATAAGAATTATTATCAGAATTATGATCAAAGAGATTATAAAATATTTTAAACATTTTATAATAGAAACAATTCTAAACTAAATATTTTAATAGAATAAATAAATTTGTTTGTTGTTGTTTGCATTGTATCCTGGAGTTAGCGATTAACCGTAATTTAAATATATTTTTTATGTATTTCGAGTGCACTTGATACTTGTTCACTTAAATAAGCCGAAAGTCTTGTAAGTTTCTTTCAATTGATTGAAAATTAAAATGTAACTAAATATAGCTTGTGTAAATATAAGATTATTAAACTTTTAACTTTAGTTCAACAGTAAAATTTTAATTAAAAGGTATCATAAGAAATTTTTATAATTTACTTTCCCAAAAAACAATGTGGAAAAGTTCTAGGTTTTGCTTAAGTATTCCTAATATAGTTAATTTGCCGACTCAATACATTAAATTCTTTTAGAAAATCGCGCTGGCCCTTCGAATTTTGGGAACGTCATTAGTCAGATTTTGCTGTGCAAACAAATCACTCCAGACTTCAACCAAGAAGAGCTTTGCAGCATCGCTAAAGACACACAGGATATAAACAGAATCGTCAGCGACATCCAGGAATATCTACCACAACATGAAAATCTTAACCATTTAGGTATACAATTTTTACATAACAGTTTATACTTTTATTATTCTAATAATAGATTATACACAACTTGCACATAACATAAAAAATCTATTTACCCTTATATACATTCAATAGCTATGACTATATGGCATGGCATAATATAATTGACTTTTGATTGTATGTATACAGAAGTATATAAATTCTTATTTATATAGTTTCTTATGTATATAGTATATATATAAATAAATTCTTTTAAAGATTCCCAGGAATATTATAATATTATAATAAATTCTTCTCGCTCATATTCGCTTTTCGAATATTACGAATAAACTACATCGGAATAAGAATACAATATTCTTTTATTTCAGCTCCTCGCACACATATTTACATATTATTCTGATACTTCGATTATTTTACGAAAGGAAATGTATAAATATAAGCAGCGATGTATTTTCCAGAGCTGTATTACATAAATATTAGATTGCCATAAGTATGATATATTCTTATTCATACGAAATAAACTGAAAAATGTACAAAAAAATAACAAGATATAACTTTTGTCACGAAAGCAATTGCTATTATTTCTTTCCTTATTCCGGAGTACATTTCTTAATTCACTGTTATCAAAAATAATATAGAACTAAAAAAATAGACTTCCTTAATTCTAGAAGCAACAAATATAAATTGTATATTGTTTAAAAACTTGAGATGAAAAAACAAAAATTTCTGTCGCATGTAACTCCATATGACAATAGTTTACTTTACAGGTAGATTGTAGCTTCAGTTCTTAGAATGATAGAAAATATTGGTCTTGAATACAAAATCTAGTTGTTCACTTAATGATTGTATTACAGAAACCAACGTAGCACTAAAGGGAGATGACACAAATGGTCTATGGCGAAACAAGCGGAGAGGATCTCTCTACAAAGGCATGGGCGTTCTCTGCTGTATGTCGCGCCCCAACTACCTTTGAGGGTGACGTGAATCGCCAACAAGGCGAAACACAGATTAAAACATATGAAAAGACTTTTAAATCAAAACACCAGTGAAACAATAAAAAAACTCCAAGTGTTCATAAACTGTAAGTGAACGCGATATTAATATAAAGTAAATTTAGTAATATATTATATGAATTGTAGAAATGAAAGGGTCCATTAGATTGCTATTGGCTAGGAAGAAACCGTGAGAAATGTATTATGCTAATTCAATTAAAATATCAAAGTACCTATATGTATGTAAGACGCAATATACTTATTTTAAAAGACATATTGTGAAATGCCTGGAGTGGGAACAATTGCTCTTAAGTAAATAGACTTTACCTACGTTCGGCAGAGAACAAAAATTTAGTTTCAAATTAGTTGTTAGTCTCGGTATCGGTAGCATAAGTATAGTTATTATTTAACACACTAAAATTCTAACATTATCTTCGATTTTGATCTATAAAATTTATAACATAATAATTATAACAATAATTTTATTCTGTAAGTGTTGTCACGTCTGGTTATTGGTTTTACTACTTTAGCCAAACTTCTACATGATCTTGCCAGGAAATATACGATTTGGTTTGAAAGAAATACATAATAACAAAGGTAAATTAACATTAATTAAACAGCATTTAGTATGTAAGTCTCATATTTTATTAATTTTCGACTACATTTACACCATCACAGACTTTGACTATTCTTCAATATAATTGTTAATTTTTAAATAATTTTTACCACTTTAATTAAATATCAAAAAAAAATATTCAGAAATATATTTCAAGTAATATTTCTCTCGTCTTCCAATGCCAAATTTAATAATTTGTTATGATCTCGTTAGTTATAAGTAAAACCTTTTTAATTATCAAATGTCAAATAGACTACCAATCCAATTTACCCAACAATAAACTTTTAAATTCAAGCAAACTCAGTTCAAAAACAAAACAATACACTGTTTAGTTAAAACCACTCTAACTGCTTTAATTCAACTTAAAGAATGCCTCGTATTGAACATCCTGTATTTATTAGCACAGACATAAAATACTTTATATAAATAAAAATCAAAGACTGTACGAAGTTCTTATACATCCTAACGCTCTCATTTAATTATAATCTTGATCTGTAACGTTGATTAAAATAAAATTTATCTTCACTTACGGATCTGTCTCGATTTCGACTCGTTATAATAAAATAGAATAAGATTTTGTTTCTATGAAACGATCAAATATATTATGAAAATATTTATGTGATGTTCGTAAAATTGATTTGTTTAGTATTTATATTATACCGAGAATATTATATTATAATATTTATATTATACCAAAAATATTATTCCAACTATCGCTAGTATTAAGAACATTTCCTTCATCTGTAAGATATTTAGCATTTAATGTCGGGCCTAGTCAGATTTATGAAATTATGGCATAGAATATTTAGTCAATTATCTTTTAGATCCCAGAATATTTATTGGTTGTAAGGGTTTGTCACTATAATATTATTATAATTCTTATAATTCAGATAGCTTCTAATAGCTGCGGATTAGATCATTCACATATTTTATAAGGAAATATTTTAAAATATTCAATATATTCACGAAAATGTAAAATTATTACTAATATAATATTATAATATTTTAACTAAAAAATGCTATTTATTCATAAAAAGATACAGAATAAAAGCTGCTTTATATAGATTAGATTACACAGTAGTTAGATTCCGGTGGGGAATATTTGATATTGCACCATTCACCTAGTCTCACGACGTTTGTTTACGACTTTCATTGCATACGTCTAGTCAACATTTTTATTAAATTATTAGACTTGATTTATATATTACCTAATTATAATACAGGAGTAACTATACTTATTTACATATATTGACACACTTATTAAAGTGATGACTGTGATATACTCTTAAATAAATAGAAAATAAAAATTAGCAAAACACGAACATAGTTTTATTTTAATCCTGTTCGATATTTCTTCAACTCTAGAAAGCTTCCCCATTCAAATTTGTATAGATGCAAAAGGGCTCCGAAAACTTGGGGAAATTAAAAACTGGAGAACTTTTACTTCGAGGAATCGGAAATGTAGGACAGCTGATGCAACAATACACAACACTACTATTTGTGAACAAAAAAATCTGCTTGAGTGATTGCCGTTATGGTGGGTTATCACATAGTCTAAACAAAAAAGCAATCTAATGAACACGTAATACATAAGTTGATGTGAAAAAAAAGCCTGAATTACATAATTTTTTTATTTAAATTCTATAATAGTCAAAAAATTATGTTTTAGACATTAAATATTAAACAGAAACTGAATAATTATTCCCTTTCATACACATCTCCCCTGTGTCGTACATAAGGTATGCCTGTGCGTCCCCTTGCACCAGAATACTCGCTTCTAGAACGCTTGGGTTTATGTTCATGCTCCAATGAATCTTTCGGAATGAATTCTGTGAAAAATTACTATGACTATCTCTTAACTTATTATATGTTACAGTGGAATTAATTATTTCTAAGCGCCTTTAAACAAGGGAAATTATAATTAGTATTGAAATTCTTAAATCGTCTCCATTTTTCAATACCAAATTGTGTAAAATTAGAATGAAATTATAATATAGTATCAAGTAAATGATTATCTTTTTAATTAATGTTCCTAAATATTAATTCCAAAATTTCAATTTAATTACATCTGTGTTACGATTCTGCTTTATAGGCTTAGCTTTACGTTACACGAACTCGAAAGGTACTTACGGTTTGACAATGAATTAGATTTCTTACTTTCATTGGATTCTCTAATCCTTCTCCGGTTGTCTCCTAATAGAAATCCTTTGTAACGCGGTCTCTTAAGACTGTCCATCGTAGGCGGATTATTGTTAATATTAAATTTTGTCAACATAGAAGATAGTCTTAAATTTCGAAATAGATTAAAATAAATATGATTAGAAAATATAACTCAAACATTATTTTCACATATACAATTTAATGAAATAAAACAATTTTAAATCTTGTTATTAAAATTAACTCACAATTTGCTTATATCCCTAACATCTGTCTTTCCCAGATTAGCATCTGGATCGAGGACTAAGTAAATCTTAGAATAGTCGGTAAGGTCGTTATTGCTGACGTCTTTATACAAATTGTTAGCGCCGTTTCCTCTTTTCAATAGATAATTTGGTTTCCTTTTCATTGGCGGATAATTTAGCAACGTTGATTTAACTGAGATGTATTTATTTGGGACCTCCAAAGAATTTGCCTGTATAGCATCATTTTGTGCATCATAGTTCCGATTATCTTCTCCATTAAATTGTATCTCATTGTTATAACTCAGAATATTTTTATCCGTATATTCGTGAAGTTTCTCATGTTTTATGGGAAAATTTTGCGATCTCTTATCATAATTGTAACGATGATGCATTTTATTATTATTATTTAAATTTCGATCTATATCAGGATTGATGAACCAATTAATGGCATCATTAAAATTATTTTTAAGTTGTAGTCCTATTGAATGTGAAATAATTGCTACAACTATTCCTACAATATATAGACTTATATAATTATGGAGAATTGAAAACGGTCAAAAAATTTATATAAGTAAATGTTACCAATACTTACCGACAGTAGAAAGTACAAGTGTAGACATTACTAAAGTTGCCAAACTATAACAATATATTCAGGAGCACTAAATTCTTATCGAAATTAATACACAGTTTTCACGCTCATTTTCAGTTTCATTTCCCTTATCAGGTTTCTGAAAATTCATTGCTTTATAAGCTGTTAATATTTTATGCCGCAATGAACACTGGTGTTATTAATTTGTCACGTGAACTCTGCACCCAAAGGACCATGGCAGAAAGTTGTGGTACAAACATTTTGTATGAATAAAAAATGTTTCAAATACTAGAGTGAGGTTTTTTGCTCACTATGAAACGAATGGACGGATTTGAATAACTAGAAAAATAAATTATGACCTGAAAGTATAATAAAAGAGCTTCCAGATTATGTTGATTCAAACGGACTCAGGTCCATAAACCGGGTTATAAATAATAGCATCGCTGTAATTATATTGAGTGTAGTATAAAAAACCATATTACCATTAAATTATTTTTTTTTCTAGTTAAAACATATAATTAAAATAATAAACTTGAAAAAGAAAAATATCTTTAGTCTGAGACTAATAAAAAGATAAAAAGATAGCTGGATAGTTATTATAACATATTTTTATGAAATCTTACGCGTTATATACATACGTGTCATTTTTATTTCCATTTTAATATATTTTAAGCAATCGCTTGATTCTAAAACAAAATTTTCAAATTATTCAGATCAATATAAAACACGACCTCAGCAATGTAATAAGTTTTCTTTTCAAGTGACTCGTTATAAGTTTGATAAATTTTCCAGATTATTTTTCTTCTTGATACTAACTATGAAAAACCATTATTTTTATTTTAGAAACATTTAAAATATAAGGAAAATACTTTTAAATTGATTCACATTTCTCTAACACATCCTCCAAAAATATTTTTAGTATAAAAAAAATATAATTCTTCATTAATTTTAATTTATAATATTTCATTTCTTCAACAGGGTATTTGTGTATAAACAGTCACGTGCTAATGTTGTTTGCTAATAAAAAAAAAACATTGAAAAGTCTATTAAACTTTCCACATCTTTAATAGAGACGAAAATAAATTTAAACATCAAAGAAATATTTATATAAAAATGGCGTGAACTTTACAGATTTATTACAGTTTTCTTCTTTATTATGCAGGATATTATTTATAGAAGACACTAAAGCTTCGCGTTATATTTTCTTCAAAATAACGCAGCGCAGAACGAATTTCAAAACATGTACTATTAAAATCTACCTATTAATTTGTATATAATACTTATATTTCAATAGAAAGATTCTATATTTTTTCGATAAGGAATCAACAGGAAAAAATTAAATGTAGGTGCTCGCCCGTGAAAGGAAGCGAAAATTGATATCGATTGTGAAGCCTGATTTAATGAAGTTAATTTACGATTGCTTTTAAACCAACTGATTCTTGAAATGGAAAGTTAAATTGAAAAGGAAATGAAGTCCTAGTATTAAGATAAAAAAGGCTATGTTTATTCACAAACTTATTTCTTCTTTGCATAAATGATTTAAACACTCATGTTAATTATTGCAGGAACACGTTTTTCTGTGTGTTTTTTTTTTGGAAATAATATTGGTTCGAATTTTAAACTACATTTTTACCATGCATTTATTCCATTTATTTCAGATATTTGTCGTCATTATTAAGTACGTATTTGTAATAAATTGGACGGTACTGAAACTTTTAGGGGAGAAAAATTAGGTTTCATTTTCAGGGGTATTTGATTTTAACGACGATCGCCTTAATGGGATGGGATAAAAGGTCTTTATGCAGACAAACAGAGATTATATTATACGAGTATAATAGATGAAGATAATGCCACTTTCATAAACTAGAAGCACTTACTATGATAGCAAAATAAATATAATTTAAAACTAAGCGCACCAAATTTTTGTAACCCTTATATTTAAGCACAATTTTAGATACCTATTTTAAATTTCCGTTACTCCTTAGTTTTAATATATGAGAATTAGAATGAATATAAAATAATTCTGACTCGTGAAGGATTTCAACCTCCGCCCTCCGATGGTCAAGTAAATTGGTATATTGGCGCTCTAACCTACTGAGCTAACGAGTCTTATTATAAGGTGGTTAAAATGGACACTAAAAGAGATAATATTGAATAGCTACGAATAATTACAGTAATGAATCATTTCCTTTCGTCTCGGAAGTTACAAAAAAAATTCTTAAGATTTACAGAGAGAATTATAAATATAGAATATTTTTTAGAGTTCTAAAACAATTTCAGTTTTCATTCAGTTTTATACTTTTACACATAAAAGGTAAAATGAAAACAGTAAAAGGAACTGACTCGTGAAGGATTTGAACCTCCGCCCTCCGATAGTCAAGTAAACCTGTATATCGGCGCTCTAACCCACTGAGCTAACGAGTCTTACGATGATGCAACTCAAATAATAAAGCACATTCAGGATCTACGCTATAATTAATAACTAAGTATAACTAGCATCAAATCATTATCTTGTGACTTACATTATTTATAAAACATTTTTAAGCCCTGATGCAAAATAGTGGTTGTATTTGTCTGTGTTGTTTGTAGTGATTGACCGATTCCGTTGTTGTTTATTTAATTTAAAGATATAATTAAGACTATTAAGTTGTTATTTGTAAAAGTTACAATACATAAAGTATGTTACATTTTATATATATACATTTTATCACACTATAGAAGACATATTGCTAAACATTTCAGTTCTTAACAAAATTATGTGCTAGTCCCGTGATGATAGAATGAATGGTGTAAGAAAGTCCTTTTATTTTTATAAAAATATTATGTCAAAAATAGCCTAGACGGAAAAGATCTTAAAACTAAACGATCTATTTTCCTAGTCTTATTTCTGAAATAAATCCAACAAGGCAGCAATAAGAAAAATATATTACGTAATTTTTAAGTTGTAAATGTGTGATGATTGTTTCTTACAAAATACCTTCTTAACAAATATTTGAAAGTAGGACAAATTATTAAAAAGGTAACTTATATACTGCTTTATAACTGATCCTCAGAGATTCAATTTCAAAGATTGCATGACTGAATTAATCACTCTAGACTAGACCAAGTCCTGTAGAACTTGTTAATAACTTCTAAGCCACTTTAAACCATATGAAATACAATTCAAAAATTAATATGTTTAAGAATTAACCAAGTTGTAAATCCAATCAATATATCCCTATTATTTTCTGTTTAAATTATTTTATTTAAATATTTTTATAACTGGTTCTGAACAAGAAAAACAGTATGTAATAATTAAATCTAATCACATAATAAACGCATTGTGAACTAGTTTAAAACACTTGATATGTAGAAATTCTTTGAAATAATTATGTGTAAAATCATTCATATTAATAGCTTTAATAAAAATGTACAAATACATTCAGGTTATCAAATATTACATTTCAATAACTTTACCATTTATATGAACGGTTCAATTAAAACTCCCGATCGCTTTTCCTTCTATAAACAAGAGATATGTTCATATTGTTTTGTTTTGTAAAGCCGGTTATTATTTTGTTTTCTCATGGATTTTCATATACAATATAATATATATCATAATAAATTTATATCAAACCAAGATAGTAAATCTTAAGCTGTAGAAGCTGAAACGGACATTCGCATTTCATTTCAGACCAATTGAAAAGAACATTGTTTACATTTGACCTTTATGAATTCTATGACTCTTTAAATTTTAAAATAATATACATATATAGACTGTCGGGTAATTTTATACATTTTCATAGTACTTTAAAATTAATTTTCATATTATCGAGTGCATTATAATGAAGCAATTGTATTTTTATTATCAAGTTTATATTTCAAATCTACATTAAAATGAGTATTGATATGTTATTTATAACCTTAAAAAGAACAGGTTAGTTATATTTTTAATGTTGACAGTCATAAATAGATACTAAATACTATAACTCTTTCTTTCCTTAAATCTTTAAAAGTTCGCAGATTTGGATAAAATTTCGTTTGAAAAGAAAATTAATTTCTACAATGCATTTTAGTTTTATTTTTTTATATAAAACAGGAATTATTCCTAAAAACTGTAAAAAATGAACATTGGTAATAACTTTTCAGCAAATTACAAGTAATTCTTAGACCCACTGAATATTATCAGATTTAAACTTCTAGACTACAATTCTATCCTAGACGAGTAAGCATATGAAAAACAATTGTAGTATATTGTAAGGGCTAATGTTTTTTATTGTTTTTATGGAGTGAAATTTTGAACTATTAAAATAACAATGAGTTATTTGAATGGATACACAAAATAATGTTTCGATCCCGAAATAAATTTGCAAAGCAGTGACGAATTTTGATCGGTGAGCACTTAAAATTAGAATTTATCATAAAAATTATTAAATATGAGATCATGAACTATAAAGGGATTTTCTTTGTCATTTTAATATAATGTATGTCTGATGCGTTGCTTAATCATATTGAAATTTGTACTAACTGAAATTGCGCGGCTTTGACTGCCTTGAATATTCCTATTTGACATTGACTCATGACCTTCTAAACTATACCTCACTAAAATGTATTATATAAAATGTAAGTATATAAATATGTATGTAAGTATATAACATTATAATATTATAAAACTTGTAGAGGATGTAAAGTTACCATGTAATGTGATTTTTAAAAATTATGTACTCGTGTATATATTAGTTTGCTTCACTAAGTAATATATTGCCAGTTTGGAGTACTCTCTAAACTAACGTCAAATTCAGCGCTATTCGGAGCTCGGTCGTAATGGGCAAGTGGACATCGTTAGCTCTCAACATCGTTAATTAATGATCAATGCATCAGTCAAATATAAGGGCAGACTTTTATAACAACAATAACTCTATAACTATTTAGACATCGTCTAAAAGCAACTGTTAAAGTAATTTTTTTAAACAATCAATTTAAATGTTTTGTAAAACATTGTAAAATAGTAACATTATTTGAATGACGTCTACATTATAGCTTATATCTCTGTTGACTTTAACACGTAAAAACGAAAACAAAAGACGAAACTGACTCGTGAAGGATTTGAACCTCCGCCCTCCGATGGTCAAGTAAATCTGTATATCAGCGCTCTAACTTACTGAGCTAACGAGTCTTATTATACAGTGAATAAATAGTTGTCAATATTCACAATTAACATCATATCTAACACCTTTGCGAGTATTAATTTGAATAGAATGAATATTTTCGGATGTACTAGTACTATTATTGTTTTTTATTATTTAAAAATATTACATACTCCCGACGCTTCGGTTACTTTGCATCACCGTCAGACGAGATGAACAATCTTATCTACAGTAGTAGTACATCCGAAAGTACTACTTTCATTTCAACTTAAATTAATGCTTACTGATTGCATGAGTTTATAAGTATTTTTCACAGCAATAATTAGAAATTAACACGAGAACAGTGCAAAATGAATCTTTCAATATAATGTTTAAAAGACGAAAAGAAATCTTTTTCAAACTATAGTTTTCAAGTGGCGGTTATAAATAACAATAAAAACTTGTAAATTTATTTTGAATTTTTAAATACTGTGGTGACACGACATCTCGACAAAGTAAACTACATTAGAAAACCAATGTTTCAAAGTAAGACTTATTCAGCTTTAAAGCAAAAAAGTTATATTCAGATACGTCAAAAATAACTTATAGAAGAAAGAAATTTATTCGAAATTTGAAATCATGCAATTGGCCACAAAGATTTCAGGAATGGACTTTAATCTAATGGCCAAAACAAATCTAGCTCTAGAACTTTAAGAAAGGTCAATGTACACAGAGATTTAAATGAACGATAAAAATATATTGAATATTAATAATGTTGTTTTAATCAAATTCTTATAATTTGTTTACAAAAGAACTTTGAGTTGAAATATTATTTTATTTTCTTTAACAATTTATTTTTAACTGAAAACGATATTGTTATATGAAAACGATAAACTGACGAGCATTGACATGAATTGGTATCATTATAAACGAATCTAATACAATGTTGATATAACTGTGTTTTGACATAAATTTATGTAATGTATCTTTGATTGCTTTTATAAAACTTATAACCTAATATATATGTATATCTGAGGAGAACAAAATATTGTTATTTAAGAACTGAAATTTAATCATATAAGATATAGTCTGTTCCAACACACTGATAAATAGCTGAAATCTGAAATGAATACGACACATAAACATTTATTAAGACTGCTATGACGGTTTGAATTTCAAATTTATATTGATATTCAGTAGAGAATTAGTGTGTTTATGAGACAGCTTCATAAGCTATTTTTAAAACGCATCTCAATAATCAGTTTAATATAAATTTTTGAGAGTTAGTTATAAAAGAAAAGAGGTTTTGATAAAACCAACCTCGCTTCGTAATTATGTAATGTTTTGTAAAATTCACTTATGTTTCGTGTTAACGAGAAATTAATTTCAACATTTCATTAAATTTTCATATAAAATGGCTATAAAAGTTACTACCTATAAGCAACCGTTCCTAAATAATAAAAGAAAATCACTCTCGCCCAGCACATAATCATTAATCAGCTAAATCGTTTCTCACAATTCAAATTTAAACATATTTATACTAAAAACCACTACATGAAACCGCAATTTGAATGTACACTTATTAAATATAAATAGCAGACGAATAACAAACAATAAAACATAATTGGATTGCATATCTTTCATTATTATTTAGTATCTATTCAATTCACGCGTCGAATTGTTTAATTCAAATTTGCAATTACAAAAAGGAGAATAACGCTTTTATATAACACGGGGAATAAGCATCAACCTTACTTAGCACATAGTGTATCATTTATATTAACAAACGAGGCCCTGGCGAACAATTCGTGGCGGTATATGACCACATAAAAACTGGAATTAACAAATACTAATTCAGATGATAGCTTGCAGCGCCACCAGTTAGAGGTTTCTGTAATTGCGATAACCAACCCACCAAGGGACCGATCATGATAACAGTGTGTCTCAAAACGACTATCCGAAGATAAGGTCGCTTTCTATCGTTAAATGAACACTTTCCTGAACTGGAGGTAAAGTTAAGACACATTTACGGAGCCGAAACGGGAACTGTCAATGTAGGTCCATAATATTATGTTTACTCCGACAACTACGTATACACACGATTTTGGTTCTAGGAACTTATCTGATAGACCTAATCACGAAAAACCAAAAATATAAAATCACAAAATCACTCGCAGAATTAGCACTTTGAAGTGGAAATAAGCCCAGTGATGTCTCCGAACGTTCAGACCATTTAGTTAAACAGAGTGTACGACGCCCTGCTGCACGATGGACCAACGATTTGAGGAAGATGGCGGGTTGCGGCTGGAAGCAGGCTACCCAGTACCAAGATCGTTGACGTAGTTTGGAAAAGCTTATGATTAGCAGTGGATGGCGATAGGCTCACTCAAATTATATTTTATGATATTGTTTCGGCTATAAGTAACTAACAGTAATCACAAATTAACCTTTTGGATTCATTGTCTACTACAAAATGTAAATTATAAAAGTCCTGTCTGCTTCATTACTGTTTTTTAAAGAGAGTAACTCATTAAGGTCAAAGTTGGATAAATTAAAATTGAAAGTATCATTCTATGTTATAGCAAAAACGGAAACAGCGAGAAATACTATATTTAAATACTAAGTTTCAGGCTGATCTATTAGCATAATTTTTAGGAGAGAAGAAAATATATTAGAAAATTTCTTGAGAGATATGTAATATACTTGTGACAAGAAGTTGTGCAAGGAAGCCAAATTTTCGATGAATTTTTCATGGGAACCACAGCTGTTTTTGGCGGGTATCTAGATGTTAGATATTATTAAATTAATGCAGGATTTTTATCTTGCCGTTGATGTCGTCAAAGTCGTGTAAGTCGTACAGCCTATACACGATGTCTGCTAGAACTCCTTATATTGACCTAAAATTTAAATTTTTTTACACACTAGTGCTAATGCAAAGTCAAAATTTATTTTATTTTTCCTAATTATCCTTTTTACAACAAAATATTTTGATTTCACGAAATATAAAAAAAATAATTTACTTTTAATTGTATTTAGTAGTTAAAAGAATTTATTAAAAAATTAAACGTCCCCAAAGAAGAACAACAACTAATATATTAAATCTTTAACGGTTTTTGTTTTGTTTGAATGGAATAGAATAGTTTCTCTCGTAATATATATATATTTTTTTGATAAGATGATTAAGGTAAAAAAGTTTAAAATGCTGCACTTCAATGATTCTTATTCTTGTATTTAAATTTATATCGATTTTAAGGCGTTTTGGATTTATATACAAAGGCTATTTTTACACAAAGCGTAAATTTTAATTTCGTTGAAATATAATCCAATAATAATTTCATATTGAGCAATTTTAAAAAGTTATAAAAAATATTATATTCAATATATACATATTGATAAAAATTTTCGTTTTAGATCTTAAGTGAGACTTCTTTCATCCATTGACCATTTTAATTAATTTTCCATGACTTTTAGTTATAATATAGGAGGGATTTTTAAGGCGTGAATAAATATTTAAAATTTGAAACACTTCATTTAAAATGAAAAACTAAATATATGTGTATTAATCATAAAACTAACATAAATATCGAGAGTGATACAAATTTTTAACCCAATGGATGTTTTTAAAAGTGTTTCAATTTTGTAAGAAATATTAATTTAGTAATGATATAAAATAAGTCCATTTTGATTAGCGACGTAATATATTGTTAGTTTCGAGGGATCTGTATAATGCTGTCCAATTCAAATTCTCACTGTAGTGTCCTTAAAACAAAGAGGACATCACTGGCTTTCATTATCGTTCCTAATGATCGAATCGTAGATCAAATGAGAGTAAATCCAGGAGTTTCTTGTTTTAATATTTAATAAAGCAGGAATTATTATTATTTTGATATTTCAGACATCGATATTGATGTAGCAAAATCGTTAGCATGAAATTGGTAATAGTCACTTTTAATTGATCTCAAATAAGTCTATGGTTTATGGCATCAATAAGAAATCAAATGTAAGAAATGTACTTGGTCATTTAAAAAAAAGCGAAAATTAACCTCTAATGTGACTATTATACTTTACATTAAAGGACTTTGGGAGAACTATATATTACCTAATTATAGATTGATTCATTGCTGAAAATGACTATATATAGTTTGAGGAAAAAACGCTTTGAAGCTTTGAAGTTGATCTGTTTATGAAAACATATGTTACATAAAGTTGACATCGAAAACTCCAGAAAATTTAGCGTAATATCTGTCGAAAAGGTTCTTAAGATAAGATGAACGAAGTTGATGCTAAATTTACATTTGTATTTGCCTTTTGGTTAACTTGTCTGTATAAACTTAGCAGTAAATAAGGATGTTCAAGCTGCAGCCGCCAGAAATGTCGTCTGAGTGCGTGTTTTGTAAAGGGAGCTCCAAACAACCGACGGTTTTAATGCAAATTATTTTCTATCTCTACAAGATTGTATAAAAAAACTGTATCTAAATAATTTTTTATATCAATGACTTAAGAAAGATCCTATTTGTACTATTCAATGTAGTTTTTTGAATTTTTGAAATAATAATTTTTAACTATTATTACAAGAACATGATTAAATATTTGTTTTTGCTTATATTTACATCTTCTTACTCAGAGACAGACGATTACTTTAAAATATAAAATTTATATTGATATTTATTTATTTAACGATACCATCTTATATTAATGCTGGTTAACGAGAATATAACTTAATAAAATTATTTTCAAGTAAAAAAAAGGCGTTCAAAAAATCAACATAGAAATACAGGAACTAAAACGCAAAAAAATATTTTACACTTAAATACTATATCCTATCCTAACCTATCTAATAATAAATGCTAAATATTTGCACAAAAATCGGCCAAACACCTTATGTAGAAAAAACTAACATTATTTTTATTTACTTTCCAATAATCTTATTTACTGCCTAGTAAAAATATAACACCTTTCTAAAAATCCAATCACCTTTTGAAGTCTTTATTATAGTTAATCCGGATAATAATAATAAAATCTTTAATAGAAATATAACAAGTAATAATACCTAAATTAAAACGATTTATTAAACAAACTCCTATAGCTACTAAAGTTGATAAATGGACTAAAGCTGAAACTTGAGTAGGAGCAACTATAGCTTCAGGTAAAAAAGATCTTAAAGGAATTTGAACTCTCTTATAGCAGCTAACATAAATATTACTGAAACAAAAGAATATATTAAAATACCCTATATAAACTTTAGTCAAATTTCTACTTCCGAAAAGTACTGTTAGTATAAAGACATACGTCAAAATTGGTAACGTATTTGAAGCTACCCACACTAGATTTTGTCAGCTAGAGAGCTCTCGTAAATGAATTTTTTTAAATTCATATCTTTATTGAATTTTTCAAACCTTTTTTCTATCGAATGTAAACGATCAGCTGGGAGATTTTTTTCGTTGTTCGATAAATACTTGAATATTTGTGGGATGTTGTCATATACACACTTCATTATTAAGGCATACTTCTCGAATCCACTTCAGCATGTCTTGCATTGTCACATACATACATATATACTACGCTACATAAAATGCGTCTTTTGTTTCTCATTCAATAGTCCATGTTAATACTACAATTTGTAAAGATATTTGATGTAGAATTGTTAATGCTCCGTATAAGACGGAAAAAAATAAAAAATAAAATATTGATATATGTTCAGCGTTATTTTTACGTAAAAAAAAAGCAAAAACAATAGAAAGTTCTGACTCGTGAAGGATTTGAACCTCCGCCCTCCGATGGTCAAGTAAATCTGTATATCGGCGCTCTAACCTACTGAGCTAGCGAGTCTTATTGCTATGGGTGTGAAATATAATTAACATCCAGCATTGAACATAATTTTAAATATAAATAATGTTAAAAACAATTTGAGTTTTCATTAAGATGAGAGCGTAGAAAGTAACATGAAAACAGCAAAAGGTACTGACTCGTGAAGGATTTGAACCTCCGCCCTCCGATGGTCAAGTAAATCTGTATATCGGCGCTCTAACCTACTGAGCTGACGAGTCTTATTGCTATGGGTGTGAAATATAATTAACATCCAGCATTGAACATAATTTTAAATATAAATAATGTTAAAAACAATTTGAGTTTTCATTAAGATGAGAGCGTAGAAAGTAACAAGAAAACAGCAAAAGGTACTGACTCGTGAAGGATTTGAACCTCCGCCCTCCGATGGTCAAGTAAATCTGTATATCGGCGCTCTAACCTACTGAGCTAGCGAGTCTTATTGCTATGGGTGTGAAATATAATTAACATCCAGCATTGAACATAATTTTAAATATAAATAATGTTAAAAACAATTTGAGTTTTCATTAAGATGAGAGCGTAGAAAGTAACAAGAAAACAGCAAAAGGTACTGACTCGTGAAGGATTTGAACCTCCGCCCTCCGATGGTCAAGTAAATCTGTATATCGGCGCTCTAACCTACTGAGCTAGCGAGTCTTATTGCTATGGGTGTGAAATATAATTAACATCCAGCATTGAACATAATTTTAAATATAAATAATGTTAAAAACAATTTGAGTTTTCATTAAGATGAGAGCGTAGAAAGTAACATGAAAACAGCAAAAGGTACTGACTCGTGAAGGATTTGAACCTCCGCCCTCCGATGGTCAAGTAAATCTGTATATCAGCGCTCTAACTTACTGAGCTAACGAGTCTTATTATACAGTGAATAAATAGTTGTCAATATTCACAATTAACATCATATCTAACACCTTTGCGAGTATTAATTTGAATAGAATGAATATTTTCGGATGTACTAGTACTATTATTGTTTTTTATTATTTAAAAATATTACATACTCCCGACGCTTCGGTTACTTTGCATCACCGTCAGACGAGATGAACAATCTTATCTACAGTAGTAGTACATCCGAAAGTACTACTTTCATTTCAACTTAAATTAATGCTTACTGATTGCATGAGTTTATAAGTATTTTTCACAGCAATAATTAGAAATTAACACGAGAACAGTGCAAAATGAATCTTTCAATATAATGTTTAAAAGACGAAAAGAAATCTTTTTCAAACTATAGTTTTCAAGTGGCGGTTATAAATAACAATAAAAACTTGTAAATTTATTTTGAATTTTTAAATACTGTGGTGACACGACATCTCGACAAAGTAAACTACATTAGAAAACCAATGTTTCAAAGTAAGACTTATTCAGCTTTAAAGCAAAAAAGTTATATTCAGATACGTCAAAAATAACTTATAGAAGAAAGAAATTTATTCGAAATTTGAAATCATGCAATTGGCCACAAAGATTTCAGGAATGGACTTTAATCTAATGGCCAAAACAAATCTAGCTCTAGAACTTTAAGAAAGGTCAATGTACACAGAGATTTAAATGAACGATAAAAATATATTGAATATTAATAATGTTGTTTTAATCAAATTCTTATAATTTGTTTACAAAAGAACTTTGAGTTGAAATATTATTTTATTTTCTTTAACAATTTATTTTTAACTGAAAACGATATTGTTATATGAAAACGATAAACTGACGAGCATTGACATGAATTGGTATCATTATAAACGAATCTAATACAATGTTGATATAACTGTGTTTTGACATAAATTTATGTAATGTATCTTTGATTGCTTTTATAAAACTTATAACCTAATATATATGTATATCTGAGGAGAACAAAATATTGTTATTTAAGAACTGAAATTTAATCATATAAGATATAGTCTGTTCCAACACACTGATAAATAGCTGAAATCTGAAATGAATACGACACATAAACATTTATTAAGACTGCTATGACGGTTTGAATTTCAAATTTATATTGATATTCAGTAGAGAATTAGTGTGTTTATGAGACAGCTTCATAAGCTATTTTTAAAACGCATCTCAATAATCAGTTTAATATAAATTTTTGAGAGTTAGTTATAAAAGAAAAGAGGTTTTGATAAAACCAACCTCGCTTCGTAATTATGTAATGTTTTGTAAAATTCACTTATGTTTCGTGTTAACGAGAAATTAATTTCAACATTTCATTAAATTTTCATATAAAATGGCTATAAAAGTTACTACCTATAAGCAACCGTTCCTAAATAATAAAAGAAAATCACTCTCGCCCAGCACATAATCATTAATCAGCTAAATCGTTTCTCACAATTCAAATTTAAACATATTTATACTAAAAACCACTACATGAAACCGCAATTTGAATGTACACTTATTAAATATAAATAGCAGACGAATAACAAACAATAAAACATAATTGGATTGCATATCTTTCATTATTATTTAGTATCTATTCAATTCACGCGTCGAATTGTTTAATTCAAATTTGCAATTACAAAAAGGAGAATAACGCTTTTATATAACACGGGGAATAAGCATCAACCTTACTTAGCACATAGTGTATCATTTATATTAACAAACGAGGCCCTGGCGAACAATTCGTGGCGGTATATGACCACATAAAAACTGGAATTAACAAATACTAATTCAGATGATAGCTTGCAGCGCCACCAGTTAGAGGTTTCTGTAATTGCGATAACCAACCCACCAAGGGACCGATCATGATAACAGTGTGTCTCAAAACGACTATCCGAAGATAAGGTCGCTTTCTATCGTTAAATGAACACTTTCCTGAACTGGAGGTAAAGTTAAGACACATTTACGGAGCCGAAACGGGAACTGTCAATGTAGGTCCATAATATTATGTTTACTCCGACAACTACGTATACACACGATTTTGGTTCTAGGAACTTATCTGATAGACCTAATCACGAAAAACCAAAAATATAAAATCACAAAATCACTCGCAGAATTAGCACTTTGAAGTGGAAATAAGCCCAGTGATGTCTCCGAACGTTCAGACCATTTAGTTAAACAGAGTGTACGACGCCCTGCTGCACGATGGACCAACGATTTGAGGAAGATGGCGGGTTGCGGCTGGAAGCAGGCTACCCAGTACCAAGATCGTTGACGTAGTTTGGAAAAGCTTATGATTAGCAGTGGATGGCGATAGGCTCACTCAAATTATATTTTATGATATTGTTTCGGCTATAAGTAACTAACAGTAATCACAAATTAACCTTTTGGATTCATTGTCTACTACAAAATGTAAATTATAAAAGTCCTGTCTGCTTCATTACTGTTTTTTAAAGAGAGTAACTCATTAAGGTCAAAGTTGGATAAATTAAAATTGAAAGTATCATTCTATGTTATAGCAAAAACGGAAACAGCGAGAAATACTATATTTAAATACTAAGTTTCAGGCTGATCTATTAGCATAATTTTTAGGAGAGAAGAAAATATATTAGAAAATTTCTTGAGAGATATGTAATATACTTGTGACAAGAAGTTGTGCAAGGAAGCCAAATTTTCGATGAATTTTTCATGGGAACCACAGCTGTTTTTGGCGGGTATCTAGATGTTAGATATTATTAAATTAATGCAGGATTTTTATCTTGCCGTTGATGTCGTCAAAGTCGTGTAAGTCGTACAGCCTATACACGATGTCTGCTAGAACTCCTTATATTGACCTAAAATTTAAATTTTTTTACACACTAGTGCTAATGCAAAGTCAAAATTTATTTTATTTTTCCTAATTATCCTTTTTACAACAAAATATTTTGATTTCACGAAATATAAAAAAAATAATTTACTTTTAATTGTATTTAGTAGTTAAAAGAATTTATTAAAAAATTAAACGTCCCCAAAGAAGAACAACAACTAATATATTAAATCTTTAACGGTTTTTGTTTTGTTTGAATGGAATAGAATAGTTTCTCTCGTAATATATATATATTTTTTTGATAAGATGATTAAGGTAAAAAAGTTTAAAATGCTGCACTTCAATGATTCTTATTCTTGTATTTAAATTTATATCGATTTTAAGGCGTTTTGGATTTATATACAAAGGCTATTTTTACACAAAGCGTAAATTTTAATTTCGTTGAAATATAATCCAATAATAATTTCATATTGAGCAATTTTAAAAAGTTATAAAAAATATTATATTCAATATATACATATTGATAAAAATTTTCGTTTTAGATCTTAAGTGAGACTTCTTTCATCCATTGACCATTTTAATTAATTTTCCATGACTTTTAGTTATAATATAGGAGGGATTTTTAAGGCGTGAATAAATATTTAAAATTTGAAACACTTCATTTAAAATGAAAAACTAAATATATGTGTATTAATCATAAAACTAACATAAATATCGAGAGTGATACAAATTTTTAACCCAATGGATGTTTTTAAAAGTGTTTCAATTTTGTAAGAAATATTAATTTAGTAATGATATAAAATAAGTCCATTTTGATTAGCGACGTAATATATTGTTAGTTTCGAGGGATCTGTATAATGCTGTCCAATTCAAATTCTCACTGTAGTGTCCTTAAAACAAAGAGGACATCACTGGCTTTCATTATCGTTCCTAATGATCGAATCGTAGATCAAATGAGAGTAAATCCAGGAGTTTCTTGTTTTAATATTTAATAAAGCAGGAATTATTATTATTTTGATATTTCAGACATCGATATTGATGTAGCAAAATCGTTAGCATGAAATTGGTAATAGTCACTTTTAATTGATCTCAAATAAGTCTATGGTTTATGGCATCAATAAGAAATCAAATGTAAGAAATGTACTTGGTCATTTAAAAAAAAGCGAAAATTAACCTCTAATGTGACTATTATACTTTACATTAAAGGACTTTGGGAGAACTATATATTACCTAATTATAGATTGATTCATTGCTGAAAATGACTATATATAGTTTGAGGAAAAAACGCTTTGAAGCTTTGAAGTTGATCTGTTTATGAAAACATATGTTACATAAAGTTGACATCGAAAACTCCAGAAAATTTAGCGTAATATCTGTCGAAAAGGTTCTTAAGATAAGATGAACGAAGTTGATGCTAAATTTACATTTGTATTTGCCTTTTGGTTAACTTGTCTGTATAAACTTAGCAGTAAATAAGGATGTTCAAGCTGCAGCCGCCAGAAATGTCGTCTGAGTGCGTGTTTTGTAAAGGGAGCTCCAAACAACCGACGGTTTTAATGCAAATTATTTTCTATCTCTACAAGATTGTATAAAAAAACTGTATCTAAATAATTTTTTATATCAATGACTTAAGAAAGATCCTATTTGTACTATTCAATGTAGTTTTTTGAATTTTTGAAATAATAATTTTTAACTATTATTACAAGAACATGATTAAATATTTGTTTTTGCTTATATTTACATCTTCTTACTCAGAGACAGACGATTACTTTAAAATATAAAATTTATATTGATATTTATTTATTTAACGATACCATCTTATATTAATGCTGGTTAACGAGAATATAACTTAATAAAATTATTTTCAAGTAAAAAAAAGGCGTTCAAAAAATCAACATAGAAATACAGGAACTAAAACGCAAAAAAATATTTTACACTTAAATACTATATCCTATCCTAACCTATCTAATAATAAATGCTAAATATTTGCACAAAAATCGGCCAAACACCTTATGTAGAAAAAACTAACATTATTTTTATTTACTTTCCAATAATCTTATTTACTGCCTAGTAAAAATATAACACCTTTCTAAAAATCCAATCACCTTTTGAAGTCTTTATTATAGTTAATCCGGATAATAATAATAAAATCTTTAATAGAAATATAACAAGTAATAATACCTAAATTAAAACGATTTATTAAACAAACTCCTATAGCTACTAAAGTTGATAAATGGACTAAAGCTGAAACTTGAGTAGGAGCAACTATAGCTTCAGGTAAAAAAGATCTTAAAGGAATTTGAACTCTCTTATAGCAGCTAACATAAATATTACTGAAACAAAAGAATATATTAAAATACCCTATATAAACTTTAGTCAAATTTCTACTTCCGAAAAGTACTGTTAGTATAAAGACATACGTCAAAATTGGTAACGTATTTGAAGCTACCCACACTAGATTTTGTCAGCTAGAGAGCTCTCGTAAATGAATTTTTTTAAATTCATATCTTTATTGAATTTTTCAAACCTTTTTTCTATCGAATGTAAACGATCAGCTGGGAGATTTTTTTCGTTGTTCGATAAATACTTGAATATTTGTGGGATGTTGTCATATACACACTTCATTATTAAGGCATACTTCTCGAATCCACTTCAGCATGTCTTGCATTGTCACATACATACATATATACTACGCTACATAAAATGCGTCTTTTGTTTCTCATTCAATAGTCCATGTTAATACTACAATTTGTAAAGATATTTGATGTAGAATTGTTAATGCTCCGTATAAGACGGAAAAAAATAAAAAATAAAATATTGATATATGTTCAGCGTTATTTTTACGTAAAAAAAAAGCAAAAACAATAGAAAGTTCTGACTCGTGAAGGATTTGAACCTCCGCCCTCCGATGGTCAAGTAAATCTGTATATCGGCGCTCTAACCTACTGAGCTAGCGAGTCTTATTGCTATGGGTGTGAAATATAATTAACATCCAACATTGAACATAATTTTAAATATAAATAATGTCAAAAACAATTTGAGTTTTCATTAAGATGAGAGCGTAGAAAGTAACATGAAAACAGCAAAAGGTACTGACTCGTGAAGGATTTGAACCTCCGCCCTCCGATGGTCAAGTAAATCTGTATATCGGCGCTCTAACCTACTGAGCTAGCGAGTCTTATTGCTATGGGTGTGAAATATAATTAACATCCAACATTGAACATAATTTTAAATATAAATAATGTCAAAAACAATTTGAGTTTTCATTAAGATGAGAGCGTAGAAAGTAACATGAAAACAGCAAGAGGTACTGACTCGTGAAGGATTTGAACCTCCGCCCTCCGATGGTCAAGTAAATCTGTATATCGGCGCTCTAACCTACTGAGCTAGCGAGTCTTATTGCTATGGGTGTGAAATATAATTAACATCCAGCATTGAACATAATTTTAAATATAAATAATGTCAAAAACAATTTGAGTTTTCATTAAGATGAGAGCGTAGAAAGTAACATGAAAACAGCAAAAGGTACTGACTCGTGAAGGATTTGAACCTCCGCCCTCCGATGGTCAAGTAAATCTGTATATCGGCGCTCTAACCTACTGAGCTAGCGAGTCTTATTGCTATGGGTGTGAAATATAATTAACATCCAGCATTGAACATAATTTTAAATATAAATAATGTCAAAAACAATTTGAGTTTTCATTAAGATGAGAGCGTAGAAAGTAACATGAAAACAGCAAAAGGTACTGACTCGTGAAGGATTTGAACCTCCGCCCTCCGATGGTCAAGTAAATCTGTATATCGGCGCTCTAACCTACTGAGCTAGCGAGTCTTATTGCTATGGGTGTGAAATATAATTAACATCCAGCATTGAACATAATTTTAAATATAAATAATGTCAAAAACAATTTGAGTTTTCATTAAGATGAGAGCGTAGAAAGTAACATGAAAACAGCAAAAGGTACTGACTCGTGAAGGATTTGAACCTCCGCCCTCCGATGGTCAAGTAAATCTGTATATCGGCGCTCTAACCTACTGAGCTGACGAGTCTTATTGCTATGGGTGTGAAATATAATTAACATCCAGCATTGAACATAATTTTAAATATAAATAATGTCAAAAACAATTTGAGTTTTCATTAAGATGAGAGCGTAGAAAGTAACATGAAAACAGCAAGAGGTACTGACTCGTGAAGGATTTGAACCTCCGCCCTCCGATGGTCAAGTAAATCTGTATATCGGCGCTCTAACCTACTGAGCTAGCGAGTCTTATTGCTATGGGTGTGAAATATAATTAACATCCAGCATTGAACATAATTTTAAATATAAATAATGTCAAAAACAATTTGAGTTTTCATTAAGATGAGAGCGTAGAAAGTAACATGAAAACAGCAAAAGGTACTGACTCGTGAAGGATTTGAACCTCCGCCCTCCGATGGTCAAGTAAATCTGTATATCGGCGCTCTAACCTACTGAGCTGACGAGTCTTATTGCTATGGGTGTGAAATATAATTAACATCCAGCATTGAACATAATTTTAAATATAAATAATGTCAAAAACAATTTGAATTTTCATTAAGATGAGAGCGTAGAAAGTAACATGAAAACAGCAAGAGGTACTGACTCGTGAAGGATTTGAACCTCCGCCCTCCGATGGTCAAGTAAATCTGTATATCGGCGCTCTAACCTACTGAGCTAGCGAGTCTTATTGCTATGGGTGTGAAATATAATTAACATCCAGCATTGAACATAATTTTAAATATAAATAATGTCAAAAACAATTTGAGTTTTCATTAAGATGAGAGCGTAGAAAGTAACATGAAAACAGCAAAAGGTACTGACTCGTGAAGGATTTGAACCTCCGCCCTCCGATGGTCAAGTAAATCTGTATATCGGCGCTCTAACCTACTGAGCTAGCGAGTCTTATTGCTATGGGTGTGAAATATAATTAACATCCAGCATTGAACATAATTTTAAATATAAATAATGTCAAAAACAATTTGAGTTTTCATTAAGATGAGAGCGTAGAAAGTAACATGAAAACAGCAAAAGGTACTGACTCGTGAAGGATTTGAACCTCCGCCCTCCGATGGTCAAGTAAATCTGTATATCGGCGCTCTAACCTACTGAGCTGACGAGTCTTATTGCTATGGGTGTGAAATATAATTAACATCCAGCATTGAACATAATTTTAAATATAAATAATGTCAAAAACAATTTGAGTTTTCATTAAGATGAGAGCGTAGAAAGTAACATGAAAACAGCAAGAGGTACTGACTCGTGAAGGATTTGAACCTCCGCCCTCCGATGGTCAAGTAAATCTGTATATCGGCGCTCTAACCTACTGAGCTAGCGAGTCTTATTGCTATGGGTGTGAAATATAATTAACATCCAGCATTGAACATAATTTTAAATATAAATAATGTCAAAAACAATTTGAGTTTTCATTAAGATGAGAGCGTAGAAAGTAACATGAAAACAGCAAAACGTACTGACTCGTGAAGGATTTGAACCTCCGCCCTCCGATGGTCAAGTAAATCTGTATATCGGCGCTCTAACCTACTGAGCTAGCGAGTCTTATTGCTATGGGTGTGAAATATAATTAACATCCAGCATTGAACATAATTTTAAATATAAATAATGTCAAAAACAATTTGAGTTTTCATTAAGATGAGAGCGTAGAAAGTAACATGAAAACAGCAAAAGGTACTGACTCGTGAAGGATTTGAACCTCCGCCCTCCGATGGTCAAGTAAATCTGTATATCGGCGCTCTAACCTACTGAGCTGACGAGTCTTATTGCTATGGGTGTGAAATATAATTAACATCCAGCATTGAACATAATTTTAAATATAAATAATGTCAAAAACTATTTGAGTTTTCATTAAGATGAGAGCGTAGAAAGTAACATGAAAACAGCAAGAGGTACTGACTCGTGAAGGATTTGAACCTCCGCCCTCCGATGGTCAAGTAAATCTGTATATCGGCGCTCTAACCTACTGAGCTAGCGAGTCTTATTGCTATGGGTGTGAAATATAATTAACATCCAGCATTGAACATAATTTTAAATATAAATAATGTCAAAAACAATTTGAGTTTTCATTAAGATGAGAGCGTAGAAAGTAACATGAAAACAGCAAAAGGTACTGACTCGTGAAGGATTTGAACCTCCGCCCTCCGATGGTCAAGTAAATCTGTATATCGGCGCTCTAACCTACTGAGCTAGCGAGTCTTATTGCTATGGGTGTGAAATATAATTAACATCCAGCATTGAACATAATTTTAAATATAAATAATGTCAAAAACAATTTGAGTTTTCATTAAGATGAGAGCGTAGAAAGTAACATGAAAACAGCAAAAGGTACTGACTCGTGAAGGATTTGAACCTCCGCCCTCCGATGGTCAAGTAAATCTGTATATCGGCGCTCTAACCTACTGAGCTAGCGAGTCTTATTGCTATGGGTGTGAAATATAATTAACATCCAGCATTGAACATAATTTTAAATATAAATAATGTCAAAAACAATTTGAGTTTTCATTAAGATGAGAGCGTAGAAAGTAACATGAAAACAGCAAGAGGTACTGACTCGTGAAGGATTTGAACCTCCGCCCTCCGATGGTCAAGTAAATCTGTATATCGGCGCTCTAACCTACTGAGCTAGCGAGTCTTATTGCTATGGGTGTGAAATATAATTAACATCCAGCATTGAACATAATTTTAAATATAAATAATGTCAAAAACAATTTGAGTTTTCATTAAGATGAGAGCGTAGAAAGTAACATGAAAACAGCAAAAGGTACTGACTCGTGAAGGATTTGAACCTCCGCCCTCCGATGGTCAAGTAAATCTGTATATCGGCGCTCTAACCTACTGAGCTGACGAGTCTTATTGCTATGGGTGTGAAATATAATTAACATCCAGCATTGAACATAATTTTAAATATAAATAATGTCAAAAACAATTTGAGTTTTCATTAAGATGAGAGCGTAGAAAGTAACATGAAAACAGCAAGAGGTACTGACTCGTGAAGGATTTGAACCTCCGCCCTCCGATGGTCAAGTAAATCTGTATATCGGCGCTCTAACCTACTGAGCTAGCGAGTCTTATTGCTATGGGTGTGAAATATAATTAACATCCAGCATTGAACATAATTTTAAATATAAATAATGTCAAAAACAATTTGAGTTTTCATTAAGATGAGAGCGTAGAAAGTAACATGAAAACAGCAAAAGGTACTGACTCGTGAAGGATTTGAACCTCCGCCCTCCGATGGTCAAGTAAATCTGTATATCGGCGCTCTAACCTACTGAGCTGACGAGTCTTATTGCTATGGGTGTGAAATATAATTAACATCCAGCATTGAACATAATTTTAAATATAAATAATGTCAAAAACAATTTGAATTTTCATTAAGATGAGAGCGTAGAAAGTAACATGAAAACAGCAAGAGGTACTGACTCGTGAAGGATTTGAACCTCCGCCCTCCGATGGTCAAGTAAATCTGTATATCGGCGCTCTAACCTACTGAGCTAGCGAGTCTTATTGCTATGGGTGTGAAATATAATTAACATCCAGCATTGAACATAATTTTAAATATAAATAATGTCAAAAACAATTTGAGTTTTCATTAAGATGAGAGCGTAGAAAGTAACATGAAAACAGCAAAAGGTACTGACTCGTGAAGGATTTGAACCTCCGCCCTCCGATGGTCAAGTAAATCTGTATATCGGCGCTCTAACCTACTGAGCTAGCGAGTCTTATTGCTATGGGTGTGAAATATAATTAACATCCAGCATTGAACATAATTTTAAATATAAATAATGTCAAAAACAATTTGAGTTTTCATTAAGATGAGAGCGTAGAAAGTAACATGAAAACAGCAAAAGGTACTGACTCGTGAAGGATTTGAACCTCCGCCCTCCGATGGTCAAGTAAATCTGTATATCGGCGCTCTAACCTACTGAGCTGACGAGTCTTATTGCTATGGGTGTGAAATATAATTAACATCCAGCATTGAACATAATTTTAAATATAAATAATGTCAAAAACAATTTGAGTTTTCATTAAGATGAGAGCGTAGAAAGTAACATGAAAACAGCAAGAGGTACTGACTCGTGAAGGATTTGAACCTCCGCCCTCCGATGGTCAAGTAAATCTGTATATCGGCGCTCTAACCTACTGAGCTAGCGAGTCTTATTGCTATGGGTGTGAAATATAATTAACATCCAGCATTGAACATAATTTTAAATATAAATAATGTCAAAAACAATTTGAGTTTTCATTAAGATGAGAGCGTAGAAAGTAACATGAAAACAGCAAAAGGTACTGACTCGTGAAGGATTTGAACCTCCGCCCTCCGATGGTCAAGTAAATCTGTATATCGGCGCTCTAACCTACTGAGCTGACGAGTCTTATTGCTATGGGTGTGAAATATAATTAACATCCAGCATTGAACATAATTTTAAATATAAATAATGTCAAAAACAATTTGAGTTTTCATTAAGATGAGAGCGTAGAAAGTAACATGAAAACAGCAAAAGGTACTGACTCGTGAAGGATTTGAACCTCCGCCCTCCGATGGTCAAGTAAATCTGTATATCGGCGCTCTAACCTACTGAGCTGACGAGTCTTATTGCTATGGGTGTGAAATATAATTAACATCCAGCATTGAACATAATTTTAAATATAAATAATGTCAAAAACAATTTGAATTTTCATTAAGATGAGAGCGTAGAAAGTAACATGAAAACAGCAAGAGGTACTGACTCGTGAAGGATTTGAACCTCCGCCCTCCGATGGTCAAGTAAATCTGTATATCGGCGCTCTAACCTACTGAGCTAGCGAGTCTTATTGCTATGGGTGTGAAATATAATTAACATCCAGCATTGAACATAATTTTAAATATAAATAATGTCAAAAACAATTTGAGTTTTCATTAAGATGAGAGCGTAGAAAGTAACATGAAAACAGCAAAAGGTACTGACTCGTGAAGGATTTGAACCTCCGCCCTCCGATGGTCAAGTAAATCTGTATATCGGCGCTCTAACCTACTGAGCTGACGAGTCTTATTGCTATGGGTGTGAAATATAATTAACATCCAGCATTGAACATAATTTTAAATATAAATAATGTCAAAAACAATTTGAGTTTTCATTAAGATGAGAGCGTAGAAAGTAACATGAAAACAGCAGAGGTACTGACTCGTGAAGGATTTTAACCTCCGCCCTCCGATGGTCAAGTAAATCTGTATATCGGCGCTCTAACCTACTGAGCTAGCGAGTCTTATTGCTATGGGTGTGAAATATAATTAACATCCAGCATTGAACATAATTTTAAATATAAATAATGTCAAAAACAATTTGAGTTTTCATTAAGATGAGAGCGTAGAAAGTAACATGAAAACAGCAAAAGGTACTGACTTGTGAAGGATTTGAACCTCCGCCCTCCGATGGTCAAGTAAATCTGTATATCGGCGCTCTAACCTACTGAGCTGACGAGTCTTATTGCTATGGGTGTGAAATATAATTAACATCCAGCATTGAACATAATTTTAAATATAAATAATGTCAAAAACAATTTGAGTTTTCATTAAGATGAGAGCGTAGAAAGTAACATGAAAACAGCAAGAGGTACTGACTCGTGAAGGATTTGAACCTTCGCCCTCCGATGGTCAAGTAAATCTGTATATCGGCGCTCTAACCTACTGAGCTAGCGAGTCTTATTGCTATGGGTGTGAAATATAATTAACATCCAGCATTGAACATAATTTTAAATATAAATAATGTCAAAAACAATTTGAGTTTTCATTAAGATGAGAGCGTAGAAAGTAACATGAAAACAGCAAAAGGTACTGACTTGTGAAGGATTTGAACCTCCGCCCTCCGATGGTCAAGTAAATCTGTATATCGGCGCTCTAACCTACTGAGCTGACGAGTCTTATTGCTATGGGTGTGAAATATAATTAACATCCAGCATTGAACATAATTTTAAATATAAATAATGTCAAAAACAATTTGAGTTTTCATTAAGATGAGAGCGTAGAAAGTAACATGAAAACAGCAAGAGGTACTGACTCGTGAAGGATTTGAACCTTCGCCCTCCGATGGTCAAGTAAATCTGTATATCGGCGCTCTAACCTACTGAGCTAGCGAGTCTTATTGCTATGGGTGTGAAATATAATTAACATCCAGCATTGAACATAATTTTAAATATAAATAATGTCAAAAACAATTTGAGTTTTCATTAAGATGAGAGCGTAGAAAGTAACATGAAAACAGCAAAAGGTACTGACTTGTGAAGGATTTGAACCTCCGCCCTCCGATGGTCAAGTAAATCTGTATATCGGCGCTCTAACCTACTGAGCTGACGAGTCTTATTGCTATGGGTGTGAAATATAATTAACATCCAGCATTGAACATAATTTTAAATATAAATAATGTCAAAAACAATTTGAGTTTTCATTAAGATGAGAGCGTAGAAAGTAACATGAAAACAGCAAAAGGTACTGACTCGTGAAGGATTTGAACCTCCACCCTCCGATGGTCAAGTAAATCTGTATATCGGCGCTCTAACCTACTGAGCTAGCGAGTCTTATTGCTATGGGTGTGAAATATAATTAACATCCAACATTGAACATAATTTTAAATATAAATAATGTCAAAAACAATTTGAGTTTTCATTAAGATGAGAGCGTAGAAAGTAACATGAAAACAGCAAAAGGTACTGACTCGTGAAGGATTTGAACCTCCGCCCTCCGATGGTCAAGTAAATCTGTATATCGGCGCTCTAACCTACTGAGCTGACGAGTCTTATTGCTATGGGTGTGAAATATAATTAACATCCAGCATTGAACATAATTTTAAATATAAATAATGTCAAAAACAATTTGAGTTTTCATTAAGATGAGAACGTAGAAAGTAACATGAAAACAGCAAAAGGTACTGACTCGTGAAGGATTTGAACCTCCGCCCTCCGATGGTCAAGTAAATCTGTATATCGGCGCTCTAACCTACTGAGCTGACGAGTCTTATTGCTATGGGTGTGAAATATAATTAACATCCAGCATTGAACATAATTTTAAATATAAATAATGTCAAAAACTATTTGAGTTTTCATTAAGATGAGAGCGTAGAAAGTAACATGAAAACAGCAAGAGGTACTGACTCGTGAAGGATTTGAACCTCCGCCCTCCGATGGTCAAGTAAATCTGTATATCGGCGCTCTAACCTACTGAGCTAGCGAGTCTTATTGCTATGGGTGTGAAATATAATTAACATCCAGCATTGAACATAATTTTAAATATAAATAATGTCAAAAACAATTTGAGTTTTCATTAAGATGAGAGCGTAGAAAGTAACATGAAAACAGCAAAAGGTACTGACTCGTGAAGGATTTGAACCTCCGCCCTCCGATGGTCAAGTAAATCTGTATATCGGCGCTCTAACCTACTGAGCTAGCGAGTCTTATTGCTATGGGTGTGAAATATAATTAACATCCAGCATTGAACATAATTTTAAATATAAATAATGTCAAAAACAATTTGAGTTTTCATTAAGATGAGAGCGTAGAAAGTAACATGAAAACAGCAAAAGGTACTGACTCGTGAAGGATTTGAACCTCCGCCCTCCGATGGTCAAGTAAATCTGTATATCGGCGCTCTAACCTACTGAGCTGACGAGTCTTATTGCTATGGGTGTGAAATATAATTAACATCCAGCATTGAACATAATTTTAAATATAAATAATGTCAAAAACAATTTGAGTTTTCATTAAGATGAGAGCGTAGAAAGTAACATGAAAACAGCAAGAGGTACTGACTCGTGAAGGATTTGAACCTCCGCCCTCCGATGGTCAAGTAAATCTGTATATCGGCGCTCTAACCTACTGAGCTAGCGAGTCTTATTGCTATGGGTGTGAAATATAATTAACATCCAGCATTGAACATAATTTTAAATATAAATAATGTCAAAAACAATTTGAGTTTTCATTAAGATGAGAGCGTAGAAAGTAACATGAAAACAGCAAGAGGTACTGACTCGTGAAGGATTTGAACCTCCGCCCTCCGATGGTCAAGTAAATCTGTATATCGGCGCTCTAACCTACTGAGCTGACGAGTCTTATTGCTATGGGTGTGAAATATAATTAACATCCAACATTGAACATAATTTTAAATATAAATAATGTCAAAAACAATTTGAGTTTTCATTAAGATGAGAGCGTAGAAAGTAACATGAAAACAGCAAAAGGTACTGACTCGTGAAGGATTTGAACCTCCGCCCTCCGATGGTCAAGTAAATCTGTATATCGGCGCTCTAACCTACTGAGCTAGCGAGTCTTATTGCTATGGGTGTGAAATATAATTAACATCCAACATTGAACATAATTTTAAATATAAATAATGTCAAAAACAATTTGAGTTTTCATTAAGATGAGAGCGTAGAAAGTAACATGAAAACAGCAAGAGGTACTGACTCGTGAAGGATTTGAACCTCCGCCCTCCGATGGTCAAGTAAATCTGTATATCGGCGCTCTAACCTACTGAGCTAGCGAGTCTTATTGCTATGGGTGTGAAATATAATTAACATCCAGCATTGAACATAATTTTAAATATAAATAATGTCAAAAACAATTTGAGTTTTCATTAAGATGAGAGCGTAGAAAGTAACATGAAAACAGCAAAAGGTACTGACTCGTGAAGGATTTGAACCTCCGCCCTCCGATGGTCAAGTAAATCTGTATATCGGCGCTCTAACCTACTGAGCTAGCGAGTCTTATTGCTATGGGTGTGAAATATAATTAACATCCAGCATTGAACATAATTTTAAATATAAATAATGTCAAAAACAATTTGAGTTTTCATTAAGATGAGAGCGTAGAAAGTAACATGAAAACAGCAAAAGGTACTGACTCGTGAAGGATTTGAACCTCCGCCCTCCGATGGTCAAGTAAATCTGTATATCGGCGCTCTAACCTACTGAGCTAGCGAGTCTTATTGCTATGGGTGTGAAATATAATTAACATCCAGCATTGAACATAATTTTAAATATAAATAATGTCAAAAACAATTTGAGTTTTCATTAAGATGAGAGCGTAGAAAGTAACATGAAAACAGCAAGAGGTACTGACTCGTGAAGGATTTGAACCTCCGCCCTCCGATGGTCAAGTAAATCTGTATATCGGCGCTCTAACCTACTGAGCTAGCGAGTCTTATTGCTATGGGTGTGAAATATAATTAACATCCAGCATTGAACATAATTTTAAATATAAATAATGTCAAAAACAATTTGAGTTTTCATTAAGATGAGAGCGTAGAAAGTAACATGAAAACAGCAAAAGGTACTGACTCGTGAAGGATTTGAACCTCCGCTCTCCGATGGTCAAGTAAATCTGTATATCGGCGCTCTAACCTACTGAGCTGACGAGTCTTATTGCTATGGGTGTGAAATATAATTAACATCCAGCATTGAACATAATTTTAAATATAAATAATGTCAAAAACAATTTGAGTTTTCATTAAGATGAGAGCGTAGAAAGTAACATGAAAACAGCAAGAGGTACTGACTCGTGAAGGATTTGAACCTCCGCCCTCCGATGGTCAAGTAAATCTGTATATCGGCGCTCTAACCTACTGAGCTAGCGAGTCTTATTGCTATGGGTGTGAAATATAATTAACATCCAGCATTGAACATAATTTTAAATATAAATAATGTCAAAAACAATTTGAGTTTTCATTAAGATGAGAGCGTAGAAAGTAACATGAAAACAGCAAAAGGTACTGACTCGTGAAGGATTTGAACCTCCGCCCTCCGATGGTCAAGTAAATCTGTATATCGGCGCTCTAACCTACTGAGCTGACGAGTCTTATTGCTATGGGTGTGAAATATAATTAACATCCAGCATTGAACATAATTTTAAATATAAATAATGTCAAAAACAATTTGAGTTTTCATTAAGATGAGAGCGTAGAAAGTAACATGAAAACAGCAAAAGGTACTGACTCGTGAAGGATTTGAACCTCCGCCCTCCGATGGTCAAGTAAATCTGTATATCGGCGCTCTAACCTACTGAGCTGACGAGTCTTATTGCTATGGGTGTGAAATATAATTAACATCCAGCATTGAACATAATTTTAAATATAAATAATGTCAAAAACAATTTGAGTTTTCATTAAGATGAGAGCGTAGAAAGTAACATGAAAACAGCAAAAGGTACTGACTCGTGAAGGATTTGAACCTCCGCCCTCCGATGGTCAAGTAAATCTGTATATCGGCGCTCTAACCTACTGAGCTAGCGAGTCTTATTGCTATGGGTGTGAAATATAATTAACATCCAACATTGAACATAATTTTAAATATAAATAATGTCAAAAACAATTTGAGTTTTCATTAAGATGAGAGCGTAGAAAGTAACATGAAAACAGCAAGAGGTACTGACTCGTGAAGGATTTGAACCTCCGCCCTCCGATGGTCAAGTAAATCTGTATATCGGCGCTCTAACCTACTGAGCTGACGAGTCTTATTGCTATGGGTGTGAAATATAATTAACATCCAGCATTGAACATAATTTTAAATATAAATAATGTCAAAAACAATTTGAGTTTTCATTAAGATGAGAGCGTAGAAAGTAACATGAAAACAGCAAAAGGTACTGACTCGTGAAGGATTTGAACCTCCGCCCTCCGATGGTCAAGTAAATCTGTATATCGGCGCTCTAACCTACTGAGCTAGCGAGTCTTATTGCTATGGGTGTGAAATATAATTAACATCCAACATTGAACATAATTTTAAATATAAATAATGTCAAAAACAATTTGAGTTTTCATTAAGATGAGAGCGTAGAAAGTAACATGAAAACAGCAAGAGGTACTGACTCGTGAAGGATTTGAACCTCCGCCCTCCGATGGTCAAGTAAATCTGTATATCGGCGCTCTAACCTACTGAGCTAGCGAGTCTTATTGCTATGGGTGTGAAATATAATTAACATCCAGCATTGAACATAATTTTAAATATAAATAATGTCAAAAACAATTTGAGTTTTCATTAAGATGAGAGCGTAGAAAGTAACATGAAAACAGCAAAAGGTACTGACTCGTGAAGGATTTGAACCTCCGCCCTCCGATGGTCAAGTAAATCTGTATATCGGCGCTCTAACCTACTGAGCTAGCGAGTCTTATTGCTATGGGTGTGAAATATAATTAACATCCAGCATTGAACATAATTTTAAATATAAATAATGTCAAAAACAATTTGAGTTTTCATTAAGATGAGAGCGTAGAAAGTAACATGAAAACAGCAAAAGGTACTGACTCGTGAAGGATTTGAACCTCCGCCCTCCGATGGTCAAGTAAATCTGTATATCGGCGCTCTAACCTACTGAGCTAGCGAGTCTTATTGCTATGGGTGTGAAATATAATTAACATCCAGCATTGAACATAATTTTAAATATAAATAATGTCAAAAACAATTTGAGTTTTCATTAAGATGAGAGCGTAGAAAGTAACATGAAAACAGCAAGAGGTACTGACTCGTGAAGGATTTGAACCTCCGCCCTCCGATGGTCAAGTAAATCTGTATATCGGCGCTCTAACCTACTGAGCTAGCGAGTCTTATTGCTATGGGTGTGAAATATAATTAACATCCAGCATTGAACATAATTTTAAATATAAATAATGTCAAAAACAATTTGAGTTTTCATTAAGATGAGAGCGTAGAAAGTAACATGAAAACAGCAAAAGGTACTGACTCGTGAAGGATTTGAACCTCCGCTCTCCGATGGTCAAGTAAATCTGTATATCGGCGCTCTAACCTACTGAGCTGACGAGTCTTATTGCTATGGGTGTGAAATATAATTAACATCCAGCATTGAACATAATTTTAAATATAAATAATGTCAAAAACAATTTGAGTTTTCATTAAGATGAGAGCGTAGAAAGTAACATGAAAACAGCAAGAGGTACTGACTCGTGAAGGATTTGAACCTCCGCCCTCCGATGGTCAAGTAAATCTGTATATCGGCGCTCTAACCTACTGAGCTAGCGAGTCTTATTGCTATGGGTGTGAAATATAATTAACATCCAGCATTGAACATAATTTTAAATATAAATAATGTCAAAAACAATTTGAGTTTTCATTAAGATGAGAGCGTAGAAAGTAACATGAAAACAGCAAAAGGTACTGACTCGTGAAGGATTTGAACCTCCGCCCTCCGATGGTCAAGTAAATCTGTATATCGGCGCTCTAACCTACTGAGCTGACGAGTCTTATTGCTATGGGTGTGAAATATAATTAACATCCAGCATTGAACATAATTTTAAATATAAATAATGTCAAAAACAATTTGAGTTTTCATTAAGATGAGAGCGTAGAAAGTAACATGAAAACAGCAAAAGGTACTGACTCGTGAAGGATTTGAACCTCCGCCCTCCGATGGTCAAGTAAATCTGTATATCGGCGCTCTAACCTACTGAGCTGACGAGTCTTATTGCTATGGGTGTGAAATATAATTAACATCCAGCATTGAACATAATTTTAAATATAAATAATGTCAAAAACAATTTGAGTTTTCATTAAGATGAGAGCGTAGAAAGTAACATGAAAACAGCAAAAGGTACTGACTCGTGAAGGATTTGAACCTCCGCCCTCCGATGGTCAAGTAAATCTGTATATCGGCGCTCTAACCTACTGAGCTAGCGAGTCTTATTGCTATGGGTGTGAAATATAATTAACATCCAGCATTGAACATAATTTTAAATATAAATAATGTCAAAAACAATTTGAGTTTTCATTAAGATGAGAGCGTAGAAAGTAACATGAAAACAGCAAAAGGTACTGACTCGTGAAGGATTTGAACCTCCGCCCTCCGATGGTCAAGTAAATCTGTATATCGGCGCTCTAACCTACTGAGCTGACGAGTCTTATTGCTATGGGTGTGAAATATAATTAACATCCAACATTGAACATAATTTTAAATATAAATAATGTCAAAAACAATTTGAGTTTTCATTAAGATGAGAGCGTAGAAAGTAACATGAAAACAGCAAAAGGTACTGACTCGTGAAGGATTTGAACCTCCGCCCTCCGATGGTCAAGTAAATCTGTATATCGGCGCTCTAACCTACTGAGCTAGCGAGTCTTATTGCTATGGGTGTGAAATATAATTAACATCCAGCATTGAACATAATTTTAAATATAAATAATGTCAAAAACAATTTGAGTTTTCATTAAGATGAGAGCGTAGAAAGTAACATGAAAACAGCAAAAGGTACTGACTCGTGAAGGATTTGAACCTCCGCCCTCCGATGGTCAAGTAAATCTGTATATCGGCGCTCTAACCTACTGAGCTAGCGAGTCTTATTGCTATGGGTGTGAAATATAATTAACATCCAGCATTGAACATAATTTTAAATATAAATAATGTCAAAAACAATTTGAGTTTTCATTAAGATGAGAGCGTAGAAAGTAACATGAAAACAGCAAAAGGTACTGACTCGTGAAGGATTTGAACCTCCGCCCTCCGATGGTCAAGTAAATCTGTATATCGGCGCTCTAACCTACTGAGCTAGCGAGTCTTATTGCTATGGGTGTGAAATATAATTAACATCCAGCATTGAACATAATTTTAAATATAAATAATGTCAAAAACAATTTGAGTTTTCATTAAGATGAGAGCGTAGAAAGTAACATGAAAACAGCAAGAGGTACTGACTCGTGAAGGATTTGAACCTCCGCCCTCCGATGGTCAAGTAAATCTGTATATCGGCGCTCTAACCTACTGAGCTAGCGAGTCTTATTGCTATGGGTGTGAAATATAATTAACATCCAGCATTGAACATAATTTTAAATATAAATAATGTCAAAAACAATTTGAGTTTTCATTAAGATGAGAGCGTAGAAAGTAACATGAAAACAGCAAAAGGTACTGACTCGTGAAGGATTTGAACCTCCGCTCTCCGATGGTCAAGTAAATCTGTATATCGGCGCTCTAACCTACTGAGCTGACGAGTCTTATTGCTATGGGTGTGAAATATAATTAACATCCAGCATTGAACATAATTTTAAATATAAATAATGTCAAAAACAATTTGAGTTTTCATTAAGATGAGAGCGTAGAAAGTAACATGAAAACAGCAAGAGGTACTGACTCGTGAAGGATTTGAACCTCCGCCCTCCGATGGTCAAGTAAATCTGTATATCGGCGCTCTAACCTACTGAGCTAGCGAGTCTTATTGCTATGGGTGTGAAATATAATTAACATCCAGCATTGAACATAATTTTAAATATAAATAATGTCAAAAACAATTTGAGTTTTCATTAAGATGAGAGCGTAGAAAGTAACATGAAAACAGCAAAAGGTACTGACTCGTGAAGGATTTGAACCTCCGCCCTCCGATGGTCAAGTAAATCTGTATATCGGCGCTCTAACCTACTGAGCTGACGAGTCTTATTGCTATGGGTGTGAAATATAATTAACATCCAGCATTGAACATAATTTTAAATATAAATAATGTCAAAAACAATTTGAGTTTTCATTAAGATGAGAGCGTAGAAAGTAACATGAAAACAGCAAAAGGTACTGACTCGTGAAGGATTTGAACCTCCGCCCTCCGATGGTCAAGTAAATCTGTATATCGGCGCTCTAACCTACTGAGCTGACGAGTCTTATTGCTATGGGTGTGAAATATAATTAACATCCAGCATTGAACATAATTTTAAATATAAATAATGTCAAAAACAATTTGAGTTTTCATTAAGATGAGAGCGTAGAAAGTAACATGAAAACAGCAAAAGGTACTGACTCGTGAAGGATTTGAACCTCCGCCCTCCGATGGTCAAGTAAATCTGTATATCGGCGCTCTAACCTACTGAGCTAGCGAGTCTTATTGCTATGGGTGTGAAATATAATTAACATCCAACATTGAACATAATTTTAAATATAAATAATGTCAAAAACAATTTGAGTTTTCATTAAGATGAGAGCGTAGAAAGTAACATGAAAACAGCAAGAGGTACTGACTCGTGAAGGATTTGAACCTCCGCCCTCCGATGGTCAAGTAAATCTGTATATCGGCGCTCTAACCTACTGAGCTGACGAGTCTTATTGCTATGGGTGTGAAATATAATTAACATCCAACATTGAACATAATTTTAAATATAAATAATGTCAAAAACAATTTGAGTTTTCATTAAGATGAGAGCGTAGAAAGTAACATGAAAACAGCAAAAGGTACTGACTCGTGAAGGATTTGAACCTCCGCCCTCCGATGGTCAAGTAAATCTGTATATCGGCGCTCTAACCTACTGAGCTAGCGAGTCTTATTGCTATGGGTGTGAAATATAATTAACATCCAACATTGAACATAATTTTAAATATAAATAATGTCAAAAACAATTTGAGTTTTCATTAAGATGAGAGCGTAGAAAGTAACATGAAAACAGCAAGAGGTACTGACTCGTGAAGGATTTGAACCTCCGCCCTCCGATGGTCAAGTAAATCTGTATATCGGCGCTCTAACCTACTGAGCTAGCGAGTCTTATTGCTATGGGTGTGAAATATAATTAACATCCAGCATTGAACATAATTTTAAATATAAATAATGTCAAAAACAATTTGAGTTTTCATTAAGATGAGAGCGTAGAAAGTAACATGAAAACAGCAAAAGGTACTGACTCGTGAAGGATTTGAACCTCCGCCCTCCGATGGTCAAGTAAATCTGTATATCGGCGCTCTAACCTACTGAGCTAGCGAGTCTTATTGCTATGGGTGTGAAATATAATTAACATCCAGCATTGAACATAATTTTAAATATAAATAATGTCAAAAACAATTTGAGTTTTCATTAAGATGAGAGCGTAGAAAGTAACATGAAAACAGCAAAAGGTACTGACTCGTGAAGGATTTGAACCTCCGCCCTCCGATGGTCAAGTAAATCTGTATATCGGCGCTCTAACCTACTGAGCTAGCGAGTCTTATTGCTATGGGTGTGAAATATAATTAACATCCAGCATTGAACATAATTTTAAATATAAATAATGTCAAAAACAATTTGAGTTTTCATTAAGATGAGAGCGTAGAAAGTAACATGAAAACAGCAAGAGGTACTGACTCGTGAAGGATTTGAACCTCCGCCCTCCGATGGTCAAGTAAATCTGTATATCGGCGCTCTAACCTACTGAGCTAGCGAGTCTTATTGCTATGGGTGTGAAATATAATTAACATCCAGCATTGAACATAATTTTAAATATAAATAATGTCAAAAACAATTTGAGTTTTCATTAAGATGAGAGCGTAGAAAGTAACATGAAAACAGCAAAAGGTACTGACTCGTGAAGGATTTGAACCTCCGCTCTCCGATGGTCAAGTAAATCTGTATATCGGCGCTCTAACCTACTGAGCTGACGAGTCTTATTGCTATGGGTGTGAAATATAATTAACATCCAGCATTGAACATAATTTTAAATATAAATAATGTCAAAAACAATTTGAGTTTTCATTAAGATGAGAGCGTAGAAAGTAACATGAAAACAGCAAGAGGTACTGACTCGTGAAGGATTTGAACCTCCGCCCTCCGATGGTCAAGTAAATCTGTATATCGGCGCTCTAACCTACTGAGCTAGCGAGTCTTATTGCTATGGGTGTGAAATATAATTAACATCCAGCATTGAACATAATTTTAAATATAAATAATGTCAAAAACAATTTGAGTTTTCATTAAGATGAGAGCGTAGAAAGTAACATGAAAACAGCAAAAGGTACTGACTCGTGAAGGATTTGAACCTCCGCCCTCCGATGGTCAAGTAAATCTGTATATCGGCGCTCTAACCTACTGAGCTGACGAGTCTTATTGCTATGGGTGTGAAATATAATTAACATCCAGCATTGAACATAATTTTAAATATAAATAATGTCAAAAACAATTTGAGTTTTCATTAAGATGAGAGCGTAGAAAGTAACATGAAAACAGCAAAAGGTACTGACTCGTGAAGGATTTGAACCTCCGCCCTCCGATGGTCAAGTAAATCTGTATATCGGCGCTCTAACCTACTGAGCTGACGAGTCTTATTGCTATGGGTGTGAAATATAATTAACATCCAGCATTGAACATAATTTTAAATATAAATAATGTCAAAAACAATTTGAGTTTTCATTAAGATGAGAGCGTAGAAAGTAACATGAAAACAGCAAAAGGTACTGACTCGTGAAGGATTTGAACCTCCGCCCTCCGATGGTCAAGTAAATCTGTATATCGGCGCTCTAACCTACTGAGCTAGCGAGTCTTATTGCTATGGGTGTGAAATATAATTAACATCCAGCATTGAACATAATTTTAAATATAAATAATGTCAAAAACAATTTGAGTTTTCATTAAGATGAGAGCGTAGAAAGTAACATGAAAACAGCAAAAGGTACTGACTCGTGAAGGATTTGAACCTCCGCCCTCCGATGGTCAAGTAAATCTGTATATCGGCGCTCTAACCTACTGAGCTGCGAGTCTTATTGCTATGGGTGTGAAATATAATTAACATCCAGCATTGAACATAATTTTAAATATAAATAATGTCAAAAACAATTTGAGTTTTCATTAAGATGAGAGCGTAGAAAGTAACATGAAAACAGCAAAAGGTACTGACTCGTGAAGGATTTGAACCTCCGCCCTCCGATGGTCAAGTAAATCTGTATATCGGCGCTCTAACCTACTGAGCTAGCGAGTCTTATTGCTATGGGTGTGAAATATAATTAACATCCAGCATTGAACATAATTTTAAATATAAATAATGTCAAAAACAATTTGAGTTTTCATTAAGATGAGAGCGTAGAAAGTAACATGAAAACAGCAAGAGGTACTGACTCGTGAAGGATTTGAACCTCCGCCCTCCGATGGTCAAGTAAATCTGTATATCGGCGCTCTAACCTACTGAGCTAGCGAGTCTTATTGCTATGGGTGTGAAATATAATTAACATCCAGCATTGAACATAATTTTAAATATAAATAATGTCAAAAACAATTTGAGTTTTCATTAAGATGAGAGCGTAGAAAGTAACATGAAAACAGCAAAAGGTACTGACTCGTGAAGGATTTGAACCTCCGCCCTCCGATGGTCAAGTAAATCTGTATATCGGCGCTCTAACCTACTGAGCTAGCGAGTCTTATTGCTATGGGTGTGAAATATAATTAACATCCAGCATTGAACATAATTTTAAATATAAATAATGTCAAAAACAATTTGAGTTTTCATTAAGATGAGAGCGTAGAAAGTAACATGAAAACAGCAAAAGGTACTGACTCGTGAAGGATTTGAACCTCCGCCCTCCGATGGTCAAGTAAATCTGTATATCGGCGCTCTAACCTACTGAGCTAGCGAGTCTTATTGCTATGGGTGTGAAATATAATTAACATCCAGCATTGAACATAATTTTAAATATAAATAATGTCAAAAACAATTTGAGTTTTCATTAAGATGAGAGCGTAGAAAGTAACATGAAAACAGCAAAAGGTACTGACTCGTGAAGGATTTGAACCTCCGCCCTCCGATGGTCAAGTAAATCTGTATATCGGCGCTCTAACCTACTGAGCTAGCGAGTCTTATTGCTATGGGTGTGAAATATAATTAACATCCAGCATTGAACATAATTTTAAATATAAATAATGTCAAAAACAATTTGAGTTTTCATTAAGATGAGAGCGTAGAAAGTAACATGAAAACAGCAAAAGGTACTGACTCGTGAAGGATTTGAACCTCCGCCCTCCGATGGTCAAGTAAATCTGTATATCGGCGCTCTAACCTACTGAGCTGACGAGTCTTATTGCTATGGGTGTGAAATATAATTAACATCCAGCATTGAACATAATTTTAAATATAAATAATGTCAAAAACAATTTGAGTTTTCATTAAGATGAGAGCGTAGAAAGTAACATGAAAACAGCAAGAGGTACTGACTCGTGAAGGATTTGAACCTCCGCCCTCCGATGGTCAAGTAAATCTGTATATCGG